>NC_084975.1:18071288-18808788 GCF_963691925.1 Scomber scombrus | reverse complement strand
ATTATCTATTCATCTGTAATCTAATAGAATTTTTCTTTGTGGGGAAAGGGGGGGCTTCATAGAGTATATCATTACTATGCATTATTATGTGGACCACATAATAGACTGTCTCAATTGACTGGATGTTAAGTCACTGACATGTTATCATACTAATGTTTTGCATGTTAGCATGTAAACCTAGTTAGCAAGATAGCATAACCATTAAAGAACTGAACAAGAAAAGCACACCTACCCATTTTAATTTTATGTGCTGCCACTTTTTTTGGCCACTGTGGGGGTTGTAAAACCAACACTGACACGTCACCTCATAAACTTGTTATGGCAAATGTGTTACAGTGGCAAATAGCTGCCTAGTGACACATCCAGCAGGCACAAAAAAACTAACATTCATGTGGACCCAATCTCTTTTCTTTTAGCTCTGTCTTGGTCTTCACCCATCCACTCCTAACTTCTGAGGAGATATTTAGTTATTTAGCTGCAAGATGCTCCACTATGTTCACCAGTTAGTCACTAGTTTTGTCTTTTTACCATCTGGTACTGGGCACGTAGCAGTGGTTTTATCAAAGCATTTTTGCCACTGCAGCTACAGGGTAGATAAGCAATACAATGACCTGAAATACAAGCTCCATGCTCCAACTGTTCCATGAAGTGGGGGAAAATTGCAGATTTGGTCGTGAATCCTTGTAGATGTTACTGTGAGTGACCACTTTCACATTACACTTTGAGCAGCTTGAAAATAGATATGTTGACACTATCTCTTTAAGAACCCAGATGATTTGTTCTGTTGTTATATCCTGAAGTGATTGCATCAGAGTTATGAGTGTGCAGTTCTCTTCTCCTTCCCCTAACATGTTAAGCTTAGCAGTTCAGATTCAGACAATACAGCTCAACACCATTCTCACTCCCAGTCTGGAGCAGTGCCAAAGAGCTTCACATGAGTTGAAACCCCATTGTGTACCAGTGAGTTCACTCCTTGTGCAATACATCACGGGTGGACAGGACACTGCCGAGGAATAAAAGGGACAACTGAACCGGTATATTAAGTACAACAGCATCCAATCCATAAAAGTCAGCATTAATAGCCAGGCTGGCCATTTAATATTTCATCTACAATTAGGCCAATTTAGAAGAGTTGCAATGAGCTGTTGGAAAGATGCCCATTCTTTACCCCCAGTGTCACCAGACACAGCCATATTATTTATTCCCCCCTCTGCCCCCTTCACCTGCCAGAATTAATGGCTCACAAAAAGCCAATTATCCGGTTTAATCTGGATTATAATGTATGTTCTCCTGACCAACAGCAACAGTTTGTGAAACATATGTACCGAGTCCGTGGTGTTCTGCTGACCTCGTGTCGAACATTACTCTGGAGGACTGACACTCTACACACCAGATGGGGGAAGACCAAGCTCACGGTGTTCAGGAGAGTTAAGAGTCTGGCTAAAACGACTCGCATTAACACCACAGCCAACACATCTGTTTCATCCTGTGGCTAGACTTGAATTCCACTCAATTTCCCTGCGGAGATCAATAAAGATTCTGATTTTTATCCTGCCACTTTTTGCTTGCCTGGGAGTAACTTTGACCAGGCCCAAGAGGCACCATGTGTTGCACAGGAAATTTTTGTCTTATTTTCTTAGTTATGAGAAGTTCAAGTTCAACCACAGACATGTAATGAGCACTATTATGAATTTCTGAGGCCCTTCTTTTTTTCTTTGTTTTCTGTAGAGCTTAAATTTGCATTCTGCCCTGGAGATTCTCCAAAAACACTGTAACCCAAAACAGATGTACACCCTTTATAAAAACGAAAAAAAAAACCTAAATCCAGCTGTCTGTAAAAAGAACAGGGCTTTGTCTGGTGATTTCATAACATCACAGCAGAGCTTCTACTGGATAGGAAAAAAATCAGTGTTTTGGCAGAAAAGATGGTAGTCATAAAACAAGTTTAATTCACCTGCTTCAAGAGCAACATTAAAGCATGAAAATGCCACCTGTTGAGTGACTACTATATGTATTGAGCAGTTGTTCAAAACAATTAACATATGCATACGGTGTAGTTTAAAGACATCACGCTGCTCAAGAGAGTTGTATACCTTGGTGTTACTAACTGTGACATCTTCTTGTGTCTGCAGTAGTAACACTGACACCTGCTGGGAGAGGAGTGACTCCTGGCTAGATTTTGGTACAGGTAGACGAACCACCTGTACTAGAAAGGACCTACTAACAACACAGTTATACTGTCTGAGGAGAGGTGTCTGCATCAAGGGGACATCTGTGATATAAATATTTCACCCACTTCATTCACTTTGTCTTAAAAGTGTCTAAACTAATGGCATCATAAATTCAAGCAAACCCACCGTCGCATACTCTGTCGAGAACACACTGTGGTGGGATGGGGGTTGTGGTAAGTGGTAGGCGCAGGATTTTAGCTTAAATACAAATGCTGTATCTATCCTTCCCTTGTTGACTGCATCCTCAGGCTTAGAGACAACTTAAAGTAAATCTTACCCCTTTCCCTCCACCCCTTTACCACAGCTCTGGAGAGTGGAGGTGGCAATGGGGGGAGGAATAAATCATTTGGCACTTGAGGCCCCATGAGGAGACCAACTTTGCCTGTAAAATAATCACAAATACAAGTGAAAATGTTCCATTTTGAACAGCATGCTTTCTAATGTAAAAGTGGCAGGTGGCATATTTCAAGTGGGCTTTGATTGATCCCCAGCTGTTTGTAAAATTGTCTGTCGTCACAGAATTCAGGTCAGAGTGATAAGCATTGTGGGCACTCCCTCTGGGAGAACTGTTCACATGTTCTCATTCAGATGTCTGCGTGGCAGACCGGCATGTCAGTACTGAACAGAGCAGAAGATGGAGAAACACAAGTTTAAAAACAAAAACAAATTTGATATATGTAACATAAATTAACCCTAAAATGTTTAAACTATACATTATGTTTTACTTGTTGGAAAGATTTTATTCTTTCCTGTTAAACAACTGGGTTATGCCCAAGCAATTGATCTAAAAAAGCAGCAGATTATGTCTGAAACTTTAAAATTAATAGTCAACTCCAGTATGAAAAATAGAATTCCTCCTTTCCTACATGTTTCTGCAGAGATAACCTAAGGAAAAAGAGCTACTGCCATGACAAGCAAGTGCATTTTAAAACAAAGTAACATTATAAAAGATGGCAGCTGTAATTTATTTCACTATTCTCTTTTTTTTTTCTGCCAACCTGGCGAATAATCAAAGCCTCCAACAAAAGAAGAAGGTGGGGGGAAGGGAGGGGGGAGAAAAATGAAATAAAAACTACATGAGCAGTCACACATTTCTAATGGGACTCTTTTAATCTTGCAAGGGAGACTTTCAATAGTGAATTAGTCTTTTTTTGTATTCCTTTAATGCTTCCAAGATAAATATATGCAAATCTCTGGCTAATGCTAACAGCACTGACAAAGGAGCCTGCTATACTGTGTTACCCAGCCGGCAGTGCAGCAGTGGCCGGCATAATGCCTTCAGAGTCCAACAAGGCCTGCTGGATCAAAACCACTAATGAATATGTGTGGATGTTCTCTGCTAGGAAGATTTCTATCTTCTAACAGCCAACACCTTGGTCAAGGCTTTCTGTGTTTTTTAAGCCTCACCAGGCTGTGATTTTAATCACTAGTAGTGTATTAAATGCTTTTGGACAGAGCAGACATCACCATCTTCTTTTTTTCCCCATTGAAAGAAAAATCCACATTGGAGTGATGAGAAGTCACAGTGACTTCTCATCACTCCAAAGACATTTTTTCTAAATTACAGGAATACGAAAAGGTTAAAAGAATACCTGGAAATTTAGTAAATACAAATTTTAGAGAGCGGACTAATATATACTGTATGTGAATTAATATGCAGAAAGAAAATAATAAATTACTAATTAAATGCAAAATACTACCATGTTAGAATCATTCATTTTAACCTACAAAGTGTTAAGTTGTCCAAACTGTTGTTCATTTATCCTGTAATTATTGCAACTATGATTATTGATGAATCAATAAATGCATCTCCACATGATACTTGGTGACACACAATCAACACACATTGATGTAGGCATTTGAAATCCATCTATTTTCATTTTGAGGGCCTGCCTGGCAAAGTCTAAACGTGGTTAACTAGTTGAGGCAGAGTTAATCCTTTTATCTAGATCCCTGCTGCAGGGGATCCCAAACACACTCTGATTAAAAAAAGAAACGTGGGCAATGAACAGTTTAAGAATCATGGGCCCTAAACAGATAAAGGCGGAACATCTTGTTGCTATGGCAGTGCATATGGAATGACTGGCGACAGTTCTCTCCCTGTCTAATATATTCACATTATTTATGAAATATTTTATAAGTAGCATAGCAAATGCTAAATATAAATCCCAAGGAGATGCTCTGTGCCTTTCCAGCTGGAGTTGCGGAATGCCAGTGCCCGTGTTACACAGCTTTTTTCTTTGGAAATGCTGGATGTTTATTCACAAGACACACTGCTTTTGATTCCCCCATCCTCCTATTCTTCAATGAGAGACAAAGTAAAAAGAAAAAAAAAATGAAGCCTCGATCTTTTAACATTGGCAGATAGAAACCATGAACAAAAGAGACAATTTGATCTGCTCATGTTGGAAATCAGATTCCCTTCTGAGATGTATCCAATGCACTCCAGGATAGAAGTAAAGAGCAGCCAAAAAAAAAAAGGAAAATTGTAAAAAGTATAGAAAATTATAATATCATATAGAATAGATAGCTTGCATCAGAAAATAGAAATGTCTAAAATGTTCATCAAATTATTATTCTCAAACAGCAAATGAAAAAGGAAAAATATTCCACAGAAGCAGAGAATAGATTATTGAGGGACACTGTTAGAGAGTCCAACCACCTCTGTATGATGTGACAGAGCAGGACAACTGCACTGCTATTTCTCCTGTCAATATTCTCCTAGCATCCATTTTCACCTGGCTGACACCTTTTACTGGTCAAGGGATGAATAAATCACACTTAGTGTACTCCCCTGGTAGTTTGACTAAAAAAAGGATATCAACATGAAGGAGGACTGCAGTGTTTTCCTGTCATCGCTGCCCCTGAGGTACGGTGAAAAATTACCGTTGATAAAATATCATTTTTCAAAGAGCCTTATTGCTCTTTTAATCTATCCGCCACAATGGATGGCTTCTGGGATGTGTTTCATTTCATCTGAACACAAACAATCTTTCAAAGGGCTTAATAACAGTTACACAAATGAGGGTCATTAATTACCTGCTAATGGAATAATAGATGTGCCATCTAGTGCAGCTCTACAACAGGAAAGGTGTGGGGCTTTAAAAAAAAAAAAAAAAAAAAAGATTATCTAGGACTCCACTTGTCTTTGAGCTTCATTAGTGCTCTAACACAAGCACCACAATGCAAATACAGGCACAAAAATATGCTGATCATATTCTCTGTGATTCTGGTTATCTGTTTACGTAATGATAGAAAAATTCACGAGAGGGAATCATTTCTACTGCATAAAAAGGGCAAGGTAAAGAAACAATGTGCTCTGAATATTACTGCAGAAATTTCGAAAAAATGTTTTATAGTTATTTTTTGTTTTTCCTCTATATTAATGTGTTTGTGGATTTCCTGCCATAAGATATAATTACACTTAAAAAGCATTATCTGGTTCATCTAAATAAATTATGCAAGTCTGCGAAAACATTAAGTCATTTAAAAGAAATGACAGCAACTGTGTACCACTCTGGCTTCGAGATGGCAACAAACTCCGGAACTTATAGGAAGGACTTCACTTTGATTATCAAATCAGATCTGACTGATGTGACACACTTGCAGTCAAAAATCACATTAATCATCCTGCAGAATCAAAAACTAACATAGGGGTATTTTTCAACCTAACCTTACTGATAACACTAACAAATAGAGATGGATTTAGGGGAGAAAGGGGTAGTTAATGAATGATGAATTAGAGACGAGGGGAAACATCATAAATTCTGACAGGGCGTTGTTGTATGTTGGATGATAAACAGCACTGTTGGAAGGAATCTGCCTCTCTGTGTATCTCTCAGACGCTGGCTGACACTTTATCTCTTCCATCCTGTTAGATTACACCTCCAGGGTTCAGGTGGGAATCAATCATTGCTATTATTACCTGAAGTCACAAGATGCATCTATCACCACTAAGGTTACCATAACCTCAATATTAACAGAGGAAAAGCCCCCCTAATAAACAGCAGAAAGGATGGGCTGGCTGGTGGGATTTCATCTTCCTTTCACTTTTAATAAGGCACTCAGAGGAATAAAGATTACAGGCCATATTTAGCATGCAGAACAAATCAGGCTCTTCCAGGCTCTTCCTCTCCTCCACTTCTCATTCTGGTTAGTCATTAAGACTGAGGAAGGGGGGGGTTCTAGTGTGGAGAGGCGTTCCCTGGTTCAGCAGTCATGCAGCCGCGCTCTGTGTTCTCCTACTGCCTGCAGCTGCTCTTAATAAGACCCTTCTAAGGCCCAATATGTGTAAACCTAGTAGTGAGTCTCCACATGCCTCCACAAGCCTGGTTAGACCACTGGCACTCTCAGGCCTTGATAGCGCACCACCAGACAGATCAAGTAGAGAAAGAGTGGTTAAAGTCCTGGGGACACAACCCTGTTAATGTTCATCCTCTCTTATAAGCCACCATTACACAATAGTGTCTCTGTAAAACAAGATGCAGAAAGAGAGTGAGCACCAGGGCAAAAATGGCTAAGCTTCTTTGAGGATTAATGGAATTTAGTCAAGTAGGAGTCTGTGAGTGCATTTCAGCAGCTGACATGGGGTCATGGCACCGCCGAGTATTTTCACACGCCACCCCTGACATGAATCATTCATCGCCATTCAAATGAATATCATCAGCCGAATGAAATATCATTAACCGCCGCTAAAGTCATTCCATAATAATATACCTCCAATTAAACTATGATCAGAGCATCAAGCCTGATAATAGATTCATACCAATTAAGTTAGAAATATATTCAAAGGACTTTTCACTTTGAAACCAGTCTTGTTATTCCCCTCGACATCCAACAACAGCACTCATTACAGTGGCTCCAAAACTAGAAATGGAGAGACCATGTAAATATTTAAAACCCTCACAAATATATAAATATTCATTCCAGAATGATTTGATGCGCTAAATAAATAATCCCTTGTTAAATAAATGACACCCTAAATAAAACTTTAAAAACAGGATCTGGGGAAATGAAGATGAGATGAATCAGAGGGGAGGATTCTGGCGAGAGGGGAGTAAGGAGGAAATGTCAGCTATCAATCCACCCTATTTGAATTCCTAATGGCAGCCATGCAAATGAGCCAGGCTAATTACAGCCCGGCAACCAATTAGATGAGCTTTAGCTGAACCTTTTGGGGAGGTACTGAGGCTGAGCCACAGAGGGGGATATCTGTTTGGGAGGTGAAGCTACAGAGGCAACTGAAAATCTCTCTTTCTCTGTTACAAGCTAAAACACAGGTTTTTATTTCTTTCCAGCCTCTGAGATCTATATACTGGAGGCCTTTTTTCTGCATGCCAAGCAGCATCATGCAGGATGTGCGGGAAGGCGGTAGTAAGGAGAGGGGACATAAATAAACCAAATGTGAGAAACTTCAACTGTTTCATCTTGCGTTTTCACTCTGATACTTATCAACAATCTGTTATAAAGAGCCCATTGTGAGTAACCTGTAATGTCTCATGAAATGAGAGGAATATGATTCATTATGCACCAATGTCACATACATCCCCTGTAACATATGATATCACAGAACTGTTATCGCTTAACTTTTTCTTGTTCTCATCATGTGTTCTGAAATTATTACTGTTCTATAGCTTCAGCCCTGAGCCTGACCTCTTCTGATAGATGTCTGGTCCTACAGGCCTGCATTCTCCCCACACGGTGGACGAGACATAATCTTGGGTGTCGCCTGGCCTATTCTGCCTCCCATTTGACTGCCTCTTCCAGCCTCCCGGCTCTCTGGAGGGCCAGGCCTTTATGCTGCCGGAGCCTGTCCTATCACACACTGGGCTACAGGAACAGCGCTTTTGTGATGGCTGTGATTAGTCTTTTGTGTTCCCAGGTAGAATTAAGATGAAATTCTACAGGCAGTCATTGTGTTCCTATCTTCAGGACACTCAAAGAAATATGTTGGGTTTTGAAGGGGTGAAATGAAGCCCGCAGGGCCTTGGCAGACCTTGCTCTGTGGGGAAATACACAGTGGAAACACAATGGGAACAATCTTGTCCTTCAGTTTCCTTTTGTGCTCTGCTGAACCTTAGTCAGTGCTGCCCATTTACTGTAGCCTCTTTTTAAGAGAGAAGTATTGTCTCACTCCAGTCTGCCTTTCCCTTTTTGCTAGCTTCTGAGAAAGACCCAAAGGCTGATGAGATGACAGCTGCGACTTTGCCAGAGTCTGGGAGACCCTCAGGGTTTATTACACACATTCCTCCAAATGCTGGGTTATGCAAATAAAGTTTGGGATGGTAGCTTTCAGATGTGATAATTATGGATTTATTTGTAAGCTGTCACTTCCCTTAATGCTCAGGGACATCAAAATAAGTTCAAATGCAACCATCAGAGAGGATCACATTTGCTAGTGTACCAAAGATTCAAAGAACATGTGATTCTCATGACGCCAAAGGTCTGTCAATAACCACTCATTTAGACAGCAGTGTGCTTTGGAGACCTTCACTGCATGCAGTCCCGCTCAAAATGTCTGGTAGAAAATATTTACATTTTCTCATTCGGTTAGATATTCAAACATCAAGGAGCTTTTATCAGTGGGTACCACACAAAGAAAGACAGAGAGCAAATTTTTATTGCCACCTCATCCCCTGAAACAGACTGTAGCTGTGTACAACTGTTTCAATCAAATGCCTGATTAAAAACAGAGGTATCCTTTAAAATTCTTACACTGCAGATCAAGCCAGTCGGCTTACAGTTGATTTTGTCCTCAACAAATACCTTTACCCTTTAACATATGTACATTACATGAGTAACTTTCTTTACAGGAGGATATAAAGGAACAAAAGCGCAACGGAATCAAAACCTCAAAATAAGGGCTGTATCTATTTGAGTCCTCCCCGACAAAGACAACAAAGTGCCTCAGAATGAGTTGCGCTTCTTTGTCTTGTGTGAAGAGGTGCTTAATGGGGGGAGAGTCAGTTAGCGTTTCCAGCTGCTGTTTCAGCAGGAGAGGAAAGGCAGGGCAGAGCGCTGAGCACTGTGCCTACCTGAGAAACAGTCTTGCTGCCAGGGCTGCCTCACATCACAGATTCACTGATGGAAGTAAATGGCTGGGCCAGAGAGTGCTATCTCCTTCCAGCTCAATTCTCAAACATTGGTCTGTCGGCCTCTAGGAGAGTTCTCTGTCATTGTATAAGTGCACATTAAGGCCTGATAAAAACTATGGAATCCAGCCATCTGTCTTGATTTACTGCTGTTAGTGAGCAGGGCATATGAGCACTGAATACCTGCCACTCAGTGGAAGAATACTGCAACTGTAGGTAGCTTGCTTTCCATCTGCTTCCATGCATAATACTAATTAGACATCAGTCAATGGAAAAAAAAAAAGATTGTCTTTAAATGATAAATGTCCACTTTAAAAAACAAACAAATTAAAAAAAAAAACATTAAGGCTGGATGCACAGGGATGAAAATGAGAGATGAAACATTAACTCATTTGCAGGATGTTTCCACTTTCCAGGCTTATACAAAATATATATGTAATAATGTATCTATAAATGAGTACATATCAGATTAAGCATGCAACTAATATTCAGACATCACTGTAAAGCTAAAAAGAAAAAAAATGTTCCTTATGATGATAACTAACTTCAGGTGACAGACATTTACTGTGCTTCTACATCACAGAAATCATGTTTTTGTTGTCGGATCATTGCCCCCTTACCTTGCTTCTGTCTGGGTTTAGAGAATCGTGAATACATTGCAGATTGAAAATAAATGGTATTTAAACATAACAAAAAAATCAACCATCACACTGCAAAACATATGCAAAAACCTGACCGTGTGTAGTTGAATTTCAAACACCAGCAGTTTTAACTGATGTATGGTTCTGTACGTGTGGTTAGGTGACAGTACTTACCTTTAAAATGTGTTGATCAGATGAATACAGAGCGCAGGGAGGAACACAGCACCAAAAAGAAAAAGTGGAGAAAAAAAAGACAGACAATTTATATATGTATTTTCTGGACACACTTAACAGCTGTGACAGTCTTTATTAACAAGATTATTTTCAAATTATCTGTTAAATAAATCAAAATTTTTAGTAAGGGAGAAAAAATGTGAACAGCATTAAAATCTGCACTTTAGCAGTAAAGCTCTTATGTTGCAATAAATCATACAGAAGAGTGGGCTCATGGAGGACAAGCGGTTGCATTGAAGACAAAGACCTTAAAAGATGTCTGTATTAGCCCTCTGCTGGTTGCTATCAGGAATTCAGATGACAAATGATGAACGAAATATATCCTCCTAATACAGCGCAGTCTGCTCATTGCAAAGTAAATGAAATGTAATGATAAGAATCAGCGCAATGACAAACTGAGGTTAAATACTGTACCCTACTGGCAAATACGTGTGTTATACTGATAAATAGAGCCAGTGTCTCTGTCGGTCTGTTGGTCTCTCTTTTTCTCCAGCTCTCGCTGTCTCTTTTTCACACACACAAAAATACACAAACACACACACTCACAGACAAACACAGATACATAGAACTCACACACATGCACACACGCTGAGACTGTGGCTCTCTAGAGGCTGTTTCACAGTGGCGCTGGGCTGCCTCAGAGCACATTCTATCACCAGCGCAAGATAGCATCTGATGACTTGTGCGATGTAATTGAAGTGTAGATTACTATCTCTCATGTGCTTGCCAGATCAAAATAATAAAAATGCAGGGAGGGAGAGATAGAGAGTGGAACGTGAGCAGGCTACTCCACTGTGGCAGAGCTGTACATGCCTCTCCACTGCTGGAAACAGGGAGAAACCTCACTATCCTTCTCTGGAGGATGGTTTTGCCACTTAGAAAATTGAATCCCCCCTTCTTCCCCACCTCCTTCATAAACTGCACTCTGGATGAGTTTATGACATGCCAGGACATGTTCCCCTCATACAGAGTGAGAGATGGGACGATGGGAAGTGTTGGAGGACATGGGCGTCACTGAGAGTTGACTGACAGCTGTGACAGCTCTGAGATGTCAAAATTGGGCTTTACAGGACTCAAAACTGGACTAACACTTCAAGGACACCAAAAAGGTTGGCAAGTTCCAGACATACAATGACTGATTCTGTGGATGGTCATCTCTTTTACTTAGTGTACATGTAACAGGCAGAAATATTGAGAGCTTATCATAAATAACATCTAAAGCAATAACCTAGTGCGCGACCGAGGAAAAATCTTAACTCTCAACTCAGTTGAAATAAAGTCAATGGGAGGAAATCTGAGGGGAGAAACAGAGAAGGTGGAAGGAGATGTGAGACTGAGAGAGCAAAAAAAAAAAAGCACATGAGGAAGTGAGAGAAACAGAGTGGCAGATAGTAGAAGACAGAGAGGATCAGGCGCGCACGAAATGAGAAAATGATCAAGTTCACATGAAGCGAGGCCACCAAATTTGCCGTTTGTGTAGAGGAACCACTCATTACCGCACCTCATGGGCACTCGGCGTGGCCTTTGAAGTGCTTTGAGGTACATCATCCCATGAAACAAGCATAGTTAATCCACTTGTTAATCAAGTGTGCTCATGAGCTTATGTCTGAAGTGGCTCTTTCTCCTTGGAAGACTCAAAGCGTTCAAAGGAAATTGTGGTGGAACTGAAGAAAACAGGTATCTAAAATTTCAGACAAAATGCAAGGGCACAACATACGCAATATACAGGTTTTGTTGTATAATTCTTTTCTGCAGCAAGCACTGACTTCCAAATGATTTGCGTAGTTACATTTCATTTACACTTTTCAATTTTAACTTTCCCCAAATTATGCTAAATGTGAATTTGTGTACATTTAAATATGTATTTTGTAATGCCTAGTTGAAGAAAACCTATTATGCTCTATTCCAGCTCATTTTTAGACTCTACTAGGGTAACTTGCCAACCTGCAAGACTCACAGTTATATTACACTGGCCCTTTATGCAGCCCCTTAGTTCAGTCTATCTCTTAACATAAGGCCCACTGTTTTTTCCCTCTCTGTTCTAATTGGCCAGCTTTCTGGAAGCTGTTGAGGGGCAGCCTGTGTCCATCGTATTAAAGCTACCCTTATCGTTGTTACATTTTTACACTTTTTTTTTTGTTTAGGTTAAAATGCTATTAATAAGGTAATGGCACTCTACAATGTTAGAGAGATCCACCAGGCATAGAAACTAATCATTATTCCATTCTCATAATATTCTGTGAAAACTCTGACCAATCATATCATTCGGACCGAATGATATGATTGGCATTATACGGCACGGCATTATAATGCATCCATGATCCATGGAGATAGCCGTAAACAGACAGTAGCGACTCACAATGACACAAAAGCCACAGTAATGATGATGTTTGATGAGCTGCAGATGAACAGTACACCTCGAACAGGCAAACTACTTATTTTACTTTGCAATGTTGTGTAAAGGAGCCTTGACAACCCACAAAACAATGGAAAAACATAATAATGTTATCGGAGTGGAGCAGTGAACTTGCATGCTTTGCATGGAGCAGATAACCATATAAAGAAATCCATCACATGCCAACATTTGCTTGGGCAGAAAGTAGAAGAGAAAAAGGACAAGGGGCGTTCAGAGCAGTCTGAAGCTGGTGCTTTTTGTTCACAGGAAATACTTCCACATGTTTACCTCATTGTTTCTAGTATCAGCCACTTTTAACATAAACATCTTACATTGTAACAGAAAAGTGTAATAGGTGCCCTTTAAGATAAGCATCTGTCATCTCTAAGAACAAACAATGGTTTTCGCTCCTTAGGTTCTTGTATGCAAACTGAAATATTAAAGAGGCGATTGGGAAGGGTGGAGACTGGCTTCTCATGCTTGTCTTCCTCTTTCACTCCCCATCCATTCCTGATGAATGGGTTGTCTCCCTTTCTCTCCATAACAAACAGGAAACAGACAGAAGTGAGAGAGGGATGGCTGCCTCTTCCTTTCTCCCTCACTCACTCCCTCTCTTTCCTCTGTCTGTCTCTGTCTCTCCCCCAAAGCCTGTGGGCCGCTCTGAGGCAGAGCCACGGAGGCCTGGTGCTGCCTCCCCCTGCTGCGCCAACAAGTCTCCTTTTCACTTCAATTAATGAGCCATAAATAACCCAATGAAGGTGTCAACAAAGAGCACCATTTATCATGGCTTTCACCAACTCCACTTCATGTGACGAGGAAGCTCATTCCCAGCCTACAGCGCGCCCAAACAAAGACAATGCAACAAGAGTGAGATTTATTCCTGGACGAACACTCCAACCTAAAATTCATCTTGCACGGGGACTCTCACAGGTGCAGTGATTTGACAGATATACCCGGACCAGTGGGCCTGTGCCTTTGTTAGATTTCCAGTCAGACTAGCAATAAATTTGGCTAAGAGTAGGGGACAACACTCTCACTAAGCTCCCAAGAGGCTGCCAGTGAGCCCATGTTAAAGACACTTCTTTCTGTCTCAGTCTACTTCGGGCTGTGGATCACAAAAGGCAGCCAGGGTCTCCCTGAAAAAAAGGTGAATACAAATGAATGAGAAAATCTGTTGAAAATACCAGGCTGGTCTCAGTGGCAGGAGGAATTGCTTTATCAGGGTGTCCCATAAATGTCACTTTGAGTCAACAATGAGGAAAAAAATACACAGCACTGAATCATAGACCCTCCTCTGTACTGAATGGCTCCTAGAATCATGCAGCAAGGTACAGTACTACACTGAAGTGCTTCGGAGAAAAGACGAAAACTCCCTGAATAATATATGACAGCTTGGGTCTTGAATCCAACATTAAAAGTGATGACGTGAGTACAAACTCAGCTCTGCTTCATCTTGGATCCACAAATCACAACCTAAGGCATAAAAGTAATGGTAAATAGTCCATCTTGACAGCATTCATAGAGTATGAATATAATAATAGTAATAGTAACAAGAAGCTGGAGTTTTTTAATTTGTCTGAACCCAAGCATTTTCTGCCTTGCAGCTAAGCCGGAACGAGTGTCTATTTGATCCTGCTAAACCAATTAATGGTTCCTGTTAACCCACTCATCTTTGGGGAGGATTGTCTTGCTAAATAATACAGCAAGATGTCCCCTATCTGCCACACGGTCGGCCCACACACATGCTCAGACAAAAAAAAAGAAAGAAAAAAAGAGCAGGTTGCCACATGAATCCGGGACTCCTCTCACACCACAAACACACACTTCAATTCATAGATTGTGCACAACACAAAGAATGGCGGAAGTCTTTGTCTGGGTGTAGAGTGAATTCCCGATGTGAACGCCTCCACACGCCAGACTATTTGATGAGGTCTGATACATGCTTCATAAAATAAACCAGCAAGTGCAACATATGATGTTGAGACTATTCAGACAAGGGGGAGAAGAGGTAAGGGAACAAAATCAAATCCATTACAGCAAAAGGGATATTAAGTGCCGTTATCACAGAAAAACATAGCATTTGTACAATTTTCCAAGCCACCCCCAGTGATATAAATGTCCAGTAACCATAATCAGTCTGGGTTACAGACATGGCTAGAAAGCCGCGATAAATGACATTTCCCAAAATCACGCTGACATTTTCTCTTATCAAGCAGCAGGCACTGGCATGGTGAGAGCAGGCTTGTCAGTCAGAGGCAGACAGGCCTCACACCTTATCACAAGGGCACTCAGCCTCTCTGGAGCTAATGCTGAGGCTGGGGATGGAGTTTAGAGATGGGGCAAAGACAGAGTGCTGAAACCGAATTCGGAGCAACCCCCACCCCCTCAAAAAAATGTGAAAGTAAAGTTACAACAGGTCTTAGATCTTTGGGGTGTTTGAAAATGGTAGCTCATAACTGGACTTCAGATGGAGCTGATGTAGAAAACACTGCTGTACTTCTGCTTCAGTCAGAGCTGACTTTAAAGCAGCGGATGCAGATAAGGCTGATGCTAAAGCACGACTCGCTCCATCCCCCCCCCCGTGCCACCGCTGCTCTTCCAGTCAGCCTCCCTCGGAAGCAGACACAGAGCGAAAAATTAAATATTTAAGGTTGATAATGACGCTCTTCATTAACATGTGATTCCGAATAAAAAGTAGAATACATAAATAAAGAAATAATAGAATGCCTATAAGCGGACATGTTGAATGAATTTCAGTGGCGATAAAAGGGAGCCAGCAAGAGGGATTTCTTGGTTGGGAAAAAAATGATTGAGGCAAAGAGAAAGAGATCAGAAAGAAAAGGCAGTCTGGGGGGAAAAATGAACATATAGTGTGCATTACTGATTGTCAAAGTTTTTTTTTTTTTGCCAGTGAACTTCACATAGATAATATGCCACTGTATTTATTTTGTGTGTGTATGTGTGCTTGTGTAGCATGGCTTGTTGTGGCCTTGCTGTTTATTATTATTTTCTCTCATTATCATATAGTAGTTCTATTTCTTCATTTTCCAAGAATCCAGATGGCACATTTTTCACTGTCAAAACTAAAACTGGACTCCCAACTATGTTAAAGCAGCTGGCTCAGCTACACAACATTAACAACCGTCACAGAGACACCTCTCTTCCCTGACAATATGCAGTCACCTAATATGATACAATGTGGGAGAAAATCCAAGATATCCTCCTGGCAATTACCAAGGTTCCTCAGATTGCAGTCAACAGTCTGATCGGCCTGTGTTCGTAAGGTAACAAACTCGAGGGACAAGTTATGTTTTCTGTGTGATGAGGGATTTGGTTGAAGATGGCTGTCTCAGGCAGCATTGTGGCAAGAGAGACAATGAAAGTGGGGGAGAAAGCCTCTATCCCTGGCAGCACATGTTTGAGTCAGAGCAGTAGATCCTGCTAAGCCTCAGTGACTCACAGCACAGCTCGCAGTGCGAATCATCAGCTGTGTTCCTCTGATGTGGAGGAGCTTTTCAAAGTCAAAAGCATTACTTCAGGAATGCAGGGTTAAAATCTGCATGAAATGAAAGACTAAGCAAATAAACACCAGTGTTTATAAGAAGAGCGAATACAAAACATCTGATGTTATGAGGAGAATTTTTGGTATACAGTACAGATGAGCGCCATTTGGAGACATTTTTTTTTCTCCCCCACCACAGCCAAACAGTACTGGGATCTCAGCTTGTAGTTAACTGTATGCAGAGAGGTGATGGATGGGTTAACAGGGTATAAATTATATAACAGCAGGTAAACGCAATACTCTCATTAGATTCCAATGCTTTTATTTTCCCCAGGAGTAGCTACAGTAATTGATGTCTCGCTCTTCTGTCTGTTTGTTTTACCCTGACAGAATCAGTGAGATAATTCACACTCTGCTGCCACACTGGCATCACATACAAAGCAACAGTGTTTTCCCCGACTGCATGAAATAAAAGGCAACTACAGGGAAAAGTAATTTGGGATATGATGATGAAGCATGCACTCATAGCAAATGGAGGTCAAACTGGGGGCTTTTTTGCAAAAAGAAAAAAAAAAATCTGTGACATTGACTTCATGGAAACCACCTCTACATCAGCGCACATTGTACTGTATAAAAAAACAACTGTTAAATAACAAATAACATATGTTATGCATCCACTGTGCCAAAAAAAAAAGATGATTGAAGAAAAAAACAAACAAAAATGGGAGAAGCTATCAGCTGACTTCCTGTCTGAATTCCTTAACTGAACGCAGATCACATGAGTCATTCACAGAATCGACATGCAACAAATCCAAATTCCAGAGGATTGAGTTTCAATAATGACCCTCAATACTGTAGCTAAAGACATAGCATACACACAAGAACATAATCATTTGTTTACTCCTGCCTGTCTCTGGAGTCTGTGAGTTATCATGCTGTTTATGTTCCCTTTGTGCAAGAGTGACTTCACTGCTCTTGTCATCTTTTACACAAAGACACACAAAGAAATTGTTCCTACCTCTGTACAAGTGTGTGTCAGTGGCCATCCCTATGCTTATGAAAAGTGATTATAATGCTTATTATATTTCAGATTTCGGTTAAAATTGTTATTTCCAAAAGCAAGTCTATGACAACACAACTTCAAGACCAGTGTGAAACCAAAAAATGTCAAATTCTGGTAGAGATTTATCAATCAATGCAGAGGATTCAATTAAAAGCAGATAAAGCTCTTAGTTTTAATGTATTTGAACACATATTGCCTTACGTCAGTATTTTCTTTGTTTTCCCATGTGCGGTCACTCCCTTCAGTGAAGTCATCACTTCAGGCAGACTGAACATGACCGGACAACACAACAACAGAAGAGAGTTCTACATATCATTCGGAGAATATGGGCTGCCATTTCTCTTTACAATCTTCACTACAGTTCACTCTATCAGTCTATTACTGAGACGGGGATACTCCAAACCCCTCAGACTGCGTGCAGGGAAGCTGCTTGGGACATTGATCCTATTTATTTCCCTCTGACATTCTTTCTTCATTATGTAGTGTGCTGTGCCTCCAGCCTCAGCCCGCTCCCTGTCCACTCTTTTAAGTCTCTAAATGGGACAGCACTGTTGAAAAGATTTGAAAAAAAAATGTTATTGTGACCAAACTGAAGAGTAGGACAAGACATAAACAAAGCTAATCAGAACTGATCATGTCAAAAAATATATCAATTATACCCGGAGAATCAATGACAGAAAGGTAGACCTTTTCTATTGAGGGAGCACAAGATGCATGTCTATAGAAACAAAGAGAAAATAGAAAAGGTAGTGATGCTCACCATTTGACATTCATTTTTCAGGGGAGATATCTGACGCCCAGCACACTAGCTGTGATCAATATCTAATCTAGAGAAATAAATTGCCACTGTTTGTCTTTCATCTTTGAGGAAATGTATAAGCATTCTGACAACTCCGTGAAAGCATTAATCAAATAATGAAATAAAGATTTCGGGAGCAGGGGTGTAAAAAAAGCATACTGTAGCCTGCTCTGATATTCACGTGAGCTAGTGCTGTTGACATCCTTGCATCTTGTATCACATCTTGTTACTTCAGTGCAGTCAGGGGGGGACTTCAGCAGAGATCATCTCCTCTCTTTGTCAGAAAGCAAAGCCATGAATTGGATATCTAAGAAAAGGTATCAGTCCCCTGTGTACACTGTGAATAATACACTGTAACATGCATGGATGTCATACACTTGTGCGTCTGACCTTCCTCTATGTGACAGTAAAGAACTCCTTTTTTCTCCATTTATTCTCAGCCCTTGTCTTTGCAATTACCATGTTCCAATCTTGCCTCGTCCCCACAGTCACCCGCAATACCCAGAAGGATCGGCAGTCTTTCTTCTGGTGCAGCAATTACCGCCCCTATCTCTTTGAAACAAAAAGTTTGGTGTAGGATATTAGAAAATGTCAAATTCAGGTTATATTTCACTTAAGTCCAAAGGCGATGCAGCATGTTCTCAGGAAACACTATTTTCACAGCCTTTGCATTATGCATGAACCTTGAGGTCCATCATTATTTTCTACAGGAGGCAAAGGAGTGCTGTTTGCTATCAGCAATGTGAAGAAAACATGGCAAAAAAACCTCCAGGTATTGACATTTGTAACTGAGAGAGAGAGAAAAAATATGAGCATGACTTAACCAATTGAATTTAGTAGCTCACCAAGAGTGAAAGGTAATCGACTTGAACATTTATTTGACTTTTTAGCAATTCTTTATTAAGTATCACTTTTTGAGAGTTGAGTCAAATATTTCCTCCTTCGATGATATGCATGAACTGTGGCCTCTTATCACAATCCTGCAGGACAGACTAATCACATTCCAGTCTTTCACCTGCATGCCTGACATGCTTTGCTAGAGCTCATGATGAACCTTCTCAGGCAGGCATGACACCACTCTGTCACTGATGGTGCCAGACTCTCATCTGTACAATATACTACTGCCACTGCTAGTTCTACTGCCGCCACCACCACCACCACCACCACCACCATCACTACTTGATAATAATAAAATTGATATTAACAATAATAATAATTTTCCCACCCCAAAGTTCATGTCAACATCTTGTCACACCATGTCCTTACATTAAAAGCTCAGGAAGTGCATGTCACTGTTAAAATACTCAAGCAAATATATCACTATGTAAACCAGGACAGTAGTTGCTTTATTCAGAAATAGCATGGAGGATTTTTTAAAACATATTGCTAAACCCAGTTGCAATCCCTGTGGCAATGCATTTTTGATCAGCAAGTTAACTAAATAATTTCTCAAGATCTGAAAGCAAGAAGAGTATTTCAACGAGCCTAATAAGTGGTGCATGCGTATGTGTGGAAATAAAAAAATGAACAGTTTATTCAGAGCGTTAATCAAATACTCACTTTCCTGCATTCTTCTGTAGTCATCGGAATGTGATTTCTACATCAGGCTAATAACCTTGAAAGGAAAAGCAGCTGTGCATTGATCTTGTATTATTTTGGATCTTCCTACTGTTAGCTCAATTCCCATAGCTGTCCAAATAACTGCACTGTTTCTGACCAAGTAGGAAGACACAACACTGTGGTTAAACTACATGTAAAACTACAACACCTCTTTGTCTAAGAGGACCTCAGGAAGCAAAAGGAAGCATTTCAACCCCAAACAAATAATTGGGAATATGTTAATATATTGCTTTTCTTTTCTTTAATTCATATACACATTTCAAAAATGACATGACTTTGACAGATTGTGAGTTGAATTCCAAGCTGTATTTCCCAGCAATAATCAAAATCATGTTCAATAAAGATCTCCCAGCTCTCCCGTGATGTTTTGAAGCACTGTTCCCATGTTATATTTTCAAATATTATAATGCAAGATGCTTTCAAAATACAGAGTTATAATTTCAGACGTTGGTTTTCATCTGCTGGTAATGATTTAATGTCAGATATAATACAAGATAATCAACTTCTGTAATATGAGTTCTGCATTATTCAGTAGTTACAGAGAGGGCCATCAGAGTGGCTCAGTGGTTTGCAAGGTCACATCAAAGCAGTGGTTTGGGAGGGTTATCACTGAACAGCCCATTTTTCTTCCAATATGTGAAGAGCAGAGGGATTTTAGATTCAAAGCTGAACATAACTGCATGTATGCAGGTATGCATTTATGTAGAATGTTGTATTTTATTAACATTTTTAAAGAAATCTTAAGTCTTTTTAAAGTCCTGACCTTGTAAAAAAAAAGAAAAGGTTTATTACAAATGTCAACCAAAATTTTGAACCTAACTTCTTGTAATCATCCTGACAAAAATCCTGAGTCTGTTCAGTCACGCTAGTCAACTGAGTTTCACTGTGGTGAAGTATGTGTGGCCTGATGGAAAAGTGGGATAGTCTGGTGATGTAACAGTCTGAGCGCCCCACGCCCTGTTCCTGTCTCTTACTACCACTGCCACCTTCCATGAGGCTTCTTTTCCTCCCTGTTTTATTGTCATGTTAGCAAACACTGACAAAGCGGAAACAGGGCATTTCAGATTTTTGACTAAATACTTTTTTTTTTCCAAGGACGGCACTTTCAGTGTCTGCTATTTAATTTAAAGGCCTCCCTGATGAAGTCACTTCACAAAGTGAAATTTAAACCAGCTTGGAAAGAAACTGTTGATGAAGTGTTATGAAAAGAAATAAAGCAGTGTAACAAAAATTACTTTGGAATGGATCTGGCATTGTCCACAGACATCTGTTTTCTACTAGTTTAGCAACTTTATACTTGTTGAGTCTTTGTAAGGCCAAGTTAAGAGTTGCAGTTGCTATAGAAACAAAACAGGATGGACAGTACTGTCAGCACTGTGGCTGAAGGTCTGGGATGAATAGGCTTTCATTGTGTTTTCTGGTTGGTGATTTGAAGAAGTTTTAACTGTAAAAAAACCCCAGTAATATCCTGTTTTGGCGGTAGCACAGTTGTTTAACCTTTAACCCATCACGTAATGTGTCAAGAGGAAAATGAGTAACACCCCACCAGCCTACTCCCAGTTTGGGTAAGAGCAGATGAACCTGAAAACAGAAAAGGTCCTAGCCCAGAAAAGTGTACTCCAAAGTCAAGGTGGACAGATGGTGGTGCTCTGGTTTGATCTTCATCATTTTAAGTGAAATCATGCAAAAGAAACAACTGCTTTCTCTCAAAGGAATGCGGTTAAAAACATGACAGAGACAGGTTGTTCATTTTCTCCAGGTGAGCACAACAATAAGAATGTCTACAAAGTCACTTTGAATCCTGTGTGAGCAACTCATCTGAGCGAAGAACAAAGCCTTCTTATTACCTGACCTCTGAGATGAGCCGTATTCTCTACCATTAGCGAACGCACATTCAATTACACATGCTGGAAACAGCTCCGGGGTGCTGAATGGGTGAGGAGAGCCAGACAAGACAGAAATTAAGCTTGTTACAGACTGATTTTCAACTTCACTTAATTCAGCTTCCCTTTACGGATCCCTCCCATACCCTTGCTTTTCCCCCCCTCCCCCCGCTCCCCAACATGGAAGCAGGATTTACATACTGCAGGTAAACTGGGGAATAAAGAATGAAGATCCAATTAAACCTCTAGGGAGCTAATTAGTTACAATTAAGTTTCTGCTTCACTTGTTGTGTGGGATTATTTGGTAAACACCTACAGAATGTTGAAAGAATCTTGGCCTTTTCCCTGAACTTGAGAAGCGCTCTACTCATCTAGTGGAAACTTAGCTCGTAAAGATTTTTTTTAAATCATATTAATTCTGCGAGAATCCTGTGGTGAGTTATTGACACTAGTGATAGAGGCATAGTGAAGGAGCAGAACAACATTTGTGGCTTTAAAAGGAATCCAAGAAGTAAAACAGGTGCATAAACGGACACTGAGAAAACAAAGAGCAGCCAGTGTTACTATCAAAGAGGGAGAAGGAGTCATTGTATAATCAAGGCCTGCTTTGAGTTAATTGCATGTTGGCTTCATTAACCTTGATGTTCAGTATTAAGCACCACTTCCTCACTCCCTCATTATGCCTATCTTACAGAGAGAAACCAAAAGCTAACAAACAACACTGAGAAATACCGAAACCGAAGCTTTTGTATCAGGCTTGCTGCTCATTTGAACTGTTAGCAGCAAGCAAAGAGCAATGTCTCATAACATTAAACAGCAATGGCTAAGGCGCTTCACCTGCCTCTGCAGACTAGCCTGCAGCCAGTCATAGGTGTGTTCAGTGGCTTTGTCCTGTCATCACATATCAACATTCATTTGTGCAATAGGAGGTTTCAACACGACACGTCCCTTTCTGTTACCCTGTCCACTAAGTGACGGACAGAGTTTCAGCTGGCCTGTCATAGAGTCCCATATGCAGCACAGAGAAACATCACAGGGGGCTGAACATGATTCCCTATAGCTTTGAACATTAAAGGCTCAACTCACCCAAATTTAAAAATGAAACATAGTCTATCACTTACTTCTTGAGGCCAAGCAGTTTTAGTTTCATTTGTTGAGATTTTCATTCATCTCTCCTGAGATTTCTGATGCAACCCTAAAACTATGGAGTTATATTTATTTACCATTACATATTTGTACCTTAGTTACTTGCTATTGTCTTTCTGATTCTACAAACTGTTATTCCATTAGTACTGCTATTAATTGAGCTTCTTTTGTGGTTCTTCCTTATCTAAATCAACGATCTACAGATCAAGAATGCCACATGTTCTACAGATACTGTAGTAATGCCCTCTGAAGCTAATTTGAGATTTGGGTCTGTATGCATAAAATGACTTGACCTGAAGTGAATGGGATTACATGTGAAGTGCTCAAAACATTAGGAAAAAAATTCAACAGAAACATATCTTTCTCAGAATCACTGCTACTCTGGATAATCCAAAGAACACACTGTGAACATTTTTTTATTGGATCTCCCGAAAAAACAGTTCCAGTCAAAACTGTTCACAGTAAGGGCTATGGATTATCCAGAGTAACATGTATTTTTTTCTGTTGTTGCTGTTGAATTTTTTAGACATCATTTTCAAAGCTGGGAACACCACAAATAAACTTCCATTCACCCCTATTGTATTGGGGTAGAAGAAGAAATCTCAAAGATGCATATCTCAAAACCTGAGCAAATAAAATCATGTTTTTTGTTGCAGTTTGGGTGAACCAACCCTTTGTAGGATGAAAGTAATAAGAGAGTTTAAAATGTCACCTTAATACCAACCAAGCTTAACAAGCAGCATATTACTGCTCCTTTTTCCAGGTGGTGCAGGAAGTGTTTAAAGAGGAGTTCTGTGAGCTACATGCCTAAGTTGACATTGGCATTCAGTGTGCTAGCAAAGCAAAGTGTTTCATATTATGGCAGAGGGGGAAATGGCACCTGCTGGGCAAACACTCCATATATTGTAATGTAGCTTAGCAGCACTTGCCCAGCTCCTTGCACTACAAAGCAGTCCATCAAAGTGAGATCTGAGAGCGAGAGAGAAGAAGATCATGACTCTTTTCACACCTTGTCAGACCGACTCGCCTCTGCCAGTTCCAGACCAGCCAGTTCTTCTGCTCTGCACTAGAGCAGCATCACCAAGCTGCGCTCCAGCCAAAAAAAGTGCAAGTAGTGTAGTTGAGTGGAGTATATTTCCCTCTTCTCAGCAAAATGAATATGATACTTTTTTTTCTTATTTTCTGTCACAAAACATATGTAATATAGAGTACCGTGACTTGTTTACAGTAATTCATAACCTGATTTCAAGCATGGAGCCAGTGTTATTTCATGTTGCATGAGTGTATGTGAGAGTGTGTATATTTTAGTTGAATGAATGAAACAACCGATGATGCCAAAAAAAGGAAGTTTTAAAAAGTCTCTCTAAAAATTAAAAGGCCATTTAGAGGCAGGGGAAAAGATTGAATTATGATTATACATTAGATATATGTATGACCCTAAATGTTTTATAATAAATGTATACGATCACGTCTTCTGAAGCCAATTCAAATAATAAAAATGTTGTGAAAATAAAATCATTGTAATGAACAGAGTAAAGTGGATTGTTCATATTGTTCAGCTATATCCTGTCACTGTACTGCATGTTTTGTAGAAATGTTAGTTTGCAATCTAACACAACTTTGCAAAATGTATAGTGTTATTTTCTGTTGATCATTCTTGATGCTGTAATTGCACTCAATTGTTGTAATGTTATTTTATCGACAACACATATCCATTCTCAGCTGTTGTCATGTTTTGGAAATTGCCTGACCATACAGAATAGAATTGTTCTTATGAGTCAAAACATCAAACTCTACCACATACATTAAATATCCTCCACAACAGGCAGATTACAAGCCATACTGAGCACCCCTGCTGTGCTGGGGCCTCCAAAATGTCACAAGGAAAGCTTTGCCACATGCCAAAGGCACTCGTCTCCATTAACACTGCACTAGGGGAGACTTACTTAGACTGACAGGCGGCAACAATACTGAAAACTCTCCCAACTGTGAGAAGAGAGACACGAAATGAAGAGAAGTGAGAAAAATGAGTTTGGAACTTTCATTGTCCTATGCTTTCCCTCCGCACAGATGCGCAGCTGAGCCAGTGCAGCTGGCCAACTGACAAATGGGAAAAAATAGTCCAATTTGAGCTGGTCGTTAGCAGTCGGAGCGCAGCATTCCAGATAAATGAGCGGCTGCCTCAGGTATGGCAGGAGATCTTCCTGAAGCATTCCTGGGAGACCGGTCCGTACCACGGCAACCCCTTAGCCATGCCTTCGATCCGACAGGCCCGACACTACAGCAGAGGTGACCTTGCAGTGCTGCTCCTGCCGGGCTTCTTATTTTTACACTCCCCCCTCACAGCCCCCTCTTCTCCCTTGGCCTCCACTCCTCTTTTTTCTAATCCCCACTTAAAGAGACAGTGTGGTGGTTTCATCATTAACTTCTCCTTCCTGCTACATTTTGTCTACAGACAGTGAGACAGTGGTTGCGGTGGTCCATCCAGGCTGGATGAAGGATGAAGGGTGGAGGGAGACCCAGCTCCATTAGAAGTGTCTGTAAGAGGTTGAGCTGAGTCAAACACTCACTATGGATGTTTTTAGTCTGACGCTCCCTTTTTTGACGCTATATAAGTTTGATTCTCTGGCTGCATGTGTTTGTGTATGTCACTGTGAGCCAGCGTACGCCACTGTGCCTAAGTATATATGTTTCAGTGCCAGCTGCCAGATCTAGGCCACTTTCTTCTGCACACCCACTGTGGCCTGTGGGACCGTAATCTTTGTCAATGCCATGCTGGTTATATTTCGCAAGAGCCCTGAACGGAGTGGGCCAAACAAACATAGACATGGTTGATTCCGCCTGTTTTTCACTCTATTTTCAGGACACGGCTAGTGAAAGCCTGATCCAAAAGCAGTATTTAGACATTACCAGATTAGAAATGAATAAGGAGCCAATTTAGAAAGGGGATGAATGCCCTCAGTGAACTGTCTGAGGAAACAACCACATACAGAGCAACAATTGGACACGTTCTACGAAGTGCAACAAATTTGTTTTTTCACTTACTAGTACATGATCTTAAAAATATTTTATATCAGGAGACAATTTGTGTTTTAATATGGTAATTTTCCACTGACATTCACTTACTCATTTCTTGGCTTTGGTTAAAACAAAACTCCTCAATCACTGTGGACACTAATACAAACCAGTGTGTGCCTCTCATCAGCCTCTCAACACTTCACACAACCACTTCCTGACAACTACTTCATTGAATAAATCATGGCTATTGATTAACATGCACACAACAGTCTGCGCGGGCACATTCTGAGGTTTGTTTCTTGAGTGCCAAGCTCATTTAACATGGGCTCTTTCATGTGAGTAATTGTGCAAGCTTCCAGCCATCTACACTCCCCCTCCCCACATAAAATAGAAAATCCCACAGCTATTTCTCTCACAGAAATGAGTGAATTGTGATGAGGCGAATTGAATCAATTATTGCCTTAAGGTGAGAACCTATTAAAAACATTTTCCCCCTGTTGCCATCAATTATCTGTTGTGATGTACGCAATCTCATTTTGGGCGCTATAACAGGTGTGACACACCTTGTGATTGTAATTATCTATTAGTATTCATTGTACTTTTTCTTGTAGATGTAGAGTTCCTCACTGCATCAGTGTCAGACCTGACTATGATTGCATGAATAAATGCGATGCAAATAGCAATGTAATTATCTTTTTTATTAAAAATACATTTCAATCCAAAATTATTAAATCTTTAATTTTGTGTGTAATATCCAGCTCAGTTGCACATGAAGAGCATCTGCAATGTTGATGTCTTCTCTACCAAGTGCAAAGTAAATATAGAAATTGGCAAATAATTTCACATTTTCTACAAACCTCTGTTAGTGTGCAAGATAAATATGCTTATAATATATATTTTGCAACTCTATAATGTCACTTTGCAAAGGAGAGGAGAGGAGAAGAGAGGAGAGGAGAGGAGAGGAGAGGAGAGGAGAGGAGAGGAGAGGCGGAGAGGAGAGGAGAGGAGAGGAGAGGAGAGGAGAGGAGAGGAGAGGAGAGGAGAGGTTTGGAGAGGAGAGGAGAGGAGAGGAGAGGAGAGGAGAGGAGAGGAGAGGAGAGGAGAGGAGAGGAGAGAGGAGAGGGGAGGAGAGGAGATGGGTTCCACTTGTCACAATTTGGTAAAAACCCAGAGACAAGGTTCGCCTCTGGGACTTGTTCAATCACCTCAGTGCTACAGTGAGTATGTAGATCCTGTCAACCATCCATAGGTGTTCCTGCCTATTCCAGGCAGTCCCTCCCCTTACCAACAAATGAGCCACCACTCTGTTGGACAGGCATGCTTGTTAAAAATAAGGATGTACATTTGTGGGAGGAAAGGGGGGGGCGGCAAATAGGGGAGAGCCTGGGCAGAAACACCAGGACTTTCCTCCCACTTTGTCCATCCCTCTCTCTCTTTCCTCTTGTGGAAAGCTGAAGACCAGCAGAGGAGGGTGAAAGCATCTGGATCATGACCTTTCCTCAGGCGCGCTGAGACAAATTAAAACCAGACATCTGATGAGAGGAGACTGAGGAGACCTTCCAAGCTGCTCCATGAGCAGCCTCAATGCTTCCACGTTTTCAAGTCACTGCACATAGAACAGGTTACATTGTCCAGCTATTTTAATAACCAGCTGTGGGCCTGCATTGCATCTCACTGTTTTTCACCAACACATCATGTGCTTTACTAGGGGAGATCACACCTAAACTCCTACACTCTGTTATATTATTAAATAAAAAGAATGCTCTGAACACTTTGCGATATAAATTCACAATATCTAAAACACAAGAGGCAAACATTTAACTATAAGGAACTGCATCCTCTCTAGCTAGCTCCCAGTGACACAGCAAAAGCCCTAGACTCTAAGGCAGAAACCAACCACACAACAGACTACCTCAGCTATGGAACTAATTGTTTCCATTTCAAAGCCGATTAGCAGCCTCGGGGAAACTCTGACAGTTGAACACCACAGAACCAAACATCCAGGAAGACGAGCTGCGGCTGAGGCTCAAGCTGATCATCCAGCACATCTGCTTCTCTGCACTCTGGCATAGACAAAGACTCACTTACCATCATGGTCCATCTCAGTCAAGACCAACAGAAGCTACGCATTACAGACCAGCTAGACTAAATAAAGCATTCTCCCTGAGGTTTAAATGGAAAAAGACTCTTGGAAAGTTTTTCGCACTGTCTTAATTGCTGAGGAAAACCAAGAGACGGAGAGGCTATTGCTTAATACATCAGAAACAAGGGCTGAGATGGGCTTGACGTAGATGTAATTAACCATAGATCCAGAGCCGGCAAGAGGACCAGCTATGCACAGTAACAGCATGCAGATTTCAATTTAATGTGCAATTTTCAGTGGAATATGACTAAAGTAATTGAGCCTAGTGCAAAATGAATTAGACTGACGAAATATCCAGGGAAAGTTTTGGGAATGTGTTAATGTTATTGTGATGGGGGTTGAAGCTCATGCTCTTTGAAGCACTTTCTT
The DNA here is from genome assembly GCF_963691925.1 of Scomber scombrus. Taxonomy (NCBI): domain Eukaryota; kingdom Metazoa; phylum Chordata; class Actinopteri; order Scombriformes; family Scombridae; genus Scomber; species Scomber scombrus. The sequence continues at coordinate 18,780,653 of NC_084975.1, read as the reverse complement.
TCATAATGGTTTACGCATGATGAGAATTTTCTAGTGAACTTCATGTTTCAGTTAATTTGTTTAAAGGAAATATACTGTCAAAAAGGAAAAAGAATTGGCGTATATGCATTTGTGCATGGAAATGTCACCACAAAACTTTTGCAATAAGCAGTGTCTATTAAGGATATTGGAAAAAGGGAATTATGCCGGTTTTGGGCTGTTATACAAATACAGAATGCAATTACATTTAGTTGATTTGTGGATTAAATAGAAACAATGTCTTACCTGAGGTACAGAAGGAAGAGGCACCATCAATGGGACAGAAACATAAGGAAAGAAAAGAGAACATTTCTGATTAGGCAAGCTGTGTAACTATCTTTGATAAGGCAGCACTTAGAACATGTATTGGATAATAATATGTAAACAATCTTCCAATAAACAAAATTGTAGATTGTTTGGCATTGGAATATGTTTTCACAAAAACTGGATTTGTGTTTTCATAAAATCTTGAAAATTTGAAAAGAGTTTATTTGTAAAAACTGATAAATGCAATCCTTTAGTAAAGAATTGACTGCTGTGAGATATTCTTGACATATATAGCACATTCTTAACCTTAAATACATTTTTGCAAGTTGATGATTTACAGCAGAGAATGTTAAATGCCACAGCTCTTCTTGAACACAGCCCAATTAGTCCATTCAGTGGATGCAGCATTCAGGTCAGGTGATGCAATATAGCTGCGACTCTTTTCTGCCAAACATGTGCAGTCTGAACTTAAATTTCTGTGTAACTTTGGCTTTAAGTCATTTTTAAACGTGGCCGGGGCTACAAGGGGTCTAAAGGGGACCTCAGTTGTTTTTCCCCCTCAGTCACTTCATCCTAACGCTGGGCCTGTCTTTAAAGATGGATCATTTGGACAAAACTGAAGAGCCCATAATGTTATCTCCTTCAGGGTGTAAAAAAGGGGAAAGTGGAAACTTTTTTTCTAGCTATGTTAAAAGCGTATCATAGCAGTTCCTCCATTGTTTGATAACACAACTTAGAAAAAGCTTGTCAGGCGTCTGCACTGTCTACTGACGAGTTTATCAAGATAAACTAAGTACTTTATTCCACAACAGATACAGTAAAACAGGATGCAACTCTCTTGTCTTACATAGATATTATGTCAGTTAAAGAGCAAAGACCAAAAGTAGATTATCCAGCAAAAGACAAAACAAGGGATCTGACTGTCAAGTACTTTATTCTTAATGGGAATGGAAAAGTACCTGCCTGAAGAGCATTTTTGTATTGAATATCGCTAATGTTTATGATTATGTTGCAGATTATTCTTCTTATTCTTATTTTATGTCAGATTATTTGCTTTTAATTTAATTTAGATACATTACTTTAGGCTTTCACTCTGTTACGAATACACCACTTCGATTGACAATTTTCATTTGCAATGTTGTCTTTTGTTTTTTTTTGCTTTGTGGTTCAACATAAAAATTCAACATAAACAATATAAAGAACTATTCCACAAGTGAATGTTTAAGAATCTAAAAAATATAATATAATAAAAACCTAATATTTGGTATTTTTAAAATCATTTTAAACAATCAGCTATCAAAAAGATGTGACTTATTTTTCCTTCAATCTATTAATAGCTCACTGCTCGAACCAAGAGTTTTAAAAGAGGGGGCAGTGTAACAACTATTATTTGTTTTTCTTTGGATGCAGAATGGGGTGAAAACTGTGGCAGTGTTCACAACTCAAATGAAAAGGCAGCTGAAAGACAATTTGTTAGAGGCCACACGGTTCACGTGGCAGAAAGTATCCTCCAGCTGAATTGAATGTAAAAAAAGATACGTGAACTCTTCTGCCATCAAAATGATGAGCAGAGGTCATACGCTTTGTATTATAGTGTATTCATGTAGGACTTTAACCTGGCGTTCGGACACCCGTCAAAAGATCTGTGCAGCACCTGTGTTAAACTTCAGAGCTGAAGGACACAGAACTCACAGGTGACGAAAAATGCAGAGAATTGGCCCTCTACTTCTTACACAGGTGAAGAGAACTTCAATTCTATGATCTGCTAAACTTTCACTATTACATTTTATTAATGCATAAATCTGGTGCAGAATCACCCATTTCACAGACCTACTATCCAAGACAGATAAACCAGTAAGTTTTTGGTGTTGTTTGCCACAATGGCCGTGGTCAGAATCAGAGAAAAGAGGACATTCACTTGTTTACATGGTTGAAGAAGCAGAGCAAGAAAGTCAGCAACACGGTGGCTTCTTCTTTGCAGTATTACTCGGGTAACGATCTGTGAAAAGCTAAACTGTGAAACACTAAAAACTGAAATATTGAATCACACTGAATACATTACATGGAGGACTGAGTTAAACCAAATACTGTTAAACACTGAGTAACAATAAGTAACATGGAATATGGAGTTACACTGTGGAATACTGTAAAATAGTTCACGTTTTTCTGGGTAAGTGCAGTTCCCAAAGATGTATTATTGAGATGATACTACTTGGAATGCAAAATAAAATTAATAAAATAAAATGAATAGAAATGGCAATATCTGTTTTTGCAAATGACCTCTTTATTTACACTGCTGCTTTCATATGACTGGACTACTTTGACATGCTCAAACTATACTAAACAGTTAAGCTTGTGAGACATAAATACTTCCTCTGTAGATTCTCTGTGACTCCATAAATCTATACAGACACTCACAGTGACAGATTAACACATTAGAGTGAAAGTCAATGTGGGGAAAAACACTACTGTTTGAAGTACAGATTATGTAGTGGGGGCAGTTGTTACACTAAAGTAAGGTTTGTAAAGCTGTAATGGAGGGGATGTCTCTGCAGGAGAGCCTTCAGCCAGAGCTGAATACTGATGTGTCTGACTGATTGCCGCGTCTGTGGGATCTAATTTGAAAGGTGGACAGTGATGAATGTCTTTCCTCCACTTACTGGCCGTCTGATGTATTATGCATCCCCATCTGATCAGAGAGGCTGATGAGGCGCAGGGAGACGAGGGGTGTCCATGTCCGACGCACCCTGACATTGGTTATATAAATGACTGCACCTCCACGCCTTTCATTTCCCAGCTCACAGGTCACGGGAGGAGCTAATAGGGCCATCGTTAATAGGGGATGACTGACTTCAGCTGGGGTCGCCCATGCATTTTGATGGGCTACACATTTGACAAAGTCTCTTAACACAGTGACTGAACCATGCTCCCCTGTCAGCCTGGAGTCTAATTGTCACAGACACAAACGTGGGCAGCAGCCGGAGGATAGTGCTATCGGCTGCCCAACCGCCACTGTGATCATCTGTCTGTGTACATCTTGGCTCTGCATGAGAAAAGGTGTGCTTACTTCAGTTGTTTGGCAGACAGACGTGCAGGGGAAAAAAAGGACCCTTACTGTTACAGCCTGTCAGCGACAAATCCCATGATTTAAGACTACTGCTTTGATCCGTGGCTACAGGATGAGGTATTTTGCTGCTGACATCACGTTGCCAGCTGCATAAGTGAAGGAGTGAAACCCTTCTATTAGACTGTAGGACAAAGCCTGAATGTTGTACTATGATTTGTTCACTCCCCAGGAAAAACAGCATTGGTAATTGCGCCTCTGCTAAAGCTCATTCTTTGTTTAAGTGCCCGCCAGGAGAGCAATCCCTGACACAACCAGGGCTCCTGAGCGCCCATCAACTGCACATTTTAATGTGCTGAAGTAATATTAACCGCAGCGGCAAATAAAAAAGCCCCAGCCCTGGCGGGGCACGACGTGGGCCCTAACGAGTTTATGGCTGCCCTAATTGAGCCATTTTCACATCAGCTGCTGTTTTTTTTGTCAGATCAGGAACTACTCTCCCACTCCCAGATGCGATTTTCTCTCTGACAGTCAGCTCACAGCCCCAATATCAACCCGGCACAACAGAAGGTCACTGTTGGTAGAGATAAACCTATTCACTGAGGCCCACACACTGACACAACCTAAGAAGGGTTTGTAAGTCGGGGAAACAACTCCCGGAAATACAAAACAGGACGTATGATCATTTCTCAGGACCGATAAGACACAGCAGAAGTACAGAAGTTGACAGTGATTAAGAGCTGCGAAGATACGACTGCATCTGATTCCACAACCACTGTTTCAAAGCACTCTCCCTTTCAGCCACTATCTGAATTTTGAATTTAAGCATCGCACTCATTTGTATAAGTCTGCATGCTGATTATGCGGCAAACAGCAGTGTTTACCAGCCAGAGAGCAAGGAAGCCATCTTTAATTCATTAGAAAAACACACTTTGTGGGAAGACTTTCAGTGGAGGCTTTGCATTACTCGGGCTGCTTTAATACATGCTCAGTATGCAGAGGAGGCCTATGTTAAAGTAATGGATAATAGGTGAAAAAGGCTGGGGTGAAATTCAGTCCTCCTCCAATGAGCCATTAATTAGTGCTGAAGGGGGTGAACGACGTGTTCAAAAGCTGAGGATTCTTCATTAGTCATCCGGCGGCTGCACACTGGTCATACAGGCACACAATTAGCCCTCCCACCCCGCCAGCGGCAGCCTTTCCTCTATGGAGCAAGACATACTGTAGGGAGGAATTGTCACAATTTCTGACGGACACGAGGAAACTAATACCCACGCTGTCCGTACACCGTGTCAGTGTCAGCGCTCCTTCCCGATCACCCTTCTCTGTCACACTACTGCTTTGATTTAAAATACATGTGTCCCATTATGGCATATCTGGCCGTTATAATTAGACGATGGGAGCAGATTTCACGAGGAGACACTGCCATGTGATCTAATTAGCACTGTATTAAAGCACTAAATCAAAGTTGTAGCGCATGTGCTTTTGTTTGAGAGTTCTTTCATCTTTGGGGGATTGTTGTAAAGATTGTTCATTAATCTCTCTTCAAGAAGCTAAATGAGCCAGAATATTAAGTAGTTGATTGACGTGCTGTAGCCCAACCGGATTTGGTGCCCATGATTTTTGAAGACTTATTGTAATCTTTCAGGGGAATTGTGAGTTTTTTAAAATATCAATAGCATTTTGTTTTTAAGCAACAACAGCCACTGATAAATGAGACGGATCAGACATATTACAAAGTTACAAAGCTCAGTAAAGCTCTTGTGAACAACTACTTACTGGAAAATGACTTAGCTCTCAGTGTGTACAGTATAACATCTGTGGACCATTTTGTTGACATCAAAATCTCTTATTTACAGCCATTCAGCTACACAATTTACAACAACCACAAACAGACTTCTTTTTCAACGGGGGGTTTTTTCCTCTGATCGCTCTGAACAAATGACTAACTGCATTCTACCTCGGCAGCTGTAATGGTTTTGTCTACTTGTGTTTTTGAACACAACCTGCGACTAATATTTATTTTAACATCACCAATATTCAGCAAAAACAGCCTACTACTAAATAAACTCCAAGCAAAATAAGAATAGGCAGGCCTTGATGGTAAACTTCGGAAGGCTGTGCTCTGGACAAGTGTGGCAGCAGAAGAGACAAGAGCAGCATGGTAGAGAGGGGTGTGTGTGTGTGTGTGTGTGTGTGTGTGTGTTGGGGGGGGGGGGGGGGGGGGGGGGGGTCATGGGTACAGTTCTGCTGGGAAGACGACAGGCTTTCTGAGCTGAGCATATTCTTCCATACAAATCACATGCATGTGCACACACATATACACAGCAAATTTGCTCATAAACAGGCTCACTGATAGCCCTAAAACTTTTTTTTTAAATGATCTCTCTGCTTCCTGTTGTGATGTGCTGATAAGTGGCAAAGATACCAAACAGTGAAAAGTAAGAAAACAACAGCAATATAGTCATTTAAAGGGAGTCTATTTTGAGTCAGGGACAGCTTCTCTCTCCGTTACTGAATTAATCAAATCCAAAGGACATCATCTTCAAACTCGACATCCCCCTAAAGGCGAGCATCTCATTCTGTATGCAGCTGAGGAAGCTTCACAACATCCTAAAAATACAGCGCTCCTGGAAGAGAGGTGCTCTACCAGTCTGAAGGGAAGCATGAAGAACTAGCAGGCCCATGGGAATAGACATTGAGATTAGATGCAAAAACTCTGCCTTCATAAACAGCATTAGTTCTTGTTAGACATCCCACCCCTCCCACAGATGCAAGCCCTCTCTGTTTTGCAAAGCAGGGAGAAGGCATTATTGTTTTATTTGCATTTTCGTTTTCCCGAGCTCTTAACCCCCACATGTTAAACACTAGTGGCTGAAAGCTGTTGCTGTCAGAGAGGTGTTTGGACTGAATGCTCAGTCTGCGTCGCGGTCTCTAGTAACAAGAAGCCATCTGAACTTTGATTTTGTTCCCCCCTTTTACACACTGCCTCTTTGAACTAATCAATTTGCTCCAGGCTATTGCTCTCCTGTGATCACATACTATGAGTCCAATAAAAAGGCCTAATGCAGCGCTTGGACAGGGCATCAGTTTATTTTGCTGTTTCATCATCAATGTTAGCTTTGTGTGCAAAGGAAAATTAAACACACACTGATGAGGTGCTTCACAGCTTAATATTTAACAGTGTGAATAACAGCTGTATGTATGTGCAGACACATTATGTTTTAAATCATAAAAAGCACATATAACTGGTTTCTTACCAGTCATCGGTGTAACACAATGTTACGGTTGTTCATTTTTAATGTTGAGTAAGGACTGTGGTTGCCACGAATACAAATGATACGACACGCTATGTATTTCACTTCCAAAACTAATGGGAGCAGACAATTTTGCTGCCCATCACTCAGTGTCAGCGCCAGTTATCAACAAATTTGTCTTTCTGCCAGGTTGTCACTCTCTGGACTCCCCTATTAGTCTTCTGCCTAAATTCAAGACAATATTTAATTCCAAAGGGAAAGTGACACTCTCTGAAACTTCAACAACAAAAAGGAAATATGACTGATTTCAGTTTACCTGAATAAAAAAATGCAGCGCTACACAAATAATGTGAACTGATTTCTCATTGCAAAGCTGTGTACTGCAGGTGCACTTCCCTTCAAAATTAAATTATTATTTATTATATGTAATAAGTGACTAAATCTTTATATTTTACATTCAAATGATTTACAATGCAAAATTGTTTATTTTACTGTGAGTCACCTAATGTGCATCTACCATTTTCAGGGAAAGAGACATTTATTATTGCTTCTTAGCATTAGATTTGTCTGTTATCATTTTTATTATGAATTTTCAACAAGAAAAGGCACAAGAACATTTTTGTGCCATTTCTTTCAGATATTGTCCTAAAACTCTTTCCTGCCACTGGGCATGTACAAACGTTATGGCTACCGCTGTTCCATCTCTTTTGCATTTAGATTAATCTAACTCACAATGACATTTTGTAAATACATTAAAAAGTATTTCAATTATACTCCCAGGCTAAACCTTTTGGGCAACTTCTACACTGTTTCAGGACTGGACAGTGCAAGAGAAATATTTGCACTGCTGTGGTTTTAAAACAGCCAGAAGGAAGACACATTGAATCCTTTGTATCCATGTTGATTACATTGTCTTTTCATCTAACTTTAACAGCTATCTAAACAAACACTGCTCTGTGCTTTCACATTGAGGCAATTAATTTGGTCTAATGTGTTTTGAATGGCGGTAAAGAAAATCATTATTGTAGCCTGGAGTCAGTGCATGTATTGTCTCTTGCATTACAAACTGTTTTTATCGGTGCATTATAAAATAATTTCCCATAAATGACTGTTAATTAATCACAAATTATCATTGGTCAAAGGTCAGTTTAAATTAAAGAAAGTGTTTCAAAAAATAGTATTACTATTAAGGTCATTTTGTTTTGCTTCTAGATATCAGAAGATACAAAGAGGAAAAACGTATCATGTATATACAGTACAATGGTCAAGAAAACCACCACCTTTAAGTGTATGATTCATAATTACTGCAACTGCAAGACAGATTTTAAAAAAAGACCTTTGAGAATGATTTAACTTCTGTCAACTGGATATGAATATTTGCACAAGAGCAAATGAACAGTTATAAAATTACCAAGTATGAACCTACCTGAACTTTTCTGATACTTTGATTTATTGACTTTACTATCACATTTTTGGTTGCGGATGCTCTTCAAATGTATGTGGTTGTGTTATACATTCCTTCCAGTGACAGTATAATCCTTTTGTCTGTCAATATTCTTTGGGATATGGATGAAGTATTTTTGTGTATATAAAGTGTATATAAAGTAATAACATGCAGGAGGGTCTCCTCTCTGCACCATGAATGAGTTGCTCCTGCCGTGGGGAGCCAGTGACATGATTGTGATTGGACGAGACACAGAGAATCCACATCAAAGCAATCTCTAGTGTTTTGGCCCCCAGCGCAGTGAGGAGCAGGCCCACACACACACATACACACACATATTATACTGTATATACAGACAACTATGTACACACATATACACTCACACAGCCTTGCACACTGAAACACAAGCATCTTCTCTACCTTTTCACTCTCATACATGTATGCTCACACTTGGTGTCACACATTTATGCACTCTGCCTTACAAATTCAGTGTCCGTCTCTCCTGACACATTCACACATGTGCAGTCGACACTCAAATGCACTCAGCGGCTCCATAGTGTTGATTTGGATGAGTAAGCTGCAAGAGCTGAAGGACAAAACCATGTCTTTGTAGAGTGCAAAGTATTTAAACACTAAGAATGATAAATTCATATCAATATACACTAAGGTGCAACAGGTTTTGAGCCATGGATTGGACAATTTTTCGGATTAGAAAAAGAAGAAAAGAAGTAATTGTAATTGTTAAATTAAACATAGATAGCTAATTAGCTTATTGGTTACAACACATTAAACACCATGTTAGCATACCTGCAGATGTCACTTCAGGCTTGTTAGAAGGTGACCTGGTCATTCCTGTTCAAAATCCCTGTTAGCGACATGCTGTCTGTCCTTGACTTGTAGCTACAGCAGTTTGTCTCCAATGAGACAGTAAATATTGGAAGTAATCCACCATTCACATGCATGCCGAACTGTGGGGTGTGATCTGTACGGATCAAGGATCAACTAGGTTAGACCATTAATATACAAACCAAGCCGCTAACTTTTTAAACTGAAGTGGTGTTACATTAAAGGCAAAGTGTCACCATGTCCACTCAATTAGGTCTAAAATTAATTACAGAATACAATTTTTTGGGAGGGGGGGACGGACTGGTTGAAGAAGGAAAGTAAATGTAACTATTAGATTTGAAAAATGTCTGGACATTGCCATTCTTTGTTTCACCTGAGACCGACACTAAATTAAGAATAATTAGTCCACTTTAAAATTCAGACCACATTAAGTGAGCCTGGTAAGGTTAGGCTAACCCATTGTTGCTAACTTTGACGCTAACCCCCTTCACTTTTCCAGTTGGAGAAACATCATACAAGACTTTTCTTGGTCTTGAGAAGCTGCAGCATTTATTAAATACTTCACTGTAGCCTGTGACAACTTATTGCTCACCTTTTTATCTGCACGCTCGCATTTACCACCACTTTTCTACCACTCGCTCAACCACAGACTTGCTACACACACACATTATGCACTGTCCTATTCCTTAAAGCAGGTACGCTTCTTTTATAACAATACCTTTCGCATGCATATCTTTGGAAGAAAGAGAACAGGGAGGGTGAGTCAAAACAATTCCACAGTAACTAGGGTGTTATCGTGCTTGCACACTGTGCAAGTGAAAATCATTAGTAGTACATTAATATTAATGATCGTGTGAAATTTTAGCAGCGGCGCTCATAATTTTACAGAATGAGTATAGGGGAAACACTGAAGAGAACTGGCCTAGAAGTTACTAAGGTGTGTGTTTGTGTGTGTGTGTGTGTGTGTGTGTGTGTGTGTGTGTGTGTGTGTGTGTGTGTGTGTGTGTGTGTGTGTGTGTGTGTGTGTGTGTGTGTGTGTGTGTGTGTGTGTGTGTGTTACAAAGGAACTGAGCTGATGACAAGACAAGGAGGACAAAGAAAAAATACAGATGGCCAGTCAAAGGCCAACTAGGCTATGTGTAATTTTGTTTTGATTGTTTTCAAAGGCCAACAAGACATCTTCGTTACCTGGCCAGTTTTTTATATGCACATTCTTAAATTGAATTTGTATTTGTTCATTCCTCTCTTTTTTTTTTTGGTTGGCCAGTTGGTTTCGTTAGACTGCGTCACAGTAAAATTTCAAAAAAGTTACGAGCTTATTACAATTATTTTTGAAATTGTTGTTTATGAAATGCAAAATAAATTCACACACACACATACAAATTATAGGGTCACCTGTTTTGGGCTGGTTTTTTTTTTTTTTGGTAGCCAAGTTGCAATTGAAAACAGCTAAGCTAGTAGAGCTTTTTGAAAGACAATGTTTGTTACTCAAGTAGAGTGGACACTGCTGATTATCAAATTGTAAGAAATAAATATAGATTTCTGTAAGTAACACAGACTCATTGCCTGTACTGTACCCCCAAATGCCCATTCTAAGCCAGGAAAACCCTGACATGTAATTGTATTTATTTATTGTATTTATTTAGATATGTAGATTCATAAAAATGCCCAGTACAGTTAACCTGTTTTTTTCTCCAAATGGTAGTAACTTAGTAAGTAAACTAAGTTTGTGAGACTTAACTTGCAAAAGTGTACTTAATAGAATATAGTTTACTTAATAGACTTTAGGAAGTTTATTTTTATTTAGCCAAAATGTTAGTCATAGTAATGTGTTACCTGGACCTTTGTTTTAGCATTTATATTTCACTTCATCCAAGAGCTATAATATAGACTACAATGTTTGCCATCTGACAGGATGCTACAATGTACATTGTTAGTCCCACCTTCCACCCCCTTTGTTGGTCTTAACATTTTAAACAAATTTTAATAGGGTGTCCCTGTTAAAATGTGTCTGGTAGGAGTCGACTTTAAAGCTATAGATAGGCTTACGTTATAAGCCTTACACTGAGGAAAGCAGTATAATGCAGAGGATGATATTTACCCTGTGTTTAACATGGTTTAACTCATAAATGCAAAGGAAAAATGTTTTTGTAGTTTGATAAATTACATTTTTTGCATGCAATCCTCTTGGCACCTTCAATTGATTAAAATATAATGTTAATCAATAATGATATGAATTGTTAGTTGAAGCCCAATGATATGCTTGTCATGTATTGTTCACGTTTTTTATCGTGCAGTTTAGGTCTACAGGTACCTCCCATGTTGTTGTTTCTCAGGTGTCTTGTCTGACAGAAGAGCTGAGGTGAATCTGAGGTGATGATGAGGAAATGTGTTGCCTGTCTTGTACAATAGCAGCACACATTTGCCATGCTGGAGTTTTAGCTCTCCCGCCTCCCTCTTAACTTAAACATACTATTTAGAATATAAATACAATTATCTTGCAAATATATTTAGCATGGTGGGTAATGATCTCACAGTGGCGAGCCGCCATGGTACATAAACAAAGCATTACAGTTTGAGTCTGAGGTTATGAGTAACATCATCTGATGTACGTGTGCTCTGGTGTGCATGTAAACAGTCTTTGTCTCGCCTGCACACACACTGTCACTGTGTCACATTTGTTGTGTATACACTCATGAAAATTCAGGTTCTTTCTCTGTCTTTGAAACACACACACACACACACACACACACACACACACACACACACACACACACACACACACACACACACACACACACACACACACACACACACACACACACACACACACACACACACACACACACACACACACACACACACACACACACACACACACACTCATTGGCTGTGGAGTGTGGGTCAGGCTGTTGAAGGGTTGGCTAAAACCTGGAGCTGAATGGGAGGATGTAGTGCCTTCTATGTGACCTTGCTGGTAACATCAAAGCAGAGTGTGTGCTGTGTACGGGCAGGGACTGAGAGCTTCAAACTGAAACACACACACATACACACTGCGCTGAAATAGGAGCTGAGCATGGCTACAAGACTGTCTTATTTCATACTTTCCAGTGGTAACAGTTAAATTGACATTTTCTGTTCCCACCATCCCATAAATGGAAGCCTCCGTTTAATTGCTTTCATATGGTTAATCCAAATTAAGCATGCCCACAAAATAAGATATTCCATTTCATTTGGATTTCTGGTGAATCCAACAAATCTTTCTTTTCCTTCTCCATGTGCTCACAATACCAAGGCACTTCTGAATGAATAACTTCAAACCTTGGAAAAGACCCAATTTTGGGCAAAACTGTTTGTACAAGACAATCCTCTGTATTTGCCATGGAATGAATGCTGAATACAGCAGTATTGAATTGTTTTAGTGGCTTAGAGAAAGTACATTTCAGTTGGAAAAAGTTGCTTAATTGAACCAGATACTCTATTGTGTAACGTTCACGTTCTTTTTCTAAAACCAACAGAGTAGAAATGAATGTGTGAAACAGCCGAAAGAATGACAGAATTATCTTTATGTCGTAATTCATGCGGTTCTTTATGCCCACTGATTTATCTCAGCAGTGGTCGGATACATGTCCTCCTTCATAATCAGCGATGAAGAGGGAATTAGTGCTGCGTTCATTAAAATCAAACAATTTATTTATTCTAGTCCTGCTGCAGCACTGCTCGTTTGAGACTCCAAAAAATATATATAGAGACTCCAGAAAAAAGTGCATGGATATTCTGTTATTTTACTTCAGTTATTTTTAATTTGCATACTCCATAATATTCTGGCCTGCTAGTCTGTATGAGGTGGGAAATTAAATCGTTTGAGTGTCTCTGCAGTGACACACTTGATCATTTTGCAGCATGCCTTTTGTCACTTAAGTAAACCGAATACTGGAAAAAACCGTGAGCCAGGAGTTGAAGTAAGTTAATACGCGACAGACTGGAGTTCACAGATATTTGGAGTGCTTGACTTCAGCTCCAAACTATAAACTATTAGTATAAGTTCTGTTGTCAGTTCTGTGTTCACTCTGCTAGGCAAAAAAGGGGGACCTTTTTTCTCCTCACAGAGGACTTGCACTGTCACACAGGGAGTTCTACCACTACTCAAAAAAGGGACAGGGCCTTCAAGTCGTAAAGTACTACAGTACCTCCCTCCCTCTCCTTTTTTTTCTCCCAGCTTCACACTTGATTCCCACAGGCTTCCATTGATTCATGTGCTACAGTGTTGATGGAGAGCAAACAGATATCTCCTTCTTCACTCTACTAAAGTGTGTGTTGCCTTTTTAACCTGTCTGCTGATAAAAAAAAATCCCTGGTTTTCAGTCCCAGGCATACTCACTGATAACATAGAAAGGCATCGCTCATATTTTGTAAAAAAACTGCTTCATTTCAGCCATAAAATCACCCCTGTAAGCACAGACATTTCGCCAGTATTTACACTATACCGGTGGGTAAAGGTATACAGGTTCTCTCCTATGTGCTGTGAACAACATGAGACATGTCATGTCGCTTTACTAAACAGCCTTGTTTTTCTGAATTGCTGAAACACACATAGGGATGTCATTCTCTGTCCCGCTGTAAAAAAAAATGTTTGCAGACAAGTTGAAGAGAAAGCCGAGACGTCAGTCTCGAGGTGATTCAGTTCGCGAGTTCATGTCAGGACACACTTCAACAGCTGGCTCTACAGGAGCTCTTGTGCAATTATCAACAGCAACAGCAGGGAAAGTGAATAAGGGGCCAAACTTTATGTCATCCAATGGGAGAGCACCATGGCCAATTCCAGCAACTGAAATTTATGATGAAGTGTACTTGAAGTGAACATTTCAACTGACTGAGAATCAGGTGCTGCTGCCTCAGATGGAGACGAAGTATTAGTGTGGGACTGTTCAAAATCTGCAAAAATATATTGCACACATATGGTGGCCCTGAGACCTCAAAAACACGGCAACTTAAGAAAAAACATGCAAACTAAGAAAACATTTTCATCAATTTGACAACAAATGCTACAAAAAAAGACAACACAACATACTACAGAAACATGCTGAAAATACAGAAAGGACAACACTTTACAGACAACACAACGGAAGTACCTCTAGAGGACACTTAAAAGTGATGAACACACCTTGACATGCAATCGTTAAAAAACACTTTAAGCTCATTTTCCAAAACTGCTGAAGGATAGCTGACTTCAATAATGTCATGACTAACAACATGTTGTTGCCACAGTTTGTTACTCATGACATTCGTGTCTGGACGAGTTCATCACTTTAAAGTGCCCTCTGGAAACACTTATGTTGTGTTGTCTGTATTTGCAGCACATTCCTGTAATGTGTTGTGTTGTCTGAATTTGCAGCATGCTTTATAAATGCTGTGCATGTCCTGTCAAACTGATGACTGATTTTGTCTATTTGCATGTATTTTTTTAAGTTCTTACGGCCACCGTACACATTTACATGGTCAAAAGTAAAGGTACAACTCCAACTCTAACACTTTAATTTTGAACAAAATATCAGATGCAAGCTGATTATGGCTCAAAGCTTGTTTGTTTTTTTGTCCACAATAAATAAGAGGATTGACCTGTAAGTGTCTTTGTTTTGTTTGTTTTAACCATACACATTTGACTTTGATGAGTAATCTCTACACTATCTTGATATTACCGAACAGCTATACCTTTAAAACCAGTAGGTGACTCCCTGCAGGCCAAGACAATGCCTAAAAACTTTGGAGGGGGTCTAAGCTCTTAAATAGTGGGGCTGCGTAGTAGAGTAACAGCAGCTGAAAGCCATCTGCTGTGGAGGGAGAACTGGCTGCCTTAACAAGTAGGCAAACTGTCAGAGAGGATTAATGCTCTACCTTAAACCTGAGTTAATAATAAATGGGCTGTTTACTTGTTCAAGGGGGAGGCCATAGATAACAGCACTCAAAACCCCTCCTCTTACTGCCAAAAAGATAAATTCTGGTTAAGTGGGGACCTGCTTGCATTGTGGCCTCCAGTTCCCAAATCATTATGAACCAAACAAGAGTTTTTTACTCTCACTTACTAATGGAAAAGGTCAGATTGCATGCACGTGTACGTCATTTTAAAGAACCTTTGGAATATTCTGTTGAATGTCAGTAATTCTCTGGGCTGGGGCAGAACTGTAAAGTGGAAAGATGAAAAAAAAACCTTTTTAAAATGTTTTTATTTGTCCCTTTAGTATACACAATGATCATAGTTTAAATTTGATTAAGATTATACATTAAATCTGACCACCACTGCAGCACCCAGCTATGGGAAAGCCCTAAGGGAAGGCGCTTCAATAGCACGCTGAAGGCAGTTTCAAGACTGGCGACGTGCATCACCTTTGTAGCTGCTGATGCATGCAAGAAAATGTGGGAAAGAAACCCTTGAGAAGGAGTCAAAGAAATGTCTTCTTCTCTCCCCCTCTCTCCTTCACTCCTAGAGGGCTGTATTAGCCCACGGTGGGGATTTAACTAATGAGCCTAGCTGCTCTCCACTGAGGGCATCCCAAGACAGCCTTTCTCCTACAATTGGTTCCAAAGGGTTTAAACACGCTGGTCGCTGCAAAGCTCAACTCTGTCCAGGAGATTATAAGGTAATAAAATAGATGGAAGAGATGCAGCATAGGGGTAACTTTTCACATTATTTACTGCTATGATGATTACTGACCATACAAAGGCACACACGTAAGTCAATATGTTTGATCAGTGAACAAATACTTTATCTAATTCGTATCCCCTTTCTGGGTGCATCATGAAAACAGAAGACAATACAGCAAATGTTAAATTTTACTCTCAAGCATTGTACACTTTACATTAAACAAACAGGAGGTCTTACCAAAACACATATAGAAAATATGAGAAAGTGAAGTTAATATTCACTTCTGTTGAAAAGAGGTGCTTATTATTGGACTAAAAATTATACCTTTCAAGCTAGAATTCCTTTACAACCTTGCATGATTGTTCTTGGAACTACCACTGCTGGACTGCAATGGTGCATATATCGTGCTTCAATTTCCTGGCTGCTAAATCCTGGCTCTCGGAAAAATCTGACTGTACTGAAATCAACTGAAAGAAAATCCTTCAGCTTCCCCCAAACACCATAAGTAGGTAATTCTTATAGCTACTGCTACTGTGTATCTTGTGGGCAATTTTGAGGATCATTGCTGCACTATGTAGATGTTAAAGCTGCTTTTTTTTTTTTTTTTTGGCCACAGCTGATTAAACTTCAAACTCAACACTGACATATAACATTGCTTTTGTCAAATGTGTGAGTAACCAATTGTTTATTTATACACCAAGAAACATTCATTAGCATTCATTTGGAGTTGTGCCTCTGTCCAGCAGATGAATTTAAGTCCAATACTAATTCTTCTTTCAGCTCTGATTGTGTCTCCACTAACTTCTGTGGAAAATATCTCTTTAGCTGCTAAACGCTACACTATGTTCATCTGCTAGTCGCTAACTTTGCCTTTTGTTTGGTGCTGGGCAGGGAGTGTACAGACTGTTAATGAGAGTTTTCAGCTGACCGCTGTAGCTGAAAATGAGTTTGATGAGAGCAGATGAAGTGAACCAAAAAGATGTCAATTCCCTTTCAAATAAAAAGTCATTATTTCATCTATTATTAACATAAAATATGAATTAGTGCAACTTTACAGGCCATGCGTCTGTTTAATAATGTTTTGGGGACTGTGTCAGTCAGCAGTGATGTTGCTGCTGATTAGTTCCTATACATTTGTCCAAATTTGGAACTTTTCAATCAGATAATAAACAAACATGGAGGCAAATCTATTCTTTAATTCCATTCAGAAACTTACAAGTGACATCTTAGACATGACACCAACATTTTATATTACATTTTATTATATCTATGATGTCATCCCATTTCTTCAAGCCTGAAGAAGTTTTGTATTGATGTGGTCATCCCCCATCTGTGCCATCACGAAACTTACTGGAAAATGACTAAGCATGTGTTGAATTAAGTAATTCCTTTTACAGACAACATTGTTTGAACTGGACCTAATTACAGTAGGTAAAAAAACACTGAACAACCCTTCTAGTAGATTATTACATAACACTATTTAAGCTGTTTAGGGATGATTAAATAGTTGTGAAGGTTGCGACTGAACAGAGGCAATAATGGCTGCTGGCAGATAACAATTAAACAAGTGTCAAATTATTGACAGTATCACATTTATGCTAACAAGCAGCTATAGCTAGTTGTGAATTCAGTCATTTTGTGATATAAACGCCTGAAAGCTATTTAGTGTGATGCTATTTGTCTGCCATGGTAAACATTCAAATATGATGCAGAGCTGCACCTCATCTTTATCCTGAGTGGCACCAGTGCACTCTGTATGCTGGTGGTGACCAGCATAGATGGGTGATACACAGAATATCTGAACAGGAATTCTGTCAGAGCACTCCAAATATATTTCACAAACATGAACATGGTGTTTGGGTGTAAATACGAGTGAAATGACGTCAAACTGAGAGTCTGCTGTTAACCCATATGGTCCAGTAATTGCATAATAAATATTCTACACATGATTCCTGAGATCAAATGGGAGATATGTTCACTTGAGTTTTCCTCTTGGCAAAGAGCCGTTCATTCAGAAGGATCTATTTCAATCTTATGTCCAATGTGCAAACAAAACCTGCTATAATCCTAGCTATGGCACATGTGAGTGTGTAAGGATAGAATTCTCTTGACTGTTCCTGTAACATGAACAGCTGACAAAGAGCTTATCACAAAGGATTAACTACTGCTTTTCAAGGTGTTTTTCCACATCAAAACTGTACTTTTTGGCACTCCACCAAAGAGCATGGGTGTGGCGTGCAGCAAATCTCTTTCTGTTTCAAAATCCCTGTTGTGATGGCCGAGCCTTTAGACAAGCCCGACATGACAACTTGTCTTGCAGCAAGCAAGGTAAGTATTTACAATGAGAGGGGGGGGGGTAAATGAAAACTGACACCCACCCTGATTAATCTGTGTATGCAAAGCTGAACATTACCCGCAGGAATAAGAAAGGAAATCTACTGATTGTAATGACATGTGAATTCATCGACTCAATCACAGCTGACTTTTTCCAAGCTGAACTGTAACATGGGTGTGTCACTGTGCAAAGACATCTATTCAAAAGCTGCTGCTTTGTTTTCCTGACAACCAGTAATAAATAAACCTTGAACATTGACTCACTCTTCGCGAGTTTGAAGCTTAAGTTACTCAACCTCATGGTTGATGATCGCTCCGAGAACCAAACCAGAGTGTTTAGACTGTCTCCTCAGTAAACTAGAAGCAAGGGAGTATAATCCCTTTTCACAAAACTGGCATCATTTCCCCTAAGAAGCCAGCAAAGGGGCATGTCCTCAGTTTTTCTCAGCTCCTCTTCCTCCTGTTAGACATCCAAGGGACACTCATTTGCAAAAGTGAAACGACGGCGTGAATATCACCCTCAACTGCTAATTCTCAGAGGTCTTTGTGGCGGTATAAATCATTAAGACAGATACTCCTCAGAGATGCTGTGGTGGTCATACACCTCTTGTGGCAAAACGCATTTGATTTCATTTGTTCTTAGTCGTTAGCAAACCACATAACAAGCCGAGTGATGTCAAATTTAACCCCTTGTTGAGATCATTTGCATTATTTTCAGCTAATTTAGACGCCACAGCGAGATCTGCAAAATGGTTGTTGTGGGAGTTTGCCGGAGACAGTGAATCAGATTAAATGATACAGTACATAACGTATCATTTGAGTCATTTACAATTCAGAGATATAGATGAACAAACAGAGTGAATGCAGTCTCATTTGAATGCTTATAGGTGAGCCTTCCATCTGAAGCAGATACAGTGATGTGCTATATGGAGGATGCTCATTGTGGCGGAACCATTGTTCTACTGCTAATCCTGGCTCAGCTTCTCAACCAACCAGCACTGCAGGCTTAAATGCAGCAGCCCTTTTAATTCTCCACTTTGTGCTGCTATTGTTGTGCTCCACTCGTAAATAATACTAACAGGCTCAAGAAACAGGCCTGCAATTGAATATGAACCATGTCCGTAGAAAATGCATTGTGACTTGCAAATTGAAGGTTTTTTTTTTTTTTTTCCTTCTTCCTTTGGACTGGCTCTTGTCGTCTGCCAGGAGATGTGCAGTGGTAGAGATATGACTCTGGTGTCGAAGAGCACATCAAAGACGGGGCCTATGAGAGGTCTGCTTTACCTTTGAACATAGAATAGGATTGGAGGCTGCGCCAGCTCTCTGCAGGCAAGGCTCAGGCTGATCAGAGGCTGCCCAGCGCAGCAAATGCAGCAGCAGTGGGCACAAACACTCGTACTATAGTCAGTTTCAAAGGAGCCCTCTACCCACCACTGATAGCCTACACACAGAGTGAGCGTAAGCTTCACCACTGAGGGAAACTGACAATGTATGCCAAAGCACAACGCCCTGCAGAGCTGAGGCGGTGTCGTATGGAACAAAGTTACTGTTTCAACAGTCTCTTGCATATTTCCTCCTAAATACTGCATTTCCCACTATGCATGAGGAGAAAAGATAAGTGCATAATTGAGTACTGTCTCTCAGAGGGAGGTTCAGAGTGTCCACAACATTATTCAGAAAAAACAAATCACACACACACACCTTTATCTCTATGCTGGCTGACGGGAATTGGATAGCGGAGATAAATTCAGCCTGCTCCCCTGACCTGTTCCCAGGGATTGATTCAATTAAAATTAGCTTTATGGGGGTTTTTTTTTTCAATCCTTCTTCCACTTCTTCTGCACAAAATATTAATTACATGAAACATAGTTCACAGTCTCTCAGTTAATTGTTCAGCAGTAGAGCATTTCACAGGGCCGCAGCTGAAGCCTGGGAGATGAAAACAGGATGGACATGGGGGATGTGAGGGGTTCGGGAAAGGGGGAGGGGGCACTAATGTTTTTCCACTGTCACTGGACTGTAAAACGCAGATGGGACCCCCATCATGTCTTGCTTGCTCAGCAGAGAGAAAACCACCTTCACAACTATTTGATCACTCGCTAAAAACGTCTATTCCTAGCTACAGTATTACTATCATGTCAACAACTTGTAATTATCAGCTGTCTTACATGCCCAGAGCGAGATACCGTTGGCACTGAAATAATATTTAAATGCATTTAGTAGTACAGTAAACATTACTTAACTCCATCCTCCTCCTAAAACTCAGAATTCATTTTCAACAGCAAGATAAAGTCCCTAATCATAATGGATACTCTTGTCCCTTCCGACTGTTTTGGCAAATTATCTCACAAAAATGTGTGTGGGCAGAAAAGTGTTTATGACTTTTATGATAAACGATTATCAGGTTAAGCAGGAGAAAACCATGAGTCGGCAGTTTGCTTGCTTTGTAATCTTTACCCCCATATCAATGTAACAAATTTAGTGTGGTCTCCACATCTTACAGAAAAAAGGCTGTATTCTGGCAGTAGCCCAGCAATTAAACAGATAATTATGCAAATGTAGCCTTTACTTAGTCAGCGAGTGGGCAGCAGCCAGTGCTTTCTACAGGGCAAAGGCTACCACTGCGCTCACACATGAGTGTCTACAATCAAGCAACATACTCATGATTTGGTCTTTCTTTCATTTACACACACACACACACACACACACACACACACACACACACACACACACACACACACACACACACACACACACACACACACACACACACACACACACACACACACACACACACACACACACACACACACACACACACACACACACACACACACACACACACACACACACACACACACACACACACTTCACCTTTAATTATCGGAAACAGGAAGCTTACAAGCTGAAGTCAATGACCACAGGGAGAAAAAGAGACACCCCTGCTGACTCTGCATGAAAAACATTTGAATGCCACAATACTGTAACAGTGTACTGAATATGTAATGGCTGTTTTCCAGAACTGATATGAATACAAAGGCACATTTATTTCTCTAATGTGTATTACTACTAGTGTCAGTTTGTCAATGGCCAACCCCTTGTCAAGAGTCAAATAAACGGGGTTGAGAAAACAAAGCTGAATTGTAATGTGACAAAAGTGCCAACGCAGTTTTAGTCAGAAAACAGCCTCATTAGTATTGGATGTATCGCTTTTTTAAGACGCCTGCCAGATTGTGCGGTTCTAGAAGCGTACCGAGCCATTCAGGATGCACACCACAACAAAATGCTAATGAAAAACACAAAGCACTGTGCTGACAGGATTTCGATACAGGGATTGTTAAAAGTCAGAGAGAGAGAGGGAAGGCTGGATGCCCGAGTGCTCTAATCCCACCTGCCTATCTGTACACTGGGGAAGGAGACGAAAACAGCCCCCAGGAAGTTCAATATCTGCATCTGCTTGACCACATCTCAGCCCCTTCAATGAGAAGCAGAGTCTCTACGGCAGGGTGAAGCAGCATGGCTAGAGGAGTGCTGGATTAGGCCAGGTTCTCCAGGCGGACCTCACAGCACTTCACTGAAACATTCATGAGTCTGCCAGCATGGAAGCTGAGAGGCAGAAGCCAGCCTCTGATCCACAGACAGAGCCCCCTGCCTGAACTGCACCCCCAGCTGCTCCTTAACCAGGGTGAGTGTGACAAGCCCTCTGACATAGCCCATCAGCCACCAGCTGTGGGGCTCGGTTGGGACCCTGGTGGGCTCTGCAGGTACTGGCCACTAACCAAGTTCCCCCTGGGTAGGTCTGGTTACCAGGCTGAGGTGCTCTTTAAGCTGAGAGGACTCACACTCCGTAGACGAAGGTTGGGTATTTCCTTTGCTGCGCATGTGTTTGTTCCTTAGTGACTAACAGAGGGCTGTCTGTGCCTGCGGAAAAGACACGGTGAAGCTGACATGTTTGGATTGGAGAGCAGTCAGGCCTGTCTACATACAGTAGTCGCAGTGAAGCGACAAAGGGCTGCGCTAGACCTAATACTGACAGAGGAAATAGTTCTGACTGAAAAGACCAGGATGTTTTCATACTCTAGCTAGGTACTCATGGACTGTTAGAATAACAGAAAGGTTAAACACTTACAGTAACTTGGCAGGAATGCTAATTGTTGCTGAACTCAAAACCAAATTCTTTTTCCCAGCTCTTAGAAACGACTGATTCTGTTGAACCTCTTTTTTCCAGAGGTCTCCATCAGTGTCATAACTGGTGATCGCTTCTTAAAAAAATTGTGGGATCCAAAATCATTTCCTCTGGTTTCCACAGTTTACCTGACCTTGGTCAATACATGTGCTAGACGTGTCAATTACAGTAACATGAGTCATTTCTACTCCATAACAACAGCCAGCTCTGAATTTCGACCACTGAACTGCTTGACTTTGTCTTTTCTCCTTTATGTTATTATTTCAATCATTCTGTTAAAGAGGAAGCACACACTGAAAGAATTGCAGTGTAGAAAGCACACCTGAAAAAAACGTAAGTAAAGAGCACTGAATCAAAATGACAGTAAGACCTGTGGGGCGGCTGTGGCTCAGGAGGTAGAGCGGTCGTCCTCCAATTGGAAGATTGGCGGTTCGATTCCCAGCTCCTCCAGTCTACATGTCGATGTGTCCTTGGGCAAGACACTTAACCCCTAGTTGCTCCCGTTGCTGTGCCAACGGTGTATGAATGCGAGTGAATGGTTAGATTCCTCCTGATGTGCAGGTTGGTGTGGTAGCTGCCTGCCATCAGTGTATGAATGTGTGTGAATGCGGTGAATGAGTTGTAGTGTAAAGCGCTTTGAGTGGTCGAAAAGACTAGAAAGGCGCTATATAAGTACAGTCCATTTACCATTTACCATTTACCTGATGATGTGCAATGCCAATCATTCTGCAACTCAAATTAGAGAGCAGGGTGAAATTAAAGTGATTTTTGACAAACATTGGTACACTGAGACTAAATCTGCATACTGCATTATATTATATTATATTATATTATATTATATTATATTATATTATATTATATTATATTATATTATATATAAATGCACATTCTGAGAGTGGGCCTTCTTTTCATCTTCCATCTACTTTTATCTTTTCTTTCACATAACAAAAGAAACTGTAATATGAGTCTTGATATTTTCAAGTAAAAAATAAGGATTTTTCTTCATACATTACTCTATAGCAGTTCTGGAGTGATCCACCCAAAAATCTTGAACTCGATTATGACTCAAATATAATAATTTTAAAAATCACTTCATGAAAAACTAGAAATAGATCTCTGTGTATGTTCAACTCCATTGTGTTTATTATCAAGGTGCAATAGAGTATGAGCATATGAAGGGGATGTGGTTTAACAATTAGAGTGTGCCCGTATGCATTTGCATTATTTTCTTGTGTAAAATAAATACTATATACAGTAGACAAACCCAGTATTGACATTGGCACAGTCTAACTAGTCAGAATAAAATATAGAGGACCTCAGAGCGGAGGTGGCAGGCACAGGAAAGCACACACTGAAATAAAAAAAATCACACTGTCTCCATTAACTTTCCACCACTACACTGCATGACAATCACAGCACTACAGACATAAAGTTGGGGCTGTGTTAATTTGAGCACTACAGTACATATCCACAGGCAATCTGCAGAAAGACACCAATTACACAGAGTTTTAAAGTGTCTAATTGAGGCCCTTCAGTCTGAATATGTTATTGCCAGTTCTGATTCAAGGATGAAGACAACATGCTCGGTTGCAGCCTGCTGCTTTACTCTTCAAGGGATATGTGGTGTTAATAGGATGGATGCTCAGCCTTTGGTTCAGCGTCCTCCTACTGAACCAGCATGCCGCAGGGTGATAATCCTTATTTTGTTGCACTGGCTTATTACAATGCTAGCAATAAATTTTTGCATTTAACCACAGGCCCTCGCTGCTTGATGTGAGAGCAACCCTGTGGAGGGAGTGTCAAGTCTACAGCATATCACGAAATGGCCTATTATACTGTTAAGAAAACTTTTCAAGTTAAAAAATTATGCTTGAAAAAACTAAGCATTACTGTTGAGGAAAACTGCAGAATGTTTCTGACGTTATTGATCATCACCATCCCCTATTCTAATGTTACATAATAAAACTAATACCTTGTGAGGGTAAAAGCAAAACTAAAAGACAGACAGAATTTTAAAAGGCAGACATGTCTGTGATGAATGTGACTGATTTGCAGAACTTGAATAAAACAATCTGCTAAATTGGAGTGTTGATGAACTAGGTTGGCCTTTAATTTCACTTTTCTCCGTACCACCAATGCAAAGCTTGGTCCAAAGAATCAAGTACGGGTCACACTGATTTCCATGACTCCAACTCCAAAAACAGCCACCAGACACTCATTAGGAACCCCATGTTGGAGAACATGAATAATGCAGCGCACTTAGAACAGTGGCCAGCGTCTGTACATTCACCAGTGTGTTTGATCTTGTCAAGTTTAGCTCACATTTCTGCATTTATTCTGTGGCGTTTAACTAAGCAAGTTCCCCGAATGCACACAAGGGTGTCGCAGGCAGTCACTGGTATTTGATGGGTATAAATATGGGAACGTTTGAAGATTAACCCAAAAGACTAATGCCGCTGCAACACTTGCAACGGGGTAGATCAGCTAATGAGAAGCCAGCCCTGGTCTTTGGCATCATAAACATTTTTACCAAATGTATTCCAAAGCCCCCCTGGTAAAGCATCTTGAGAGTTCTTCCCCTTATGTACTATACTTCATCTCATTACTAGAAGGAGTCAAAAACATCGGCAGGAACTTTGAAGCTCTGAGCTCCTCAGTGATCCAGAAGGCACAGAGGTGAGAGTGGGCATATTACAAATAAATAAATAAATAAATAAAAACTCAAAATAGTCCACTGGCAGTCCACCCACTGAGGTGTTACAAAATACAGAATAAACTGCAGGAAGTACAAAATGTATAAAATTGGTACCAGTACCAAATATTACACTGAAATATTGATAAGCTCCTGGACAAACAGTGCTGCAGTATTTATGTAACATTAATTCACTCTAACCTAGCCACCTGCCATAAATGGACAGAAGAAGAAGAAGGAGATAGCGCTGCGCAGCCAACAGCAGGCCAAGGAGATGACAGAGGCTGGAGCAGGAGGGCTGACCAGAGGAAAAGAGGGCTTGTCTGTCCCAAGATAACTTTATATTCTGCCCTCTGCTTAGATATGATGAGTTTACAGCTCAATGTAACTTACTATGATATATTCTCTGGCTTTTGTTTGATATGTTGGCAAAAAATGTTGTCAACGCTAAATGTCACCCACTAACGATGTAGCATAGTTAGGAGGCATTAGCTCTGAGGGCTAACTTGTTTATTCATATTATGTTGCTTTTTTCCCACTTCACCTATCCACTGATTGAAGAGTAGGTAGAATTTCAGCAGACCAACATTTTCTTTGGTTGATTACAGCCCTAATCATTAAAAAAATAAGTGTAGTTATTCACTCAGGACTCAGCCTTGGTTTTAAGCACTTCTAATTGAACTGTTATGTTCATAAATAAATAACTGTCGAATCTTTTTATGTCATGTCTTTATTCTTTGCACAACATTTTCGAGATCAAAAAGCAGTATCAGTATTGATATATTTATGGTAAAAATCCAAACGACACCCATCCCTGTTTCCATCTCTACCAATGTGATGCTGGTCAAGGCGTTAAAAAAACACACTGCCCAAACTAAACTTAACACCAGACGAAACAGCAGAGGACTCTATACTGACCTCATACTGCACTGTTTATAAAAATGTTTATCCAAACACTGATTAACTGATCATTCATGTGGAATGATCGTCATTCAGTTGTTCAATAGTTCATTCAAAATTATTTGTGGTGAAATGCTGATATAACACAGAACATATCAAGTTAAAACATTTAAGAAAAAAAAAGACATTTGAAGCGTATCATGTGAGGGGAAACTCCTCAATTCCCCCAAAAATGGACCTTGGAGAAATGTAAGATGGCATTTAATACCAAGCCATCATGTTACAAGCCCCACTGATTTGAAAAGACTTGAGCAAAAAAGGGGGGAAATAGGCATGTCAAGCTTAGCTTTATTGAAGGTCAGAGTAGCCTATTTGCAGTGTGGGCAATCTTCCCCTTAAGTCATTTAGCTTTAATTTCCACATCTGATATCACAAAACGTGCTCCCTGTAAGAGGGATAAGCTTAGCATTGGCCAGAGCTAAAAATAATAAGTCTTAGATGTTAAGAGACCAAGGTTTGTTCTCCCAAGTCATTAGCTGAGATAGCCGTTATACTGACTTTTATTCCCTAAGAGGAGCACAGGAGGAATGGTGCACTGCCCGCTCTTGCCTTCAAAGTCATTCCAAAGAGTTTGGTCTCCTCACCACAAAACAAGATTTTCTTAGAAATATGATTGCAAAGGAAAAAAACAGAAAAATAGTACTGACTTAATCAAGGTCCCTAACCCTTTTCTTATTTGTGCATGATGCTGAAATAAAGATACAAGTTACTAATTTAGTCACCAAGTCAGAACCAATCAAGTCAATTTAGTGATGATTATCCAGGCACACTCCCCATTGGATGACAAGCTGCATCAACTGCATAAAGATAAGAGCATCTTCAATGCACACTGGGGAGATACTATCTGAAAGTTCAGCAGAATTACCAAGTACTCATCGAAGAACTAAATTACACTAAACAAGAATAGTTAATTTGTTGCCAGCAGATAATCAAACCGGATTAAGCTGATAAAAACTGATTTTAAGGTTCTGTGGCACTGAAAGCAGTGCGCGAGCCAAAATGCTTCCAGTTTGATAAGTCAGCCGGCTCCTCCTTAAAGCAACACATTGGGATATTTGATACACAGTCACTCATCCTGCCCCTTTGACAGCAATGAAGGTAAAAAGTTAGGGGCTATAAAAATGATATACATGACAACGGCATTTCATCATGTGTTGTACCAGCTCCCAGATACTCGCTGTTAGCTCAAGACCCAGAGGAGCTTCTGTATCTCCATGATAAACTCATCTGGCATGATTTATTAACTAGTGAATCACACTCTGCTCTCGCTCCGTAACGCAGACACACACACAAGCTACTCTACAACTTCTCTGGAACAGTAAGCCTTTCCACAGGGACAGTCAAAGTCATTAGCACCTCCAAACTTTCTCCATGCTAATTTTTGCTTTGATATACTGGGTAGCTCATTTAAAACGTAGTTCAGAAACAGGGTGCTAATGCTTAAAACTTTCATAATCAATACAACTTCTTGCCAATCTCGCAGAAGAGAACTCTACTACAAATTGTGCAAACGTTAATAATGCTTCTTAGAAAAAAATGCATATCTTTCAAGTTCCACTGTTGAAAAAATCATGACTTGTTTCACTTTCAACTCATCCATCTTTCTATGGATTCATGGTGACTCCCCTCATCAGTGCGATGCTCTACTCTGGTCAAAATGACCTTGTGGAGGTTAGGCTAAGGCAGCTGTCTTATCACATCGACCCTACCCTGGTCTCAAGCGGTCCATCGAGTGCTCTGCTGGCACCAGACTGCACAAAGAATGCTGGCATCATTTCATTCTTTGAGCCTCCATCTGCCACGACTCTGACCAAGGGGCTACTTCTTATTTTAGACAATCTATTCACATCCCTGTGTTCGTGTCCGCTCATACAGACCCCCATCACCCCCGTCCCATTTACCCCTCACATTCACTCTTGAAACGCAAACTTGGGCTCCCCAGGCGGAGCTAGGCTGAACTCTATGAAGTAGACTGGAAACAACCGTGTCCTTTCCCAAACTTTGTCAGGTGAAGGATAGTGGTTCTGCTCTAATGGACAGAGGAGCAGTTTTGCCCTCTCACTTACACAGCACTTTTAAAGGATATCCCAGACAGCCAGTATAAAAGCAACATTCAGGAGAACTGATCACTTTGTAATGAGTGCAGTCTGTTTATGAAGTGGTCATTCAAACAGCCCAGAACATTATGGCATTGCATTATTAACAAACTGCTTGGTAGAGTTAAAAATTGGCAATTTAAGAAACATATGTTGTAATCCAAGTATCCTCAGTTAATATTCCAACATTCTCTGCTCAATCATCAATAGCAGTTTAAATGCCTCAAATCTTTCTGTCTAAAAGACATTCATATCTTAATGTTGTATAGCTTGTAGACTACACACAGTATATGAAACATGGAAGGAATTCCACAGCATCCAGAAGTGCTGAGCATTGTTGTGCATCAGCATTTATTAAACAGCCCATAAGCAAATATTTTAGTCACATTGTGTCAAATACAGTATTGTTTTTTTATTAGCCCAAAAATGCTTAATTTGAGAAAAAGTATCCTGTTGTGTACTGCAAAGAACCCTGTTCTCAGCATCACTTTCTCAGTCACTGACACATACATACACGTGGTACCTACTGTATGTGCACATACACACATACAAAAACTGCCATGCGGTGTAGGCTTTGTTAGGAAATGTGTCACATTTTTACGACTACTGTAACTGCCTGACACACCATGGCAAGAGACCGCAACATCTGTAATGATGGATGGCCTTCATATTAAAGATATCAAAGTAACCCTAAAAGAAACACATTAAAGTGACATCCATGTATTACCAAGGGGGAATGGCTGCACATAATTGACTTCATATGTAGCTAGAGTGAATTCTGGCATGCAGCTGACAGCTCTGCAGAGACAGTGAAATTTTACTCTACACAGAATGTGCTGTGGAGGATGATGGACTGCAAGGACCAAATATTTGGTAAACGGCATCAGTATGTTTTAAATGCACATTGCAACTGTTCGCTTATCAAGAAATGGCTTAAAAATATGTCTGAAAACGTTTTTCTTGTATCCATAGACTAACATGAGAATATGTAATAGAATAAAAGTTGTAATCTTGACCTGACACCTTCTGAAATGTGTATGCTTCAACATTGTTGCTTGTTGGCTGAACTGGAACACACAAGCTCACAGCCAAGTCAAGTAATGAAAGATTGCCAAAGAAATGTCTGGCAGAAAAGACTGATTCTCTCATTCTGGATGAATCTCTACGGTAGAAAAGTATACCTGAGGCCACTACTGTGCAGTAGTGGCCTACTGTGCAATAGTGGCCTCAAGTGTACCTTTCTACCGTTGACTGACTGACTTTTTTGTGTTTGTAGTCTCACAGGTGGGACTAAATTAACTGTAATCATACCTAACTTTTAAATTAATGCACCTGTGAAAGCAGAAACCAAAGAGTGAACAAGAAACCTTTATTTGATAAACAACTGAATATTTACATTTTATATGGCTGAACTTTACTTAATTAAACTGTTTAAAAGAAATGGCTCTTTGGTTGTATTGAGCAGCTGCCCAGCTTGTTGCTTGACTACTAAAATATAGTCCTCGAGCAAAGATAAACATTGCAGTTTTGGTCCAAGACCTCTACTTCTTGAACTTGTGGTTTGGCTTTTGTTCCTCATGTCCCTTGGCTGCACTGGGATAGTACATTGTCTGTTCTCCAGCAGTTAGAGAAGCCAGGACTTTGGTGAATCTGAATTGTTTTGTGTTTTAAAAATGATTCCCCAGAGTCTGAATCACAGACCTGCACTGTTAGTTTGGAATTTAAAGGAGTTCAGATTAATAAATCATAATCCCAAACTCAGCACTCCTCAGTCACCTTTTTGGTGTATCTAACACCCCAATTCCCGACAGGCTGGGCACAGACACGCATGTAAGATCTGTGCTGCTGTGGAGAAGGGAAACAAACAGGTGGCATAAGCCTCAGCGGGCCCAGCATCTCAGCACAAAGCATCCCTGACTCTGTCCTATCAAAGCAGGTTGTGAGACCTTGCTGCAGTTCCATGGTAGTCCCTTGCTATGCACACTTAGTGGCCTCTGGGAAAAGCACTCCAGGTGCTCATTGACTTGCATGAAGGCTGCCTTTAGTTCTCACGCTGGTGCATTCGAAAGACTGATGAGCTGCTATTGATCTCTTGCAGTAGATGTTTTTTCTCATGTACAAAGAAGATTATATAATAAGTAATAGCAAGAAAAGGATTTTTACCAATTATCCTCACTGGTTATTATTCTAGTAAGCCTGAAAATTTCACAGCAGCAGAAACATTTAACATTCTTTTTATCACCAACCCTGTTAGCGCTACCAGAGAAGGAACAATGTGATACATGTGCACAGAGTTGGGAAAGTAGACTGCTATTACCCACGAGTGCTGCAAGATGCCCAGCATAAGTGAGATGCCGTTTGCTTTCAAGGACACATAGGATCCCAAGGTACTTGTTGAAGAGGAGGAATATTATTAACCCCAGTGGCATGGCCTTCCATTTCTTTGTATTTCACTGGCAGAACCGTCAAACCATTACATTATAACATTTCTTTGAATGGTGAAAGCTAATTTGACTTGGGGAAAATTGTTCCACGTAAGGTCAAAACAATGCCACAACAATGGCGGAAATGGGGCGTTTTAAAAATAACTAGACAGGAGAGGAAACTTCAGCAACACAAGCTGTTCTTTTTTCTAGGCCAGTGTGCACCAGCTTGCCATGACTAGACACTTGTCTAAGTAAAAAAAGGGAAGTAACACACTTTTACTTTAGAGAAAAGATCAGAGTTGATAGATGCACAACTTGCTTTTAGATTTTTCGGTTTCACCCTTCACTTTGGAAAAACTTTGTGAAAGACCTTGAAAATTCTCAGCTGACAAATTTGTCTCACTCGGAAACCAATTTATGCTACGATACTTGATCTGCTTGGGGGAGCTGAAAATGTTGGTTTGGCAGGAAACATTACAGTAAATAGAAGCTGAAATGACCTTTTTGACTCCTCTAACAACTGCTGATAAACTACACAAGAAGCCCCACTAGTAGCCCTAAGGAGCTGCTATGTTCTTTACACTGCACAATATAAAAGTGTTAGTGACAAATGTACAGAGGTTCGTTGCTAGGGGGTCTGAAAATGTAAAGTTTGACCTCAGAATTGCTCTACAAAACAGGTCATTGAGTCACAAAGTTCAGATGGATTTTTCCTCTGGAAAGTATGAATATGCATACAATAATCATGGGAATCAGTCAAATATATTACAAAGTGTCTTATGTTCAATTGCTGTTGATGATAGTACAAAAGGAATGACACAGTTACCAAAATCAATGAAGGTTAATCTTCTGGAGACCTTAAATGTCCACAGCAGAATTCAGACCAATTTGACCATTAGTTACCTTCTGTTGCTAATTTGGCACAAGAGTGGCACCAGAGAAAAGTTCATACAGTGACCAAATGGATGGAGATCTTCTGGGAGTATGAAAGTGTTTAGTAATGTGCATGGTAATCTGCCCTTTAGATCTGGAGAGATGTTACTTTATGTACAAGTAGAAATTGTGGCCAGAGGGTGGTGGTAAAGAAAAGGTCAAGGGGTCAACACAGTGTAGTAGAATGTGCTATTAGAGGAAAGGTCTGGGATCATCCGTTGGGAGCAACAAATTTAAGCCTTGTTTGCAATTAGTTATTATGTTTAAGCTGATGTTGGTTCTAAAAGATCTTTTGATATTTCTCCAGTTCAGCCTGGTGCTGGGAATATGTGCCCAGTCCTTTTCAAGATATTTAGGACCAAAGTGTTGGTCAAGGAGAAATTCTGACATTACGATAGCATGAAAGGTCAAGGGATCACCAAAATCATTAGGAAACATCTCTGGAGACCTAACTTAATTGCAATCCTGCCAGCAATAGTAAAGACATACTATATTTCTCTGGAGCAAAGAGTTGGGAGAACCAACAGACATCAACATCAAAAAGTACCTGCCAATATTATTTTTTCCTTTTTTCCATCAGCAATATAAAATAGAACACCTTTACAGATACAAGATACATTTTAAAAGTTTATAGAAGACAAAGTCAGTATAATTAATTTGCTCTTTGGTTTAAAACTGAGTCGCCAACCAGCAGCTTGTTTGACCCACAGCTCAATTTCCAAATAAAAAAGAAGGCTATGCATTGGCAGCCAGGTCTATGAACATATGAATACTGTTAATGCTGAAAGTAATCCATTAAATTGTTCTCATCTCAAAAAGTTGCAATCATCATATTGGGGTATTATTACCGCTTGAACCACCAAACACACATTTTACCGGCCATTTGGCACTTGGCAACTGTTCATCTCAGACACTTTCCAGAGTGAAAGGACTGTGGAAGAGAGAAACGCTGCTGGAACTCTGGCTGAGCAGGTGTGCTTTTACTCTTGTCTTTTCTGTATAGGACATGGCAGTATGACAATATTCTGTCTACCATCCTTAGTGACACAAGACTCTGGAGCTCCCCTATAATTAACCCTGGCTGAGATCCAGCACAGGTAGTGGAGGAGAGAAGGCCCACTGACTGCCAGTATGTCTGGCAGACACCATCCATTCCCCAAAACTGGAGATGATCCTACACAGGAGACACTTTGACACTCTCTACCACATACACGGTAGACTCAGCAGAGCTTCAGCCAACAAACCCATCTGTGGAACTCATTATTAGATCACTGCTAAAGACTCAAGCAAGACCCTCCACACTGAAACTCGCTTCTGCAGATATTTTTCTAAGCTGCCTCTCTGCAATATCACTATACCATTAGGCCATTAAGTAGATCATATTTTTATATTCCTCATCCACTTTTTTGTACAGAAACAGGTTGGTGGTGCACATGTGTTTGTAGTTGAAAAAACAAATTGTTCCTGCTTTATATATAACTAGCAAATTGTTCCTTGTGTTTACTGTAGTTATAAGATGAAGAGATACATTGTATTACAGCTACATATAGAAATGCCTCAAATCTTTATGTCTAAGAAACATTCATATCTTAATGTTGTATAGCTTGTAGATTTCCAACTACATACAGTATATGAAACCTAGAAGGACTTCAACAGCATTCAGAAGTGCTGAGCATTATTGTGCATCAGCATTTCTTAAAAGGGCCCATAAAAGCTGTAACGTTCTGGGTATCATCTCAGTCGTTGTTGGATAAAGAGAATCCATAAGCCCCTCATTGTTTGCAGTTTGACCAGGTGCTTGGCACGTAAAACCCTACATTCATCTGCCAAAACCTGCTGGCTTGCGCACAAGACTGCAAACATCTCCTCTTGCTCACTGCTGTGGAAATTTTTTTTTTTTCAAGAAACCACGTCCTTTGTGGAAACACAAACTGCACATATTCAGATATTTCTCTGACAAATATAAATGATACATTTGTTTTGTCTTAACTGTGGACATAGCATAATGTTTTATAAAAAATGAAACATTATCTTAAGCCATTTATCTGCCTTTTGTCATAATCTGTTACTACTCAGTTCCAGTTAATGAAATGCATATCATCACACATAAATCAACCTAATCATGCATGCCATATTTTTTCATGCTCCTGTACAGAAAAAAAAATTGCAAGACAGCCCAGTGCCCAGTCCTTTTGTACTGCCTTGTGATGAATATGAACTTGGGGTTAACCTGTTCCTTACAAAGAACAGAAATCAATTAATATTTAATTTGTCAGTAAATTAAATATTGAGAAAACCGGAGGTCCTTTGATAATGTATTTTTGGGGGTTTTTTTAGAAATTAATTTGAGTGTTTTCATCAAAGATAACTTTGCACCAAAGCTGTCACATCCCCTCGCCTTCCCAGTTTTGGCTGCACTTTTCTTTCAAAATGATTGATTCATGAATGGATGGCTGCACAGGCCTGATGTACAGATCACTATTTCTTTCATACCACAATCTGCTTTTAAACATCTAAAAATATTCTCATATGATATTTTACATATCACATTTAATCAGAACAGATAAGGTTTGTCATTCAAATAATGCATTGAACATCCACTGTGTGAAGAAAGGTAGCTTTGTTGTTAGTGTAAAGTCACATGAGGTGTGATCACATGTTTGCAAGACTTGGTTTCCTTAAACCCAAAAGCTTCCTGTCTAAAACTCACAAAGTTATCATTTGTTCTTACAAAAAATACAAAATACATTTGCTGTAATCAGATAATTAAATTCTAAATAGTAGATTTATAGATTTTTCTAATGAATAACATCCTGTTCAGCAGCAAAAGTTAAGCATGACACAAATTACTACAGTATGTAAACTCTTGAGTCAGACATCATAAGCGACATCTTGGCATGCATATCCCTACTGTTTCAGATTTACACACACAAAGCTCACAACGTCTGACGGTTTTGATATACAGTACTTCAGTCACCCCTGATATTTCACAAGTCACAAGTCAAACACATTCCCATCTTGGATCCCAGAATAAGCGATAAATTGCCATTTGAATTCTAGCCTACAGGAGCCTATGAATATATAAACATTTTAATTGATAATAATATTACCAAAACACAAAAATACTCATCTTATCCATGCTGAACTTGTTTTTTCATTGCAATTAAAAGTTTGTGAAGCAGCAGCACATGTTCAGCACATAAATCTGGCAGGGCATTATTACATATCCATATCCTTCCTATTTAAAATGATGACCATCTCCTAAAATTGAAATGCTCGTATCTCCTCTTTTCAAATATTGGAAATGTGAAATATATAACATAATTAGGAGATAGTATATCAGTGATTGTATCTATTATCTATCAGTGATTTTATCTATTTTCCTGTCCCATAGTTTAAAATCCACATGTAATTTCACTTTTTCCCTTAAATAGAGACTGGTGTTTGCCATTTTATGGAATAGGTGGTTGAACCTGGGCTGCGGTTAAGGCTCAAACAATATCCAAATGTATGACATAGGTTGAAACTACCTAGTGCACGCACGGCTCAGCTGGGCACAAAATACCCTTCTGTTCCCATTGTCACCTCCTGGTACCTTCACGCTTTGTGGATATATCTGGGAGGGAGGGGGAGACAGGGGAGAGCCATAAACCAGGGGCTGAGGCCGAGGAGCCTGGATAAATTAGCCAAACCACTTAGGTGATTTCAACTAAAATTAGCAGTGCTGCCTGTGGGCTCCATCAATTCTGAACTTGCTCAAACTCTGACAAGCATGGGGGAACTTTTTCCCCCTGGCCCCGCTATCTAGGAGCCCCCTCTGTCTGCTCTCCCTCTCTCTTTCCTCCTTACACCATATCCTCTGCTTCCCCTCTACATTTAACTATAGCGAGCTCCATCAGGACTCTTGACCACTTTGCATGATCAGTACAGTACATGCCAAGGTGCAGGATTATTTTTCTTTATTTCTAACCTCATTCATATTAGAAGTAGGGTATGGTTTCAATTTGACTGAGAGCGACATGATTGATTATAAGTGATGAACTTGAACATTATTTCAATTTGAAAGAAAAAAAGTGTGTCAGTGTTTCAAAATTGTGCTGTGATTCTTTTTCAAGGTTTACACAGTCCATGGTCACAGGTACTTGCAGAGTTTGTTGACACACAACAATATGGTAACTGAGAAACCACATGATCTGAATATGGTGGAACACAATGAAATGAAATTTCAAGGAAAAAAGGCTCCTTTTGCAAACACAGCAAGAGAAATGTCTCTTTTTTACATGCAGTACATTATGTTCATATTTGTAATACTGTAGAACAATGAACTTACAATGAGAGAATAATATAGCAATCCATTGTTTGAATTAGGTGCTGTTTTGTCCACACCCATGCAGGATGCAGACAATTTCCTTTATAACCTGATGACATATGTGCAACATTTATCTACACCTGGTCCCTCCTGGCACCAGGTTTTCTCTCCTGGCCGAATTGCAAGTCTAACGAAACTGACAGGTGGCTGAAATTAAAAATTTGCAACACATTTTGCATTTATTGACTGTCAACTGTCTCTCTGGACGGCCATTCCAAAATACTGAAATATCACATGCCTTATCTTAAACTGCACAAGTGCTGTGTGTTCCTAAATGCTCTCATGAACAATAGTTGTAACTTATATTCAGCCACACACAATAACAGCATCTATTCATCTTGAAATATGAAAACATCTTGTTTGGTTTGGGGAGCATTTCTGTATCTACATATGTTTATGAAATCAACCACACAAATTTTAAGGTGATTTTTATTAGCGTAATTAATTGCTCACCGTGGTTCAAGCTGCAGGGTGAACAGCACTTTTCATTGCTAATCAGACAGTAACTCATCAGCACCCAGACAGCAAGCGGGCTGAAATGGAGCACAGGAGCATGAAAACCCAAACGTATGTGTATGCACACACGTTAACACACAAATAAAAACAAAATGACAGAATCTAAAAGGATGCTGCTATGACTCACTAAGACATTCAATCAGATATGTAAACATGCAGAAAATAGTGACTGATCACATTTGCTGCTTGAGTGGCTACCCAGGCCCACAGAGCCTGGGCAGATGAAGACAAAGACATTTCATAGGAGGAAATGCACGGCTCCAACCAGCCAAGCAGACTAAATTGACCTATTCCTTAATCGCTTTTAATGAAGACAATGTGAGCCCTGAGTGCCGCTGAGACCCCGAGCGCTGGCGCTGCCTGCGCGCACTGCCGCAAACTGGCTGCCACACAAACAAAGCCAAGCAGCTGATTTTTAATTTTAAATTGTAAATTCCGAATCATCTCTCCCAGAGATTACCTTTCCCCCAGCAGACTTTTCTCTAATTTGTTCAATTAATGGGAATAGTGTTCCAATTAAAATGTCATATCCAAATGAATTTAATTTGAGCTGAAACTGCCTGTGACGAGTTGGTGAGAGATCTCTGACAATGGAAATGAATATAGCCGTTATATTAATATCCATCCATCTATCTATTCATTTTCGACTCATGCAAAAGACCTAATCAAAGCCTTTTTTTAAATTATTTTACAAGATACCTGAAGATCATGTTCAGAAGTCAAATGGAAGAAAGAACTAACTTGATTTATTGTTACAATCTCATTAGTTGGTCTGTTTCATTAGCTCCGAGATAAAACACTGAACTGCTGACATTTCTACGAGTGCATCATGTTTGGACCTGACTGGTTGACCTGTTGGACCTGTTGTCAGTAAGAGGCAGTTTAGAGAGCTCAGACCACTAAGACAAAGAGATCGGATCAAAATAAAAACTATCTGATCACACTGCTGTACAACGCCACAGCCGGCTGCTTTTTTTCTCACCATTATGCAACTGTTAACATCTGTTACTTCTTCAGAGACGTTATGTGCAGCCTAACAAAGCAGCAACATTATATGGTTGGTTAGAACAAGGGCTTAAATTTACAAAACAAAGCTGAATGAGATGGACCAGTGCGGACCCTTTAATGACCAAGTCAAATATCACAAGGATAAAAGTTCAACTTTTGACATGCAAATTGGATCACTTTTTCAGTGTGCCAGGTGAAATAACTTACTTGCTCACACGTTAAATTAATTCATTTTTCTTCAACCTCTATTTTCTACAGGGCCAGAACCGGAAAAAAAATGTATGCAGACAAATGCTCTCATCTCTTTTGGGAATGTCTAGCGAGAGGACATTTCTCTGGGAGTATGCGAACAGTCTTTATTCGGCATAACAGCTCCTGCAAACCTATTGTTTTGAGTTGACAAGGTGCTCCACGGAAGCACATCAGCTCTTATATCAAATTCACCATTCTGACCCTCGGCCTAGTTTCAAAGTGTGTGTGTGGGGGGGGGTTGCACATGATGGTGAGAGAGAGTGAGAGAGGGAGAGAGGGAGAGAGATAGAGAGAGTGAAGAAAGAAGAAGTTATAGAGAGGATATTTCCAAGGACGACTCCAACTTCCTAATGGAGTCTCCAGAAGAGGATGGCAACAGGAACAACGGCTCCCTCTGGGGTGAAAAGACGGGTCAGTGGTCAAAGGTACCAGTAAGATGACCAAATAACCGGCAGCTTTACTGATCCATTAGCTATAGATTCAAAGCTTAGAGACATAATATCTGCCCTTCTCATTGTACACATTCTTGTCATCTTTCCTGGTTTGTGTATATTTCTGAACTATAGACGATTAACAGCCAGTAAAAGGTATGCACACTGTCAAGAGGGGCCGATTTCAAACACAGCTGAATATTTTGTTATTTCAGACCTCCCATTTCGAAGATGTGTTAAGAATACATCTCCTCAAGACTGCTGATGAAGTCCGTCTTGTGCAGCTGACTAGTAAAAATACCTCTTCTTAAATAAAACAGGAACAAACAGGAATGCCATTGTTTCTGCTTTCTTTCATGACATCACAGTGCATTTTGGCAAGCCATTACACGGAGCGATACACGATCAGGCGGAGAGGAGCTTGTCGACATTAATGTAATGCTGTGTCCACAACCATATTTAAATATCTATCACACTTTCAAAAGGCCCTCATCCACTTTACATAAAACTATGGACATACTGCTATTTATCAGAGGAGATGCAATATAAAAAGCATAAAGACAAATCTCTACTGTTATTTCTAGCCTGACAAAGTGCTGGAAATGTGATATTGCAACACTTTCTCTGTATGCCTCCAGACACCATCAAAACACTATTTTTACTTTTTTATTGGTAAATCGTCAACTTTTATTTGAAAGTAAAACAAATGACAGACGTTTCAGCCCCTTGGCGCACAATCATGCGGGCAGGACAGCAAAGCCAGGCAGCCTGACAAATGCCCGGCCAAGGCGAGCTGGAGGGAAGTAAAAAGACACTCCTCCTCAAACGGGCCCATCAACTTTCAAAGAAGCAGGCATTAGTGAGTGCTCATCAAGCGGGAGCAGGGGCCCATCCATTCCCCTGGTAAAGCGGAGCAAACGGTAGGCCACAATGCCTCTACGGGAGGAGGGAGGCGGAGGACTACAGAGATGAGCCCTGGACCCAGTGGTGTTTCCGAGCGGAGTCAAGCCGCACGTCCCAGGCACACTCAATTCCCAGCCCAACTGTCACTGCTGGCACTCAATTCAGCCCCTTCAAGCACATAATCTGTGCTCGTATGGCTGTTAAACACCACACACTCTGGTCCTTCACTCATCCCATGCCATGGTATTGTTGTGTCTGCCTTCTTTCTTTCTATTATTGAGCCATTAAAGGATTTGGATCGAGAACCATTTCTCAGCATATGGTATCTTGATCAGCGACAAGGCAACTTAAGGACAATAGATTCCTTGCACATGTAGAAATTGATATTTTTTGTAACAGAGAGAAATTCAGGAAATATCACTTGCCTGAAGTCTACAGTCTGCTGTGGAGTGTGGTATAACCACTGAGATCATTTGTTCATTGGTTCATGCAGTGAGGAGCTGCGTGCAACGCTATCACCAGGTACGTATGAGAGAGCTGAGATTCTTGCAAGTTGGAGGGAGAGTCATTGCATTAATCTCAGTGAACACAGTGGGGTCTAAGGTGGCACGGTGCCATGCCGGCAATTCCCACTTACGGCCATCTCTCCCGATGACAGAGCGATAATGTCACATGGGTCCAGGTGAGCGAAAAAATGGCAGCCTGCTTGATGCTCAGCCGGCTGCTTTAATTGGGTAAAACAAAGTAATTTGAGAGCAGTATGGGGGGCACGAGGGGGTAAATGATGGGACAGAAGGTCATTGCTTCTCTTTTACTCTGCTGTGTGCCATCCACCAACACTCCCAGCATGTGCTACAGTTAATATTGAGATCTATTATACACTAGCCTTTCACCATCTGCTTCGCACACTGAGAACCTGTGCTGCACACCTTGTTATTGAATAAAAAAAG
Source organism: Scomber scombrus (assembly GCF_963691925.1). NCBI lineage: Eukaryota > Metazoa > Chordata > Actinopteri > Scombriformes > Scombridae > Scomber > Scomber scombrus. Next base: position 18,741,058 of record NC_084975.1, on the reverse strand, counting down.
AAATTTTGTTTTGCTTCACTGTATGTCTGTTTGAGGATGCAGCAGCATACTTTGATTCATGGGGATCATAAGACACTCAGATGTTACTGATAGATGGCAAATTATAACAAATGATGTAACAGCATCAAAAGATCGTTTTTTAAGTGCAAAGAGCACAGTGTTATTTTTTTTAATGCCATCTGTATCCATGCGGAGCAGAGTACACTGCGCACAATGTCAATTTATTCTACTTAGTATTATTATTATTATTTGCTCACTAGTTTTTTTTTTTTTTAATCCTTCAGTGTTTAAAATGACCAAAAAAAAGAAAAATATTTTCTCTCAGATGTCATCGTGTCAGTATAGGAGCTGGAACAACTGTTTTTGCTACCTAAAAGAATTAAACAATAGATTATCACATTTTTTCACAGTTTTCTGTCCATTGTTTGATATTTTTGATACGTTTGATATTTTAAGCTTATTCAAAACATGAATCACACAGGATGACATGTGCTAGTTATGAAATATTGCTGGTACTGCATACTGATGCAGTATATTAGTAATTAATCAACATATTTGGATGCAGCTGTGCTTCATCCCATGTTTGCTGCTTCCACACAGAGAAACCATCTTTAAAGACTTCACAGTACTGCCTTGAACAGTGTTTCATCAAGTCTCTGTTCTCTTAAGAGTTTTACTGTATTACATATATTACTTAGTGAAAATGATCAAGTGTCACTTAAGAGTGACAGAAACAACAAGCCATAACAAAAGGTGCTGTTGTGCAGACATTTTTCCAATACATAACCACGTGCGCAGACAACATTTCATTAACACTTGTGTATCTGCAAGTGCATTGGGGCATGTGCGTGTCTCTGAGCGCGCATTCAAGCATGTGGTTGTGTGTGTGCTTGTTTGAGTGCAATGAGATACATGATGCACCTGTGTTAAACAAATGACCCCCATGCCTTTGTGGGTTTCTCCCAGGTGTGGCTGATGCATGGATCATGTGGTGCAGAGTGCTCGGGGCCACATTGGCTCAATCGTCCTGGGATCATCTCTGAATGTGGCCCTGAATTTGCATTGAGTGAAGGAACGGTTCACCTCCTCAGCACAGCCTTCGACGCATCTGAGGTGCAGGGGAGGTGTGTGCTAGACCAACCCCCTGCAGGCAGAATCAGGTGTTATCTGTCTGACTGGGGACACCACCATCAATCTCTCCTGTCCACTTTCCTTTGCCCAGAATCAAATCAGCTCAGGGTAATACATCTGCGCTGACGACATGCAGACAAGATAAGCAATCTAGTATGCCAAAATTTTGCTGTGTTTTCCTGATGTGTTGATGGAGTAGCGATAATGTATTAATCACTGTATGCAACTGCTTTAGCCTCTCAACTTTCAAAGGATGCTGTGATAAAATGATATGCTGCTGTTTTTCCTCTTCATTCCTCAAATAATTCCTCAAGCTTTGCTTTCCCATCAGTGCTTTATTAGTAAATACAGCCATAGCAACCGCAATCCAGGTGCAAAGGTGTTATACAGTAGATCAAATAACACTATGTATGCATCAAAACAAAATGTACAGTGCAAATGCCATTGTCATTAAAGCAACCAATAAGCTTTGTTCAACAAAAAATTCAAATCCAAGTCCACGGTTCAGCCTTTAAGATGTCACTTAAGGCTTCTATATTGAATACAACTGACAATGACCAACTCAAATGTGGGTCACATCAAACATACAACACATACTGTAGGCTGTTTTCAAATGTTCTTGTCAAGTTTTCCACTTTTTACACAGAAAAAAAAAATTAAAGCGAAAAAAATGCATCACTGAAATTCCACATATAAGCACTCACTCTGCTCATTGGTCATCACTGTGTCTGGGGTGGGAGCCAGAAAAGTCCTTAAGAAGGTCCTATTTCAAATGGACTGCACTAATATCACAATTTTATATCTTAACGGGACACTTCAACACATAATAGGCGGTGAACAAACCATCAACCCTGCAGTGGACGACCCGCTATAACTTTTGAGTAACAGCCGCTCCTCTAATAAACTTCGTAGTCTGGATCAGACCTTGACTACTAGCTGCTAGAAGCTGCTGACTTCACTCATCTATACCCCAACCTGCAAAGCAATTCAAAATAGCAGAGTTCGTCTTGTAGTTGGGTCAAATCGAGGTTGTGTTATGTTGCCACCACAAATGAACTGCTCCAAAATTTGTTTGTGACCAGACTGAGACCACTTCCTCTAAAAGGCCTTGGTTTGGTCCAGCCCCAAGTACAATTGCTGAGTTCAGATCTTCCCAAACAAATCATACCAAGCTGGAAAACAAACCAAAGTCCAATTCAACTATACTAAATAACACAGGTTTGAAAATGCTCCTAGTGTTCAGTTTGTACTGAACCAATTATAAACACTTAAATCCCCTTTCAGTCTTTACCTTGGTTGCTCCTCATGGTTCAGTTTATGTCCGACCTTATTTTTCATTCACATGCTCCCACTTTCATTACAGAAAATACACAAAGATCTTCTGCACTCCTCAAGGCCAGTGACTCAAACTATGTAAACACTTTATGTGTCTCACACTGTACATGCAATTTTACATTTCTTTTTGGCCTGGAACGTACTGGCAAAACACCTTAACTATCCAAGTTGCTCTCACTGGAAACTAAAAAGTACCGTTATCTAAAACATGAACTAATTTTTCAGCATTTTAATTGAATCAATCTGTAATAATAGGAATGGAAAAGTATTTTATCTACCCTGGCTCATTCAAAATGTAGCAGTTATCCTTTTAACTGATTCAAACAGACAAAAATAACATCACTCAACTACAGCTCTAACCTGTTGGGTAGAGAATTGATCAGAATTACTTTTACAAGCACAGTGAGGTCTGGCCCCGAGCTGTACAGCAGACCTTAAAGGCCCCTGTGATGTAGCCTGCAGCCTCAAATTCTCCATCAAGATGTTGCAAATGTTTCTGTGCTCGAGACTAAAGATGACCACGCTTTTGCAATGAGGAGCTTAAAACTTAGAAAGGACCGACTTGAGGATCTTAAGCAGGAAAAATGATTTTAATCTCCCGCTGTTTTAGAGTGTTGCACGACCGTATACAATCAAAGCACCAAAGTCAAAATAACAAGTGCACTTTCTTGTAATTATTTTGTAAAACATGGTTTTATAGCCTTTTATGCCTTGGGCGACTAGGCGGCAGGGAGTAAAAAAAAAAAAAAGAGAGAGAGCGAGAGCACAGGGAATATCTGAAAGTGGACTGAAAGATGCAGAAAAGAGCAGGAGGGGCAGAGGGAGGTGAAAAACCGCTGTTGACACCTGGTCTGTATGATAATCTGATCTGTGTATGATGGCTCGGAGTTTGAAAGGCACTTTGTCCAATTAGAAGTGTGCAGCAAATTTCCACCTGCCCCTGACAGAGATGAAGTGGCTCTTTCAGAAGACACTGTGGCACTGAGCCAACAAAGGGAGCCCAAACACCGCAAGTGGAGCAAGCAGAAATTAATGAGCATCACAAGCCACACTAAACACAAGATGACATTGAATGAATATTCTCTCAGTTGAACTACTGTTTCAAACTATATAATTACAAACTTGACACTTTATGGGCAGAGAATAGAATGATAAAGTAAAATAAAAAGGTTTTATGTTCACAGCAAATACCAGATAGACAACATCAATTTCTGCTGAATTTGAACTTTTATCTACCTGTAACTTTCCCAAAGTTAAAAGTTAACCTGGTAATAATCATATTTACTTCTTTATAAATATTGCTGTTTTATAATTCCATAATTAAAAACCATACAACAAAATATGAACTTGAAATTAGTCCATTAGGTGTTACAAGATGAACAAGATAACCATTCGTAATGGCTCAAAACATTCAACAAAAGAAAAAAACAGTCATGAGGAACAAAATAACTCCAATTTTGTACATTAATATAACTTGAAAGCAGCAGGATTCATTATGCATGTTATGCAGATTAGGAAATCGCAAGTTCCTGATAAGTTCATGGTAAAGTGTATGAGGAGCGTCTGCAAGATATGCCACTATCAACATCAACCAAATGCCTTCATCTTCCTATTTCTGTATGTCTATTTCTGTCTGTCACATAAAAATAGGCTTTTAACAACCCAGCATGGCGTTAATTATTATGTCTTAAGTACTACATTAGTAAAATAAAGCTGCAAATATTGATTGATCAGACAGATGATATTTGTCAGTGAGTGAGAGTAGGATTCGTGTATCATACATGGTGAAGAGTGACTCTGTCTTTCAATCACTGTCAGAGAGCAGCACGGCTGCGTTGCGGCATTGATTGAGTCCCATCGCACCGCACTCGGTCTTAGTACGCCTCCTAAAGCAATCAATCCACCGACACAAGCAAGAACCAAATATTCATTAGTGACTTATTCATATTCAAAAGCTGCTTTTCAAAGTAACAAAAGGACTGAATTGTCTTTGACAGGCACATTACAATGAATCTGTGACATACTGTGTGAGGCATGAACAATTGTGATCATCTTCTATTATTTTACGAGCAAAGAGTTGTGTTCATTATTGTTGTCTGCCAGATGAGGAAATTTGTATGAACAACTAGATTATTTAACAAAGATTATAGTGTTACGATTCATCAGAAACAGACTAAATGTTAAGCTATGAAACAAATACAAATGGTGTCTTTGATTTCACAAATATTCAATATAATCAGAGTTCTATTATTTTTACTTTCTTTTTTTTTATTACATGAAGGTCAGTAGAAAAAAAAGCGTTTGGACAACACCACGACTAGTGTAAAATGTTTCAATAAGAACAAGCTAATAGTTTCACACTGAGTGATTCAACATGATTAATACTTATGGGTATTGTTTAACTACTCCAGCTCATTGGCCCTCTGTAACTGGCAAAAAAAGAGAGATGGGCTGCGATGTTAATAATTAGTTGGTTCTGCGCTCAAAAAAATTCTGTCCAATCTCACCAGATTTTAATCAAAGGCTGAAAATAGTAGCTGATTGTAATCGGCACTCAGAAGTCACCAGGGGTGTTTGAAGAGCCCGTCAAGCCTGAGAGTGGAGCTAATTCGATTAAGTGGCGGCAGTACCTGGAGGGGACGGATCTGTATCTCTCCCTTTTTTATTTATGAGATTAAGTCGCGCTTGTTATTCCAATAAAAATAATCAAGCCAACAGAAATGACACTGATTTTCAAGTTGTTTTATCCCCCATGTCTCCAAAAGTTTTTTGTTTCAGGTGAAAAATAAACTTTGTTAAGCAATACACCAGCACTACTGATGGAGTGAAAATGGCAGTGGAGGATGCAGCATGCATGCTTTGTCTTATATAATTTACCTCAACATGTGTGATAGAATCAAAGAAAAATCAAAGTATCAGCAGAACAAAAATGTTCCGTTCCTGCAACTCTGTTTCTCATTGTAATATGGAGACATTTTAAATGGATTTGTGCAAATTAGAAATAATAACTTGGTGACTCTGGCACTCACAAAAAGTAGAAGCACACAATCCCCAGACTGATCTGTTTGAAAGGAATAAAGTTTCTGCAATCTCCGAGACCACCTTCCCTTGTATAATGTTGAATTAAATCATTATTACGCTAATTAAAGACATGCATCTTTGTGCCTTGCTGCTGTACTTCAGCTGTGCACTGCAGACCAGCTACAATATGCAACAAATATTACCATTTTCATCTCATGTCAGATGTCGTAGTCCACCGATAAACAAGGTACTTAAAACAGGGCTGCCATGAGGACCATTTAGCCTACAACAGGCAAGATAAATAATGTTTAAGAGGCTCTTGAGGTGTGCTGTTTGAATAACATACTTCAGATTTTACAACGTTACCTCTTCCTGTTTTAAAGCACGCACAGGCACATAATGTCTGGGAGAGCGTCAGTGAACGGGAGACCCTCCTGACTTTTACTCTCAAGTGTTCAACACATGTCAGTGCTCTGCAGCCTGCATGAGGAGGCAAAGCTTCTACAGTAAAATATACGTATACTTTCTCTGAGTGTGACACTCGACAGTTTAAAGTGCACATGACTTGACAAACATGACATATATGTCTGGTGTGATTTTGTTCAAAGGCATGGGAGTGATGGTTTAGAAGATACTGCTGGTCAAAGTTCCTGACTGAGTGTGAGGGGCTTACCTACCTGCTTGAGAGCTTTACACCCTCCGCACTGTTGGAGATATGAAAAGGCTTGGCCCTAGATGTGACATAAGAATTCCTCCGAGTGATCCTTTAGACCCCTCTAGGCCTCTTCTAAGGGGCCCATTTCGTATCAGAGTGGCACAGAGCAGCACAGAGCAGCACAGAGCAGTACGGAGCCAAGCGGCACCAGTACTCAGGTCACAGTGTACCACATTAAATTTAGACTCCTTTAACGCCCTCCAATAATGCATCTGGAGTATTTCCGGTCATTACCATTCTGACTTTTTTTTTTTTTATCTAAGATACAAACTTCTGTAAATGGGCCATAGATCTGAGCTATCATTCACCACAGGAGATTTCACATCAAATCTGGTGTCTGTCACTAGTTGAAACTTCCTCGCCAGCCCCAGTTAAGCCACTGGTGAGTTTACCCTAACTCTAAAATAAACTGTCACGCTAGAAGAAAACTTTTATATTATAGGTTAAGTATGATATCTAAACTTTTTTATGAATTTACAGTTTAGTCTATTAGGGCTTGCATTTCATTGCATACATAATACATGCAACGCAATCACAAAATAAACCTAGCTACATCTGAACATTCTTAGAAAGCATTGTTGTAGTGGTGTCTGAGTTAAGGCAGTTAGTTTGATACATCCTGTCTCTTTTTGTTTGACATGGAGGGTATCCTGCACTGTTTAACTGTCTTGTAATATGCCAGCGCCAATTAACAACGTGTACACCCGTTGCACTTCAGAAAAAAGAAAAATCCCTGTACTGATTAAAAGCACATGGACATGGATAATTTGAGCCGTGAACATTGGTAAATCAAATTTCTGTATCATATTAGGGGCCACAGAATATAGATGATGGAGACACATTTGTACAAAGTTGATAAAAACGTATATGGATTTCAGTCCAGTGAATTCATTAAAGTCACTGGCCCAGATTAGATTAGAAAGAATCATGGGTCAGCTGTGGAACTCGGCAACGGTATGTATAGCAACGTCCTGTCAGTGTGTAAATCTTCACTGGCTGGGTGTCTACAAAGCAGTTTCCTGCAATAAAACCCACAGGAGTCCTTTCATGCAGCTTCCCTGGTAACAAATACTGAAAATGTTTTGCTCGACATCATCATGGGTTATTGCATGATTTGCAAAAGATACAGAAGATGACACGCTTAATTTTTTTCAATAAAGCAAAATAAATACAGCCTTCTCAGCTGAGCAACTCCAGCCACATATTGGTATTTAATAATGGTAATTCATTTCAAAGCTAAACATGAACATCTTATATTATGCACAGCTTAAGTAGGATGACCCAAAAGCTAAAAACATGTTTTATTGGAGGTAATATTGTTAGATTTTTTGTTTTTTTATTCCAAAATTATATAGTTTTGCAAAAAGAAAAAATAAAGGGCAAAGCAATTCATAACAAACTGTTTTGTTTTTTTTCATTTTGTGAGACATACACAACAATGACAGTTTACAGCAACAGGATTCTAAATGATATATTCTTATTTAAATCACTGTTATTATTTCAAACAGACTTGCAGACAGATAGAGCCCATCATCTGAAATGACAAAATCTCAGTCAGTGCTCATTTAACTTTGTTATGTTGCCACTCACAGGTTTGGGGGTGACTGTGGCTCAAGAAGTCATTCACCAATCAGACGGTCAGTGGTTCAATCCCTGGCTCCTCCACTCCAAATGTCGAAGTGTCCTTGCATAAGACACTGAGCCCCATATCTAAGTGTGAGTGTGAGTGTGTGAGCGTGTGAGCGTGTATGTGTGTGTGTGTGTGTGTGTGTGTGTGTGTGTGTGTGTGTGTGTGTGTGTGTGTGTGTGTGTGTGTGTGTGTGTGTGTGTGTGAGTGAGTGAGTGAATGGTGCATGAGCACTAGAAAAATTGTAAAGTGCTATATCGCTCGTCATGAGCAGGTTGACACCTTGCATAGCAGCATCTGTCATCAGTGTATCAATATGTGGGTGAATGTAGGCATGTGTCGTAAAGCACTTTGAGTGGTTGGTAGACTAGAAAAGCGCTATATAAATGCAATCCATTTACCATCCATTTACAGGTATTTCCTATTTCGATAAGCATACTGCTGTTCAAGCGCAATTTGACCTTTGAAGCTACTAAAAAGAGAAGCCCTTTTTTCTATAGTAGTGGTGCCAAACTGCAAACTATGAGCAGATGTCACTGTCTAGGCAACACACAGAAATGTTTACCTTTTTCAGTTTAATTCACAGGTGTTTTCCTGTTGGGCAGAGGGGAAGTGCCATAGATACTGAACTTTGACTTCAAATAAACTGATGAAAATATGACAATGTTAATTGTCTGACAGGTACAAAGAAACTACATGATGTTATTGCGTAAGAAAACACAAGAGGAATGAAACTCAATATCATGTTATAGGCAGCCATCCAGAAAAAAAGAGTCACCTAATGGAGTTTGTCTCCCAGATCTGTCCAAGCGGAGGGCTCAGCTACAAACCTATACCTGTATCTTCATGCTCTCCAGCGGGCAGGGAGCCCTAATTCATTGAATTTCAGAATGCCACAGCCTCAATAATGTTGCTGTCCAGTCGAGTGGCATGCAAGCCCCATGCCAACTGCGAGCTTTCTGAGATTTTGTGTAAAACCTTTTTTTTTCTAAAGCCTTTGCGTCCCTGCACCTCATCCGTCTTCTGTCAACAACAACTAAATAAATGCTGCCACTCTAGCCGAGGGCTCTCGTTTCACTGCCCAAAAAATAAAACTGCTGGATGAAAGTCTGGTTATGTGTTCATTAACTGAAGACTGAATGTTTTGTACTCTGCCTTTTTAGTTTGGATCAGCGACTGAAACTGCAGTATCAGCTGTGATTTGTGTTCTACTATGAAACCAAAGGTTAAAACTGTTATATATTTAACTATCTTTAAAAAAAAATATTGTAACATGGCTATCTACAAAACCACTACATGTTCTGACATTATACAATGGAAACTGTTATTCGGTAAAGTAATGAGAAAGATAAATCTACATTTTTACCACTAAAACAAATTTCACAATTTAAAAAGCAACATAATGTTATTTGCTATTAGAACTGTTTGCCTGTTTTAGATAGAAAGATGTTCTTTTTACCTCTTTTTCAAAGGAAAATCAGATGACTAATTGTCACTGTAAATAAAAGCAACCAGCATTTCAACAGCCAAAACATAAGAGGACAAGTGTAGCGGTCACTGTCACTCAGTTTAGACTACTAAAGTACCACTATGACACACTCACACACATACAAACACAGTTCTGACACTCATACATGTAGGATCCAGGACACCGGAGCTCTTATCAGATCTGCGGTTTCAGAGCTTCCCTGTGCAATGGTGAGGTTTCATGCATCTGCAGAGACCATCACCTTACATAACCACACCATTAATATTGATTGTTTCCAAATTTGCGAACTGAGGGATCTTGCAAAATGAAAATAACACCCTTTCTTCTTTCCAGTAATGATATCCACAGCCCTCCAAGGCCTTTTCTCGGACCCACTCAAGTCTTACAGAGCACCGCTTCTGCTGAAGTAAGCCCTTTCTACTTAAAAAGGTATTAGCACTCAGGGTTAAAACAGTAAACGCTCTGCATGCAGGATAAGAAATGTGCATCCTCGAGAAAGTCTAATACAGCAGGTGGAGAAGGAAACTGTGCGTGAGCAAGTGTCTGCCGCCTAAAAATGTAACACTGAAAGAATGGTATTTAATATTGCATGTCTCTAACACAACTGTGAGCCATAAACATTTTTTATTGTTTTATTTTTTGAGTGATCCTACACTGAACTGTGCCAAGACAATAAACCAATTGCATCTCTTAATAGAACTTGTACTTTTACATGAGCGCTTTATTAAATAAAGCAATTTAGCCATTATTCCTTTATGAAAGCAAACTTTTCTTCTGTGTTCCTGAATGTCAATTGTACTGAATATTTCTGCATTATTCAATTTATAAATGCTCCCGCTTAACGATCCATGTTCAACATTTTTTAAACAAATATAGTCCAACTGTTGCAATATTATACTACTTTGTTAACATACGTTTTACAGCCTATAGATTATATGACAGACAACAGACGATAGCCGTTATTATACCTAACTTTGGGTCCAAGTTACAGAAGCCAACGTAATGATTCTGAGAGATAAGCTAAAACAATAAATTGTCAGTTGTTAACCACTATCTTTTGAATATTTAGTAGACTCCAGGTGTTACAGAACAGTAGACACCAGGTGTTACAGAACACTGCAGGTGATTACACACTTGTAAGATTTGAACAGCATAGTTAAACTTGAGTTTAAATTCATTCAGGAATTTATTTAAACTTACTTACAATAAGTTTTTTTAAAGTTTCTAAAACTTTTCTACAAGCCTTCTACTGCTAATACTCTCTTATTATCATTGTTATTCTTTGCCAAAAAAAAAAAGTAAAAGACAAAGCTTCAGTACAGGGAACCTCCTTTAAAGCTGCAGAGGTTGTCCCGCTGAACATGTTTTTTTCACCCATTCAGCATTACATAACAAACCAAAGGCGTTTTTTTTCCTGTCTTTCTCTTTCCCAGACGCACTTTAATCCTGTGCATAAAAGGGTGGGGTGAATATGGGTCAGCAGGTTAGGAGTGTCTCAAAGTCAGACTTGTGAAAAAAGAAACCTAAAGATACCTGTCTTTGCCCCGGTATTACATAAGTGCTCAGGCTGTGCCAACCCACAAAGTCACACAGTTTCCCTTTGCTGGTAGGTAAATATTCGATGAAGTGCAGTGATTTTTTTTCTAATTCAACAGTCGTGGCGATCATGGAGTGAGTGAACTGTAGTATAAAGTGAAAAGATCTGTAATGATGATTTCTGCTCTCAGTTGCGCGCCTCTGTTTATGGCTAAACCTGTTACATAACCAGCTTACATTCCACATTCACCATATCACACTCTAAATATACCCTTGCGCACAGGAAGAGTGCGCGCACAGGGAAGAAAGGCACCGTGCAATGAATTAATTGTCAGGTCTCTACTGATAGCCTCGCTGTCAAGCACACACGTCAACTCTGTTTGTCAAGAATCAGCAGAGAAATCACTTTCTTTGAACTTGGATGAGCCCGGTTAGCCTGTACTGGAGACAGCCGAGAGGGGGTGTGGTTAAATAGGCCTACTGTCTGTACTGTACAACATGGACGGGACGTGGTGGATAAATCATGTAAAATGAACTAGTCCTCAGCAGCAATGCAGGCAGACTTTGACGGGCGAATTTGACAATACAGGCCCGTGTAGTTTTCTACATTCTAATTATGTGGAGGTTTGGTCGCAGAAGCCGTGCTTCACGCTTGCAACAGTTTTTTGGAGAGCTGGCGCTAAACAAATTCCAGCTGCTGGGGCGTCTTTTTGCACACAGGAATAACCGAAATCTGTTAGCTGGAGATGTAACAAAAAAAAAATCTCGACCAGACGGCGCTGGGTGCTATATTAGGAATAGTCGAGGGCACATCCCTACAAAAGGAGAATGGGACTGATCGATCAACTAGCCCACAGTTTCCAAAAGTTCACTTTTGACACTTTGACAATAATGCGTCTGAGAGGGCAGGTTGGCCTTTTTTGGCATACAGACGCGCTCCTGTTGGTCGATTTTAAGTTGCAGGGTAACTGATTTATTTTGCAGTCAGAGTAAATGTGACATCTGTGACCGTATCACCCCCCTATGATTTGAGCTGTCAGTGGAGCCTGAACAACAGCAACGCACACCGAAGGCACTCATTACAACCGAACGGGCAAAAGCCGCGGTGCTCCTAAATAAAAAAGCCGCGTCCCAGTGGTTGGGTGAATTTACATAGTGTGCAGTTATTTATGGGAAAGCGATTTAATTCATTTTGAAGTTTCATATGTATATATTTTAAAATCCTCGATCTGTCGTTATTTCTTGCTCCGTGTCTCATAGCGAAATACGGTCCGCTTACCTCTGTTGGTGCTGGAACAGGTCTGCCTTCGAACCGGGGCTGGATGGTCCGCTTTCCGGAGCGTCTCCAGGTTTACCGGGGTTTCCCTGACCGGGGTAGCCGGCTCCGACGCGCTGTTGCCCGGGTCGCTCGCTGGATCTGGAGGGGACTCCATGTTGAATTTCAGCTTTGCTGTTTAACTACCGCTTGTACTTAAAACTAATTCTATGCGGTCTGTGAGCTCCGACACGGCGTCTTGCTATCTAATTTAGACTAGAAGTAAGAAATGAGAAATGCGAGTGTGTCTGGAGGTGGGTGTGTAGGTTTGATTGTCCACTAGCAGCGCTAGTGAGAGCTCCAGTCATGCAAACTGGAAAGGGAGAGGTTGTCAATAGCCGAAGAATAGATGTAGGCCTGAACATAATCCATGCTGATCGACCCTGCGCAGTTTTGCATGAGAATTGTGATATCTTATTACTGTCAAACATTGTTGAACAGTTTCCCACATCTATGTATTATCTTACTTTTAAATTAGCCTACTCCTAAAATGATAATACCACATGTAAACTGCGGCTGAATTTAAAACTGAAATGTGTGCAGAATGGTTGAAATACCTCATCATAACATTCAACTGCATCGGTGTATGATTTAAAACCTTTTTGTAAGGTTATTAAACTGAAAATAATTAAATTACTTGTATGAAAACTGCAGTTCTTGCGTTTGTTTCATTTAACTCCTCATTTAAACTCAGTTAGGCTAAATAAGATCATCCTCATCATATTTCATCAACATTAACATCTGCAAGCATGTTTACACACAAAAAACTGCGGAGGTTTGGGGATTATTTACTGCAAATTCCTTCACTGACACTGTGTTTCCTTACTGCAGCATGTAGCAGTATGTAGGCTACTCCCTTTCATATCTAAGAATTGAAGCATGGATAGGCAGAGCGGTGTTCATTATTTTCCTCATCATCACTTCCATTATCATCATCATCCTTTCTAGTGGGAGGAGGGGCAGCATTTCTGACTGCTCGGAGGTGATGAAAGAATTCTTAACTCGTACAATAACCTGCGTGTTTGCGCTCTGGCTGATCAAAGTGAAGATTGGCGGCAGTTTGGACAAATTTCGCTTTAAGATAACAGTGTGGTGTGCGTTCTGGCATCAGACGTCACTCTGGCAACCGGCATCTACGCACCGCTTGTTGCGCAGCAATTACAAACACCATGCTTCCTGCATGTGATCAGCGGGCAAGCTGAGAGGCGGAACCCCGCCTCTTCAAAGCAGTGCACGTGGACTTTGACATGGTCCTGCCCTCTCAGTGCAGAGCCAGACTGCTCACACACAGTCCTCACAGTGAGCAGTAAGTGATCCAACAATAACAGAAAGGGTTTATCTCTTATTATATTTGTGTCATTTTTCTATTTGTATTTCATTATTCATCATGGCAATGGTTCTCAAAGTGGGGTGGGTTCTCACCTGAGGACCCCCAGGGTTCCTCCAGGTGGTTCCAGGGGGTCCCCAGCAAAAAGGGGAATAATTTATTTTCACTATAATTCCATCCATACGTAGCATTATGACAGAATGTATGACTGCTTTGGTCATGGGTTTCATACACTGTCTGTAATAAAACATCTCAAAGCAAAAATCTTATCATGTGGGGAACCGTGGTTTTATTTGTGTCAATTTAGGTGTCCTTGATGTGAAAAAGTTTGGGAAACACTGCATTTTGGAACAAAGCCTCTCAATCTTTAAGTGTGTCTTCACGAAATGTAACATTATGGGTTTTACTGCATAACAGTGACTGAAACCAGTAGGCCTATATGTAAAATTTAACTTCATTGAATATGTTTTAAAATACAGAAAAATGTATCAGCTGCTTCTTTCAAAATTCAATAGGGGTTTGCACCAAATTGGGATAAGGGAAGACTTTTACTGCATATTACTTACAATGAAGGATAACTAAATATGATGAGGGATATTAGGGTTCTGGCATGGACTTTGAATGGCCAAAATGTCTGTTTATCTAACTTCAGTGTCTCAGATGTGTTTTTCCTCTGCCTTAGAAGCAGATTTGATATTTAGCTGTTTGGCTAAGTAAAAATAATCACTGGTGTTAAGTACAGCTTTTGCAATTCGTGTTGACCGCTCATTTATTTTGTTTGTTTCCAAGCTGGATAAACACTTCATCAGTCAAGTGGCATACTTTACTGGAGGGTAAAAAGTGTCAAACATGGCACTTAAACACAAGTTGTGTGATGCAGACTGAATTTGGTTCACAATGTTTGAGTAATTCAGTCTTTAATTAAACATTCACATATGAGCTTGAAGATAAGGTGTGGTGATTATTTTTTGAATGCATTAAATGCTCTGAAATGCATAACAAAAAAAGCAACAGTTTAAATTTGGATTGGTCACAGGAACTCAGAAACAATCCTCTTCATGTTTCCATTGCATGTAACTCTCCAGCAAGAGCATGATATAACTTTTGGAGCCCTGCTGCACTGAAGGCTGACTTTTTGAAAGAAAGCCAAAAGGAATCTCTCACTGCCAAGCGAAGAGGCCAAGTTCCATTCCTTCTGCTCAGCTTTAGCTCCTCCACATTTCCCTGACCTCCTGACCCACTGCAATCTGACCGTATGAACCGTCCACTAACATTCCACGCCTGTTGCATGTTTAGCATCAAAACTGAGGAACGCACACCTGCATTGCTGGTATAAAGAGTAAATGCTAATGCACATACAAAAATTAATCAGTGTACACGGATACACATTTGTGTTTGCATTTCATGGAATAGCAACAAAAAATAAGTTTGAATTGCATCTACAGAATATAGGAGAAATATTAACATCCAAAAAAACAACAACATGAACACACACAGAGACACCAACACACAGCCCAGTGTTTAAAACAAAGGGATACAAGGACAAGTTTGATGCTGCCGGTTTAATTTCTGAGTTAAAATGAATTATGCTGCTGTCACATTGTTTAGCAGGGGAAGGATGTGGCGGATGTGAAGCGAGTAGAGTAAGCATGCCTGCCTGTGTTTAAAAATGATTGATTAAGCTGACACCGGCTCAGGGGTGCAACACCGCTCTATTTTTCTCCCTCATTATGTAAGGCTATATTTCAAATCAGGAATGCACTGGAGGAAGACACCAGAGACACCAGACAGGACACCCTTCAAATAAAAAGTTTATCAGACAACAGCCAAGGAGACTGATGAGTTTCCCTTCTAATCTTGACTTGGGAGTGGCGATGGAAAAGACGGAAAAAAATGTGTTTGTCAAAGGACAGGGTGATCTTAAGACAAAGCACACAGAAAATAAGTTTGACCAGTTTGGCCACATACCGGCAAAGTATTCACAATGTTTGCACATTTCTTCTTTGGGAAATGTTTCTTAAAACTAAACTCACCATCAGGCAGAGTAGACAGAGTTACTTGAAGGCTATGAATCTTTAATAATGATTAGTTTAAGTCTGATGTTCAGTTGTGTTTACAAAAAGTAATTAATTCATATGAGTGCAAATATTTTAATGTGGGCTGAAAATGACTGTCACTGCAATGCACTGGTTGTCTTTTTAAAGTACAGGAACACAGTATGAATTCTCAAAATGACACTTTTTTTTTTTTCAAGCGGACATGGTGACATATCTTTGTTGCCTTACAAATCGGACATCAGAACCCAAGCCCAGTAAAACAAACAGCTATATGCATGCTTGTGCAGTAGAGAGTGCCAGGGCGTAATGAAAGAGACATATTAATGGCCTTTCACTTATTCATGTGTCGGAAATGAAGAGGCACAGTCACATTTTGAAACAGTTGACAGAATAAAGAGCCAACATTGGGGAAATGATTGTATTTATGATTTCAGTGTGACAGATGAAGGTATCAAGAGAGAGAGTGAGTGACACATTTCTGACAGTTCAAAGTGTTAAATGATGTGATGTATGGGAACATACTCGAGCAGGGGGCACCCACTCTTATATATTTTCACTTTAAGAGTCAATTGCCTTACAGCTGCAGACCTGAGTGGAAGCTGAGAAATCGTTGCTGTCATTTCAGCAAATATGGAATGAACAGTATTAAAAACATGTATTAAAAAAAGAACTGCAGGATAGCTACTTATTAAATGGCTTTATACTT
Organism: Scomber scombrus; assembly: GCF_963691925.1. Taxonomy (NCBI): domain Eukaryota; kingdom Metazoa; phylum Chordata; class Actinopteri; order Scombriformes; family Scombridae; genus Scomber; species Scomber scombrus. Next base: position 18,724,799 of record NC_084975.1, on the reverse strand, counting down.
TTACTTTTTTTTCAGCTCCAGATCAATGTACAGTGTTGCTTCATTGTGTAGTCTCATTGTCAAAGACAGAGCTACCAATAGCACCACCTAGCAGCAGCTTGACCACAGTAAATGACTGTTTCCAGATTCACACACATTAAGTCTCTGTAAAGAGGAATTTCTTGTCACATGTTGCCAGACTGTGTCTTTGCATAATACATAACGATTGCTTTAATGACATTGAATGCAAATCACTATGTAATTCTAAAAATGTCTTTGTTTTTTTCAGGATCATTTTAGCAAGGATGTAGGCAAATAAGAATGTTAGTGATGCTTCTGTTCTGCCTTTCCCACACCCAAAGGTGATTACTGAGATTTGCACTTGTGTTTGATACAATTTATGCATTTCAAATAATTGAAGAATTTCATTACTATTTGTAACCTAAGGAAGTTACAGTAAATTGCTTTCTTTCTTAAACAGTATTAGGCTACTACATATCTTCTTTAATTAAAGACAGCCAGAGTCATCATACTGCACCCATCCAGGCACAATAATGAATAACAACAATAGCAGGGTGAAACAGAGTAATGCATTCATATAGTCTCTAGTGGACATATTAAATCAAATAATTCAAAAGAATATGCTGTGGAGAAAAAAAAGGTTTTACAACAGTAAAGAACTAGAGATTGGCGAGTTAGACAGAAGTCCTTTCTGTCAGAGCTGGAATTGACTCATGGCATGTGCGTAGAGTTCAAATGACTGTGGACCAGAGTGATTTTCTCAGTTAAAAATCAGGGGGTGAAAAATGGCGTGGTTATTTGTGCCTGACAGAAGTTAAGAGCTTTTCCCTGAGCCACAGTGCCTCCCTGTTGACCGCAAGGCAGCCTTCTCCTCTCACCTTGTGAGATCATACTTCTACGCTGGCTGCTGGGATTGTACATCCCGCAACTCTACGGCAACTACTGTCTGCACATACTGTAAGGCATAAGGACTCTTTGAGATTGGATTCTGAGAGAACGTACAAAGGTAGGTAAATCATGTGCAAAGTCAAGGTTTTGTACTTAAGTAATTAGTAGTGTAATTTCTGCCTGGTTCTAAGGCTTATCAGAGGAACCTATGTGGTACAAACAGGTCCCACAGGTAGAGATCAAAGCAGCATCTGGGGAGGAAGGATCTCGATTAGAGTTTATGTTTTAAAGGTTCAGAGCAGGGGCGATTCTAGGATCAGACCTTTAGATGGGCTCAGCTCCTAATGAGAATATGACAAACAATGCCTTGCAAGTGTTCAAACCCCCTGCTAAACTACTGATTTCACTGGATAAAGTAAATTACAACAAGAAATATTAATACATAGTAGAGTGTTCCTCTATAGTGTATAATAATAATGGTTCAGAATAAACAATCACAGATTTCTACAGAGAGGACCCTAAGACAGTTAACAACCCTGAAGGAAACACAATATTAATGACAGAACTATCCAAAGTACATTAAAGCTGTAAATAAAAACCATTTGAATTTGAGAAAAAAAATACAATGATAATTTTATTTTTAGGGGTGCTGAGATCAAATTTATGGGGTTCTTGAGCACCCCAAAAAAAGGGTCTAAAATTGCCCCTGGTTCAGAGAAGGGAAAACAATTCCACATCTGTGTCGTAATATTTCATATGGACCTATAACTTTACAGTGATGGAAATACCAGTAGCCATGCTATTCAGTTCACCTATAACACAATAGTCCAACAGAATATGCATTACATATTGAACATGGCTGTTAATTTGCATTACTGGAAAAACATCTCATTATACTCATCCTTTTGGAGTAATGGTACAGTGTAAAGAGAATCAAAGCCTTATGGTCCTATGAATGTTACAGGTAATCCATATATGTGTGATATTAACGCCACATGGGGACACACGACAGCATGTGCATTTTTTTTTCTTTTAATTACAGCTAAAATATACTACTTCTTCCCTGATTTGGTGTTCATTACTATTAACAGAGAAATTACAAAGATATAATTTGCAGATCTGACATTACAGCAAATATTATTTTGACTCATCAGTCAACAAAGCACCATGGTCGCCAGCCTATGCTGTTGCATGTGATGATGAAAACAAGATAGCGGCACGCTGCCTGCCTGCCTGATCCTATCTGACAATACTTGCCCATCCAACATTACTGCGCAGTCTCTGATGTTGGGCGGCTGCTAATTTAGCCTTTAGCTCCATGGTACCGTAAATCACAACACTCAGGAAGACAAATGTCAGAACACATGTTGCCAGACAGTGTCTTTGAGCAGAAGATTCCTTTAATTGGGTGTGCAGGGACCAGGTCCAATCCCCAGCACCCTCCTCTTCTTCCTCCTTCGTCACTCTCCCTCTCTCTTTGCCGCTCTCAACATACTAACAAAAGGCAGAGAGATGAAAAAGACAGCGCCAACCCATCCCTACTTTGTGCCATTATAGAACAGACACACTAGGGGTAAAGAGGTACGATGCTGAACATCAAGGAGAGCTTTATATAACTCTCTTTTTATTCGCCTTGTTTCATGTTTATTTTACTTCTTCAAGCTATCATGTCTGATTGACACCGCTCCCTGTCATAACAACCATTATTCATCGAACTAGCTTATGGAATACAGTGATAGCTTCTGGATATATTTGTCTGAGTTTAGGAAAATGTGTAAAGAATCAAAAATGCTCTCCAAAGTATGTTCGGTGTCATCTCATCATCAGTGTTATGATTCCACCCTTCCCCTTCCTCCGCTCACGCACACTCTGAACTTCAGCAGAGGGAATAGAGATCATAAAGAATAGATATTCAAAGGCTTTAACAAAAAAAGACTTTCCTCAAAGCCTGCCTCTCTCTGGATCCGCTGGGCTAGGGAGGGTGAAATGTCCACACAGAGAAATCACAGGGCTCAAGTCAAAAGAAGTCATTTTAATTCTGTTAAAATGCATTGTTCACAATTGAGTTATCATTAGCTTTTGATAAGCAAATGTTTATTTCAGCGTTTGTGGCCCGATTGGAAAGTGTGTACAAATGTAAAATTTACAGTTTTGCGAACACTGAAGTTCAAATGCTTAAACCTCCTAGTTATCATTTCCCACACTGGGAAAATATTCATCAAAACTTATACAACTTACAACTTATACAAGGGTTCCGTAGGATCTAATTCCCTCATTAGTTGTAAAACCAACTACTAAAGCATAGTCAAAGGTTGCAGGCACACTTAAAAAAAACTCCAAACCAAACTCAAATCACTTCAGATATCAGTAACTACAAAACTAACTTTAATATACCCAAGGATACAAGTTTAACGATCAGATATATTTTTCTCTAGAGCACTGCCTTCCCCAAAGTTGAAGTATTTGAATTAATAATAATAATTTTTTCTTAACTGAAAATGTTAGTTAACTCAGTGGATTATTTTGTCTAGTGTACATGGAGTTTGATGGGCTCAGTTTGAGCCTCAGGCCATGCAGACGACAGAACATACAGGCTGTAAAACTGAAATGAGGCTATGATGCTGCTGCAGGTAAAATTTCAGAAGCAAATTAGCTACTGCATATAGAACAGGTGGAGCTATTTGGGGGGGGGGGGGGGGTATATGATGTCATATGATGTCATATATCATCACATCCTCCAAGCAAAACTTTGAACCTGGAATATCTTATTTTTCAAGATCCTGAAAGGGTCCAACACCCATTGATATTAAGGATTTATTATTTCAAAAATATTAAGTAGACCAACTCTAACCACAAATATGTAGTCAGCTGTAAAAACTATTATCTTTATCCGTCTTACCAAAGAACTTTGAGCCTCTAAAACGTATGGTATTTGTCCATAAAGCTTACATATACTATCATATATGACAATCAAGGTAGGGTTCCTACTTTCTATTTATTTTTATATTGTTATAATGATCAGCTGAATATAGACTTTAGGCTTTATATATAGAGTAGTGGTCACAAGAAAAGGCAAGTTGCACCCATCAAATGCCACCTAGACAGGTCTGCCATATCATTTGTTATATAAGAAAGCAACAATTTTTTGTGATCATTTTTTTATTTATTTGTTTATATCATTCAAAGGAGGTGAGCTACATCATTATAGTCATTTACATGTATGTATATATACATGTTTTATATATCATATACATGGGATAGATAGATAGATAGATAGATAGATAGATAGATAGATAGATAGATAGATAGATAGATAGATAGATAGATAGATAGATAGATAGATAGATAGATAGATAGATAGATAGATAGATAGATAGATAGATAGATAGATAGATAGATAGATAGATAGATAGATAGATAGATAGATAGATAGATAGATAGATAGATAGATAGATAGATAGATAGATAGATAGATAGATAGATCCCTAATTGAAATTTAGCATATTGAAACACACCATATTAATCCTGCAATGAATGCATATAATCAGAGTCTGTTTTTGCCACAGATTTATACTTAATGTTTTTAAGTAACATTTCATACCAAGTCATAGCTCACATATACAATGTGGTGCAAACCCTGAGCAGTTGCAGCAATCATCTGACATGTGATTCACATCTTCTCTGTTTGTTTAGGCAAGGCCTTGCATAGCAGTGGGAAGCGATGGGCCATGAGCTGCACAGCACCACTCTAATGAGCAGAGCTGGACAAAGACAGTCTGGACTCTGTTCAGCATCTCTGCCCATTATCTGGCTCTGGACCATGAAACAAAGTGGGTGAGACCACACCATTTGTCCCCATTACACTTTGTGTTTCTTGTCATGTGTATGTTTAGCTAGTATATGTAGCATTGCTTTCACAAATTATACCAGGTTTTGTTTGTGTTTAGCAAGTATTTAAGTTCACTTACAGTTAACTTAGTTATTCATTTAAGTCATGGGTTTCCAGTGTTATAGATTAGCTTGTGTTTCTTAAGGTACTCACCATGCTTTCAGGAGAGAAAGAGGGAGTCACCCAATGACTTCTTGCTTTTAAACTCTCACTGACACCACTAGTGATGTCATGGGTTAGACCAAGTACGGGGAAATGTATTTTACTTGTTAAATGTTTGGTTTAGTGTCTAAATGATTTGTACTTATTTTGGCCTGTAATCAGGATTATATTGTGGATAATGTGTTTGTTGTAGACAATGGTGACTATTACTTTATGTAACTTTATTTAACTTTATATTTGGTGCTACTGTACACTGGCTGTGAACATATCATCAGTCGAGTCCGTCAGTAGCTGATAGGACAAGATGTGCAATGCATTCTGGTAGTGGTAGGATTCCCCCCTAAGAATGATATGGAGAATCGACAAACTTTCTCAGTGAGAAACTCAGGTGCTGATGTTTGTGTGTCAGGCTGTCCCTATGTCCTCCAGTCCACACTATCTTGTGTCTGATTCACCAATGCGATGTTTGGCCTCATGAAAGCTGGCAAATGAGCTGAGTCTGCTTCCTACCACATTCCTAGCCACTCTGGTCAGGCTTTCACACAGTCCATTTCACAGAAATTAATTCCTGTTCCTTTTAATGACTCTGGTTTCAAGTGATATCCACAAAGGCTGCGAACAATTTTAATTAATATGCCTTAAATCAATATGACATGTTCTGTGGGAAACTATAATCTGGAGAGAGCACTCTCTCCCAATTTTACAATGGCCAAAGACTGTATTCTATATCAATCATTAGATTAGGCTTCAGGATGCATTCTGTAATCAGCAATAGAGTTAAACACCTGAAATCTAAAACACAGGAACACAATCTTCAATAATTTTCAAATTGTTATCATTTAAAAAAACATTTAAACACAATATTATTATGGAATATGAGGTCAATATCACACAATTCCTTATCAACACAATGTCTTACATCTATGATTAAGCAATGAATCCATAATATCTTTGCACGTTTCATGAAGGGATCACAGTGTCTTCATCACTTTTCTTTATGTTAAAGTGTGACCAAACTTGAAGTTTTTGAAACTATGTTTTTGAAGCAGTGTGGGTTGCTAAACAACAGTCTGAAATTCACCAAGACTAAAATAGACAGCCTGTGAAGGAAATTACATAGAGACAACAGCCAGAGCTGTCTTTTTCCCCAAGGTTTTCTAAAGCCTGAATTGTTCACAGTAATGTTTGTCTTCAACAACAAAACAAGTCTCTTCTCTTTTTCCTAGGTGGGTTTTTTCCCCCAGCCAGACCCCATAGTGAGCAGCAGGCACCTTTTATTGATCAACACAAAGTCCCAAATAAATGAGCGCAGAATGAGAGCTATGCTCCAGGGAGTTCAGGGGAGCTAGAGCTCCATAGGTTCCCATCAATTTTAATCACTCCACTAATGAAGAGGCTCCTCTCTGTTGGTTGTCCATAACTCACTGTGCCAGAGCTACCTCCACTACCTCAATCAAATCATTTCTACACAGTCCGCTTCTCTTCACATCTCTAACGACCTTTTCAAGATAAACAACGCCTGCATTAACACAGCTGAAAAATTGTTACATATGAATAGAAAAGTTAACTGTTTTTGCAGAAAGAATGTGAGAAGTACAGAGTAAGTTAATCAAGCTCATTTGAACTAACAGAGACACAAAGCATTTTCATTCCCAATGAGTAAACAAGGCTATTATGATATGTTTGAATTGGGTATGATCTTAGATAAGGTGATCAGGTTTGGTGGAAAAAACACCAGTCCGTGATTAACAAGAACTAATTAAACATTATAGTATGCCTTGAAAAACATGTATTAGAAGAAAAACAATCATTATTTGATTAGAGAAGTATTCGTTTTAAATTGATGTGCTTATTTGCTAAAGGCTGGAATGATTTACCAATATTGAACTCTAACAGGCAATGAACCATATTTAATAAGAGGTTGTAAATTTAATACGTGATTCAGGTGGTCACTGCTAAAACAATATTTCATTTGGGTAACATTGTAAAATGCCAGTTTTAAATATAATATGCTGTTGCAGTTACAAATTCCTTTTTGTCTCCAGTGTGTCAATAAATACAACTTCAAGCCAGCAAATATAACTTGAGAGATCCGGGCCTTCCTAGGGAGAAGCTCCTCATGCCATGATTGTGTGTAATCTCCTCCCTTCATCCCTTTTTACCCTCCAAGTATTTTTTAGAAGTTATTGAGACTCAGAACTCTGTGAAGTAGTGTTTCATGTACACCCACATACACAGACACACACACACGCACTCATATTTTACTTCTTGTGACGTCCAGAATCTTTCTCCAGCATCTGCTCCTCTCACTGTAGGTAAGGGGGAAAATCCATCACCTTCCCCCTGGGTTTGCATAAGCCTCTCAAAGTGGTGAGTCACTGCCATTGGGCTATTTGTTGCCACGTTCTGGGATTTGCCCTGTCTTTTCAAATTTGATATCTGAACTCTCCGTTGTGGGCAGCTTGGCAAAGGCTCAGGTTCGACCCAGGGTGATGAGAAGCATTAGGTATCTGCATTAAAGCCTGTTCTTTCCTCGAACATGTAATATGATATTTCTATACTTTATGTTTTTTTGCAGTATACTGTAAGTGCGCTGGGACTTTTTATTAACCACAATCTACACTATGACTTTCATAAAATGCAAGGGAAAGTCACAAAGCATAAAAGAAAGCTACTAAATGCCATTTCATCCAAATCTACTGTGGCAGTGTAATAATGTGTACTCTATAATGTGGAAACACTTGAAAAAAACAACAGAAACTCTTCACTGACAGCACACATTCTAACTGGAGTACTCTCGGGGTGATCTCTCAACTGGAACACATTAAATTCACTGTGATTAACAGCTTGCTCTGAGAACCTATGGTGAACATTGATGTTTGATCTTTCATTTGTGATGTAGCACATGGGGCACTCTTTGTGTGTTGTTGTTGTAGCCTGTGGGCACACTGCGCTGTGTGTGCAGGGGCAGTGGGCCAAGTGGACAGAGACATTGCTCTTGTCTCTACAGCTGGCCTGAACTGCTCGTGCATCCACAATAAAGGGATAGCTTTGATTTTTTTAAGTGGGGTTGTATGATGTAGATATCCATACTGATAAGTGTATTACCTGCAGCAGATGGATGTCAGCACCCCTTAAGTTTGGAGAAGCAGGCAGAAGTACTGGTACAGTATGTAAGCTAAACAATGAACTGCTGTGGATGGGGCCAACAGCAAAATGCATTTTAGCCACCTAAAAAAAGTAATAGTAGTAAAAGTAGTCTTACGCTTACAGTGTTCATTGTTGGTCTTGTCCAGTACTCTCCAGCTTGACCAGGTGGAACTGCAATTTAGCTTGCCGGTTAAGTAGTTTGCTGGTTGGACTCTCAACGATTAGGAGCTCTGCCCTGAGCCTGGGCAGCTCAGGACCTGTCACCCTATCTGCGGAATACACAGTATCTCAAGTGGAGATTGGTGGATAACCCAAGATTGCGTTTCAGATACTAGAATAACCAAATTATAGCAACTGTAATCCAGCAATTAAAGGAGGTTAGCCATTAGCTCTGCCAGCCATCAGCTCCGCCAGCCATGCCGTGGCATCCACATGGTGGTTGTCAGCGGCTCAAAACTTCCAGGATCAGGTCCAGCAAGTCATGCTGAATTGTAGATCACTTAAAAATACTTAAAAGTCATTAAAGTCCAGTGTCCATTTCCTATATTCAGCAATGAAAGTTTTAAAATATCAAAAATTATAATCAGTTTGGCGAGAAAACCAGACCACTGTCCAATTTGGCGCAATGGAAGTCATTTTAAAACAGTCAATACAATTCAGTAAATAGCAAAGTTGTCTGTTCCATTACTTTATATTCATGCAATAAATATAGTTATATCAATTAGATGGTGATCTGCATAACAAAATTTAAAAAAGACAAAAAATTGGCTATCATAATTATCTGTCAATTTGACCCACACAGTACGTGAAGTATTACTGATAATTCAAAACTAAACCTTTATGGTTGCAAAGGTTATTGAATGTAATTAATCTTATATGGCTCTCAAAGATGCAAATATATTCTGTAGGGCTGCGTAAGATAAGGATAGAATATTTCTCCCCGCTAAACTAAAATCAAAGAGAAAGATAATGAGTACAAGCTGATAAATGAGTTTGTGTAGTGAAAAAATGTCTATGTTAAGATGTGTTGGTTATTATCGATCAAACTAAACAACCTGATGGAGCTGACTGAAAGTCACCTTGATATAATTCTGGCTATCAATCATTTGGAGTGCACTCTTAGTCATGGTTGGCAGTGCCATTAGCATCACCATGGCATTGTTTGGTGAAGACGACAGGGCTGTTCCGCTGTGATTAACACAATGAAGAATCATATCCTCCTGTCCCACTGCAGTGTCTATTGTTTCCCATTTAGCTCGCTAATCTCCTCTGGATGCTTCATCGCTGCATTGTAACTATCCCAAACTGTCTAAAATGTCACTCTGCAAGTGTTTGCATTTGTATTTTTAAGCCTTTCATTGTCAAGGAGTTGTATCACAATAAGGAAATCTACCATGGATAATTATTTGAGAATAAGGTGCTGAGAAGCCAGGAGATTGCTTAGGTTTTTTTTTTTTTTTTTTCCCAACAGACCTCTTAAGCCTTTCTTTTTGCTTTTGTAAACAACACAGAATGTTCAAAAGACACTTGCATTAAAGATTCATTCACTCTGAAATTAGCCTGTACCAGAACTACTGGCCAGATCAATTGCCAGTACCTGAGATATCCTCATCAATATGTAATCATGCTGTTTACTAGACCACTATTTACAATGCAACATTCATCTAAACATAACAGGCAATGTATTCCACTCATGATCCTCACTTCATTGTACACTGCTAACCAATTATTAGCTGTTTTTATGCCAATGTTCACAACAGAAGCGCAGAAAAGCAACTCGCTCAACACCTGGTCTGGGATCAGGGAGCAGAACACATTTGCCCTCTGGTCTCACATGGACTGCATTCTGAGTCGAACTATGAGATTCCTAAAGGTTCTGTGTGGTTGGGAGACATATGGCTTAGCCTGGTGTTATGTAACCCTCAACCCTCACCATCTGCCTGGAGGCCCAGGTGTGCAGAGCCTGCCAGCCTCCAACTGCATCCAACACCACTGGAGCTCTGTCATTCATGGCTTTTTAATCTCGCCACCATCCCATCCCTTGTTCCAATTACCAGACATGCATGTGGACAAATAAGCTGTATTAATAACTGTTGAAGCCCTTCCCAATTTGGCTCAATGGAGGTAGGAAGCATCCGAGAAGCTTCTGCTGTGAATGCGGGAGGGAAGGAGTAGGGGGATAGTTGTGCCGGGCATTTGTTGACAGGAGGGCCCAGTGCACAGAGCAGACTGGGAGTCATTGGAAAATAAATCATAAATCATCTCACCTCAGTGACAAGGAAAGGCCCTCGCAGAGCACATTTCCTGTGTGGCCAGTCTGACTTCATCTGATCGCCTGCTCCCGTGATGCTTATGCTAATGCAGTTCTAACGAGTATGCATGTTGTACCAAACCAGGAATAGATAATTAAAGAGGAGAACTGAGACATGGATGAATAAGGAAAAATTAAGTCCCACTAGCAGGAATAACTTTGACCTCTGTATGTGCATCACAAAGGTTTGTTCCTACCCAACAGTGATTTAGCCAGCAACTCATCCCTTCAGAATATTGGGGGGGAGGGGGGATTGACAGTGGGACTTGAAACATTGTGGGTGGCTTTATATCCAAAGCAGTGACAGGCTTGTAGTCAGAGTGCAAATGCTGCAAAACCAACAAATGTATTTGCCTTTACAAATATAGTGCAGCCAGTCAGGTGATCGAGCCTTTAGTAAATATTGAGTGGAGGGGTGTCCCAGAAGCGTGGTCTGCAGATTTATCTGTAGAGAGAGGAGTACAAAGATGAGCCCCCATGAGGATTTAGGGAGAGATGGCTTGTGTTTGATCACCCATCAGGTGTCAGCAATGTTTCGGGCTGTTAAAAACACAGGAGAGGCTGCCGCTCTTGTTTGTGCCAAGCACATCTCTTCAAAGAGCCTCGGAAGCTCTGTAGCCCCTCATTTAAATGGGAAAGTTTCTTTCAGCTGATAGCAAGCTATGGTGGATCTCCTTGTTGACACAGGACATTTTTTCCAGTGAAAAAACATCACCGTTGTTTTTCTGCCTCGTGGTGAGAAGGTGATTAATGACCAATTTTTGAGATTCTATCAAAGCAACGTCCCTGCTCTGCAAATCCACCCTAATTACTACACATTGTTACAAGCGTAGGAGAAAGAGAATATCACATGAATGCTGAGACCAGAGGAAAGAAACAATGCTGAATCATTTCCACCCAGATAATCATTTAATTTTTTTGTGCTTTAGTGATGTTTTTCCTTTTTTCTTTCAACCACAGTCTCTGTAACATACCATTGCAAGCTTTTTCTCAGCATGTACTTGATCAATTTTAATTGCCACAGTTCTCACCCTTCCAATACAAACAGAAAGATGAAAGTAAAAGTAAGAAAAAAGAATGAAATGTATTCCTGCATACAACGATATGGTAAATGTTAGCGCCTGCTGCATCGCACTCCATATCACTTCGCTCCATATGAAAAATAGTTTGCTATTTTGGAACCCCCTGGCAGCCATAGTGGATCACCACAGACCCAGAGCTCATTTATCTTTTGTCAGAGATGAAGCCAAACTAACGCCATCTCCTGAAGCTGCTAAAGAATGAGGAGGGACGTAGGGAGGGTAAAAATAAACCCGCAGCCCAGGTAGCTACACAAAGAAGTCACTCTACAAGTAATGGGTGGCTTCTGAAAGTGGAACTCTGTTTGGAACTGTCTCTGCTGCCTCGAAATGATACTTTCTGGTTTCCAAGTTTATTTAGTCACATTTGTTGGCTTTTATGAACTTGCACATCAGAATGGGTGCATGTGACAGCAATGCTACCTCACCAATTTAATTACGGTTTGGTTAGGTCCAATTTAAACGGTCCTGCAAGTACAATATAGATAACAGCCGAAACAAAGGAAGCTTGAATATGTGTGATAATAAAGTGCTGCCAGACCAACGCCAGGGCACCTTATCATCAAAATCTCTTAGAAAACATATAGTATCACTCATGCTTTATAAAGTAAATAATTTCATGCTCTTAAAGAGTAATAATGTTTAAGTCACCATCTACTGTAGATAAGCATTTTTTTCCATTACTATTTAACAATTTGTGACCCTCTCTAAATGTGTCCATACATATTAAAAACAGCCTGTTTTTTGTTTTGTTTTTTAACTCACAAGGCAAAATTTCTATCATATTATGTTTTATCTCTGTGTCCCATTTTGCTGTAATTCTCCTCATGGAGACACAGCCACAGTAATAAGCAAATTAAGACCACGATTTTTGCTTTGGTCTGTAAATGTGTTTACAGACCAAACTGTGTGTTTGCCGTACAACACGTGTTGATTTATTACATGCTATCAAAACACCCCAGCTGAATACAGTAACAAGCGGGGCAATTATACTAATAGAATCACAGAACATAGTGAAAAAAAGTCTGTGATCTGAAACCCAGAAATACACAAAAAAGCATCTATAAGGTAAATATACAGTAAGGATACTTTGTAGCAACAGGTAACACAATTCAATACATTTCTATTATAAGAACCCCAAAAGGTTATTTCTTCCAGCTTAGCAGGGTCACATTGGGGTTTTGAGCCAGCAGACAGTCTTTGTGTCTCTCCCTCATCTCTGCCCCTCTATCTGACCAGTAAATCATCATCCTCTTATAGCGCCAGATTCAAGAAATACACCTGCACAGACACCCAGTACAACCAATACATAAAAACTGTGTTTACATGCACAGAGTAACCTGGCTATCGGCCATACTCTGCTAAAAATCTTACTTGGCTTTAGCTGTTTACATGAACCTTTGATACCCTGCAAACGTGTATCCCTGTTGCCATGAATAAGCCAGTTAAAAGAATATTCCTTCACACCTGTGCTACCTCAGATAGAATGGTCTGCCAGCAAAAAGACATAGCCACCAGCTACTGCCTCCCTCTTTGACTGAGCTCTAGTAGATTTATTACAGGGAAAAGAAATTATAATCGGTAATAGTAAAAAATCCTGACTACCAAATGTACTCATATGCACTTTGCATTTGAGTTTCCATAGATGATAAAGTTTCAAAACTGAAAACACATCTTAACCAGCTTTCTCATATTGGAAGATGAGCTTAACCAGGTTATCTTAACATTTTTTACATTTACACACAGTACGTCTATTATCCATACACTCTTTTAAGTTGAATTCAGCATATTCAGAGCTACTACCATCACATTTTTCAGTCAGAAACTCAAAGGGACATTCACAGTAACAAACTCATAGTGGGGCTAAACTCTTCCAGGCATCCTTGTTCAGAGGACAGCAAACTCCACCACTGCATCTGAGATATCTTTACACTTCCCTAGTCACTTTCTTTTAGTCCATATACAGTACAGCTACATGCACACACAAACACATTGTCATATCTCTGTTGGAATGGACAGATCCACATAAAAAATAAGTGCCGCAAACCATTCCTTCATGAGAAAAGCCATGAAACATTAGTCCTTCCCAACAGCTCTATTACTATTTTTCTTTCAACTCTCACTACAGATTCTAAACAGAAATGGAATGGCTTTCATACGATACAGTTATCTGGAAATAGTAAATGTGCTTGGAGCAGAAAATGCCTACATGAATACAAAATGTCACAGTATAAATCATTCTTTGTATCCTGCACATTCACAGGTCTTATGATTAGCCATCCTGAGCATCTTTTGAACTCTCTACATGATTGAACAGATCTGTGGCGCAATAAACTGGAGTTGTAGAGTAGCATATCTCTTTGACAAGGCAATGATAGACCAGGCTGTGTCTACGCAAAATGAGCCATCTGTGGGTCCCGGTGCCGGGCCGTATCGCGGACAGTGTAACAGTGTTCAGGTATATCTCTCAGCATGGTGCATGCTGATAGTGAAGTGGGCTGGTGTAATACACTGCTTGGTTACCGTTACAGATGAATGACCCCGGTGTGTGTGACTCTCCGTCTGTCTCAACCCCTGTCTCTATCTGTACACCTCGGAGAAGTTCCACTGTGAGGGCAGGCAGATAAACGCATCCAGAACCAACACACAGCCAGTGGGCTTGTCATTGGGAGAACACACCATGACTAAAAAAGGCCCAGCTGTGATTGCCTCTCCATGCCTGATGTGGTCTGATGATGGTTCATCCCTGGCCCGGAGATGAGAACCTGATGAACTGTCAGGAGCCAAACAGCTTTAAATGAGAAATCGACAGACAAGAGCTGCATATAGGGAACGGACGTATCGGGATGCTTGGACATTTCTTCCCAGGTGGTAATATGATGGCTTCTCTGTGTCTCCCTTGAAGATGCATTAAAATGCTATACAACCTCAACAATATATCCAGATAGTATCCACTTGACTTACACACAACAACTGGCCATATTTCCATTGCACTGCCTTGTTAATTATAAAACTGCTGAAACAGACTGTACGCATTGTTTCATGTTGCACAGCCATTATCAAAGAAATGTATTATTCTTTCTCACGGTAAAAGATTTCATCACATCTGCAGCGCTTGGGAGCCGTTTGACTTTGATCTCAACATGTCGTTTTAATCAAGTTCCAAAAAAGACGTCTTCATTGTTGCAGGCCTTGGCCAGACAGCACTGGGAGACATATGCTAAGTTTATCTTCAGCAAATAGATCAGCAGTGCTTTAATATTTTTGCTCTATAATGGTCTTCTTTCCCATTGCACTGTGCCTATTTGGCATTATTTGCTGCTGGGCATGACTTCTTAATAGAATCGGAATTCCAATTTGACTCTCCCGCTTAGCAGCCTTAATTTGAAGACAGGCTGTCCACAGCCTTGGAAAGTAGAAGGCTGTAATTTGAGCAGACCCCCTTAGCATTACCACTGCTGCATAAAACATAATTCCTGGTTCTGTGGGGTTTTTTTCTTTCAAGGCAGGCGGCTAATGAAATAACATTTTTTTTTTTTTTACTGTTTTCACATCTATTCAGTAAGATTACACAGTATTGTCTTGCAATATTCAACTGATCTGTGTATGCAGAGTCCTGCAGAGTGGTAAAGGTACAGGGTCAGTGACAGAACAGCGGGGCTGGGGTTCAGTAAAGATTCACACATTTTGCTCAAGGACACTTCAAAAGGATGGATGTATTCTGTCATGGGGGCTTGAACTCAGACCTTCTGGATGAAGGACAGTCTACTGGATCTCAAATGTCTAACTCGGTGTATTTGCAATTCACTATTTGATTCCTTGCTCACAAAGACATTCAGAAAGATTGTAAATCTCAGCTGTAATAGCAAGGGCATCAATAATAAAATGTTTGCTGTAAGGCAACAGACACAAAGAGGCTGCTAATTGAGTCTGTAATTAACAGAACATGAACGGAGGCAAAGTGGCTCATCAGAGTTCTAACAAGCATGTGACCAGTGGTTTCTTGCCCTCACATTCCTTACACTTGCCCTGGAAATGACTGCCTTCTAATGGTGTGAAGGAAGGGGGGCAAACAGGCTGATCATATTTGTGAAACTGTAGTTTATGCACAATAAACTACAGTGAAAATATTATTGGGATGATTTAAGAAAAGAGAAATTAACTCAAGGCAAATGTTCAGATAGTGTTATAACTGCCACATTTCCTGGGAAAATAGAATATAAAGCACAATTATCTTTATTCTTAACTTCCCTCTAGCTGATCATTTAAAGATGACTAACACTATTCATACGCTTATATTCAGTTGTAATTAACCTAGTCAATTCAATCAGATATGGTTGCACAATCAGCAGTGAATCTGAAAAACAAGGGAGCTCAGTGTGTGTAATGTGGATGGATAAAGAGGGGAGAGAGGAGAGAGATGAAGAGAGAGATGGCTGCCCAGTCTGCTGGCACTCAGACCCAGCTGGGTTATGGGGAGGCAGTGGCTGCCTAATGAGCCTCTCTTACCCTAGAGAGCTCACCCCACTCCTCCCCCTAGAGTCCCTAATATAAGGATGAAGGACTGCACACACTCCATCACTATCACATGTGTTGCTTTTCCAACACACAGCAGGGGAGCTGATGAAAACACAATCTTAATCTGTAAAATGGTCACTTGCTCACCAGTTAGCGGCATGCTCATATTGTCTTAAACCACGGGAGGAAAGCTGACACCTATAAACAGAAAATACTTATACATACTGTACAACTGAGCCATTTTTAATCACCGCTCTGTTTTTTTCAGTGTCTGCTTTTACTAGGACTATGTTCATGACATTCTTCGGGGATCAGTTTCACTTTAAAGACACTGTAATATTATTACTAATGGCCACCAACAGTAGTGTGGCAAAGGTGGAAGCTGCTTTGTGTTTAACAACGCTGTGAACACATTTTCCTTAGCTGTTTTAAAATTCATTGCTTGTCAATGAAGTCTGTCTAGCTTTCTTGGGCTTGTAAAAACCCTGCTTAATGGCCTTTGCTTTGTAAGGCCAAAGCCATAGTTCAACTTCTGCAGAGGAATACTCCCCAGACAGTTGTAAATTCCAATAAAAGGTTCATGCCAAAGTGAGCATGAGTGAGTTATTCTGTTAAGGAGGATGGTGGGCAGAACTCCAGTGGGCCCTTCCATTACTGCAGTTCCCCAGTGCCTAATGGTCAAGGCCTGTCTCTACTGGGTAAATGTGTACCCTACAATAAGAAAAAGAAAAGGCTCACCACAAACAGGAATACAGAGGCCAGCATGGGCAGGGAGATAATGAGCATCTATCAGCCTCCCTGCCTCCCTGCCTCGGCCACAGCCAATGCTCATTAGAGCCTGGGTGATGGGCAGGAGAGTTGAATGCACTCAGTCAAGTGGTTCCCCACTCTTCCATAGTGAAACCTGCCTTCATATTCAAAACGAGAGAGAAAGAATCAGCAGTGAAAATATTTGAACAATCTATTCAAACACCTTGTGGATTGCACTGGAGGCAGGCGACCAGAGAGCAGTTGTTGAGAATGGGCAATGAAGAGATGGCGAAGACTCGCAGGCAGTTCAGTGGGGTTTTTTTGTCATGGGCTGCCAAAATGGCTTTGATTTACTGAGGGACCTATTGATAATTAATTGTATCATCTGTTTCCTCCTCCACTCCAGCCAAGAAAAGCAAAACCCAACTCTTCATCAAAGGCCTGGGCACAATTCATACCATCAGAGAGGGTGATTGGACCGAAGCTGGCTGTGCAAGCTGTCAGCAGATGGCAGCTAAAACTGAACACCTTTCACTCTCTGCCCCGATGAGAACACAGACTCATGAGCCCAGAGAATTTTGCCAAGGTGTGGAGAAAACAATTAATAAACTACTTATAAATATACAGCTCTAGACACTCCTTAACTCCTTAAGTTGGAGGGTGGTGGTGGTGGTGGTGGTGGTTGATGCTGCAAACATCCCTCAGTTCAGCCAGTTAAATATGGCAATACAGGTTTAGACTATCATACACAGTTATGACTGTTCTTGGTTTTAATAGTTTCTGTCTGCCTGCTGTTTGCACACAAACACAGATCTCCCACATAACTACGGAGTGGGCGCTGTCTAGAGCAAGCTACAGTACATGGCCGCATATGGAACATACTTTTAGCTCAATAATTTATAATCTTGGAGGGATGCTGAATAATTGAAGTGAACTTGGAGGCCTTTCAGCTCAGCGGAGCTTTGCATGTAGCTGATGGATCTGTGGGATTCGATGCACATTACAGGGGGAGAGGGGAAATATAGTGCTAAGCTGTGTTTCTGTTTTCACTGCACATTCATTGATCAATTATTCAGCCGGGCCCTTTGACTGTGACCTACAGTTCTGAGAGGAGGCCCAAGTCTTCTCAGCCTAAGACGGGTTTGTGACAGCTTTTTGCTTCTCTTATTGTGTTGCATTTCATGCTCTAGCCAGCATGCTCTTATACAGTGTATCTCATGAAACACACTCAACCCTCTCTCTGAAACGCTCTTAGGTAGTTCAGCTACAGTGGCCACCGGTTCATATATTACAGTAACTGCCTTTCATCTGGTTAAATGAGTGGTGAGTGGTGAGTGGTGAGGCTGTTTATGAAATGAGCTGCATGGTCACTTCAGGCAACTCTGTTCTTTCCCTTGCTCTCTTCTTAGTCTGGGGAGAGAGGTGAAAAGAGGCATTTGCTTTTAGAGAGCTGGGGGGTCCCCCGACTGAGCGTGGCTTTATCACACAGGCCTTCTCATGAGTGCTGGATCTTTTAATCAAAGACATTATTTCACAGCAAAACCAGCCTCGCAGCCAACATGACTAGGAATGTCTAATTAAGACAAAAGAAAAACACTGCAGTTGTGCAGAGTCCCTCAAAGCAGCGACCTCCATCACTGCATCTGAGATATCCTTAAACTCCCCAAGAAAATCTTTTTTTTTTTTTTTTTTTTTTTTTGGGGGGGGGGGGGGGGGGGGGGGGGGGTTGCCTTTTGTTTGCAGTCTGATGAATTTATCCACTGTGGCTGTTTTAGCAGGTTACGCAGGACTGTGCTTTGTTTTGCAGACAATAAATATTGCGTTGAAGGTTTGGTCTATATGTAGTAAATCAGTCATGAGCGCATTTAAATACAAATAATACCTAGTCTATACACTGTAAGGCTTGAGAAATGGTACAGCATATTCTCACTATTCAGGTCTATTTGAAAAGTACAGCAACAGCCGTTGGACAAAACCAGAAGTTGTTTGTTATGCAGAATCAGCCCTCTGGGATTAAGTCTGCATCGTTCAAAGCTCAAATAAAGTAAGTGTACCTATTGAGGCCAAAAGATACCATCCATACTGAATCAGAATAGCCTGATATACAACCGTTTAGAGGTCAAGCTGAGCTTTGTCTGCTATGATTTATGATCCACTTGCTCACCTACAGCTGTAGGGGAGAATACATGTCATATAACATTGCTTTGTTAGAAAAACACAGTTTGATACCGTCTTGATAGATGGATTTGAAGTTACCCGGGCTTTCTGACATGAGCTGAGTGTGTTTTAGACAGAGGTGTTTAATCTTCATCCTGACTGGTAGGCTCCTCACGTCCCCTGAGCTCCTTGTTTTCCTGTATTGATTAAAATCTGCCCTATCCACCTTCCTGGTGTAAGAACTCCTTCAAAGAAGGCTCAGTGGGATTATTCACTGAGAAAAACTTACCCCAGTCTTTGTTCTGCCGGTTGCTGTACATTGTTCAATGAGGCAAGTCTGTGGGCTAATATTTGTACAGAAAAAAAATGTGGTTATGATCAGGCAGTTTGTGGTGAGTCCCTTTGTGACTGGTATATTTTCATACTGTATATAAGGTAATTCATCATTGTGCTACATCACAAAGCTTATTTGGAAGATCTAAACTACAAAAAGAGGAAGCCAAAGGTGACCTTACGGCATGAACAGCTTCCCCGTCATTTCAATTTGACCCATGAAGCTGCGGTCTGCACAGAGCAAATGAAGCAGGGATTGAAACAAGGGATTAGTTTGGAAATGAGCCCTGCCCTATCTTTAAACACGGACTGGCTGAGGACTGGGTAGCTTACCTCTTATCTATTTTTCATTGTTGCTGGAGCTGAGGAAATAATTTGAACACACACATTCACAGGTCCGTGTCTGTGGGTATGTTCTACAAAGGTATGACGGCAACAACCACTTAATTCGTGATTAGGGCTTTATTCAAAGGCATGTTTATTCTCCCAGGAATTCATTAGATCCAGAAGCTGCTTCATTTTTTCCCCCTTTTCCTGCGACTCATTCCCCCAGTGAGGTGATTTAATGCTAGTCTCTAGGTGATAAAAAACTGAAGAGCATGACCACAAATACACTGAATACATTAGCTCTTTTTTTTCTTTCCATACACAAGGAAGGTTATTCTATCATGCAAATTACCCAGCGCACCAACACATTTCTCTCGTGTCTCATTCCACAGACATCAAATTATTTTAAGTTTAGTGCCAGGTGACTTACCTATAGTATTTTAATGTTGCCATTGAACAAAAAAAATAATAATAATACTGTTGTGGCAGCTAAAACTATTTGAAAAACATTCTGTGCCATGAACTTTTCAGTGAGGATTAATGTAATATGCAAGTGAGACAGTAAACACTTTAAAATGAAGAAAAATACCAAGTCTACGGTTATAAGGTATGATACAGCTTCAGTTACAGTAAAAAAATAAATGCACTCAAACAATAATAAAGTCTTTTACCTTGTTTACTGTAAGTTTTGTTTTTTTTACCTGATAAATGTTGACATAAGATTTATTCATTAACAATTTGAATTTATTTCCTCAAAAAGACTATTTTGATTGTTTTTGATTATTTAAAAATGTGATTCCATTGTTGAGGCATAAAATAATTGGAAATCATGGAAGTTTTTCAATTAATTTCTTCTTCATGGTGGGTTTATATCCAAACAGTACTAATTTGCACAATAGAGCACATCTTTTCAAACAGTCTCTCCTGGAAGACATTCATAGTTTTGTACTCAAGCTTGAGTTCATGCCCTGGCTCCTTTCTCACCTCCACACAGCTGGCCAATCATTGTGGGAAGTGGGTGTGAATGTTGGATTGTCAGTTTCAAGTTTTACAGCAGAAATGGTTGGACATAGCCCCCACATCTGACGTCAAAGCCTGTTCATGGAGCTTGGGCATAATTTAATTGAAAGACATTTTATCTGTGCTTAAATTACAGCAAAAAAAACCCAAATATGGTGTCAGTATACCAAACTATCATTTACTCCAATCTGTATGGCATTCAGCTTTTATCAGTCTGTAACATACACATCCATCCAAAGGGAGTGTATGGATAGGTAATTCTTTTTTGAAAAAAGTAAATACATAAATACAATAAATAAATAAATAAATAAATACATTTCTAAAGAGTAATGACAATGAGACAGACAGCCATTAGAGGCAAGACCAGAATGACTGGCAGCTGTTTTACCACTGCTAGTATCACCCGTAGATTCACTGTGATTTGTGCTGGAGTGAACAACTGTAGCAACCAGGAGGTCACAACACCTGCTGACTTCAATGAATAATTTCCTCTTTACACCTCCAACTGGTGGACATCATTATAAATTATGTTATGTGGTCAAGCAATTTTAAAATCCAAAGAATTCATAAATTTCTGTCAAGTTCAAAAAGTCGCCAGATACGTGATGTTGAAGCAAAGGGAAATGTGTATATATAACAATACACAAATCCTCTATAATGTTCTATTTGATGTAAGGGTTCACTCAGTATAAACAACATCTTGAGTACATATGACATTTTTGAACACACATAGCTGCAGCATTTGCTCTATATACTATAGACAGATGTTTTTCTATCTTTGAAGCTACATAATGAGGCTTGGGAGTGGCTAAGGGGAAAATTCAGGGTAATTAATAGTATCAAAAAATGAAATTAGAAAAGGGTGGGGTTTCTTTGTTGTTTCTTTTGATCAAATTTTTTAAAAAATATAATTGTAAAATAAACTATACTATCTTTTTTTTTAGTTTGAAAATAATTTTGAAGTAAATTCACTTTGCATCTGTACAGTATTAGCTCCTGCCTATGTTAGAGGATGATATGTGAGCTGTGAAGGCAATGTTTCCAGACGGCTTTGAGCTGAGCTGCAGTGCACCATCTGTAGCGGCCAAGGGACAACTGTTGCTCATTAAATTAGCCAGTTCCATCATCCTGATGCATCAGAGGAAGACCTGGGATCTCTGTGACCTTTCTCTCCCCCACAACCAAGCCCTTTCCTTCACTAATATAGATGCAAACTCAAGTAGGTCAAACACCAGGTATAAATCTTCCTTGGCAAGCCGCTGCGGCGTTTGCCAGGTATGCACTGCAGGCTGGCGTAACGGACTGTGAGTGGAGGTGTGGCTCAAGCATGAAGTGGGCACGCTGTTGCTGCTGCCAGCAGGCTGGGACCAGCTTGCCACTGGCCGAAGGGTTTGCCTCCTACATGGGGACCAGTTGGCTGCTACAGTGTGTTTCTGAAAACAGATATTTGTTATCAGAATCAAGCTGACAGTGCATTTATATGAACAGTTGGGCTTAAGTAAAGGCTCCAGTGAACACAAATTCTTAAGTTACAGGAAACTGATACTCCTGAAAAATGAATATATATGCATGTTTTACCGATATAGTATCAGCAAGCGTAAGGTCAAGGTTATGGCTCACTTGCTTTTTATAGACGGCTGAGAAAATGAATTTGAACTGGCATTGCCATAAAGATTTTTTTTTAAACTAGTTATACAATACTGCCCTTACTGGGTAATGATTTAGCGATGAGGAGTCCATAAAATAAATGTAATGGACAATTCAGCAGGAAAGAGGTGAATCCCTTGTGTGAGTTAAAATCCCACAGAACACACTACAGAATAAGGAGTGAGGATACAAATTTACCACCATAAAATCTCAGTTTGTTGATTGCATTTTTTTCTAGGGGCCTTCCCAACCTTCCCAGCAGTGATTTGCAAATCGTGCCTGCTGCTTAAACCTCTCAGCCAGCTGATCAGCTAATGATAGTTGCCAAAATACTTTGATGACATTAGATCATTTTACATAGTAAAGTGCAGATGGTGTAGTGTACTGTGTTCACTATAACTGATGCTATAACAACTTGAGCAATTATTTATCTTGTAAGATTAGGAAACAATAAGCAGTAAATGTCTTAAAAACCATAATTATATTAAACAATTCATACAAATGCTTGTACTGATCTTTTCAATCTTATCACATCACTATTTAGACTAATTCGTCTAGGTTCACAACATGGCCCTCAGTAGTGTATGACTTGTCAAAATGTACTGTAGTGAGCTGTCTTTATTTCAAACTTGCATGCAAGTATATGTATATCATATTTAAGCTTACAGCTCAATCAAACAATATTTTTTATATTACCATTAAATCCAATGACTGTGTAAAATGAAAAGGATTCAGGCCAGTCCTTCTGAAATCCAACACCAATATTGTGTTACCAATTAGTGCTAAGTAAAGAACAAACAAATCTTGTGGATATATTAATTTTTAATAATAATGAACACACTCTAATGTGTCTGATTCACTATCACAAGTCATACTGAAGCTTACTGGCAGTGTGTGGTTGTTGACACATGGCTTCCTGTAGCAAAACAAAGTTAGATATACTGTGCTGAAAACTCTCTGAATCTTTAGAAAGTTCATGTGACTCATTTGGTTGCGATGAATATTTTCAGATTTTATGAGCTTTTTGGCTCAGTAGAAATATTAACTTTCTCTAAAATATTGACTTTAACATGTTTAAAGTTACTGTGACTATGATATGCAAACACCACAGGTCACAAGTTTGTTTGCTGTCTAAGGTAATGTCAAATGCAACAGACTGCATACCTTTTGTTCAGGGTGCTGCTGTTGCACCAATTTATCTCATAGAACTATAGTACCCAGTGCTTAATCAAAACATACTAATGTAATGGGACAAATCTAGTCCATACTTGCTGTAAATGCTGTCATATGCTTAGTCGTATGATAAGTTCTAGGCTTGGTCTTGGTGAATGCCACCGATAGATACTAAGCGGTTTTGGTAGGGCAGGCCATTACATGTTTGTTAATGTAAGGTTTTTTTTCCATCTATTTTTTTGTTTGTTTCCATATTCAGTTATGTTAAGAGAATTTTAATTGTCTTAATTCATTTCTTATTCGTGGAACTCTCATGAAAGAAAATACACAAGGGTTAGCTAGTGTATTTCACTTACAGGAAAAGTAAAAATATTAATTAAAATACACAAGTGGAATCAATATATTTATAGGCTTAAAAAGCATGCTCAAATATTAGTCACTAACATTAAGAAACATGTAATGAAATGATAGAAACAACACTCATTTCCTTACAATTTTAGTACAGAAATACAGTGTCATGCTTTCTAGTGGCTTACTGTATGGATAAGGGAAAGAACCTGAAAACACAAAAGTTATCTTAAGGTAAGCACCTATACACTTAAATACAATTATTACTTTTATTATTATTACTTTCAGTTGTAAGTGCATATTCTCAGGTTCTGCAGTTGTGTTTACACTGCCTTGCTAGGGAGTCAAGCAGGAATGAACTCCATATTTAAAGAAAGACAGAGAGTAAAGAAGAAATATGCCAGCCAAAAGCAATGGTATGTTTTTGTTTGTTTTGTTTTTTTAAATGATTTGGTGTTTGGCTCACAGACAATGATTGTCAATAAGAAAGTTGTTGCTTGTTGTTTTTTTTCTTTTCAAGGGATTTGTTGCTAATAATACAAATATAAAATTAACACTGGACAATCATCCAGCAAATTAAACCAAGTCAAACACAGCATAGCGATTTCCAAAAGCAGTGTGTGTGTATTCAGTCATAGCAGCAGAAATTCAGAATTTAACTTATTTCAGAAAATGCATAATTTAACAATCAAATGGATTAAAAAGTCTTATTAGGTTAAGTTATAAATAGTTTTCATGTTGCAGTGGTAAGACAAGGGATTTCTAATATGTAGTATTACCATGGGATTACACTGACTCTCCAGAGTCTGATATTTCATACAAAGCAAAAAGTAGGCAAATTAATCCAGATACTTGTAAAATTATTTGACCATATGTACAACCAATAGTTAAGAAATAACACACAAGATGAATACGCAAATGTTCTCCCTTTTTAAGTTTCTGTACAACCTTCAAAATGGAACACTGACACAAATAAAACATGTCTAGAGGAGTGCACCCTGTGTTGCAGAGGTTGAGGAGAGTTAGCAGAGGTTGCCGTGCTTAGCACGTATAAAAAATGGAGGCCTGTATTGAGTTTGTAGGCCTGCAGCTCCAGGCAACGGTGATAAATCCACCTGTGAGAGAGCTTGTATCAGACAGGCCCAGGCCACTGGCAGATAAATCGACTGGCCCGTGCCCTGACTGGGAGACGCACCCCTGTGGGCTTCCCTGCCGCTGAGAGTTATATTTCCAGCTCTGTCCCTCGTAGGTTGGAGCAGCGCTTCAGGATACGAGCGAGCTAAATGAAACACTAATGCACCAAGTTTCCCATCAGAAATTTCCATAATTCATTTCCACACATTTCCTTGAGAGCACACTGTGGGATTTGAGGGAGGGGCTGGGAATCTAAATGTACCAGCTGTGTGAAAAGAGGCGTCTGATCAACAGCTCAGTGGCTAGGGCCTATGTTGAAAGCCAGCCACCTGACCTTACAGGTGTATTCCCTATCTTTCGAAAAAGGAGGGTTTTTTCATCATAGTGCAGACAGAGTTTGCATAGTCAAACTTTGCTTTACCTCCTCCCCAAGCCTCTTTGGATTTAGAGTGTATACAGTTGAGAAAATCTACTATTTTATGTTGCGCATTTCAAAGAAATCCCCTTTCTCAGCCATTTCATTTTCATCAATAAATAAGCCAGATTCTGCTCTTCCATTCAGCACTTGAATCTATGTTGAATGATTCAAGGGGCTTAAAACTGCTTCAACAGTTCTCTTTGTGTTCCCAGTAAATGTTTCCCCCCAGTTTGTTTTTGTTGCTGTTAAACTACTTACTAAAACCATTTGTTCTCTGGAAAAATAATTCTCTCTTGGATTGCAGTGCAATAAAGATATTACTTTTGATGCTGTTCTCTCAGACCAAAGGGTGTTTGTGTCTGCTAGTATATTGAACCAAAGCCTGAGATGTCCAATATTACACCCTGCTTAGAAAAGTTCAGAAAATATTTCATAAAAGGCCATCAAGCTTTCATTTCTTCAGAACTGTAGTTGTTCCTACCTCATGAATTCCAGCATCCAGTCAGAAATAATGGCAAATGGTGAATTTTTCTTTCTTAAGCCTCCAAAGAATGCAAATTGAAAGAAATAATAACATATTCTCTAGCAATAATACTTTAGATGGGGGCAAAATCCTCCAAGAATAACAGAGCAGTAATGAGGCTTTGCGAGCTTTGTTGGATGGAGAGAACAAATGTTTGTACCAACAGTGTTTAGAACACAGAAATAGTCTGAACACCAGGTGTTGTAGAACAATATTCCCTGCAGTGTGATGAATTGGTTGACTAAAGAGGGTATTCATCCAAAAGCACCATAGCCTGCAATACCTGATTGCTAAACCTGACAACGTCTGAGAAATGGCATGTTCCTACAACTCACGATACATTAACCTCATCCTCAAAGATTAGAATGACAATTTCCCTTTGTCAGGAGATAACAAAGTAACATTTTATATCTGAAATCTTGACAGTCCTCATGAATATCACCATAATAATGAGTATCAAAACCAAAAAATATTAAATGTCATAGGTGCAGTTGTGGATGATGGGATATCAGTAATTTCTTTCTATTTGCGGCATTGTGCAGAAGCCACAAACTGAAAGAGGGCTTTGGTAGTAAAATGAAGCCAAGTTTACTCCTGTGTTCCATTGTCTGGACAACATTCCTTTTTTTTCTTACAATGATAAAGAGCAATAAAAAAAGAAAAGCAATCCTCCAGGGGGAGCTTTTGCCCGAGGTAAGACACAGGTGGATGGAGCCCAGAGCAGGGTCACAGTAAAGATTTATACTATGTACAAAGTAAAGAACAGAAGAAAAATGGCTGTTCATGCAGCGTCTCAGTGAAGCGAGTGAAACAGCTGTTCACGGAGTGAGGAAGTGGTCAGGTAAGACAGGCCTGGAAATAATAATCACAGGCCCATCTGCTGACCTGGGACTGCATGGCCCCCGGGCTCCCAGCACAGGCCCTCCGTATGGAGCACAGCACAGCCCTCGCCCCAGGAAACCTGGCCACGCCGCACTAGGCTGCTGACACTGCCACATGCTCTCTTTCTGTGGCCGGGCTAGCCTGCAAGCCTGTGTGTTATCTCTGTAAGATGCGCTCAAGTTAAGGTGCCACTGCAGATACTATCTATAACCAACTGACTGCTAGTAAATGTTGTATATGCCACAGACAATAGGATCCTATTTATATGTGTACCTCAGGGAGGATATCTAAATCCACAGGAACAAAAGATGACAAACCTCTCTTATGCGTGGTGATAAATTGTTGTTTTACTCTAAGTTCCATTTAAAGAAATGGGTTCATTAGATATGAGGACAAAGTTTTAGAGCAAAATGACCAACAACAGGGGATCAAGGGCCAGTCTCGTTCCAACTGCCAAACTAGTTAATTCTGATCATTAATTTTGTTACTAATAGCAGTGTAAGATGGCATTTTAATGTAACGTTGGATTAAAACACATTTATCATATTAGAGTGCATATCAGTGATTTCCTGGCTGTGCATCCTTGATGGTTTCTCCAGGAACAAATCAATATTGTGCTGTAATTGAGCGATGAGGAGGGTGAGGAGTGTGAACAGCCTAATCATAATTAAAGAGCTGGCTGCTGAACATGAGGGTGAACTAAGGCTCTGGAAGATAAACAGTGTCAGCAAGACATGCTGCACCACAAGCCGTCCTTTGTTCTAACTTTTCTGTGTTTTCCGGACTTACATCAGTGACTAAATAAAAAGATCCAGTCTACCATCACCTACTCTGGTAATTTTGAGAAGAAAAGGTCTGAAGTGAGAAGAGAGCAAGTTAAGCCTGCAGCAGTGGCAGAGCCTCCATGTATGGGGTATCTATAGTAAGTGAAGGCAAGGAATCAAAAGATAATGAAATTACCTTTTTTCATTCTTTATTCTCTAGTGTCATACATACAATATTAGGATTGATAACAATTAGTCTCTATATTCACTTCACAGTCTGAAATATGATGCAGATAAACTTCAAAAACACTTAAAGAAAGCAAATGCTTCTTCAAAATCCACCTGCACACACTTAAAGCAAACGCATATAAACAAGCAACCACTTCTCACTCTCTATGCCTTTCTGTCTCCCTCACACAAACGACGCACACACATTTTCTTTGCTCTATGACATGCCATCAAAGCATGCAACACAAAAGCACCTTTAATGTATTGGAAGAAAAGTGGTAAACAGATTTGCATCACTACCCCACATTATCTGCTGACACCCTGAAATGATTTGTTTTATGC
This sequence comes from Scomber scombrus, assembly GCF_963691925.1. Taxonomy (NCBI): domain Eukaryota; kingdom Metazoa; phylum Chordata; class Actinopteri; order Scombriformes; family Scombridae; genus Scomber; species Scomber scombrus. Next base: position 18,696,756 of record NC_084975.1, on the reverse strand, counting down.
ACACTTGGCCTTGAAGTTTGCAAGCAGCTTGTCAGTGATGATAGAATTGAGGTAAATTGTGTAGACCGAGAAAACAACAACTTTGCTGAGGTCCCCACTTTGAGTCGAGAGGCAAACTGCTTAATGCAAAAGGCAATTTTAATTGTATCGATTCAGCCATACAAATGTAGAATTTTCTACAAAAGTGTGCAAGTCAGCACAGTTTCTGTCTTCTAATGCAGCCAAAAGGAGCTAGTTTATTTTGTAAAGCCCCTCAACTCAAGTAGACAGCACACAATCATAGGATGGGGTTTTAGTTTCGCATGATCTGACACAATGCTCAAAAGTTATTTGACAGAGAAAGTGCAGATTGTTCAAAGCTTGTTTAAATATGATCAGCATGGCAAAAATGCAAACAGCAAGATAAATGTGAATTTTTGCACTTTTGTCAAGATGGGGAATAGCAAATTGGCCTTTGTTGCTCTTTTAATAGCTGAAAAACATTCCTTTGTTACCGAACAAATGAAGATGTGCTATCAGAAAATAAACTAAAAAAACAGACACTCGACAAATAACCTACAATTATGACTTCATGCTAACGTGTCCTCGCTGATTACAGAACATAAGATTTTTAGTATTTCTGTTGTAAATTAATAGAACATTCACAAGCTGTTTGTGATTCACATGCCCACAATCTGTCTTTTTTTCATTTCATATTATGCTCTAAGACTGTCAGATGGTTCCTCGACGTGTGAATGCTTTATTGTTCAGATACAATCATGACAAATGAATGCCCCAAACCATGCGGCTGCCTAGTAATTGACATATAAACAAGCAATCAACAAACGCTAAACAAGAGTCACTGAGTAATCACATCACTAAACCCCTCTTGGTCTGTTTTGCCTTTTTCTGACTGTACACATGGGTTCTTGTTGTAGTTGTTTTTTCAAAATATTAAATTCCACATAGTAGATACTTAATATATACTGTAATTATATCAGTCAAATGTAGCAGCAAACTACTAATTTACTAATATGTTAAGTAAAATTCAGCTGTTAAATGTACAGTCAATAATGAAATAATGACAGGTGACAGTTGGAACTTTACCTAATAATTCAATAATAGCAAGAGTGGATAGTAAAGTGATAATTTAGCAGTTTAAACGTTTGCTTGTACGAATGCAAATGAACACAGCCACTGTAAAATGTAGTTATTTATTAATGATCAGATTAAACTCTGTGAAAATGAACCACTGTTATTGCTAACTGCATGGGAGTTTCAAAATTCATGATCAAATTAGTTATGTCATTAAGAAACAGTAGTTAACACTGACATTTTGATTTCATGAGGCATTTGTCTTATTATTTATTCAAAATTAGTTATTTGAGAGCTAACAGTAAAAGCTGGGGAGAAGGGCATTTCCAGGGCAAGTCTTACAGTCACACACATACTGTTTCAATTCTCTTCATTTTTATATTAACTCTTGTTATCAGACATTTATATTTACATAATTAGGGTTCATGATTAAATATGCACATTTATGATAGGAAGACATATTTGTGCAACTTTTTTTAGTGTGTTCTTTTGCATGTGTTTGTTTTGTATTTGTCTACACTTTGTGTGTACAGACATGCAAGCCTGGGAATGTTTGTGTCTTTGTTTACAGAGGCAGCCTCTCTGACCATATGAAGCTGCCTTACATTGACATGTAGTGAATGACAGTCCTGGTTGATGAGGATGGTCATTTCCCAGGTAGATCTGGGCATACTGTGAGGGATGGGTTCTGTGTGGCTGTCACAAGGCATTACCAGACGGCACATACTGCTCCACACACACCACAAGCCCATGAAGATGATCACATTTGATACACAGATGACATTCTATCCCTGCTGTGACAACACAAGCTCATTTTTCTGCTCTGACATCCGTTGCTGTGTGGGTGTTATTCAAGTCAAATCTATCATTTTAATGGAGAAGTAGTCAGACCTGAGGACTATTTGAGGGATAAATATATCATCGTCTGTTCTTTCAGTATTGACTGAGTGTCATCGTGTCCTGACTAACTCTTTCAAGACTAATGCCTTAAGATACTATGAAACATACATAGATGCAATGGGCCCCATACTGTAAAAAACATCAAGTGCACAACAGACGCAAGCTGTAGAGCCATTTGCATAGGCTCTGATAACAGGCTCTTTAACCCCAGAGGGATAATGAACAAGGTAATTATGTTATCCTTAGTGAGTACAAAGAGACAATAGACCCATCAATTAAAAATCCTCAGGACCGCTCTTGTTTCGCGCCATGAGTGTAACAAAGTGAATTGTCCACCATGATTTTAGCTTTTTGTAAATGTCTTTAGCACAGTAGACCTGATGAAACAAATTGCCAGCAAGCAATGCACGGGGGTACAATGGAGTATTCCAGCATATTGCTTAAACCATGGCCTCTGAAAGTACCACTAATTGCATCTGGGATTTGGTTATCCAATCCCACAGTGCATTGCAGCCGGGTGAGGAGCAGGGGGGTGAATTAGAGGCTGGCGGGGTGAAGCTTCTGCTTGCTGAAGCCTTGACAGTGCTTTGTACTGAATGATTGTTCTCCAGACAGCTGACGGAGGTAGCAGCGCACGCAGAGTTGTTTGAAAGCCCAAAAGGATATGCGGCTGCATCATCAAAGTCCAGCAAGTCTTCCATGTGTCAGGGAGAGATTAAGCTCTTCCAGAGAGGGCAACGCCTCTGATCACTCTATTCAATCGATAGGATTTGAATAAAGGAATAAAAGATCAGGCATTGTGTATCTGGGTGCTGTGCAACCGCTGGATAGGATTAAGGCACGTTGGAGCTGTAACAGTGACAGACGCCATCAATCACAAGTTCCCTACACTAGTTAGCTAAAGTTGATATTAGCCCTAAATAGGACACATCTGTTTGTTGTTGCACACTGTCTGACTTTAATTAATTCTCAAGTCATTTTATTTTTAGGCACGGGGTTTTATTTGTTGCTGCTCCTGTACATGTGCACAAAAATGTAAATTGCATCCTTCCTTTGCTCACAGTGAGGGGCTCACATACACTCTGATACTGCAAATTAAGCACCCACACACACACATTTCACATGCACAGCAGAGCGCACACATACACAGACGCACACTCGCACAAACACAAACAATATGAAAGTCACTGTGCAAACAAACTTTGGTCTGGTGGTCCCTTCAGCCTCATTTTCCTGGCTGAGTTCTCTATCATCGCCCAGCGTCTCCTCCGTAGACTGTGTCAGATAATAGCTTCCTTTCTCCACTTTTCAAGAGAGAATGAGTCTACTCCCTGGGAACTGAGTTCAAGGGCAGGTCTGCATAACCCAGAGAGACAGACTCTTGCCAAGACCTTGGCTTCAGATCCTGGAAATGGCCTAGCACGTTTTACGCGTGATTTGAACGCCTACGCCGCACTGACCAGGAGCCTCATCTCTTCCACATCAGGCTGAGATGTGCTGATCCAGTTTAGGTACTTGGACTGCCCTTGGCCCCTCAACCTCTAAGTCTAACCCACTGCTAATTGTTCCGACTGTCATCCTCTTGCATCAGAAAAAAAGTTGTAGTTTCATGAGTTGTGGCATGTAATACCAACTCAGCTAATTCTCTCACTTGTGATGGTTTACTCCACTCTATTGTCTTCTTTCCCTTAGCCTTATCCTCTCCTCTTTTCACCCATCATGTCCCACAGTGGGGCATAATTACTAGAATATTTTGCCTGGCATTGCCCTCCTATTATTAGCCTAGCGTTTAAAGCCCTCTCCCTGGTCAGATGGTCAATGCTTGAGGGCAATATGTCACACTACATGGGCACAAAAGGTAGCCAGACAATGCCTATTGAGGACCAGGTGCCATTGCAGTAATACCATTTGGCTACCATTCACCATTGTGGTGCACTCTGCTTGTTGATACAGCACATTAATTGCTAGTGGTTTCAAGCAACCATCTTAATTAATGCACCCATGAACTAGGTGTGTGCACTCAACTGTCCATAGAAGCTATTATGACAGTTCTCTGGATTAGCTAGTTGTCATCCTTGAATGACTCATATAAAGACACAATGACAGAGTGGAGAAAATATGACTGAACTTCACATAAAAAGAATATGTAGTAGCATAGTTGTAGCATCATTACAATGGCTTTTCATCATTATGCTGCATGAGAGAAATTGCCCTTTTTTTTTTTTGCAAAGATATTCTTGGCGATCAAGCCAGTCTCTTTAATGATGTTTTGGAGCTGAGTGTTCACTGAAAAGAATGAATTTGATTGGTATTTTTGACATTCAGTCTCTTTTATTTTTTAAATGGGTGCACTGTTTTCAACATAGAGATCAACATAGGGAACATAAAAAATCAAAATGTACTGCAGTTTCTTCTGTAACTGAACAATTGTTTCTCTGAGTCCGAATTGAAATGAGATTCCACTGATATTGTGGCCTAATGAAGCATTTCTATTTTTTTATATAAGTGAATAGTCATATGTATTAAGGATACAACTGATGATTTTATTTCTGTCAATCAGTTGATTATTTATTGGTTTGATAATTAATAATTTAGTCTATGAAGCATTAAGAAATACCCACCCCTCTTTCCCAGAGCCTAAAAACTGCTTGTTTTGTCTGACAAGCAATTAGAAACCTCCAGATATTCCATTTACAATTATGTAAAACAGAAAAGAAGCAAATGTTTACATTGGAGAAACTGAAACCAGAATTTGTTTACTTACATGATAAATCATTCATCAAAATTGATAGTAAAAATTTCTGTCAATCATTTAATTTCCTAACATTTATTCATGTGGATATTTAAAATTGCATTTTCAAAAATTACAACTTATTCCAAACACTGTAAATGTTTTATCAGCCTTTAGTGTTGAAGGATTGTTACAACCACTGACATTAATTTGTTTGTATTTGAGGTTTGGTGGCGACTGTGGATTTGCTGAACTTGCACAGCCTCTAAAGGTGGAAGTAAAGTTAGGATCAGGAGGATAAAGGTATCGCTAGGCACAGGTCAGGCCTCCTGCAGCAGCAGCTTGTCTCCTGAATAAGAGCAGCAGACCCCAGTCTCTTTACTTACAGCCCGCTGGAGCAAGAGGTCGAAGCACACCTGAACCCTCCCTAGCATACAGTGGGCCGCGGGGCCCAGCAACACACAGGACAGCCAACCTGCTTTGACCCCCTCCTCTGCTCTGGGCCCCTGGGAACCCACGCCAATAAGCTCAGAGACCATTCACTACCTCTGTTAGCACACTCTGCCCCCCTCAGCACCTCAGCCGGCGAGCGCTGCACTATACAAAAACACACACCCACTCAGGCACGTACGCTGGAAACTGTACACATAAACAAAGAGGCACACTCAAACATTATACAGGCATCACATACTGCCTCATGCAAACACAATCTGTCACACACAGACATGTAGCGCATCTCTCGCTCTCTTTCTCACTCACTCAGACTCTTTCTCTCAGAGTCTGTTTCATGTAAAGCCAGGCAGAAACACAGTATTAAACTGGTGAATATCTCCATCTTGTGGACAATGTGTACTGTGAGGCAAATGTTCATTGTCTGTTTAAGCACTGGTCAGGCAGGGTCAGAGCACTGATTCGCTTTATTGTGTTGACTAATACATTTAAAACTCTTCATGCTAGCTTGCAACTCATAAGGCTCAAGTATATCGGTGCATCTTTTACAACAGCAACTATATTTTCTTGAAATGAGATCTGAGTCAATTGTCTCTGTTGTAAACAAGGCATTTCCATGTGTGAAATAATTTGTCCACATCCACCGCCTCCCAGTGTCAAAGAGGCAGCAGGGTGACTTTATCTTGAATGTCACTTTGTTTTTGGTTGGTTAGACAGTACCCTCTCTTGGATTGGCTTCTCGGATGAAGGCACAGGTGAGGCCCACAGAGGAACAGCCCCCTCTCTCCACAGCATTTCCTCTGTTAAAACAGCCCTACATTTTAATATGCAACATCTGTGCCGGGAGAGCCTTCCAAAATGGCTGCTCCTTGGAGGATGACGGCAGAGTCTGCTCAAACTTGGGGTTGGGGCATTTGGTACTGCAAGGTTCTGCACAGATGTTAGCATTCACAATGTCACTATGTCCTTTGCCTCAGTACCCAGGGAGGTCTATTTTAAGGGAGGTTGGTGTGTTTTCTTCTTTAGTTCCCTGAGATCACTTTATCTGTAAGTGTCAATGTAACAATTCTACATAGACGTGTTCAACTGAACTGGGACTGCTATCTCTGATCAGTAAGGTATGAAGGAGCTTTCTGCCTGTTAATTTATCATTTAGTCTGGTGCTACTACATGGTAGCAGTACTGAGAAGAGGGGCATCCTCTATCCTCTACAGTATATGCCCAGGAAACACAACAAGGTGACAGTATAATACATCAGGCAATCACATTAAAAGCCTTTGAAGGGATAAAGAGAATGGTAAAGGATGCCAAGATAAAGTCACTGTTGTCTCTCTAGTCGTTTCAGTTGCATTCATAAAGGAACATTAGCTCAGTTGCACATAGCTTTGTTTGTGCTGTGCTTTCACAAAGAATTGAGAATATTTTCTGAACAGAGATGCCATGACCTGAAGGCTGCTTGTCAGTCGGATTATTCAACTGATTGTCAAACAAGACTCCAGACAAGGCTGTGGAGAATCAAGGAGAGAAAGAAGGGACCAAAAGAGAGAAAAAGCAAAAAGCAAGGAGAGGGACATGTAGAGCGCCTAATGCATCGCTTACACAAAGAAGATGTTCATATTTAATGCTCATCATTAAGGCAGGGTTTGAGCATGGAAGACGCTCCTGTTATTTTCCCACACCCCTTGAGCCAAGTCCTTGTGACAGCCCTCCACTGCATCCCAGCAAATTATCCGCATGAGCTGCAGCGAACAAAAACAGCCCAGTGCGGGGGAAGTGAGGCCCAGCCTCAGCTCCACTCCTGTGATGGGGAGACACGTCACTTTGCATCAGCTCCAGCCTTCCAAACCACATCATCTGCAAGTGAGGAGAACAAGACCAATCTGTGGGGAGAGGACAGTTGAAGAAAACAAGGCAGATAAGAATAAAGGAGATAAGTAGGAATAAGGGAGGGGAATGAAGGAAAAAGAGAAGAGGAGAAGAGAAGAGAAGAGAAGAGAAGAGAAGAGAAGAGAAGAGAAGAGAAGAGAAGAGAAGAGAAGAGAAGAGAAGAGAAGAGAAGAGAAGAGAAGAGAAGAGAAGAGAAGAGAAGAGAAGAGAAGAGAAGAGAAGAGAAGAGAAGAGAAGAGAAAATAAATCAAAAGAAGATTGTTGAGGCTAAGTAATCAGTGGAATTGAAGGCCTGACTTGGTCCTAGAATTGAAATGTTATCAATCAACAGAGCCATGATACTTATTTCTGTGAAATGTGTTGGCCAAATTAGTTACCATAGCCTTGAGCTTTAAATTGCATGACAAATTAATATTTTAGATTTGCTAAGTGAGTACCATTTTGTAAAAAAATATATGCACAAATACTTGCAGTACATCACTAAGTATACTACAACTCATATTTAATGTATCTTCTTTCATTGCATACATGCTCATTTTACAAACAACACAAAAAATATCACTACATTTATTTGATCTACAAACTTGAGATGTACGAACGTGAGATTTACTACAGGATGTGCCTTGTTAATTTCAGCCAGTGGTTGGTACTAAGTAATTCAATTTTAAACAGAGTCAGGGCACTCTCTGCTGGACATTGCTAAACCTGCAGGACTTATAATCTGTTAAAGGCAGACACTGGATTTTTTGCTACACTGAGCACTACTTGATTTTAGATGTTTAGAAGTACAGATGCCTCTGGCCTCTTTCTCAAGGATATATCCCAACGGCCAAGGAGACTTGAGAAAAATTGAGTTACACCAAAATAAACCTGTCTTCCAAGATGCATGTGCTCCAAGCCTAAATTGGCCTATTTAAAGCCATAACCATGGACAGCCTTTGAATAATATTGACTTGCAAAGTATGCTGAGGTCAAGGACAGAAAGCTAGACCATACTAGTTGGCAAAAGAGTGATGGAAAGTAAACCAGTTACACTAGGATCCATACAAAGTAAAAAGTCAAGTATTCTTTTATTTTAACAAGTAATGGATTGCTGAAAAAAATTAGCTCAAAACATTAATTATGAATCTGTGGTAGTATTTTGTAAAGAAATTCAATCAATATTTTTATGCTTCCTTTCCATGTTTAAATATTAATTACATTTTCTTTTTTATAGAAATGTAGGTATTTTACAGCCCATTTCTGCATCATTAATCTATTATTGTCATTGTGTGGTAGTGGTTTATTTTTGCAAGCTCTTATGATCATAAGAATTATGTGCTTTAGAGGAGGATACAAATATTGCAGCAAGCTGCAAAACCCTAATATGGCACCAACCGAGGAAGCTGCTTTTTTATGTGGTTGCCTGTCTTTTGTGATACTAAATGTGATATATATATATACACATACACGGTATGTATACATACATGCTGTATATATTTATGGCTCTTTTAGTTTAACCTTGTAATCTTTGGCTGGGCAATGATGCAAGTAAACCAATATTTCAAACAATCAGTAAAACCTGTTATTCTTAATCAGTGCTAAAAGAAAAAAGAAGCAATATCATACTATAATTTCAATAATCTGCTGCTGTCTTATGAAATAAATCCAGATTTTACATATCTCTCTTATCCTCATGAAAGAGCGTACAGAGCATATTTAATGTCCAAAAAAACTGTTTTTCGTTCCTCGAAAACTTAACACAGGTCCAGTTTTTATTGAACACACACAGAATACGTGCAGGCTGTCTGTCTGAATCATTGCTCTCTCACTGCAAACCACTCTGTACAGACGAGCACACTATCCATATTCATGTGATTTTTGCCAGAAGGCATTGGTGTCTACTAAAAATAGCATGGTGAGAGAAAGGGTCTCACACTGTGTATCCTAACATTCATGAGCCCAGTCCTTGTGATTGGTTGTAAACAAGTGTCTCTTTGTTGAGACCATTCTTCATGTTGTCGAATAAACACTTGTAAATAATTGCTGTGGGCCAGAATAAAGAGATATTAAAGGTGCATAGCTTAAGTCATGCATTCCTCATTTCTCTTTGTTTGCACATCTCCATGAATTGTATTCTGGGTAGCCAATGTATTTGTGGGCAGGAGGTATGATGTATGTGCATTACAGCTGGTTTTTATGTCTGTGTATTTGTGCCTTTGTATGTTGTATATGTGTGAGTCCAAGTCCAGATGTGCCTGTGCTGCATGTTTGTAGAAATTAGTGAATTATACAGTATTTAAAGAATGTAACAGAATAAAATTTAAAAACATTAAATGTGTTTAGTAAGCAGTGAGTGTACAGTTAAAAACCCCATTACATGTGCACATGCACAAGGTCTGCACAAAGAAACTGGTTTGGGCTCAGACAGAGTTTGGGTAGTATCTCCAGCAGATGGCAGCATACATCAAGCTGCTGTTGACATGCAAGCAACCAATTCAAAATGTTGCACTGCTGTTCACAGTGGCTTCTTTAAAAGGTGACAATACTACTCAAGCATTGTCATTAGTTAAACAGCATTATTGAGCTCAATAGATAACTAACGCTACATACAGTCTGGGTTGTACATTCCTCACTTTAAGTGCTAGATATTTGGTAAACCAATACATAGTAAATACGTGTCAATCTATCAAATTTCAAATGTATTCATGAAGCACATTTAAAACAACAGCAGTTGACCAAAGTGCAGAACAATCAACAACATGAAAGCAACATAAAAGCAACAATCTAGTGAATCCCTACAAAGTAATTGGTGACGCAATACTATTTCTCATCAATAAGTATCATATTCTAATTTCAGGTTGGCTCTTGATCAGGCAAAAGTACTCAAACGTAGCTAATAATACAGGTCATGACCAGTAGCATCCTGCAATGGAACATTCAGGGCCATGTTGGTGGTAATTTGCTATTCTGAGACACATACTTTACATACAAATTTTCTTGGACCAAAAGGAAGTGTCTTAAAGTGTGTGATTGCCCGTACTAATGTGGCAAAGATGCAGGTCATTTCCTTTTTGAAGCATAAAACGGCTGTGGTGCCTGAGGCTTTACTCTGACTTCACTAAAACCGGACATGGAAAGTGTGACAATGTTTCTATGAGCCTGAGAGAATAAGGAGGTGGCTGTGTGGGTGTGTTTTAGTTGAGAAGGACCAATCAGGCCAGAGAGGGACCAGAATGTATTCAGTGTTGAGCTCTTTCATGTTCCATACTGAAAGCAATACACAATCATGATGCTGTTGATGTGTGCCTAAGATGATGACAGCACTGCACACCAATGTGGTAAAATGAAAATTATATTCTTTGCACAAAAGGCCAGCTGCAGGAGATCTAAACTTACAGGTCCTTTCTGGGTTGGCTTATATCAGATACCATCTGATCTTTAGTCCAGCCAGTCAAACAGCTGAGGTTTCACTGATGCCCATGATATCAGTGCAATTTAGGTTGCAAGCCTCATTTAACCCCTGCAACAACAGCTATTGGTCACAAATGTTTGATTTCTGTCAACTTGTCGACATTCTCTTTTTTGTGCTTATCCCAAATAATTTTTTGTTGGATGCATAAATAAAATTACACACACACCACACTTAAGCCAAATGAGTTCACTACATTCATTCAACCATGTCAGCTCAGCCATCAATTACATAAGCTTTTAAAGTAATCTCACTCCCAACAGTCAACACACCCTTGAAGCCCAGGGCAGACAAAGTACAGATTTTTGCATGCATTAATATAATACACAGACACCCTCTTTCTGCAATGTAGCACTGACATGCGTACCAACACATGCAACCTCACATGGTGAGAAACATGTGCCCTGCTGAGATCTGAGCTTTGTGGCCTTTGAAAGTCTCGCTTTCAATTCACTGCATGAAACAACGGAAGCCCAACTGCGGAAAATATGTGCTATTGTAGCTCTTTTAAAAAAAACAACATGGACAATAACTCACAATTGAATCAATTAAGGTTTTGATCAAAGAGGCAAATTAGTGATTCTCTAAGCTTCCAGCAGATAAGGATGTCTGCATTGCTAATCAAAACAATTTTTTCCCTTGTGCATTGTGACAGTGGGGTAGAACAGCAAATTAAGCGAATAATTATCCACCACTTCACAGATACAGTGAAGTGAGAACCCATGTGGTGTTGAGGCTTTGTTATATCAGTCCACAATCACAACTGCTTCACATGTCCTACAGTCAGTACTTTCACTGCCAGCTCACTGTGAAATACTAGATATAAATACATGCCCTGACAATAAAATATATTTATGTTATCTGCAAGTCACTTATATAGATTCAAAACAAATATGAGGAAAATTAGGAAACATTAATGGGTAGGTTCACCATTTTTTAAGTATGTCTTAATGAAATAGTTAAGGTGCCCATGTGAACAGTGAAACAGGTTTTGCATGCTACAATCATTCCTCTTGTCTATACTGACTTCTAATGTGCTTGAATGATGGGGGACACAATCTCACTGTTTTTGTTCTGTACAAAATGCATTCAAAATTGTATCCATCTATAGTATGTGGCTTCCAACAGTCTGAGTTAATCAAATCAAGTAAATATTTCACTCAGTACATACAAATACTGATTTTAGGCTTGGACAATTGGAAGAAGTCACCCTGCACACTAGGAAATTGTAATGAACATTTCTCACTCTGTTTTCTGACACTTTATAGACTGAATTATTATTAAGCAAATTATCAAAAAATAATATTATATAAAAAGCCATAGTTGCATATTTTATATCACACATATAATATATTTTGAAGATAGTAGCATAATAGCATACATGAGCAGTTAGAAAACACAGACATTGTCTGCTAGAAGATCAATAAGAAAGCAAGCAGCATTTGCAGCCTCATCAGCCAAGCACAAAACACCCACATAACAGAGCCAAAATGATGACTCAAGATATTCAATTTAGCACAAAAAGCAACTTTTTACCTTGGTCAAGTGAAACAGTGATGTCAGCTGAGAAAAACCTTTCAGGTCATGGACAAAATATAACAACTATTTGTAGCTTTTGTGTTATTATAATCTGTCTGTTTCCTTTGATTGACAGCATTTGACATCATTATGGATAGGGAAATGAAAAAGTAAACAAACTGCTCTGGTTACATGTCAAAGACAGACAATGTGATGCTAGCAATGGTTTTGGAGAGTAATGACCACACCAGTATCTAATGGGACCGAAATAACATTTTCAAGTATGTTTAGATGGTGTGTGCAGCAGGTCGCTAAGCAGCTAATTAGCTATAGAGCCTGGAAACTGACTTTAGCAGTATACTTTTCCCTGGTGAATGTTAGTTTGGTAGTTCATTTAGCAAGACAAGGTGCAGCACAAGACATGTTCATATCTGTAAGTTAGATAAGAAGAATGAAGCTAATGCAGGGTATTATACTTTAGAATCTGTTGCTCTGGTGTAGCTGGCTGCTGTCTGGCTCAGAATGACTTTATGCCCGGCCTATGACACTATGTCATTGATTTATGCAAGATTTGATTTGCTGTCATGTATTGTTCTGTATCAGCACTCTTTACTGAACAACAGTATTTTTTTTTTTAATAATAAAAAAAATATATACATATACATATGTACACACATCCACACCAACCTACACCTTCTTTATGTTTTTATCTGTGATCTAAAAGTTTTATGTACAGTACAGATTACCAATAACTGAATGTCTGTAAGTTTACCATCAATGGTAGCATTTTATTCCTTTTTTTCTTGAAATCCATATGAATAACTATTCGAGATAGTATGTATGTCTGCATGAATGTGCGGATCTAGAGGAAGCAGGATAGAATGGATGTGGGAATGTTCATTGTTTATCTATGTGTATGAATTGTGTTTATTAAAACATTTTCTTGTAGTTGTATTTAGAGTATATCCTGTTCTTATCTAGCATGTTCAGGAAGTTGCACCTTCAATCTAATTGTAGGCTTCTGCTGTGAAATGGCAATAAAGGCATTCTGTTATATTCTATTCAATACAAAAAAAAAGAAAGTGAAATCTCGTTTAGTTGTTTTTTTGTGTGTGTGTGTGTGTGTGTGTGTGTGTGTGTGTGTGTGTGTGTGTGTGTGTGTGTGTGTGTGTGTGTGTGTGTGTGTGTGTGTGTGTGTGTTTGATGTTGATACCTAGCATGACAAACACTGAACAAGTCTGAGCATGTCAGCAAACACACTCCAAAACTCCAAAAACTATCCAACGTATTTGAGTTGTAAATACACAAGCTTGCAAATGAAATATTATACGAGCTGCAATGGCAGCACAAAGTGTTTGGGGGATCTGTAACTGTTGTACAGCTAGTATATAAACTATGAAGCAACACATGGCAAAGAAAAAGAGTGGGCAAAGCATCCACAGCTTAAATAGGCCACCCATACTGCAAAGTGGTTTAAGTATATCATGTGCATGCTCAATTTAAAAATGTTTTTGCCTTTGTGACAAAGTGGGTGAGAGCACACCATTTGTACCCAAACACCACATTTGTACCATAACTTATTAATTTAACTATACTTGTTGTTTTGTTTGTTTGGACCATAAGTTAGTCAGTAATCAAACTTTGCAGATACTTACTATCCCGGGTTTGTTTGTGTTTGCAGTATATTTGGTTATAAGTTACATCTCAGCAGACTTTTGGTTAAAATAAAACACACACTGGTATTAAGTTTAGTTTGAGGTCACAAGTTTAGTATTTTCTTTCTTTGTTACTCACCATACTTAAGTGCTCAGGAGACAAAGGGAGGAGGCGACCTACATTTCCTGAATTTATAGACTGGTGACATCATTAGTGATGTCACTAGGATAGAACCATGTGGAGGGGTGGTCTGTAATTATTGTATAAATTATTAAGGGGGTTTGTGATTTGATCAAGTTTGGTTGCAGATGTAATATAGGGACGCTGTATAAAAGTGATGCCATTTGACTGTCATTTAATTGTTAATCTTGTTGTTACTTACCTGTTTCAGGAGGGGCTCAGGACTTACCTGAGGAGTGGTATAGTCCACCTTCATTCAGAGTGCGGGCTGATGGAGGGCTCTATATAAGCAGTAGCTTTGAGACTGCTCGGGGGTAGAAACTGCTTTGGTAGAGTGTAGCTGTGTACATGTTACTTAACTTGATTTCAGTTATGCTTATGAGTTAAGTTAATTGTTTAGTTTTTCCTTTATTTTTGTTTTGTATATCTTTTTGGTTACACGTGTAACACTTTTTATTATAAAACTACCGTTGGACAACTGATCAAGCCTTCTGTGTCTGCCTCCTACTGAAGATGGTACCACTTTGGTCGGCCTCTACCACAGCCTTGAACACCACCTGCCTGGCTCTGTTACTCACTGCCCAAACAAATCTAACACCAAATAAGAGTACGCCACTAGACATTGCATATTAGATCATTTGCCTAGTCATTGACATGGTAATCATTGTCAGTACAAATCTATCAAAGATATTTTTGTAGATAATCAACAATTGGGAGTCTCTTTTTTAATAAGCAAAGCTGATAGAATGTTATTCTTTCATCTCACACGGTCATTAGTTTGGGTGTTACCCACACTAGCCTACTCCTGTCTCTCACAAATCAAAGTAAATAGAAAGTTCATTGTTGATCTCTATTCATCCCAGACTTTGAAAATGAGGTCACAGGCTTGACACAGTTTTGCCAGCACTTGTTGATCCATAAGATTATTTTTGATATATCAATTATTCTCCTTCAGATCTAAAAATATATGGCTAATAACATTTTGAAGTATTCATATACATATGGGCAGAAGCAACGATGACAAACAAGTTCCAAAATGGAACATTGAAAAATAAACCATTGTTTTAGAAAGTATATATGTAGTAAGAATTTAATATTTGGAGGTGCTATCTTTGGATTAGTCCCTTGGTGAAGGACATAATTCTGTCCCTTTTTACATGAATATATGTCTGGAAACACCTAATTGAAACAGTGCTTGGATTGTTGCAACTAAAGCTGCATATTTTTAAGCTTTTAACTTTCCTTTTTCTAACCAGCCCCAAGACACCTGAGTCTGACTACTCTTTACATCAAAACCTGCAGTAACATCTAGCATAAAAGTTGAGACATTTATTAAGGTTTTGCTAGAGCTTCAAAAGCAGCCAATTCTTCGCACATCAGATTTATAGCTGTGTGTTATAGCAGCTTATTTTGACTCTCATGGAAAATAAGGCTTATGCTAACTTGAAAGTGCAGACTCACAGCTTGAAGTGCATGTTTTTTGGTTAAACTCAGTCATCTTTCCTAAGGCAAACTCTTTCTTAGTGCCACGGGTTGTGAAACACTTGTACAACACTGCAATTTACCCTGGTCTGTATCAGCTGGTTGCCCAGTAAACCAAATTAGCAAACAAAGACCCATCACCTAGCTTCCATGTGTACCTTTAGTTCAATAATGTGACCAGAGGCTGTGGGCCATTTGTTATCTATCGTTTCTGGAGCATATTTACAACCCTTTTATGAATCAAACCATGATACAGTGTTCATGTAACAATAGGAATTGATTTTCCAAGTCTGTGTGCAACAAATTACACAGTACTGAATAAGAAAATCTGATACAGCCAGCAAGTAATGCATTTCCATTAAAGGTACACTTGATTCCTTTGATTTAAATCCTGTCAACACATTTAATCATTAAATAAATGTAGATACTAGTGACCTATAGTTTTTGGTGACTTAATAGTGTTGGTAAAAGCTGAACTGTATTGCATTTTCATGGCTTAGTACACTACTGTCCCCTGAAATCAAATAATGGATTTCTTAATTTTTCACAATGCTACCAGAAGAGACTGTGCATCATATAAATTAGCCTTCTGTCTGTTTCTCTGGGTCATTATAAAAAAAAAGGCAATTCAATGAGTTTGGTGTTTGTGCCACCACCAAGGAATTTTATATCTCACGTAAATTATGACAATTAAGTTGAGAAATGATACAGTATGAGACCATAAATCGACCCTCTGCAAATAAACAATTGGATCTGTAGTCAAGGCAAACGAAGTCAAGGCAATCAGGACTTTGACGCCCTTCTGTGGTTCGGATGTTGGTTGTGTAAGTGGATCATAGTAAGTAGGACAGTTACAATGACAGACCTAAATGTGTCTCACTGCCTTTGCTTCTAAGGGAACCTGATCAAGCACCAGATGTAGACTTGGCAGACAAAACATACTAGCAAATAATAATCGTAATCATATAAGTGTCAAACTATAACTGTATGCTGCATATAACTTTGATGTTAATACAATATCTTAAATTTGTAATGATATGACACCTTCAACAATATTTATTTTAGCTTAATAATTAAGTGTCATGTATTTTAAAAGGACAACAAGTGAACTACAGTAAGGCCCATGTTAATTAGGATAATGCAGTTAACTATTTTTTCTCCAAGCACATTGGATTGGCTTCCTATAAATGTATCAAATCATTAATTAATGATAAATAAATTAATCTTTATTTTAAATGTGTTTCTATCTACCCACAGAAAGTATCTATAATTATACTGTATATATATATACACATATATATATATATATACACATATATATATATATATATATATATATATATATATATATATATATATATATATATATGTCTGTTTGTCTCTGATGATGTGGAGCATAATGCATAACCCATACTGCATTTCCCCCTAACATTTCATTTTAGATGCACAAGAAGGATCTATTGACAGCTGGCTTTGGATGCAAGCAGCAGCATGACTGAAGCTGAGATGCATCTGAATCAAACAGACAGGGACAGCCTCTATCAACTTATGTGTCGAAATAAAAGCATCTCACACATGAAAGGCAGGATCTCCATGGTTTCCCCTAGAGCTGGGCCTCGTTGCCATGGGAGTGGAAGGCGCTTTTAGAAGAGGAAAAACACAGAAAGACAGGCAGGAAGAGTGTATCATCTTTCCATGTAATCTTGCACAGTTTATTTTGCCTTGAGTTTAAGTAGTTTTTTATCTGTTATCACAATCTGTTTTAGAGTAACTGCAATAGAAACTCTATGTATTTTTTATATTATATAGTATGTATATAAGCAAAGAGATGTTTTAAGATCTAAATTCAGCATTAATCAGCATATCCAGCCACTCATCCATAACACTAAGCAAACCCGACCAGTCATATGACCTATGTCATGACAGACTGTTTGCCTAACTGTGTAATGGTTATTCAGGCAATATTGTGTAAGCCCTGTCCTGATTGTTTTAATGCAATTAACCATCCCATCAGCATGTGCCTGTTCCCGAGTGTGATCTCACTTGTCACAGGGGCAACTGTGAAACAAACAGACACTCTGGTACACAAGGAATCAGAGTGAGATATTATTAGCCTCCTATTTTTACTGATGTTGAAGAAACCAAACTTCAGGTAATTGCTTACACAAGCTAGACCACTGCGATGCTCAGAAGGCCTCATTGAGTTTCAGGACCTACAAAATAGAGAAGGGTTGAATGAGTTCAAAAACCTTGATTCTGTTTATGTAAGTGATCAAATGTGAGGAAGTCCCACCTACATTTTGTTTGGTTGTTATGTACCAAACAGGTCACCCTTGGACTCAGTTCCATACAGTGCCTGAGGTGATTGAGTGGGTGGTGTAACACAAAGCAGGTGCACAGGCTAAGTGATGAGTCTGCTACGTGCAGATACAGCATGATTTTTTCTCTGCCTTATCGTAAACTGTGAATGTCTATACAGATAACAATATGTTAGGCAGTTACATCAAGTTGATTTTGTGCCATTGTCAAATAGAGGCTGCAACTGACAAGACAGAAGCAAAATGAATGACCTGGTCACTGTGATACTGGAAATGTCAATAAAGCAGGGTATATTTAGTCAAATCAAATACTCTGAGCAATCAAACCATAAAGTCATCTCTTTTTTCCCGGTTCTACCAATAGTCTCAACACACAAGTACTAGGTCTTTCAATCCTTTCCTTCAAAGCAGACAATTAATTTGAAAAGTACATTTCTAGCAAACATATCTAATTTTCAGATGAAATTCACAATGTGTGACTCCAGTGAGTTTGGAGCATCATCAAGCGTCAGAAGTGCGTGTGTTTGTGTGTCTTTCTCAGTCAGATCAGGTGTCATCTTCTGTGACGTGTCCTCACATAAACTAATGACGCACTACAAATATGTTGTATAGCCTGCTTGTTACAGTACTTCCACTAAACTGGTGGCTGTGTTTACCAATTTGAAGAGTGATCCATAAAAAGTGATGTCATGTCCCTGAAATAGCAATTACCCAGGGCAGCACTAATGACATAATGGAATATTTTGACCCCTCTTAATTAAGTAATTTGTTTAGCACTGTTATTGAAGATCTGATGTGGTTTTGGAACAGCTTGATCTTTGAGCAAGATTATATAATGTGTATGCTACTGACCCATGATTCAAAAAAGTTGAGTCTGGCGATTCACAATCCCTTAATAATCATCTGTGTGCATCCAATGAAGTAAACCCCTTTTGTTATCAAGTTTTCATTGTTCTTATTGTTAGACTGTTATCAGATTGCCTTGTCTTAACAACAGCATGGCATCTGACCAACAGCTGATGGCCATTTGTATGGAACATGTGATGGATGCAGTGGAGGATAACAAATTACCAAACAACAGAGGTCCACAAACCTTCCTCACTCCAAGTCTAAAGCAGTTCTTACCCTGAGAAAATAAGACGGTGGAGTAAAAGGACCTGGTGACTACATTGGTTAAACATGTTAATAGTGGTATTTTAAGCTGTATTTTATGTGTTTTGGCACAATTTAAGAGTCTGGTAAAACAGAAGATGAGATAAGGAAACTGATCCGGACAAAGCGATTCATGTTGGAAACTAAAACAGACCGGTGAGATATAGTAGAGGAGGGGGATAGTTTCCATTTCTTGGTATGAAAACATCATGTCAAGAAACCAGAGAACAGTATGTAATAGGTCTTGCAGCAAATAGGGAGCTGAGTGGGGGAAGTGCATTCAAAATATTGGAAGTAGCTATAAAATGTCTAAATGTAGTTGTTGTTGATTCCAGCTCATTACTTTAAAATTGTAAACGTGCATTAGCCGGGCAAAGGCATCCAGGTGAATGAAGGTAACCAAGCAACTGTTTTCAGACACTCAAGATTAAGCCAGTGTACTTCCCCTGTTGTACATTTACATTCATGATGCACAGCTCTCAGGGAGACGGATGTTTCCTACAGATAATATGAAATCACTTCTAGTAATCAGATAGAAGTACAAATTTTGCAAAAACATCACAAGACTTTGTATTCCCATTTCTAGTGTTGCTATGAGTTATTTTATGTTTAAAATGTTATGTTGAAATAGCAAATATAAAATGTACTATTGTCACTTTTATTTGGTGCCCATAGAAAGCGAGTAGTTTTGTATGGGTGGCATCAACATGGATTAAGATCCTAATGCAGCTATAACCAACATGCTATATAAAACCAATGCTTCTGCTCTTCTGAATGAAGATAGATCAGTGGAAATCTCGTCAAATCCTATCAGTGGTTGACCAGCAAGGGGAATCACGGGTAATTCACATTTATTACAGGGTATTTCACAGCTGAGTCAACACTCAATACAATGGTCTCCAACAATATCAGCCTCCTCACAGGATCTGGTAACACATCCTGTGCGAAGAGCTATTGTTGAAAAATGTAGGTTGTCTCTGTGGGATATTTATAGGTTTCTTTGTCATCTCAGAAATGAGATGCATCTATCTATTACAGAGGCACAAGAGCCCCTGTATAAGGCCACACATTGTAGGAATACAAAAACCCTTAAATCAAAACAACTGAGAGGGGATTGCTTTGTGGCTATGTTGAATCTGTAGTTCAACCTGAAAGTGGATCATGGGGCTGTATTTGTCCAAAGGCTTTTCTCGGTGGTGCAATCCAAACTGTAAATTTAGTAAAATATTTGCATTATGGAGCATACGTCATTAGAGCCATTGAACTTTAAAACCTCTCCCTACAGATTATTATTATTATAGTTGATGCAGCAATATACTGTTTATACTGTGCGAATGCTTCCTAACACTTCACATTACTATACATTGTTTTTCATGTACTGTATAACATAACTGTCAGTCCCCTGTCAGAGTATATCTGAGCCCTGAGAAACCTATCAATCTTTAACTAGGAGCTATAGTGGCAGCCGGTGCTTTTATGGCTGATATACCCAGAGCTACAATAAGAGCTGTTGCTCTGTTCACTTGAGTAAACATACGTATATGTATATTGCATATAGTAATGCTTTCTTCTTTATTGTACTGTAAATATATGTTAGGCTCTGTTTGAAAAGAGGCCAAACTGTAAGAGTTCATACTTTAGAGGCTGAGCAGTGCAATCTTCTCTGAAATATATGTTTTATTCATTTTATTGGCTGCCTTATTTATTTTCAAACTCCACAACTAAGTCATATTTTCATTAAGAGCTGTACATAGTACATTATGATGCCTAGTTTAAGATCTTGTTATTTAAGTTCTTGATCGTCTTTGCAAACTATTTGCAGGTATTGCTGATAAATATTATCTACAGCACTTTCTTGTATAAAAAGCACACACAATTTAATTTGTAGAACATGGGTTTCTCTAACAGCATCATTTGTAATTCAGTTTTCATGAAATATAACAGTAAGTGTTCTGTATCACAGTAAAGAAAAAGCAGATAAAGCTCCATTTGTGCACTGATTAAAAGTATGCATACTCAATGGTAAAAAAAAAAAAACCCTCTAAGGTTTCTGGTTTCTAGTGATATTTTTAATCACTGGAAAGGTCAGGAAGAAAACAACAGGCTTAGGAGAAATACGAGACAGTGGTTGTCTCACGCCAGCTGATGCTGCAGCCACATTAACACACCAAGGAACAAAATGGCTGTAAATCATTATGTTAATATTTTTGTGCCTGTTTTTATGCAATTATGAGGTGAGGATGACGTTTTTTGTTGGCTGTGCATCTGTTTTTTTTGTTGGCTGTGCATATTAATTTCCATCATTAGAATTCAATTCTAAAAAATGAATATTGAGAACCATATAAGCATTGAGTCTGAAGCTGAAATATAATAAAGACAGACAACATCAGTATTTTCCATAATTTAATTCATTATAAAATCTCATTTTACAAAACAAAAATGAAAATAAATAATTTAATAGATAAATAAACGGATAAGGAAGTACTCAGGTTTCTAATGTCACAATGCTAGAAAGAGGCAAATCACAATCACCTAGGAGATAGTCTCTTTTCAGGGTGGACATTTTGTTCACCACTTTAAAGCGAAGGGACCGCTGGCTGATGTCTTCCTCTGAGATACCGTCAAAGAAGAAATCCTCATTGAAGATCGGATTACGGCTCTTTCTGATGACTGTGCTGCGTTGCTTCTGGACTTTCCCAGGAACCAGAGAGAGGCTGACACTGCAGTTGATAATCTTGGGGTCTACAGAGAGAGGATACAGGCCCTCAGCACTGATCAGGCGAACCCGTAGTCTTTGGTTATCCAGGCAGTACTCTGCTGAGAGTCTCAGGCTGCCATCTTTCCCTATGGGTACCATTCTCTCCTTCATTACCCTCTCTCTGTGCAGAGTCAAGTCCGTGGGGAAGATGGTGGGTGGCGCCAAGCTGTAATTGTTGGGCAGGCCTTCAGCTAACCCCTCTGATGCCCTCCTCATGACATTTGGGCTGTTGTCTGTGGAGCTGCCTTCATCTGTGGACAGGGAATTGTTTCTGGACACCATTGCCTTCCTCATGTTCCTTGACAACAGCAGTTCATGGCTCAGTGCTTTGAAGAGGGAAGACTTGGCAGGGCACCTGGTCAGCAGGGGCGAGCTGAAAGGAGAAGATTCAGTAGAGGAAGTCGTATCGCTGTCCAGAGTGGCCTGCCAGTTCAGGGTGTAGCCTCTCGGGGAAAGCCTGGAGGTCAGGGTATTAAGGCTGAAGGATGAAGGGGAGGATGAGGGGGAGGTAGAAAGGGAAACTTTGGAGCACATGCTGGATCGACTCCTGGGCAGCAGTAGTGGAGAGCAGCCAGGATCAGAGTGAAAGAGAGACTCCTTCCTCCTGGTGTGGGGGCTCTCCAGTAAGGTGCAAAAGCCATAGCAGGTCTGGGCTTTGGCCAGGTGTGGAAGGGACAAGGCAGCCTGGCTCTGGGGGTCTGCATTGGTTGTCTCCTCATCACTGCAGCCATCATAGGGGCTCTCATCCACACTCTCCACCTGTATAATGTGTGGGTTGAGTGGCTCATGGTGTGTCACCTCTATTTCAGGGCTAGCCCTCTCACAGGGAGACACCTTGATAGCGCGGGCAGCTCGGCTGTGCTCCGTATGCTTAGTCTCCTGCAAGGACGGGATTGTTGGGGGGATACAGAACTCTGGGATGTTGTCAGGGGTGATGACATTCGGACATAGCGAAATTCTTTTAGGTTTGTCAGCTTTTTCTCCAAAGATTAAATCACCAATTTTAAAGCTGAATTCTGCTGATGGGATAGGCAGGTTAGAGCTCTCCATTGACACAAGGATCTTCTCTACCACCCACATGGGTAGGAATTTGGAAACTCTGTCAAATCAAAAAGATATACTTGTAAATTGCTGCACTGTCTCCTGAAATCTAACACACAAATGCAAACGTCTATAAAAAGCTTTGTTTCGTAATATCTAAAATCATTAACTTTGCAGGAAGATTTTCTTACCTTATATTATCAAGATATGGATAATCCACAAGATTTTCCTGGACAGGAAAGACTGGTAGCTCCAGCTAAAAGATCAGGGTGTTGTGAGAAATCCTGAGATACTCTTGACAGCAAATGCAGGTTCTCTCTTGTCAAGACAGGCACATCTGTGGCAGTTTGAGAGACGCAGGGAGTGTAAATTAAGAAGGAAACCAGTGACTCTAACACACGCCCCCTGTGCTGCTTTAACTGGATCCTCCCTTTCTGCTTGGCCACTTTCTCCCATGGAAATATCCAAACCACATCAGAGCTCAATGCCCCTGTAGTAGCAAGATAAGCTTACTACTTTGAAAAGTGAACAGTTGTTTTAAAACAGCTGGCAGGCTTTTAATTCACATGTTTGTTTTTCCATTAATTTAAATTAAATGGTGTGTCCTTGTTCTGTGAGAATAAACAAGGCGATCTGATAAGATTAATTCTGAACTTTTAGAACCCTGACCTTTAGTGGCTGGCCTCTGGTAGCTTTCCTAAGTTTATAAGAGCTACAGGTCAATTTCAGTGCAAACAATGCTAATACCTTGCATTTTAAATCCTTATTGGTGGAAACATCCAGCAGGAATTTGTTCACTTATTGAGGTTATCATGTTTCCTCACAATGTCTCATTAGTTAGCCTCAAAACTGTACATTGTAATGTATATTACAATGTATATTACAACTGTATATTGTTAATTATATATACTTGCATACATTCAGTATATCCTTAAGTGTGATATGATGCATTTTTGCACTTATATTGAGTAACATATTAATATCTACTCTTAGAAGACACTATTTTTATGTTTTTGTTGCATTATCAAATGATCTGGAAAATCCCAGACATACTGGCCTATACATGCCCTATAATTTAGCCTGCTATATTTGCTTTCTCTAGAATCCTTTTTTAATGACTGATGATTTAAATTACACTCTGTTGGGGTGACCAAGTGATATCTGGACAAAATGATTTTGGATGTATACTGGTGAAAGATTGTGTGGCTCTGAGGGAATGTATTCTTTATTGCTGCAGTAGATAGATAGATTAATAGACAAATGAATACTTCATTAATCCTGAAGGAAATGTATAATTAATTAAAATAACTGGGAGTGCATGATGCATAAATGTGCTACAATATACATGCTAGTCGTTTACTCACACATAAATCCTTGGAATGCATTTATTTAAGCCTTGTCTTAAACAGGATCTCTTTTTCAAGAAAGATCCTTGAATGTTTAGATGAAACCCTTTACGTGCAGACCTGAGCTTTCTGGCTTCTGTCTTGCAAGTAGCTTTTCACAATTACAGTTTTGACATCTAAATGAATCTTTAAATTGAGTGGTATTCCTGTATATGTAGCTATACATCCCAATACAAATACAGCTAAACTGAAAAGTGTATCTGTTCATCAACAAGCACTTTGCCCTTAGTGAAGAACTGTATTGGTAGAGCAGAACATAATGTGTCTTTATTACAGATGAGCTTTCTGAAAAGTCAACATCCGTGTTAAAAGAAGAACAATGAGAACACTGCTTTATTTGTACTGTGGTTACACTGAATATGGCGTCGTAGGTCATACAGCTTTATTGAAATGGTATGTCACCCTCTTGTGGCGAGATAAGAAGCAGCCCTATGCATGGGTGACAAATGCATGACAAAGTGGAATTTGTGGTATGCCCTGTGTGTGCACTGTACACTGTATAATGTACACAGAACACCTCCACCCCCAACCCCCCCACATGCCCTTCCCTATAAAAAAAGAAAAAAAAGAAGAAGAAATCGAATCAAATCAAATCAACTGAATAGAAATGAAAGACTCAAGCAGTGCTACTGACATAAATGTGTTTTTTTTGACAGTTTTTGTATGTTTAAAAATGCTTGTGTCCCTTTGATAGGTTGGACCTTTGACTTTCCTTGCAAAACTAGTGAGGGGAACATTTTAATCTGTGCACAGGCCAAGGTTCAAGTGGAGTAACTTGGTTACCATTTGTAACCAGGCTCTAAAAGGACAGAATGATGTGCAGACAGATGTGAGGACAGAATGAGATAGTATACCAGGAAAGTGTCCTTAAGGGGGAACTTCTCAGAATTGTTATCCAAGCACAGCACAGGAACACAAATCTTCTCATAATATTTCAATGTTAATGATGTATATTGATAAATAATGACAACACTACACGCTATCCACCCAAGCTCCTGTCTTCGTTTTTAACGTAGCTCAGCATGTATTTGCATGGATGACTGTATATCTCCATTGGGGGGCACTATATGTTCAGTTTACAACACAACAGAGATGAAAGAGAGAGGTGTTAATTTAACTGAAACATTGAATATAATGTAATTATTCTCTAGAACTGTAAAACTGTTAATGCTACCAGAATTATCTTATTTTTATTTTATAATATGTATATATAAATCATATGTCGTGTCCTGATGGCATCCATTTGAAATAAATTACATGGTTATATTTGCTGGTTTCAGTATCATTTTCCATGTGCTATTGATCTAGAATAAAGCAAAGCACAGATAAGGGCTGACTGCCCCTCGCTGGTGGCTGGTCTGCTGGCACCCATTTGGCAGATGCACTTCACTGACCCATGTAAAAAGTAAGACAACTAATTTATTAAAATCTCTATGGCTTTATGCATTACATGACTGTCAGTCTGTGTAATATCGCAGGATTGTTCACCTAAATCAGTATTCTTGACCCTTTAAATCTAACCTGATCTGGCTACATCTCTATGATTATCAGTGGGCCATGGGTGAGTGTGACGCTGCTTCCTTTTTTCGGCGCATAGATATGTAGTCGCTTTTTTTCCTTTTTTTTTTCTCCATCTCTCTCCACTGTACGATAAACGAGGAGGGGCTTGATGCCGTGGAGGAGGCAGCCAGGCAGGCAGGCTGAGCTGACCCGCTTGCGGTGTGTGTCGCCTAGCCTACATCCAAGTCAGCTCGCATGCATTAACGAGTGACAGACATCAGGTAGGATTCTACCTTCGTTTTTTATTGCATGTTTTCCTGTGTGTCTCAGAGCCTGGCGCGGTTTTTCAAGGTGCTGTTCCTCCCAAAACGGGCTCACACTACAGGGGTGGCGGACCGCTCGATGTTGGCTCAGCAGAAGCCCTGGAAACATTTCATATTAACTGCCTGCAGACAACCTATTCACATAATTTGTTTGATGTGTTTTCACCCTCACCATCACCCTGCCCTTCTTTGGATGTAACATCAGTCGATTTGATTCATTCATTTGATAGCCTATTATAAGCATGTGAAATCTATTTCTTCGCCTAATATGTGACTATGGCTGCTTTTGACATTGACAGATAAGGAGCGATGAGATGAGAATATTTCACTGACCTACTTGTTTGGCGATGTTAAATGTGTAGATTTGCCGAATTTCATGCTCTTAAGTAGGCTATATAGGCAACCAATGCTGCCCAGCTCCAGCATCCTTCCTGCCCTGCAAAGAAATTTGCTGTACAGTAACTTGGACTTGACCTGAATGTTATCTGGATCGGCTCAACATCAAAGCTGACATTGACAGTGCGAGGCTGTGCATGGATGCAACCTCTGGTGACTCACAGTACTGTAGGTCGACAAAAATGTGGGCAGAACAACCAGAAGATGGTCTATAATGGTCTGTTTGCTCAAGTTTGTTAAGACTGTTTGAGCTTGCAAGCCCACTAATCTTTCTCTCTAGTGATACAAATGTGCTATATTTTATGAATCCCATTAGGGAAATTCTTTAAAAAAACATTCTTTTTACCTGATACCTGCCTGCCCGCAGAGGTCAGGGGTGCACGCTTACTTGGCTGCGATGGTGAGTCTTTCCCCAAGACACCAACAGAGAGGATGGGCATCTTCTGATTGAAAGGCATGTGTTCTTAACCACTAGGCTGAACTGCTGCACTGGTGAGATGTTTAATGAGCTGTGCATGTGGTGGTTTCACACACGCAAAGGGCAATAAATGTTAGAGTGACTGTGGGGTGAAGGGGCCACACAGTAAAACCCCCACATTTTCTTTTCATGGTTAGTTTTAGATTCATTGTTGTTAGCAGAACAGATGTGTTGGGCTTACTTGCTATGTCGAATCATTTTAGCTACATGTACTGTGCATCTACCTCTTTTGATGAAGACTTTTGTCTGCTGTGGCCAACTGCTTAAGAAAAATGTCTCCCCGCCCTTTTACAGTATAGAGCAGCTGAGCCTATGAGAGACATCTTGGATACCAAGGGTCAATTCAAGGATACTCATGCTGCAAAGGGGGGTTTAGAACTAATACTGGAGAGAGTGACATGTTTTACCTGAGTGATGTAACCAGAAACGTCTAACTGTATCAGCATGATTCAGACAGCTGTGATTCTAGATAGCTTTATACAGTAAACCTCTGATGGCGCTGGCAGCCAGATCCCATCTGGGAGTACCCATTCTAAAAATGCACTCCCTGGTGGTACTGTAAGGCACAAGTGTGAGTACACTATAAAAGCATTCTCCACCCACACTGTGGAAATGGTATGTGAGCTCCTCGGTAGCATATTCAAGGTAGATCTGATGCAGAACCATTTTTTCCATTTTTCATGTTTCATGTTGCAAAATTAATTTCTACGAAAGATCTTTCCGTGCCAATAAATGCTAGATGACTGCTTTCTGGTTTGACATGTTGAGTGTACACATCATACACCCACTATTTCTAAACTACATAGGCTCACAGCAAATTGCAAAACCCTCATAGAAATACCTAAACCATGAAATTTGTCTGATAAACCTTAATGCTAACATATTTTCATTTATCTTCATCGCTTTATCAACAATCTATATAATAACCAAGATGACAACTTGCACATTTATACAATTTTTTACTGTCAGCAATATGTCAGCATATTTTCAAAGAGGGTAAGCAATACACTTGGCAGATTGGCGGAATGTGCCAATAGAGAATAATCTCGAGATTACTTAGTGCTGGAAAGGTTTTAGGAATAGTAATTACTTTTTTCTCATTATGGAATTGAGCTGGATTGTCTGTAGGATTAATGTATTTATGTTTAGACTACCCATAACAGATTTGCTCATTGACTGTGCATATACCGTATGTGTTTTTTGTGTATGTGTGGTCACAATGTTTGCACTAGTAAGACCAAATAACATTGCACATTCAGAAATCTCATTTTGTGGTAGTACTGAAGCTATGTAAATCTCAGCAGTGGTACGTTGCACCTGTTGGTTCCCCGTATGAGGCGTTTGCTTGCCCAGGCTTTAAACAGAGTAAGAGACCTTTTAAGTTTGAGCATCTACGGTGAACACTGTACATTTTTCAACAACACAGTAAACAGATATAATTAGATCACAGCACCACCAATGTCACAAGCTCACATGCAGCATGAATCTGCCAGCGGCAACTGATAAAGGCTTTCTGTTCCACCAAACAAAACACTAGATGCTATTCACAAGACCCAAGGTTATACAGTAAGAGCAGTGTTAGCCAATTTGTAAGCCTCTGACTAAAGAAATAAGAACAGCTTTAAACTTGCAACATAAAAAGTAGCATAGATGTGTAGTTACCATCAGCTTTCAGCATTACCTCTTGTTTAAATTTGTGAAACATTCAATACTGCAATTTCAGCTTGCAGTGGTAATTAAAACCAAGCACTTTTTAAATGGTGCCTTTTTCCCACTCATTGCCAACTACTGAAGAGGCTATTACCACAGTTATTGTGAATTACGGGAAGCTATTAAGGGTATCTCTACTGTTACAACTTCAGTTCACACTCTCAACTCACTGTCTCATTTTCTGGGAGTCACAAGACTCAAAAATGGTCTTGTCGTGAAGGGCTTTTAGTCAGCGCTCGTGCAAATCTTGCAATCCTCAAGCTGTGCCATAAATAACAAGTAAGCAAGTATTTTGATCCACAACTTGTTAAGTGTTGAGAACAAGCAATTGTTTGGGACAAGGCCTCAACTGTATTTCCGTGCTGTTCATTAGAAAGTGATTTTCCTCTCAGCTGTTGCAGTTGTTCCGTCATTAGGAATACATTCCTGGTTGGAATTCCCCAGGAAATGTGAGGTTGGAGGGTGGAAAGTAAGGGTTTTGAGGGTCACTGGAGAGTGTGATTGTTGAACCATATTTAATGCACAAGTGTGTAGGAGGGGGGAACTAAAACACACCCCATGCTGTTGCTGTGACTCAGCCTTTGTGTTTCATGTTTACCAGTGAAATAGATCTCTCCTATGTATTTTCTCGCTGCTGCCTCTGTGATCGCAGCCTCTTTAGGCCCTGGCTCACATCCAACTCCTTCTCTATAGAACAAAAGTTAGATGTATAAGCTGGATGCCATTCTCACTCCTGCCCCACTACATCAATCTGAATTCATAGTTTCCTCTGTATTTCCCAACAGATGAATGGAGCAGGCAGTTGATATGTTAGAGCAATACTTAATACTTGACCATGTTTCTAAAATGCCTTCAGATGTGACGAGTGGTTGATCTCACTTGTAATTAAACTCAGATCAGATTAAATTGGCTGCACGCTTGATTAATAGCTCTTGGTCATTACATCAATACACTCAGTGTCAGAAAATCCACAGGTCACTCAGTTGTTGATCCTGAAATGTGTGTCAGCTTAATATATTACACATTTTTTAATACAAATGATTGCGACATGTACGCAGCACACATTTATTTATTTTTTTGTTATTTTTGCAAAACTATAGAATATGTGATTCTATATTGAACACAGGCTTCTCAAAAGCTGGCAGTGGTACTCACTGACTATTTTACTGTAAATGTGGTCTAAACTGACGCGGCTGTGCTAGTGATGCATAAGCAGACTCCAGAAGTAGGTCAGTAGATGCAGGCATGGTGTGGTTCATGTCAATAGCAGTGGCACAGCCTGTGGCACTTCTCATCAGCAGGTCAAATGAGATGCCAGTTTCAGCTAGCAGACGACAGGTTTGACTTCATTGTCATGCACACAGAACATGGTCCCAAAGTGTGTTAGAGGCATGTAAGAAAAATCGTTGATCAGACTCAGAGGGTTCACTGAGCACCAGCTTCCAGCTAAAGTAAATCGGTGTCTGCTTACTTTTGACTGCCTGGCTGCTTTTGGATACATACATTTAGTTAATTTAGGCATATTTTGTCAATTGTGGCTAATTTAATTGAGTTGTTTTTTTCCTTACTTCTTTGTATGTGTGTGTGTGTTTTTGAGGGAAGGCTGTTTTGTTGAAGTTTAATTTAGCAGTGGGCAAGCATCTGATGAAAGCGTCAGTATCTGTGCTGGAGTTTTAAATAGCATGCTCTTGTTCAAATCGCGTAAATTACTCTATCACCATTGAGTTGCACTTTTCAACTTTCAGTGAATAGGTGTGCAGTTAAGGCGAGTTAATTTTGTTAAGGAAGGTGTTACTGCTGTAGAAACACAGGAGTCCTTGTAGATTTAAATAAAACATCTCTGTTTTGGTGCCACGGAAAAAAACAACAACACTGGAACGAACAGGAACATCACCCACTCTGTCTGAAGCAAACCGATTGTCAGCGGTGAAGATCATGTGATACCTGTGCTAAAGATCATGTGAGCCTATTTGAAAAGGGGTGGCTGAACTAATGCCCTTTTGTATCTGACTTGTTTGTTTGCTTTATTACGAGTCTGAATGAAAACTGTTAAGAATTCATTTGGAGCTGATGCTATTTTGTCAATATCTTCCCCTCTGTTCTTTGCAAACTGCTGCCGTGGGTCTTAATAGTCACAGAATCTATAGAAAACATTGAATCTACCTGGTGGTCTTTGTTCACTTATAATGGCTGCTTGTGCTCAGTGAATACACACCTTGTTGTAACCTGCCCAGCTTCTTTTTATGCTACTGTAGGTACTATAGCCCAGAGCATCTATGTATTAAATAGAGTATTTGAGGTTACACTCAAAGGATTGAGGACTTAAAAATTCTTGAATTGCTGTATTATGATCCATTGAACTGTAATTACTATTCTACAGACATAGAATACACTGTATGTGAGACAATATACTGTAAGTGTACACTGTATGTAATATTTAGAGCTTTAATATACTATGCAGTTATTATTTGTGCTATCCTTTTGGGAGTCTTTTTTGTGCCCAGACTCACAAAGGAAGCACATTAGAGGTACCCACCCAAAGGCTCTGATGGTTTTGCCCCTTTCATCAGTGTGCTGAGTGTTTTCTAGCAGGGAGTCTCCCAGGGGCACCACAGGAGTCAGAGGTCAATGACAGTGGGGCAGAGATCCTAGTGATCGAGCAACTTGCGATCGATTCGCATCAATGAAACATCACAGCCAAATACAGCTGAGTGGTATGGGTCCTCCACCATAGTGCAGTTTAGAAAATCACTTGATGACACAAAGAATACGTTTTTACACCTGTGAGTCAACTGTTTAACTCACAGACAAAAATCAAAGAGCAGCATTTGAAGAGTAAATTGCCCCAGAGGTTGAGAGGCTTAAACATTTTTCAGACAAAGTTAACAAAGGCTAGCTGCAATGGGACAGAGGCAAGATGGAAAATCCTAGAGATAAAGTAAACAAAATGATATTGCTGTTGAATGACACCATTGATCTTGTTTTAGGGGGAGTCGACAAGGCAGTGGTCTCACATCAAGGTTAATTGAGGGCCGTCAGGCATTTTGTGTGTACAGCAGCTGTCAGGCTGTTTTCATTTCTGCCCAGGGGAAAGGACTCTCCTGTCTGAAGAGTAGCACTGAAATTACTGCTATCCTCTGCTCTGATCCTCTGAAAGCTGTGAGGGTTGCTGACCGAGCAAGAACTCTCTGTGTGTCTCTTACTCTCTCTTTCTCACTCTCTCCTGGCTCAGGGCTATGTAGTGTCAGCACCTTGAGTCTCAAAGAACTGTGGACTGCCCTGACACACTCTCGTCAAAATGATTTCATATTGGCCCAGCGGAAGTGCATTTAGCAGCTGAAAGCTGTACTGTATAAGTGATTGTGTTACTTTATCCTTGTATATTCAGCTGCTCATCAGCAGTGCAGTGACCTTGTGTTAAGGGCAAAGGGACTCTCTGGTTACTGTCAGTAGATGTCAATATCTATAATCAAGTCTTTGCTCTGTTTTTGGAGATTGAATGATAAATATAGCTTATGAAAGAGTTGATTGATAATTTATACTGGTACTGTTTTTTCTGAGAGTGACCATTTTGGGCCTCGAACACATTATGTTTGAAAACTGTCCCTGCAAGAGCTAGTACATCCCATATTCATCTCACTTTGTTGTACCAAAGAGTAAGCCTGATCTCAACGGACCTAGAATAAGAGTGAATAATGGGCTTAATTCAGCAGGTGGTCAGATACACAAAACATGAATGAATGTTTCTCAGTCTGCTGGATATATAAATAGGCAATTGTAGCCATACTACACTGTATAATATGATAATATGGTGTGTTCCTTCCATGCAAAAAAAAGAAGATTTTTAATTTAGCAGCTCTACTAAGATGTAGTCTACACCACTGAGAACATTTTTGCAAGACTTCTGCATTATGCCTTAGCTCATAGGTACATTTTGTAATATCTGTTAATTTTGTTGATTCATCTGACCTCAAAAATGTGTTGACCATAACCGTAGTTGTTATGCTGATCCTCTAGGTCAAGTGCCACATATATTCTAAACGGTTGCTGTGGGAATAAGGTCACCTGGTGGGATGGCACAAAATCATTAGCAGAGGAGGAGATTTTAATTCAAGTCAGGCGTTAATTATACGGAATCCTGATGTTTCATACTGTTACCTTGTTTGTTGGTGCGCTGTCGCTCTTAGAGCTGGACGAGAGCTGAATATAAATGTTGACGTTCTTCAAAATCTGCATTGTCTGGCAAATCAGAAGCGATGAGCTGATTGAGTGTGTTCAATTTCCTGTTAGCAGCCAGTAAAGCGGGGGAGAAATCAACATCATCTTGAAGCAGATTCTAATATAACCTCTTGTCTCTTTGTATGTTTTTGTTTTTAATTTTTTACCATCATTACATTTATACTCCCAGGTCTGTTTGTTACATTTCACAACATCTAAATCTCTCTCTCTGTGATTGTGTCTGTAATGACACTGAAAAGAATAAGTAAAACATTTCCAGTGCAGTAATAAGCAAAAGTTAGCATGCAATCAGCTCATGTAAAGTATAACATAGGACTCATCACATCATCTGACCTCTACAGGCAAGGAAAGAATGAGACTCCAGGATAATAGCTGCTGGTACAGTCAACAAAAATAGCCAATCGTATTATGTTTACTACATATTTGATTGTTTCCCTTCCATTATCCTCTCTAATTTCACCCCCTTGGCTATTCTGTTGTGACATTGGTTCTACCTGCTAGAGAACACATGTGCTACAGCAAAACAGTCATTCATTGCAATAATCATGTTATTTATAGAGGTATTGTTCAAATTGAATCTGCAGTTCCGGATCATGTGCTCAAAGTCAGAGTTCATTGCTTTGATGATGCTGTGTCTCTTCAATACAGCACATAGAGAGAGTTCTTTGTAAGATGAGACATTATCTAGAGAATGCCCTCAATAGATCATCTATTACATTGCTATGCATGTGTTCGCATGTTGTCATAGATAGCTTCTGCAGCACTTTTTAATAGCTTTAAGAATAGCTCCTTTTCATTTAATGAAAGCCTCAGTGTGGGACTGTTTATAACTGTATTCAATAATAATTGAATGAAGCAGTGGCTTCTTGGTAAGTAACAGCTTAGTAGCTGTGATTCTACATCTCAAGGCACCATAAAGCTCATCATCATGTTCTTTAGGTTAATAAATGTTCAGTTGTGATCACATAGCTGAAGTGTTGCTGCCATTAATACATTTGTTAACATTCCCATGAAAAACTGAAGCATTTATCATATTTTTGTCAATGTGGTTGTGATAAGTGAAGAGTATGCTGTTGATTTGGATTAATGAAGACACTGTGCGCTCACATAGAACCTAATTCCATGGCATTTGAGGATGACTTGCAGGCCTAGCAGACATGGATCAGAGCATTTCATCTATTTTTCTGTCACACGAACAAACACACAGGACGCACACTGTCTTTCTATTTTCTCTACAGCGTATTTTTGTGAATACAATTTTAAGAATATATTGAGGCAAGCACTACCTGTTTTTGAATAAGAAATGCTACAGTCCTGCCAAATCTGCATCACTGAATTACAGTGATCACATCTGAGCATGCTATGGCACTCATCCTTGTCATCACTGGAAGGCTCATACACAATACGCATTATATGATTTCATCAAGAAAACATCTACACAAACTGATAGCATGATGTGCTATTCCAGATATTTCGCAGGGAATGTATAATGCTAAAAAAATCTGAAAGACAACAATTAACACAAAACCTAACCAGAGAATTGCACTTTATGTGATCTAATCTTGGAAATTCATATCATATCTTTTCCCCTACCAAAGATGCTGTGTGTAAGTTTAGAATGATACAGTGTTAATTTCTTGCCACCATTACCATCTGTGCAGTCCACTATATGGCAGCTGTTTGCTTCTCTCTCTGTTAAGTCTTCAGTTTCCTCAGACAAGGAGATTGATGGACCAACAAGTGCCAATGGAAAGGGGCTGCCCACCCACAGTGGACATGCTACCCCTGCTAGGCTATACCCACGAGATGACACCCTCTCCCGCCAGTCTGGCCGGGATGGTGTCACATAACAGAGCCAGGTGTGTGTGCCAGCCTGGGGTCAAGGGTCACTCGAGTACTAATGACCAGGACTGGTGATCCTCCCTTTGAAAACAGTGTGAGGTGGCTGATGTGCAGCGTGGTGCCTCTGGTAATTCTTCATTTCCTCTGATTTGTCTCTGGTGTGTCTCATTCATTATCCGTGCTTTCTGCCCTTTTCGTAATCCAAAATCAAATGTAGTTCTACCACATGTGGGATTATTGGTGCTGTTATTTAATGACTGTCAGGATCTCTGTCATTTATTTATGATCTACGGCCTATGTGAAGAGCTCATACTGGGAAACATGCACTATATTTACAGTTTGATTTGATTTCTCTGTGCCTGGGAAAAGGCTGTCATAAATTACAGGAATCTCATGGAGTGAGGCACTGTGAAGCTTTATAAATTCCCCACTGGGAGGAGGGACAAAGAGACAGCGGAGGAGGCTGTGCTCTGAAAGGGCGATCTGTATGCAACTTCTGTGGGAGACAGCATCCTCGACACATGGCACAAGCTCAGAGGCATTGCTTAGATTGTGGCTGGCTTGTCATGTAAGGCGGCTTGCTTTGCTCTCTGTTAGCCTCGGCCTGCGAGCCCTCCTCTTTCAGCCACTGTTTGTGTGTCTTTCAAGATCACTAAGGGTATTTTAGGAAGAACTGATCGGCATTGCTAACACTGAGATATCTACATTTATTTATTCCCAACAGTCTTTTAGTGAGTGAGGCTACCTTTAATTCAAACCAACAGCACTAATGATGTGTTGCCAATTTCTTTTGAGCATACACCAGGCCTGCACATCCTGGATGTCTCAATGAGATGGATCTGTCTGCCTTGCCTTGGTGCAGAGCCGTGGGACTAATTGAATTACACAACCCCCTCCGTAGCTTCTCAGTCCCATGGGAGTGCACAACTAATCATTTGGAATCTCTGTTTTTCAGAAATGGGGAGGGGTGGGTATATCAATGGTTGTCCTGTGAGCAACCAACTGTATAGCCTCTGTTGTTTACTTTTCTGTAACATCTCCATAGCTACCATAGGATTCGCTGTCATCACTCCAGAAGGCTCTTAACCTATTGACCTCTTAAGGCTGTGGTGCAGGCAGCCACAGCTGGTGCCCAGATGCACCCCACAAACTTAACAGTATTCACTGATGAAATAAGAGTTAAATCTAGGAAGATGGCTGATCACTTTTCTCCAGAGCCCATTATTTAAAGTACAACAATGCAAAGACCTCATTCCACACATGCTTTACTAGACTTGATGGTGTTACCATAGACCAAAGCAAATGCATCCCCATTATTACACTTATTGGGAACAAAGGTATAGTTTTGCAACCCCACTTTTTGTCTTTTTAAAAATAAACTCATCATCATACAGTCCCTGCAATCGGGTGATTATATTTAAGCAGCCTATCAGTCATCGTTTTACTGTTTTCAGCAACTGAAAAAAAATTATAAACAATAATAAATAAGTAATAAACGAATCACACAATTTTGGACCACCCTTTGAGTTGGTGCAAAAGTGTCAATTAACAGACAGTCAAATGTTCAGTGGTGGAAAGCGACTTATTTGGACTACTACAGACTACTTTGTTTTAGTTTTGTTTTAGTCAGACTTTGGATGGAGTTATTTTTAAATTATGAGGATGCATCACTCCATGTAATGATCTCTCATGTCTTCCAATCGCTGTGCGCTGTGCCTTCACTATTATGATTATTCTCTAATTTTGTCATACAGGGTAAATGAGAGGCACAAGTTTACTCTAAGGGGTGGTTTCCCAGTAAGGTCTAGTCCTCAACTAAAACGGCCCTTTTAAGTCTACAGGAGAAAAGGAGTTGTGCATTAAGATAGTCCTTGATTTAAGATAATGCAGGTAAAATGATCTGCTTTTGAGATTATGATTATTTATTCCTGTATAACATTACAACTACATCAGCTAGTGGTGCTATTGAGAATAGCTACCACCAGAAGATGAACTTGTGAGTAGTGAAAATAGCAACCCTTAGGTTTTCCATGATTTAACCAGGTTTAAATGTCCAAATCATTATTTTATGATTGTAAGGCTTCATTTATATAAACTGTATGTCCTGCAACTTACTACCATTTTAGGCTCCATGATGTTTTTATACATATAATTTCATATATGGAATAGCCATTCTTCTGATAATCATTTCCTGCCCTGATCTACCTGATTATATACTGCTCTTTTTTTGGAGTATTCTCAATCTAACTAATCTAGACTACTGCAGGTGGCTGTTTCTTGACTTTATCTAAGAAGTGAGGTGGTGAAGAAATGCAGGAAATCCATTTTAAATCACAAATGTTTTTCCGGGGGAGGACCCCCAGACTTCCCTGCAAATTACCCTTTTGTATCTTTCCAAGTTTGCTCCCGTATTTTAAAACAAAACCACTGGTCTACTGTAAACTATATATAAAGATGGACATAATGAGGTCTGATATCACCCACTTGTTTTCATCTGAGCCAGTTTGAAGCCCAGAGTTACTGCACATATTTATCGCCATCTTTTCCATCTGGAGCCAGAACCTTTCAAATAAGGAATGTGGGGTGTTGTCTTTCACGCTCTGGAAACATGCCCTGCTACATCGGGCCAAAGCAAATGCTACCTTACTATGAACACCAAGTGGTTCACACTTGGGCCAAAGTTAGCCCAACTTAGCATAAATTGTGCTAACACAGCAAGTATCGTAATCAAGTAACATTCAATTTCTCACAACATTGTGACAACTGTCTGTCCCGGAGCAGCAGGAGAGTGAACTGTCAATCACAGCTGTCAGTCAACACCCATACGGTGGACAACAATGTCTACTATACAAAAACTTTACAAAGTGACCATCAGAACACTTATTATAGGGTTTGAATTTAGCAATTAAAATCACAATGAATCATTGAAAAAAAAAAGTCAGCATTTGCGGAGAGAAGTTGATGTTTTTTGAAGGGGGGTCAATTGGAGCCAGAATTTAGTGACATTGATATTTAAGGCACTTCCACATTGGCTTCAGCTTCAAGCTGTGTTAGTTGCTGTTTGTCGTGTTACTGAGTGGTGAATGACTCTGTGTCTTTGATTTTTGCCATTTGAATGGTCTGAATATATTTTATTTTATATTTTAAGATATACTTAAACATTATTGGAACATAATCAGGATAATGGACCTTTCCCTGCCACAATTGTGTGCAGAAGAAGTATATGCTAGTGCCCATCATTGTCAAAACGTCAAGCCTGCCAGAAGTCCTAAGCTGACAGTTTAACATTGTGATGAAGAGTGTAGTGAAGATTATGCTGAACCCAATGGAACCTAATTTATTTAACTTCTCTGGCTTCTATAGTGCAGTGAAAATGAATGCAAGTTATTGTTGTTTTTTGTGTAATTGACGCCTTGTGATTATCAAGAGTTCATACTGTACCCGCCTTACAGTTATAAGTATTACAAGCGGGATGCTAACACTGTTTCATACTACATAGCTCTGGATCTGAATGCTAAATTGCTGCAGCAGGGAAAGTATGCTGTATGTTAGAGGAAATTGTTCCCTATTCTTTGCCCAAAATTGGTGAAGCTATGGTGAAACATCAGACATTGGGCGTCACTATCAACTGCTAATATGAATGCCCCCGTCTGTCGGAGGTGCTTTCATTGTCGCCCTTTCATAAAACAGATTTACTGCTACATCTCTACTGCCCATGCTAATGAAGTAACACCCACTGAAGGGACACAGCATTGATTTCATTTCCTGCCTCTCTGGCTGCTCCCGGGGTAGGTAGATGGAGATTACATGTCGATGTCATATAAAGGGAGAGATTAAAGAATCTGTATCCAGCTGGAGTGTCACAGCTGTGTGCTCTGCCTGACAATTAGATGCAGGAGTTTAAGAGAGAGCAGAGATGGCACTCAGTACCGTGGGCTTTCTCTCTTTTCCTACAGATCTTTGGAGTGTAACTTTTCGTCTTGTTAACCCAGGCAGGATGTGGAGGCTGGCAGGTTTGTTTTCCTCTCCCACACATGTCTGCCAGTGAGACGGATGATACTACCCCTGTCAGAGATCTGTGGAGAGGCAACGATGAAATGGATGGGTTGTCCAGTTATTATAGAACAGAGGAGGGCACAATTCATTGCCTGCCTGCCTGCCTGCGTACCCATGTGCTCACTCAGTGTGCACAGTCTGCGCGCCTGCCTCTCCTATCAGTGATAGGATGACAAAATAAGGCTAAAAAGAATGTAAAATACCACTGTTGTTAACTGTGCAATCTTAGACCACTTTAACCTTATTCTCAGCTGATGAAGACACATTTTGGCGTGTTGTTTAATGAGTGCAGTGTGTTACAATTGAGCAACAAAACTGTTCAAAGTCCCTGTTAAATTTCAATTCATCCTTTATCTCTGACATTTTAAGATACCTCTAGCAGGCATGTATAAGATACCTCTTGCAGGCATGTGTGGGATACAGCTGTATGAATTTTAGAGCACATTGTGACTATCAGTGCATTGCACTGTCTGTAAGACTTTACTGATTTAATACTGAGTTATTGCCACACATAAGTATATTTTATTGGTTTTGAGGCTTTATGAGTTGAAATAACTTCTTCACATTGGATTTCCTCTCAAGGTACAGTAAAGTGTTGAGGACAGGGCATCATTTTTGATGTGTATCATTATACATGACTTGTTCTATATTTCTGTGGCACACTGCAGGCAGGACATAAGAAGTATCAATGCCAAAAGCCTTATTCATTCATATTATTGAGTGAAATGCCTTAAGTGCATTTCAGTGTTTAGGGCACTAAAAACAACTGAGGCATTTGAAAACCAATTGTCTCATGTTTTTAGCACATAGCATAGCAAATGCTTTAAGGATGTTTTGTTTTTTGTTTTTTACAAAACACATAAACACATTTTCTATGAGTAATTACTGTGAGACACCATTATTTATGTTGTGCAATCATGTGCTGCTCAAGTTATAAATTAAAGGTTAAGACTTGCAGCAAAATTGAGAATCTGGGTCTGCCACTTGACTTACTCTATGTATAACTTGAATAGGGGTGCAACGGATCACAAAACTCACGGTTTGGATCATATTAGGGTTTTGAGTCACAGATCAGAGCAGAAGAAAAACAAGAGATACAAATATAACTGCTTTTCATTAATTCTGAAAACACTTAAAGCAAGGAACGTTTGACCATGGTCTCAATTCAAGATGTCTAGTATTTAGATAAATTCTTAATATATATAAAATATTCAATACTCATTTGTTCAATTAATGTGTAATATTCGGTATTTAGTTCACCACTAACGTCAGTTAGTTGCTTGATAGCTAATAAACTGCTCAGATGCAGCACATTGAACAACCTCTAAACATACCTGCAGATGTAACTTCAGACCAGGTAGATCCAGGTTTGTTCACTGCTCTCAAGCCAAGTAATTCACAAAAAGCGTCAGCATAATATTTCCATTATCATTTTGCCTGTTATTAACACAACCTTAGCACTGTGTGGCAAACTCAGATAACACCCTTAACCCTGTTTGATTTTCAGGAGACTGTGTGTGTGAACGGGTGAGTGAATCTAACTACTACTGACAGCAGATTTTTGGAGCATGCAGTATTTCATTGTTCTGGATTGTTTCAATAATAATATACACACATTTGCATGAAGCAAGCATATGTATCCACTCCCATGTTAATAAGAGTATTAAAAACTTGAAAAATATCCCATTTAAATGTAGAAACAAATTTAAAATGTGCAATTTATTTGTGATTAATGGCGAGTTAACTCATGACAATCATGCGATTAATTGCGATTAAATATTTTAATCGATTGACGGTCCTGTCCTAATATTAGGGCTGTCAAGGTGAACGGGTTAATGACATGTTAATGCAAAATTAATGTTAACTGCACAATATTTTTTGGAGGTGTGATTAACGCGCGCAAGTTCTGTTTGACCCTTGGCCCGGCCAGTAGTTTGGTAAATAAGGAAGTGATGCAGCAGTAACGTTTTGGATATCAAGCAGAAATGGATAAAGAAAAGGGTCTTGTGAATGGCAAATTAAGCTTCAAAGCCCTGCCAGATGCTCTATCCACAAGACCAAAGTTATTTGCATTTATTGTGGATGTGAATTGAATTACCACCAGAGTACGTCGAGTCTCAAATACCACCTGCTGGCCAAGCATACAGCTGATACATATCCACCATAATATTAACCGGCCTGCATGCTGTAGCCACCAATGAAGCTATCGCTGTTGATAGTTTGTTGCTTGTAGATTTGTTCATGCATCTCCGTTGAGAACTATCTAATGTGGTCTGCCTTTGGCAAGCGGGAGAGTGGCTCTCTGTATTAGCTGTATGCTTGACCAACAAGTAGTTTGTCATATTATGGTTTCAGCATATTTTTGAGCATACAGTACAGTATTTACAGTACAGTATGTATATATATATATATATATATATATATATACATATGTATATGTATATGTATATGTATATGTGTGTGTGTGTGTGTGTGTGTGTGTGTGTGTGTGTGTGTGTGTGTGTGTGTGTGTGTGTGTGTGTGTGTGTGTAAATATATATATATATATATATATATATATATATTTTATTTTTTTTTTCAGACAAAGGAGTCCATTAAAACCACGCTGGAGTTTGGTTAATTTTATTAATCACCACCTTTAATGATTAATCGGTTGATAATGCCCAGATGTTCTTCAAAATAAGTCCAGAGAGAAGCAGTTGCTAGGGTTTTTAATGAAGATGTTAACTGATATGAAGATAAATAGCAGGTATAGAGAAGTTGATATTCAGCTCAGGTACATAATCACCCCTTTGATGTGATGGGTTTGTGTTTTTATTCATTGTGTTTGATGTCCTAAGTCTTTGTTTTCATAAGCTATAGTTACTTGGAATTCAAATTCAGTCCGCTCTGTGTCAGATGATTGCCACAATTAATGATAAATTGCCAAAAGCTGTCATTGAAAATAACATGTATTCTAAGTAGGCTGTTGATCATAAAACAATGTGTAGATGTTGTGTTTAGTGTAGTAATGAAATGCTATCATACTTACTCAGAAAGCATAAATAATAACTATTCAGGTTATTAGCTGGCTCAGGCCCCCCACTTAACTAATTAGTCTGTCTCAGCATTAATGAGTTGTGTGCTATGGTGGCAGAATTCATTCAGGCAATTAGTGGATCTCAGAAAGCATGACACCCCACAGCAAACTGCTGAGCTATACTGTAGGTAGGTCACTCATAACTGAGAGCAGTCAGCTATACGCAGCCATGAGATGACCCCTGGTCCACTGATTGTGATGATTACCCACAAGAAAATGTTAAATTTACCATTATGCTGATACATTGTGTTGTCGTGCTGTATGAAATGATATTATTATGTTTAGAGCTTGTTTTGTCGTGTGTGTGTGGTGTGAAAAATTGTTCAGCTGAGTGGTGCAATTAACTTGCCTTAGCCAGAAATTAGGAGCAGATGATGAGAATAGGCTATGAAAGAGATGTTTGTAAACCTCAACATCAAAGTCGAATTCAGTTATCTGAAATATTTAGACCAAAGTTGTTTACTCTGACTGAGCTGTTGAAAACATACTCTACAAAAAGCCATATAAAAGAGTCAACGGTGAAAATGCTAGCTCTTAGCCTAATGCTCACAACAGAATGCTAACATGCTCACAGTGGCATTGCTTACATATTTGGCAGGAATAATGTTTACCAACTTCAACATCTTAGTCGAGTGTTAGAGCCTGCTGAGATTTGCTAACTTACCACAAAGTAAAGCTGAGGCTGATTGGAATGTCAATCAATCAATCAAGCAATCAATAGAGGAATAGTAGTGCTGGCCTGTTGTGTCCGATACCCTCTTCCTGACTGCAGCAAGTAGTAAAGGTTGCTATCTGGGGGGTTGGGAGCCTTAATGATTCTCCTAGTGTTATTCTTTCAGCACCATCCATCCATCCATCCATTTTCTCTCGCTTATCCGGGGTCAGGTCGCGGTGGCATCAGGCTAAGCAATGTAACCCAGACATCCTTCTCCCCAGCAACGTTTGTCAGAGGGGGATTCCGAGGCGTTCCCAGGCCAGAAGGGATATATAATCCCTCCAGCGTATTCTGGGTTTACCCCGGGGTCTCCTCCCAGTTAGACATGCCTGGAACACCTCCAAAGGGAGGCGTCCAGGAGAC
This sequence comes from Scomber scombrus, assembly GCF_963691925.1. NCBI lineage: Eukaryota > Metazoa > Chordata > Actinopteri > Scombriformes > Scombridae > Scomber > Scomber scombrus. The sequence goes on along the minus strand of NC_084975.1, from coordinate 18,654,051 downwards.
ATCCTCACCAGATGCCCGAACCACCTCAGCTGGCTCTTTTCGATGAGGAGGAGCAGCGGTTCTACTCCTAACCTCCCCCTGGTGTCTGAGCTCCTAACCCTATCTCTAAGGCTGAGCCCAGACACTCTCCGGAGGAAACTCATTTCAGCCGCTTGTATCCGCGATCTTATTCTTTCGGTCACTACCCAAAGCTTGTGACCATAGGTGAGGGTTGTAACGTAGACCCACCGGTAAATTGAGAGCTTTGCCTTCAGGCTCAGCTCCTTCTTTACCAGGACAGTCTGGTGCAACGCCTGCATCACTGCTGATGCCGCACCAATCCGCCTGTCGATCTCGCGATCCACCTTACCCGAGATACTTAAACTCGTCCACTTGGGGCAGTAACACCCTCCTGCCCCCTCAGCACCTGGTGTAAATATCCTTTAGTCAGGGTAACTATTGTATGTTGTGTATGCCAAATAAACCTTTTCAGGGCCTTGTGGTCTTGTTCAATGCTGTTTCAGTACCAGGCAGTGATGTTCCCTGTCAAGATGCTATTGATGTTATGGTGAAGAACTTGAAATTCCTCAGTATTTGAGGGGATAGTCGGAATTTCCTTCAAGAGTCTGAGGTGAAACAAACTCTGCCTTGCCTTTTTTTTGAGTCTTCAGTGATGTGGACACAAAGTTGCTTGAAGTTGGCCACCCTCTCCACTAAGGGTGTAATGGTCCTGAAGTGGTCCATGTTCACACGCCACTGTTCCATCTTCCATGATCTTCCATTTGCCATTGCAGCAGAAACAGCCTGTAACATGACAAATGTGACAAAACTCACACAACCCCTTAGAAATTACTAATTTCCCTGTCAGAATTTGATCCATATTGTCCAGTAACATTTGGAAAATATAGAAGAACTGCATGGTTAATTGATTTATTCCTCTTCAAGTTAGCAAAGAGCTAACTCTTTCTCGTCTCAGCAGGTGGAAGTCTCTGGTGTGAAACCAAACAGGCTTCATACTTAAACATGAGCAAATATACTTATCAGACAGAGGGAATTATAAAATAAAGGTCTCTATGTATTGTTGTTTACTTTGTTTATTTATGTGTTAAATGTATAAGCTTAATCTACTTTAATAGTTCTCTTCAGTGTTTTTCATATTCCATAATGTAGTTGATTCAATAAAACTAAAAATGTTTTTACCCCACCCACTTTGATGATTTAACTTTAATCTTAGGTACAGTTGCTTCTGTGGTTTCAGTTAATCAGTTAAGTTAATGTCATCAGTGGAGTTGACAGCCGTGTCCTGGAATGTGCTCCAGATTGCATCTCACATCACTGGGGGCATGCATCGTAGTTTGTCTACATACTTTGACCTCAACAAGATGACCTATGGACTAGAATGTCTGAACTTAATTCCAATGGCAATTCCACCAATAGTGGTCAAGGTATTTCAATAAAAAACAAAAGTTTTAATCTGCTGGTGGTGCTAGAGGAGAGGTCAGGGGTTTACCAAAGAAGAAGAGAATCCATTCTCTGGGGACCACAACTGTCTGCAATGTTTCATGGCAATCCACTCAATATGTACAGAGACAGACGTGATAAGACGGTCTCGCCTTTAATTCCATTTCTTTGGATGAATAGCAGTAGCCACGCAAAACTAACTATGGTGTTCAGAATGACACAAGGACAATTGCGGCAGGTAGTTAGAAATTAGTCATTTTTGTGCTCTCAGCAGGGTTGGTCTTGGATACAGAATGGATACAGCTACAGATCTTTGAGTTGCAAGCTTATCCTGAAAATACTGACTGTAGCACTTTATATGACTTTATGTTGTTCTGTTTGTCCTTTTTTATTGATGCTGCTCCTCATGCCTTTTAAATTGCCCCTTGGGGACAAATAAAGTGTTTTGAATTGAAATTGAATTGAATTGAATTGCATTCAAAGTATATGCAACTCTGATTATTAACGAAACACCATAGCATAAGTGGGAATTGTGATACAAAGTGTGATTTGACTGCAAATAAGCCAATAATGTTTCTTTGACACCTACTGTAGCCACCACGCAGCAGGGATCCTTTTCATCAACCTCAGGATATGTGTTGTTTAAGACTGAGTGGACCTTAGGTAAACCAACACAGAGAAAGGTTGTCTTTTTTAATATGCTTGAGTTACACCTTGAGTGTCACATTCACAGTATATACATTGGGCAGCCCCAACATACAACCCTTAAATGTATATTGTTTTATGCCACTGTGGGAGAGGTGACCAAAGAAATGCTGCTTCTTTTTTGAGGATAAAGTAAGATAAACCCACATAAATGTTAGATGGGAAATGGTAATTCAAAGGACGCAGTGTGCTGTGACACTGATGAGAGAAATTTGTAGAATTTCTCATCAGTGTCACAGCTTCCAAATGGGAGTCAGCTAGTAAAAAATTCTCTTTGTTGTTTGTTAGCATCTGATAGCTCCTTCAGGGAATATTTTATAATAAAGAGTCTCTTTATGTAGCCCACACCAACACTGACTTGTCTGAATTATTCCAGTTTCATGGATTTTTAATCAGCACAGTGCCATAAAAACTATTTTCTTCAAGGACAGAATAATCTCTCAGTGTCTGTCGATTTCAGAACAGGACATTTTTTACAGTTGTCCTTCACCATGATGCTGTCTTTGTCTGGCAAGGTAACAGACATAATTACCCTCTGATTGCAGGGTGGAAAATAACTGCCCTCATAAAGTACACCTGGGTCACTAAACTATTACAGGCTTTTTATGTTGATCTAAACGAATTTGGTTAAATCCCTGGTACTTGGTTGAATATGTACAGTATTGTGCAAATCATATACTGTATGTTATGAAATGTGAGCAAGAATATTGTGAAAGTTATATTGGACACAAAATTGACAAGTGTTGTATGCTTACAGTCTTCATACTTCCTTCAGATGGCATGTACATGTGGTGTCACTTATTGCCATTAAATATGTGCATTTTAATTCATTTTCTTGATATGCCTTTATGAATATTAAAATGGTTCCATGCACAATAACTATACAAATACATTAACATACTTAACATTTAGAACAATTGCGTTTATCCTCCATCTTTGCCCGTAAGAATGAGTCCATTGTTTCCAATCATAGACTGTAAAAAATATGGATGTAATCATCATGATGTCACCCATTGCTTTGTGGACTGCCGTTTTGAAGCCTTGAGTTAAGCAATTTGACTGTTGCCATCTTGGATTTTAATGCTGCCATCTTTGATGTCTTGAGCCAGAAGTGACCATATTTGGACAAGAGATTGGAGCTGACCCTAGCACTAGCTACTAGCTAGGTTAGCACAGTGCATTTACAGTCTGTGGTTAACTGTGATAATGCTTATGAAAAAGATATACTAACCAGAAAAACAGGAGACTTTTTTAAATGACCAAAATGTTACAATTAACTTTCATGAAAAGAAAAAACACAGTTCATGAAATAGGCGGCTATGCCTATTCTGAATCTGTTATGCCATGGTTATTTTACATTAGCAACATTGCTGCTTTAACATCTATTTTTCTCTAAATTGGATCATAATTTGCTAAATGAATATTGTGCTGTATTGAAGAAGACTTGTAACTAGCAATTGAGACCATAAACTCATTAGAAGTAGGGCCATTATCTAATAGACCTCCATACAATCAGACTTCTTTTTGCAACCAGTGGAGTTGCCCCTACTGGCCATTTGAAAGAATGCAGGTTTAAGGTTCATTGGCTTCACTACTCAAACCCAGAGCTACTTGCTTGTTTCCAACAAACTGGTGAGAAAGCCATTTATTCATTTGCATGGCTTAATACGTTTACACTTTGCACACTTTTCCACATTTGCATCACACACCACAGTTTGATGGAATATTTTTTTCATTTAAAGTAGTTGTGTGAACTCTGACATCCCTTATTGTTTGTGCACTGGTGTTCAACAAAGAAATACAAGTTTGTACAATGTACTTTTATTAGTTTATTTATCATAATGTAGAATTGCACCTGGCTATTCCCAAAAATTATCTCAAATACCATATGTAGCAGAGTTACTCTCACGATACTCCAGGTAACAAGCACCTCTTGATCTTAGAAACAGGTGCAACAGTCTGACATGGTGTCCATGGATGTTATTGGAATGTATCAAACCTCAGTGCCTGCATGGTACTGAAGTTAACAGGAAGATCATATCAGACAGATCGTGATGTGTGGTTTTCATATGATCAAAGTCATGTTAATGTTGAAATTCCAGATGCTCACTCAACAAAGTGAATTTAAACAAAATCTCTCTAAACCTTCCATAAGTGCATAAGTCAACTTTTCCACTGTAGATGCTCACTTACTGTAGATACCTAAGAACATGAGTGGTTAGGCACAAGTTGATGTCTTGTTGTGGATGTTTATCAGATTTAAATGACAACCAGCATTCTTGGACCAGTGGATAGAGTTGCACTGGTGAAATCATTCATGTATTCAAGATATCCTTAGCATTTATTAGTAACACACAGTCAGAATCTGTTTATAATCTAGAGGTGGACACATCTTGATTTACATTTACGCTTCATTTCTTACCTGTTTGCAGGAGGTACAGCATGAACTGAATATTGTGAGTGGGGTGTGTAGTGCTTAAATCAAGGTCTGAAGGTCAAACGTTTACTGCATCAGTAGTGGTAAGTGACTATGGGCTTCTTCAGGTACAAATTCCACCTGAGGGCATTTCTTTTCTTTCTTTTTTTGACTGGCAACATTTTGACAGCTTTGTTTTGAGCTACCCCTTACACCTTTAAATAACTTGCATTTTTTTGTTCTCATCCATTACTCTAACGATTGCTGTGGCCAATGAGCCATCTAGCTAGGCTGGGTCCGAGCTTGATGATGCGCCTTGCATTCAGCAGCGAGAGAGAGTCAACGAGTGAGTGAGTGCAGTGTGTTTGTCTGCATCTGCTTTAGATGTTGTTCATCCAACAGTCTCTAAGCTCATTACAGTAATCAGGTTAAAGAGAGGGGAACTGGGGAGTGCTTGGCCTACAGCATGTTTCTTCTGGACTTCCCCAGTGAGACGGAGAACCTCTCACACAGGCTCCAACTGAGCTACTGGGACCCGGCCCTGCAGACGCCTGCTCCTAATGATCGGTTCCCGCTGCTTCTGTTTGTATGAAACCCACACTGGGGTATTCAACTGCACCCATGCTGTCATAATGACCAGCTTGTAATTGTAAAGTTCTTCTGATATTACAGCTATTCTTTTCTGAGTTTCTGATCCACTTATTGTGGTTCACACTAGCACATTTAGTAAATAAAAGTCCTGCTTTCTGCACTTTGTAGTGTTTTTGAATAGATGGCAAATAAACAATGAAGCACAGATGAGTCTTTATTTCAGTTTTGTCTTCACAAACTTAAGGAAGAATGCAGTTAAACTGTGTGAAATGGTTCAGCATTTACAAACGAAGCATGACTATGGAGGAGAGACATCTGTGAGTCACAAAAGCTGTTATTCAGCAGTAAGAATAGTGTTGGTCTTGCATACTGCCACTCCTGTTTGTGCTTCGGTTTTATTTTGTATTTTCAGTTGTAGACTAAAATCTACTAAAATCCTTGAACACTTATTCCTGAGTCTTTTTTTTTAATCTAGCCTAGTGAGAAACTGTCAGATAAAAATCAACTGCTCAGTAACAGTGAGGCAGACACACTTCAGTTGATGTGTAATAGTGACAGCTTGTCTCTTTAAACACTGAGTGTGTGTAGCCATTGAAGAAGCTTCAGTGACCATCTTAAGGACCACTAATGAAAGTCAGAGCTTTTTATCATTCATTGGTTTCTCCTGCTAACTGCACTGCACAGAAAAGGCCTTTTTTCCCCTCTTTTTTTCCCCTGCTTTGCAGCTGACAGAAATCACCTGACCTGGGAACTGCCCAAAAGCAGGGTTGCCATGGCAACCAGCAGATGTGGAGCATGAAATAGTGAGCCTCTGAGTCCTTAACTAAGCATGGCAGCATCCCTTACATGCTCCACTCAGTTTTGTGTAGCTCCTCTATCTCAGTACAAGCCCGGCTACAACATATGGCCAGAGGTGTATCGTTGTGTTTCCCCCTCTGTCCTCATGCTCAGCTGGTAGCATGCAATGGAAGAATTTAAAGTAATCAGCAGGTTCTTGTCAGTTGACCCTGTTGCACAATATAAAAAAGGGGATCCGTGCTGAGTGTGGGTGGGTGGTTAGTTGACCAGATGTTTATGAGGTGGATTTAAGCCAGAGATGTTTGTTTCTTGTAATCAGGAACACTTGGACATTATTTAGGGATGGAAATCCAGTGAGATGGGCGGAAAACGGCAGTAAAAAAAGGAAGGTAGTCAAAAATGATGGCAGAAGACTCCCAAAATAATTAATGTGTCCTTGTTTTGACATTGTCTATCACTTCACACTGTATTGCATGTTTAACTATACATGTCCTAACTACATGCCAGGGGTGAAAAGTAACTGATTGCAAGGGCTGTTGTCCCTGTAATTCTACTTTTTCATGTACTATTCTAAGTGTATTCTGAAACTAGGAATTATACTTTAAATTAAATAAATATTCATTGAGGTTCTTCTCTCTACTACTTATGGAATGGCAAGAATAACAGAGTAGTCTGCTGTTGTGCTGTAATGGCAAAATCAGCAGGATGTATTGCTGGAATTTGACTCTTCCACGCAGCATTTTAGAAAACTTTTTCTCTTTCTCTTTCATGAAATAGATTATCACCACTGTCATGTTTTTGTTATTGAATGTTTATCATAGGTTATATTACTTTCTAAACAGGCAAACAAAAACAAGTAGCACTTCTCCTCACCTGGGGATTGTAGTAGACTATACAAGAAATACTATCTTGTTAAAAGCATGTATGTCTTTGAAACATTCTTTAGAAAAGACTTGTCCAATTTGTTGTCCGGCCTCCTGTACACAGAATCCGCTTGAGGAACTTTGTGAAGTGTACAGTATTTGTCTGAGGGAAAGTTGTTGTATACGCTGTCTCCAGCCAATTTAAACATTTGATTCTCCAGTGTTTTTAGTCCTCGCTGAGAGAAAAAACAAAGCTGCGAGGCACACAATGATACTGTGCTTGGAATGTACTCCCAAGTTAAATGAATAATGGGGGTTTTCGTTTGCCTTGGCCTTGTACAGTTTGCTTTTAACTTTTATTGTTGACCATTCATTCATCATTGTTGGGAGGGAATAGACTCTAGCTCTTTCGTTAGTTAAGGAAAAGGGTCTTGTTAAAGTGCCTGTCTCTGCACATGTACTGTACGTCTTCTGCACTACACTGTGGAGATCAATGTACCAGTACATGATATCATGACAGTTTCTCATTCTCTCAGTGTAGCTCTCCGCTTAAAATGTTGCATTATGTTTCTGTGCTGCTTTGTTGAAAGCAGCAAACTGAAGTGACACTTTCACAGAAAGGTATTTTCATTTTTCAGACACGCTCTATCAAAATGAATCAATGTCACCTCCCTCAATCTCTTTTTTTCTGCTCAACATTTTCCATGTACTTGTGACAGGATAGCTGAGAGGCCCTCTGGGTGACACTGGGATTGTGTAGTCATCTACACAGATAAAGGATCCTATAACATTGTTAAAGCTTTCTCTGACCTTGTCAGCTTGACACTTAAAAGTTGAAATCCGTAAATCACTGCAGGGTGCGTTGTACATCCAGATGACCCTGGAAGCGGTTGCAGCTGTGGACCTGAGGGTAGAGTGGATGTGGCTGCTGCTGCTGCTGCTGTCCAGCCTTATATGTCCAGGAAAAGGTGGGCACAGCAGCAGCCATGGCAACTGCGGGCAGAGTCGCTGATCTGGAAACAATGGGCTGACAACATGGCCTCTCCCTGAACCTCCTCTCATACAACAACATGGTTTCACTCATCATTAACAATGGATTTTATTGTTACAAAGACCATTTTGATTTGGTTATAGATTACCATGTTGGTAAGTGTTTCCTTGTATAATGCTCCACTAAGCCTACTGAGAGTATCGATAATAACAAAATATCTTGTGCAGGAGGGACTAATAGCAAATGCACTTCACACCTGATATGTCCTTAGCTAAATGTTTAGTTTAGAACAGTTGTTCTCTGCCACTGTGTGTCAGGTTTCTTCCGTTACAGCATGCCAGAGGATATAAAATGCTGATAAAGTCCCTTGCTGTATCACACTTTGGAGCGAAGCCAGCATATGTTCCATTCCACTGCTCTTGATACTGTAATCAGCATGCAAGTGGTAGTAGGCAGTCAGCTCCTAAAGTATGAGAGAGACTCAGTGCTAGGGAGGCAGCGCAGGAGGGGGATTGGAGTCACCTGGTTTTACAGGACATGACAGAATATACTGTTTGTGGGAGACCAAGGTTGTGAGAGAGTCGTCTAATCCTCACATCCCCCTGTAGGATGTTCCATTTTGAATATTTATGTCAACAAAGACTGATTAGTTTGTGTTTGGAGGCTGTTTGTGTGTGTGTTGTTTTGCATTTAACTCACCTCACCTCTACCTATCGTGCTGTATTTGCTTATGCTCCATTGTCATTGTCACATGATTCATTACACAGTTTGATTGTGTTGTTTATTTTGCACATGGTTTGTCAGACTGTTTTATAATAAAATGATGTTTGGCAGACAGTTGGTTGTACAGTGGAGGAAACATTGACATACAGTACAAGGACTGGGTTTGACATCTTAACTGTGACCTTTGTGTGTGATGTAATGATTTCACGAGCCTTGTACATATTCTTGCACTAATTACTGTCACATCTGTGTAGTCTTTTCTTGATGCTCCTTAATCTCCCTGTGCGTGTCTTGTCTACTTTTGATGAAATAGCATTTCAATTATGTCATACTGTATTGCTGGCACATAGTCCTGCAATCACTGTGGAGTGCAGGAGAGAGAAGAAGCCAAAGGCTGATTTAATGCAAGTCTCCCAACTGGTTTGAGCGACATGGCTGAAAGAATCTGTCAGAGGACAGATTGGATTTTGCTGGGTAGGATTTCGTTTTTGAGAAGTTGTGTACTGTATGTGGTAAATTTGACTCTTCTCTTTCACAACTCTGCATCTGCTTTTGAGAGGTAGTTCAATTGTCATGCTAAAGTGACCCTTACAAATGGAGTGAAGCTCAGTAAATACAGCAGAATGTGCAATCACAACACTTCATCATATCTCCTCATCTGATTTGCGTGATCCAGCCATACACATAAAGGAGCTGAGTACACTTTGCTGATTGCACATAGGTTGCTTCACAGATGACAGGCGAGCAGTGCTTCCAGATTGTTTGATAAAGAAGGTGCATGTCCATAGGTGCAAAAATGCATCTGAGAGGAGGTAGAGAAGACTTGATGCCGCCAATACTCTCATTCACTTTAGATTGTACAAGGCATCAGAAATTGTACACTGTGGTTCTAATGTTGAGGTTTTGCTTTTCAATCTCACTGCAGTTTGAGCAACAGCCCATTCTGTATGCTGTCAATAACATGCACATTCTGGGGATTCTGGCCCTCTCTTACCATCAGTTACAATATGGTACACTCACACTATTTAGTTCAGATACACTGTGTGCAGCTTATGTCTCCACGGGGTTGATGCTTTACAGCTGGTGTGAGAACTGAGAAGCAACTGTGGCGTTTCTTTGAGAAAAAACGCAAGATGCAAATATGTGTTGGGGAGCTGTGATACTAACAGATAACAGGCTAGCTTGTATCAGTTTTGGTTCACATTGGGTTCATTGTTAGCCTTATTTGACTAATGTGATGTGGTCTTTTATATGGGGATTTTGTGTATATGGGTATTAAATGTGAAACCTCCATGTGATCGTGGGAAGAAAATGTTATCCATAATGAACACATTGTACATACCCTCCATTTGGTACATAGTGAACAACCCACATTGTAGTAGGCTAACCTGTATGGATTGAAGCCGCTTGAAGAACTCATTAAATCTTAAATACAGCATTACATAACTGTCATGAAATAAATATGTCAGGAAAGTGTGCGGTGAAAATGTGGTGCTCAGAAATGGGCTGCAACTAATTATTATTTTCATTATCAATTAAAGTCAGTTATTTTCTTGTATATAGTGAAAAATGCCCATTTTAATTTCATGATGAAGTCTGATCCAAATATATTCAGTTTACTTCTTCAAATTGTCACAATTTAGAAGCTGCAACCAGCAAATGTTTAGCCTTTTTGCCTAAGAAATTAGTAATGATTGTTCGATTCTTAAAATAGTTGGCGATTAACTAATCAATTAATCCACTAATTATTGCAGCTCTAGTTCACCATCTTCATAAAATAAAAAATAATTTACTCACCATGAAAGGGTTTAAAATTCTCCCTCAATTTACATAAGCTTTGGATTAGTAGAGAGCAGCTGATGATGGATTTCACACTTAACTGTTTTTATAGAAACAAATCTGTTAAGTTGTATTTCCTGTGATATTTTACTTAATTGAAATGCATCATAATTTTTCTTTAGCAATCTATTCTTTGCACTCAGATCATTTTTATATTCAAAATCACTGAGCTGTTGACTACATATGTTCAGTATCATTACTTCAGTCTCCCATTGTTATCAGTCTAACATACATGAACAAGAGCCACATACTGTAAAAAAAGATCTACAAAAGATTTATGGGTAGAAATGTTGTTGATAATGATAATAAAATCATCAAGGACGGAGTTCTTTATTGTTTTGGGCTGATCTGCATCCATCAGTGTATGTAAGTGCTGGCTGAATGACTAAAGAACAAGCTCATTGGTAGAGTGACTGCAGCTGCTGGGTGGAGCTCTCATCCTCTAGTAGCTGTTTCTGTCTCCATCTATTAGGAAGCTCATTCTTCACATCTCAATGAGAGGAGGGATGGTACATATTGAATCATTCTGTGTGTTGTAAGACTCGCTGTAATGACTCCAAAGACTGTTAGACTTAAACCAATAGTACCCTAACTGAGATAAGCACATCCTATCCTATCCACGCCCTTCAGTTTACTGTAAGATTTTCTGTCAATTATTTTCTAAGAATTATAATTCAAGAATTACAAACAATTCATTTTAATCTAGAATATAGTCAGATTTTAGGCACCATTGTCTTTTAACATTAGGAAGAAGCAGTCACATTTTATTATGCCTATCATGGTGCTGCTGCAGGACGCTCTACTTTGCTGGATATTTTTAGTGCAAGAGGAGCTGCTCTCTCCTTCCCTGCGACAATGGCAAGATTCATAATTTCTGTCAGCATCTGTGCCCTTAAATTGCATTACAGCAGAATGTGTAGCCCAGAAGCAGAGCCTGTAGTCCAAACAGTGGGTCATATAAGTAGGGTTCATTTTTAAATGTAGCTGCAAAAATAAGTCAGTGTAGCTCAGAATGTAGTGTGTGGGTTTAAAGTCAGAGCGTGGGTTCAGTGCCTTTTTTTAATCTGAATTGAAAGTGCTGCTTGACTAACACTTTATTAAGTAAAAATAATACTGTGCAAGTCCTAGAACAGCTTGTTCATAGTCATCTTGGTGAAATTTAAATAGCAAGGGTCAGCTCTGCTACACAATGCTGTCCAGTGACTGCTGTGGTTCCTGCTGTAGAAATGATTAATTCATTTATGAAACGTACAGAGGATTTGATAAGGATGGAGGTGAAAGCCTAATTGCATGAATTGCATTCAGTCAGACTCCTGATTCGGTGGGTATTCTTTGCAAGGAAAGAAAGCACAAGGATATAAGAAAGAGGACATTTGGAAGTGGTGCATATTACAGAGAGCATGAGTCATTTTACACTCACTAATTGAAAAGAAGATGTGTAATGAACATTAATTGCATTGTTACACTTTCTAAAGCTTCTAAAATAATAACCCTGCTTCATCCATCATTTCCTTCAGTGGCATACAAATGTTTCACTTTCTGCATCAGTGTGCCATAATCATATTCCCCTGATGTTATTAATGTGGTGAAGGCAAGCTGACAGAATGATTTCTCAGTGGCCCCATGTGCTACTTATGTAGATGCCAGCCCTGAGCTATCAAATAGACCTATAATGATTTGCTATATTTGCTGCAAATCAAGTATGTCTCATGATAAATATGTATTTATGATTGTATAGCATACTATTAGGACTCTGCTTTAGATAATCCAAATTAGGAGAACCACTCAAAATGATTCAGCATTCACATCTGGTGGAAATAACACACCCGACCTTGAGATATCTCCCTTCTGCAGATTGGAACAGTAATTAAGTTCCAGGTTTGCAGAAATATTGGCATTGAATATATAAATGAAAACAATAGCAAATATTTTGCAAACCCTCTTTGCTGTGTACCACCATTAGCTGTCTGTGTTGCCAGTAAGCTCTTGTTGGGTCTCCAGAGACATGCAACGGGCGTACGGGAAACGTTCAATCAAATGGGGATAAAAGACTGTTGTTGTGCTCAGAGTATCAGTGCACGATGTCAAAAGGAGAGAAAAGGAGGTGTGGCGCAGTTCAGCCTATTAACATATTATCAATGCACACATACTCTAATCCTGCTGTTCTCAACAGTCCTGAGAACTGCTGAGGTCGGGTTTTACTTGCTAGCTCCTCCATTCAATGCTACTGACATGTTACATGCTTAAATTACACAATAATAATAGTTCACAAGGCTGGGGATAATATGGTATAGTAAACGCCATTTTAGTGTATTGGTGAGGTTAGTGAAGGATGCTGCCACTGTGTTTTACTGCTCCTTTACTGCCTGTTTCATTGTCAAATGTATCACAGCTTGTTAAAATGGTACTGTCATCATTCACAGAGTTGCCCCACTCATCTATTTTCTACTCATCTATATTTCATCCCGCGAGTGGCTGTTTTTATACTCGCAGAAATGGCTGCCTGATAGTGTAAATAAGGCAAGAGATGTTTGCATCTGCATCACTATTTCTCTTTCTATTCACAAATGCTGCTGAAGCAGATGGAAGCTAAAATGTCTTGTTTACCACCGAATCATTACTGTTTCTCTTGTGATCTCAGTCTAATGGGCTGACCTTGAAGATCCTGTTGCAAAGCAGGGGGATGGTTTAGAGTTGGTGCTTTAAAACAGGAAAATTATATTCACTGTAAATACAATTATTTCCTGCTCTCACTTTATTGCAGTTTTTTTCATTCTATTGTGTTCTTCTAGTTGTTTTTTCCCCCACTTTTTCACAATGGGTCAGGAAGGTTCTGTCATCCTAATTAATGGGTAATTAGTAGGAGAGTTTGTTTAGAAAACGTATCTTGTAATTCACACAGTGTAATGCATGAAATGATCTTAACATACAACAGTGTCCTGCCATGTGATGTAAACTGTAGGGGGACAGTCTTATGCAGTATGGGTGACACGTATTGTACAGTGCAGTAATTGCTGTGTGATTGCTGCATTGAACATGTTCAGAGCAGCTGTAAAGTGCTTGTGTGCTCTTCACAGTTGGAAATCATAGAAAGATAGCTTGAGGTAGCCCATGAATATCTCTTTCAAAAAGAAGAACTCATCCTGGCTTTTGTTGCACTTTGCATGTGCTGGCAGGGGTTTACTTTATTGATTGAATAAAAACCGCAAAAGTTGAAGCACCTCTGTACAGCATTGTTGCTCGGTGTCCATGAAGGAATGTTATTCATTTTCATCCACACCCTGCTGTGCTTTCAAGGGTCATTCATCTTCAAATGTGTTGTTCTTTTTGAAACATTTGGTCTAAACGAATTTATCGCAGTTTAAGTTTCCTGTCCTGTTGCCTCCTAGATTGTTGTGTGACAGACTGGTACAGCAGTTGTTGCTCTCAAGCTCTGCACTGCTGCTGGTATTACAGTCAATCATTAGAGCTGTATCCTCACCAGATGGCTCCTGCCTTCCCTGGTCTCTATTGAATTGTCCATGTTTAGACTCCCCAGCAATCTGCTCTTTGGCCATTTTCATGACTTAATATTTAGAGAAGTAAGAAAAAAAAGCCTAATTCAATGCAGGACTCTTTTCGGACAGATTAATGATTGTGACAGGAGATAGTGCTTTGAAATTACGTTTTTAGGTCCACCTGGTGACCTAGAAAGGGTCATAAAATATAAGATTCAACAGAGTCTCATAAGTGAGTTGTTTCTCACTACTCCTGTCTTAGACAGATATCCATCCATGCTTGAAAACAGAGCTAATGAGGAACTGGCTGCACTGGAGTGTTTGCACGAGGATCCCAGTGAAAAATGTGCTCTCACACTACTGTAAGCTTAGGGATTATCATTATCCTCCTGGGTTTCATCATGTGGTTTCTGCAGTGCTTACTCTCTGAAGTGACTGATGCTACTCACAACAGCTCCTAAAGTGACTGTTGCTTTAGCAGAAGACCTACATTACTGTAATCTTAAACTAACATCAGCCATCACAGGTAACTTTGTCTTGGAGACGGATGTCGCTGAAATCCTTGAGAAAGTCCCACAAAGATACAAACATTTTATCTGCACAATAGATAGCCTATATTTGGCTTGCTGTGTTGTCATTCTGGGATCTCAAGTTGCTTGTCAAAAGGAGAGTATGCTGGATGACAAAAACTCAGTGGGGCTTCTCTGCCAGCCTGTATAGAGGAGAGCTCATGCGGTGCCATTACCCCTTCTTCTTTGTGCTTGTCTTTCCCATTTTGTATGAAGAAAAACTCAGGGAAGGACAGGGGCTATTGGAGAGGAACCCAAGGCCATGACAGTGCTGCAGGCAAAGGCGGGCTCATTCACAACTCCAGCATTATAGAAAATTGACTTTGCAGACTGTCACTGCTCTGCATCAAAATGTCCTGTGGATGAATAGTGAATCCTGAGCTAAAAAAAAACAACCTTTGTTATACATTATGGCTGAGATCTGAATCATGTCAGGGTGAAGATTTGAACTTGTGCCTTTAACTTTATATCCAACTGGTTAAAAAAATGGTTAAAAATACTAAAATTATTTTAGTGTTGACGTAGTATTATAATAACATGAGTGCTATATTTATACTGATATATCTTCTCCCCGCAGGCTAATTTTTGTGCGTAAAAAAAAGAAAAGAAAAAAGGAATAACTAGACTGAACATCTATAAAGTGTGTAAGTAAGAGGCCTCCCTAGTATAGATGACCCTATATATCATGCTCATTCCTCTC
Organism: Scomber scombrus; assembly: GCF_963691925.1. NCBI lineage: Eukaryota > Metazoa > Chordata > Actinopteri > Scombriformes > Scombridae > Scomber > Scomber scombrus. Next base: position 18,638,919 of record NC_084975.1, on the reverse strand, counting down.
CCTGTGGAAGCCAAGGTCAAGGAAGAGGAGAAACCCTCTGCAGTATCAGTCTCTTCTCTTTTTTCTGCACATACAGTATGAGAATATCTGAATTGATTCACCCTAATTGCAGTATGTGACAAAACACCCACTGATTCGTCTCACAGTGAAATCTGCTTCTGGGGGGGACTGCAAGCCTGGAGAAGTGCAAATAATGATGCAGCAGTGGAATGTCATTTTTTGTGTTTTGACTCCGCTCCTGTTATTCGTGCCGATTAGAGTGATTTGCACTGTTTTTCCCCTTTTTCTGCTGAAAGGTCATGTTGTGTGCTGTAGTTGGGCTAATTCTACATGCACTGCAATCAGGCAGAAAATGTCCACACACTTAACCCTTTAATATCAGACCAGTGGGGAAGAATGAGGAGCTGCTCAGGCAGGGGGTACGCTGTAACACAATTTCAATTTCACAAGTAAAAATTGTACCAGAGGAGATAATTGTGATGATTTCTTCTTTGCCTTGTGGAATTATATTCTGCCTCTGAGACTTCCGCTTTACACTTTCAGCCGTGATTGTTCTATGAGAGGACATTTTAATAATGGCCTGTTGATGCCAGTCGTAACACAGACCGTTTACTCCGGATATTGGCCAGCAGTATGATTTTAAACACTCTGAACCTTGCATAATAGTTCTGCTCCATGTGTTTTTCAGGTAGGTCGGTGAGGCCATTATACCCTCCAAGATGGTGGCCTTGTCATTAAAGATCTGTGTGCGCCAGTGCAATGTGGTGAAGACAATGCAGTTTGAACCATCCACACCTGTGTATGACGCCTGCAGAATCATCAGAGAACGAGTCCCAGAAGCCCAGTCAGGACAAGGTTGGTAGATGACTCAGAACATCTCATTTACATAATGTAAATCTATAGGCGTCTAAATTTGCATACACTGTTTCACTCTGTGTTTCAGCCTCAGATTATGGCCTCTTCCTGTCTGATGATGATCCCAGGAAAGGAATCTGGCTAGAGTCTGGAAGAACCCTGGATTACTACATGCTGCGAAATGGAGTAAGAATAAGTCATATAGTCTGGGGTGGAGAACTGTCAGCATCATTTATCATCTCTTAAAGTGATTTACACTTACTTGTGGGAACTGAGATATTTATGCCTCGCTGCTTGCTGGGAGCAACTGCATCCTACTGACGAGAATCATCAGCCATTTTTGGGAGGGGGTGTCATTTTGCTTTCTCTCTTTTCTTACAGGATGTTTTGGAGTACAAGAAGAAACAGAGGCCGCAAAAGATCAAAATGCTGGACGGTGCCGTTAAAACCATCATGGTAGATGACTCGAAAACAGTCGGGGAGCTGCTTGTCACCATATGCAGCAGAATAGGTAAGTGATAGTCTCCCTGTACTGCTAATATGAATCTTGTCAACCCGTCCACGGTATGAATTATTCATCCTCCATTTTATTTTTAGTCAGTAGACTTGACTTTTTGCTGAATTGCATTGTTACTGTGTTATTATGTGCTATTGAATTCGTATTTGAACAGCAGTATTTGTTAAATACTTAGGAGCATTCATGTATGCCTGATAAAGTCCTAATCACTTTTTTGTTTAGAAAACCATGGGCATGATTTATCAAGCTCAAACAAGCTTATTTCCAATAAATGATGAAGTGTTGCTCCTAAGGCCCAGACGGTGCCATTCTTGCCTGTCACTGAGGGGTTCCCTCAGCTGTATATTTCAATTATAATGGGTCGCTATCACGCTCATTTGGGTGCGGAGAAGAGGGGTGTGTGTCTGGCAGATAACTTTATTGGAAAATGTTTGTTTAGAGTATATTTTTCTGCTTGGCTTCTTTTACTCCTTGACTCCCATTTTAGTTTGCTGGCTCCGTACCAGCTTCCCTACACTTCTGTTTCAAAGCAGAGAGAGAGAGAGGGAGAGAGAGAGAGAGAGAGAGAGAGAGAGAGAGAGAGAGAGAGAGAGAGAGAGAGAGAGATGAAAAAAGAGAATTGCAAAATAGACGCCTTTTTTTCTATCACAACTCAAGTTTTCTCCATCTCTGAGAATTCCCTGGCTAACTTGCTCGCCTTTTCAGGAATCACCAACTATGAGGAGTACTCCCTCATCCAGGAGACGACGGAGGAGAAGAAGGAGGATGGAACAGGGACGCTGAAGAAAGACAGAACGCTGCTGCTGCGAGACGGGAGGAAAATGGAAAAGCTCAAAGCCAAACTCCACACAGATGATGATTGTACGTGCGAGCTTGCAATAGCCTCTTGAAGTGTCGGTGATATCTTGATGGCTTCTTATTTTTACATTAATAAATCTGACTCAACGCCACCATGTGGACATGTGCTTTATCACTCAAGTCTAATTTATTGCATGGACATATCAAAGTTTAATGGAATTACCACTGTTATCTTTTGCCCGGAGGACACCAATTACATTTTGAAACATGTGAATATATAAATCACCCTCCAACTGTAGCTGAAAACTAGTTTCCATCTTCAGCAAAAAAAATAACACATTTGACACTTTTCGTGCCCTGTCAAGATTTTCACTTCCATGTGATTAATTTGGTAGATTGTCTGTCTAAACCGATCCGTCTGCACATTTGCCTGGTTAGTTTCACCATCCTCCTCTAGAAACATCTTTGTTAAGTCAATGTCTATTCATTTAATTGCATTTGATAATAGAGTGTGTGTATTGATTGAACAGTGAACTGGCTGGATCACAGCAGGACATTCAGAGAGCAGGGAGTGGAAGAAAGTGAGACTTTGCTGCTCAGACGCAAGTTCTTCTATTCGGACCAGAACGTGGACTCGCGGGACCCTGTCCAGCTAAACCTGCTCTATGTTCAGGTAAACCTATAACACACTCCTTATACTAGTGTAACAAAAAAACTCAGAAGAGAGAATTTATTTGCTGTTACAGTGCATATGACTTTTTTTGCAGAAGAAACAGGAGACAGTGTAATTTGACTCAGTAACTACTCTATGAAGAAGTGTTATCCAATTTTTGGCCAGGTCAATGAATTTGGATCTAGTTGGACTTGTTTCTTTGGTCATACAATGGCACAGTGATGTAAATTCTTACATGATCTCAAAGCTCTCTATGATTCCCACCATCGCACACTATGTTTAGTTTTTCATCTACATACATTAATTTGGTAATCAGCCCCATTGCTGTGCCTTGGGTGGGCTCTAACCTTAAGATGAGTATCTCTTGGTCCCTCACAGGATTCCTTGAGGTTGCAAACAGCTGCAACACCATACTACTGTTCTTAGAGGTCTGGCAAACTCAGTAAAAAATTGTTTGTGCCCTATTTTCAACATGTAAAAACATGGCAGCCATTTTAGAAATGTTAAGCCTCTGCTAAGTTACCCATGGAAAATAGTTTTTTGTTGTAACTTTAACTAAGCTTTCCAGTTGTGTCCTCTTATATTGCCCTGTAAGTAGCTCTAAGGTAACACATATCTTATTCTACTTCAATTTATTTATCATCTGGTTTCAATACTTTATTAAAGACAAGTGATGTTTACACTGAATGGAATATCCTCAAATTCAGCCTGACATATTTAGTATCTGTGTAAACTTTGGAATCTCCACTACTACCTTAAATAAAGTAAATAAAGTAAAAAAGTATATACACTATAAAGGCTGAATGGCTGGAATCACTGGCATTGAAGATGTAAGAAATAATTGTCAGAAGGGGTAGGAGTTTTGAGAGGCAGTGAGTCGATGGGTCAAATATGAAGTATGTATCTGGTGGGTGGATGTTTTATGGACTAACTGGAGAAATGTAGTTAGGTTTTGGAAAGATATGTCTGGATGAGGTGGTGTGTTTTTCGTTAATTCGTTTATACTTCTGGGGGGGGGGGGGCTGACTCCTGGACTCACACAGCACAGTGTGCAGTACCCAAACGCGTGCACGCACACACACATACACACACACACACACACACACACACACACATTTGCTTAAGTCACTTTTGGGGTAATTGCATAGACTTCAATTCATTTTCTGGAGACCTATCCTAACCATAACCACTGATCACCTAACCGTAACCCTTACTCTAACCTTAATCACTGACCCAAAAATCAGCATTTTACCAATGGGGGACACAGCTTTTGTCCCCAAATGCAGAAGCCATCTTCAATTAAGTGGTCATAAGTCTAGTTTGTGTCCCAGAAAGAAACCTAAGTCATACTTACGCAGACACATAAGGCTTACCTTAACCTTAACCATCACCACTACTTGCCTAAACCTAAACCTAAACCTTACCTTAACCACTGACCCAAAAATCTGCTTTTGTCCACAATTGAGCAAACTGTCCTAATTAACTAGTCCTATGTCTGAAATTTGTCCCCAAAAGTAGCCAACAACAGACCACACACGCATAAACACGACATACCCTGTGAGATAGAAGAAATACACAAAAATACAAAATCTCTGCAAAATGAACACTCACTTAGAAACATATAGTGTTGTAAAATATTTATAGTTGTTTGACTCTCTGCATCTTTTCAATCCCTGCTGTCTTGGGAGTTACTGAATATGTTCACAAAAGCCATCTAGCCATCCACCCTCTCTGTCTGTTCCTGCTGCTCTCCTCCCTTCTATCTGTCCGTTCCTGTTTTGGTCTCTATTTTTCTTTCCCTCAGTTTCCTTCCCCTCCAGTTCATCTGTGTCCACTCCCTCTCCATCTCCTACACATTCTGACATAATCGCACACATCCACACCCTCTTACCCTGGCACACATTACAGCGCAGTGCATATCATGCTCCTCTCAAAACACAGACTCATATTTCCTTTCACAATAACAACCCCGCCTCCAGCCCCCGCCTCCTTATGCGTCTCCATTGCCCTTCCCCATCCATCTTTTCCTCTTTCTCTCTCAAACAGAATCAGATTGTTACACAGGCAGATCACAGAGCCTCTTCGCATGGCAGTAGCTTGAATTTGTCACTGTGTTAAAAAGGCCAAATCTTTAGCAGAGTGGAGCATACCCCAGGCTCTTTTCTTTCTTTTCCTCTGATTTTCTTCATCCATTTTCAAGTTTGTAATAATCCCACAGCTTCCTATTCACATCATTCACATTTCTTATTACTTTTAAAAACAACTGTGCAGATGAGGATTTTATAGTTGTGTAGTCTTTTCTTTCCTTTTTCTTTTTGATAGAGCATCCTTGCGAATCATCAGTGAGCTCAAATGTTTATTAATGATTTAAAGCTTCCATGATTTCAAACTAACAACCCCCCCCCCCCACACACACACACACACACACACACACACACACACACACACACACTCACATATTGGAAGCTCTGCCAGTAACAGATTAATCTCTTTCTCTACTGGGCCACTCCCTATCTGTCATGTATTTGTGTTAAGAACGGGATAAACCTCTGGAGCAATAGCATCACCCCCATGCGTACTGCTCTATTGCTTCCATTTATGCTCACTTATACACTACTTGTACCAGGAGATGGCATATCCCAAAGCAGTGCCAGATGAGGAATTTGTGCTGCTTTATTAACCCAGAATATGTTATCCTACACAAAGTACCATCATTTATTATGTTTGTACCAACAATAGTTATGTAAGAGTTGATGATTAAAAATGATGATTTCTGGTATTTTTTTCTTTTTTAGGATATTTATTCAGAAAATGTAGGATTTGGCTTCAGAATAAAACTGTGCCATGCAGGCCATGAAGCTGTTTAATATCCCTTTATGCACTGACTTACTAGCGAGCATCCTGATCGAACCCTCCATGCGTTTAGTTGCCTTAGTGTATTCCTATGTCAGCATTTATATTTATGGCTGTATTATACTCAGTGCTCTGCACAAGCCATGGTGGACTGGTTGACCTCAGTGTAGCCTCACGCTCACAGCTTCTGATGTCTTGTGCTACACTTCCACTCATGCAACTCTATTGAAATGTCCTATTTGCTAAGAGAAATTCAGGGTTTGGTCTCACTGTCTCGTCTGTTAACAAATATAGTTGGATTATACTCATGTCAGTCATCTGGCTAAACGAGATACTGTACCTGTATGAATATAGCATATAATACCGGACTAAATAATAACAGTTTCCTCTACAAAATTGTTTAGCTGAGGTGATAAGCCACTCAGATCCTGACACATCTCATCTTATAATCAATGTAATTTATAGATGAACACCAGCCAAACTGAATATACATACATTTTGCAGGGTTAAATAGTGCCTCATCTTCCTCATATTTCAGAACAGTATTTGTTTTATATGATTTCAGTGGAGGTGGTCGTTTTTAGGGTGCTACTAAACACTGCAGGTAACACTCACATAGCAAAGCAGTGAGTAGTATCCCAGTTTAGAGTCTTATCCTGGCTTTGATTCAGGATATTGTTTATATGCATCATAGAGAAACCTGGTTATTCATCCCTCCGCTAATGACTCAATTTATGTGACACTATCCAGATTTGGTCTAATACTACAGTATACTACTACAGTCTAGTGAGCAGAGTGCACCAGAGTGAATGGCATGTGTGAGGGCTAATTTTAGAGTGTCTTCTTGTGTTCACTAAGAGCTTATGTACTCCACTGTGAATTGCACTGGGGAAAGGACTTGATTGTGAGTGGAGGAGATTGTTGTCCTCATTACAACAGTAAGCTGCTGCTTAGTTTTTCATTGATGTAATGGGACGTAAGAATGAGTCAAGTCCATGCCGTGTGCTGATATGCTAATGCTAAAAGCACTGATGGAGCCTTTCTCACTGTCAGCAAGGCCTCTCAGCTTTTGGAGCCATTAATTTTGCAGCAGTGAACTAGAAAGAGAAGAGAGTCAGAGATGACAGAGAGGGAGAGTGAGAGGCAGAACTGACTGCCCCCTGGAGAAAACAGCACATACTGACAACCATTTGAAAGATGTCAACAAAGGCTTCTCTCAGCTCATCTGCCTAAATGATAAAGATAATGTAGATAGCCTGGCAGAAAAGGCATTGAAACATAAGTGATGTCTCAGTAGCACCAAGCAAGCCTTTTTTTTTTTTTTTCCTTTTTTTTTCTGCTGAGCGAAAAAATACATTCAGTCATTAGATTTCTTAACAACATATTGGAGGCCAGTCTGTATTGCAGATGGGGTATTGTGAATGAGATGCATTTCTGTATTTGTTTTCTTTTTTAATAACACACAATGGACTGTTATGACAAACTGTTGAAGCAGTTACATTTGAAAGCCGGCAGAATGGCTTTTATTGTCAAACAAATCTCATTTGGCTCCCCTGTGTGGATAAGTTTCAGTTATGATGCCCCTGCTCTAGAAATACACATAGTCATTCACTCAGAAGACATTATCAAAGCACACAATGAAGCGCTCATTTACAGAGATGTGTTGGGTGCATTTTGGATAATTCTGCCTTTTTAATTCTATTCTTTTTCCTAGATGTGTGTTTCTCCCTTTCAGTCACTCTGACCAACTTGTTTCTGTTACAGGCTAGGGACGATATATTGAATGGATCCCACCCTGTGTCCTTTGATAAAGCCTGTGAGTTTGCAGGGATCCAGGCTCAGATCCAGTTTGGACCCCATGTGGAGCACAAACACAAGCCCGGATTCCTGGAGTAAGCTTTATTTTTTATCAAAAAGATTCATTAACTCCAACTTTTATAATCACTCTCTGTTGTGCTTTCAAATGTTGGCTGTTCTTCACAGCCATGCATGTGCAGTGGTTATCTCCCTCTGCTTCAGTACATGCTGTTACTTCATGGATTTCCTCAACTGGAAAGCTCAGGAGTGATATCAGCTGTTACAACTGTTGTGTGATATGTAGGCAGTAGGGCAAGAATGACCTCATATGCTGAGGTATGTTAATAGGAAAGGAAATGCCTGTAGCTCAAATAAGTAACCATGTAAAAATGTCATTTATCTCCATAGCCTGAAGGAGTTCCTACCTAAGGAGTACATCAAGCAGCGAGGGTCCGAGAAGAAAATATTCCAAGTATGTACATTACATGGCTGAAATGTTGCATTTAAAAAATAGTGTCTTTGAGACTCATGGGAATTATAGTCATTTGGTCTCTGTTGAGGCATAAATTGACATAATAGAAACCATGTTCTGTAGATCACAACCCTTCAGGTATATAACAAGATGTAATGATCATTCTGGAGCTGGAGATGTCATTGTTTTGTGTCCAGGACCATAAGAATTGTGGAGAGATGACGGAGATTGAAGCAAAAGTGAAGTATGTGAAGCTCGCCAGGTCCTTGCTGACATATGGAGTGTCCTTCTTCCTGGTGAAGGTAAGAGCTAAAGCAATGATAATTTACACCCATATAAAAGGTAAATTAGTAAAAAAAAAAAATAAGAAAAATATCACCAGTTTATTGCAATAACCTAATTGCATACATTCATTAAAAAGATATTTTAGCCATTTAATGATTTCATTAAATTGTTTATTGTTTTGGGGGGATTTTATTTGTTTGGAGTGTCAAAATGAATCGGCACGAGATGATGGAAGTAGAGGATAGCTTTGTGGTGCACAGTGACTGTGTTTCCTGAAGCACGCTCTCAGCTCAGGTGTTATATCCAGAAAAGTCAGCTGTTTAAATAGACGCGTACCAGCATCTCTATTATCTCCTATTCTACAGTCTAGTGTGATCAACTCTTTGGCTAACAGCGCTGTCAAATTTTTATTTCTCTGATGTTTTCACATCACGAATGATGAAAAACAGCATTAAAACATGAGTCTTAAAACACAAGGTAAAACTTGCGACTCATATAGGCTGTTCTATCAGTTTAGTTTGGGGCAACTGCTCTGAAGTTACACCTGATTATACTGTAACTGTGGTAACCAGGCAGTGATGGGCCTCCTGAATTTGCATCCAAAATGCTGTTAAAACTGACAATCCCTGTGACACATTAGCCACAATTTTCACATGGTCCAGCCATATACTAGGTTTTGACCTAGTCTTATTTTTAGACTAGGTCTAAGATAGCAAAAAAGGGGGGTCATATGCAGCAAAAAACACTAGCATTCAGACAATCACATATGTTATAAACAAACCTCCAGGTTCATTTATGTGCAAGAACAACAATGGCTAATGGTAAAAACCAAACTGCCTGTTGTCAACGTCCATCATAATTTACAGACCAACTTCTTGGTTCAACTTTGAGTAACTAAGCCAGAATAATGCAATGCAGTAAAGGGTTATTACTGAAAATTCAGGAACGCTCTCTTTTGGTCTAACCTTCAAATAAAATGTTATATAATCTGGCTAAACTTTTTTACAAGTGTGATTGTCTGACTTCTTGTATGTCTGTAGCTTGTCTGACTAGGTTGTAGTAATGTTGCAGTGTTTGAAGATCTTGGCTGTAAACTTGGTGAGTACGATGTTCTCATAACTGATAGAAATGGTGGCCAAAGCTACGAAAATAAGAACCAAACATTTCCTAATAATTACTGAGCAATATCAGTTAAATGATACACCTGGTTGTAGCAAACAGACACGTGACTAAAAAACTGATCTGAAATACACTATGCTGTTAAACAGGTATGAAAGCTTGTTGAAAATACCAAAAGCCCATTATTACAAAAAATTAGGAGCTTCAGAGTGGAAGCTTGTACATTTGCCGTTCAATAGCGCACTCAGTGCTGTGAAATACTTGTGACAATAGCAATTCTGTTTTGCTCTGGCTTGGTGAACACACAAGTGGAATGGAAGAGCAGGATATGAATGGGATGAAGTCGCACCAGCAGGTAGTATAAAAGCTCTCTGACAGCAGTTCATTTGGATACAAGATTTCAGGAAAGAGGGCAAAAGAGGAAGAGTGCATTTATGGGCTGTGCTCTTAATGGATGATAAATGGAATGTTTGGCCCTGTAGTTAAAATAGACTGCAGGGTTCAGATTATCTTTCTGCACAAATATGTGTATGCAAGAGTACATGTGCACCTACATATGCCAGCGCTGTCTGTGTTCGATGAGGAAATGTAGTGATGGAGATTTCAAGACTGTTAAATAATTCACTGCAGTTGCACTCTGCTGTTGTTGCTAGCAGAGGCAAAAGCACAAACCTCTGTTTGTTGAAGCAAAGTCTGAGAGTTTATTGTAACCCCTCATTTCTCGTCTGTCAGTCTTTAATCACTGCAGGTTTCAGGTTGCCAAGAGCTCTCACAGCTTTTCACAAACATGGAAATATTGTACAGTATATGGGGAGTAAAGAACCTTGTGTGTGCCTGCAGGCATGCACGCAGATGTGTTGTGATTTCTTCCACAAGCAGATTTTCCCAAACCTTAACCAAGGTTAAACAATTTAAAATAATATCATAGCCCGTCACCCACTTAAGATTAGAAAATCTAACATCCTGCTTGAATTCAACATGGATAATTATGACGTTCAAGTAATGTAACCCAAAACAATGGAAGTTTTTAATAAACCTTTGTGGGTCCCTATCAAGATCACTGGGATAATGTTATCTGTCCTTGTATTTAAGAGCCCTGAGCCTAGAAGCTGTTCCACGTATTGGACTTTGTGTAATTCTCAGAGCTCTCCATTTTGACCCAGTGATACAAAACAATAGCCCGGAGACATGAAACGTAAATTTTTAACTCCCCCGTCTCTACAAACTGCTAATTTTTGTGTCGTCCTCTGCTCCCCTGGAGGGGCGCAGAGTGTAGGCTCGGCCTCTTAAGTGAGCTGTAATAGATTTTCAGTGGGCTGAGAGTGGAGGCCACTAGAGCTGGTCAGGCAGAGAGCCGGTGGAAGCACCATGCTGGTGTGCTGATAATGACTAGAGCCTGTGGAGACCCTGTTCAATAAAGCAGCAGTTAAACAAGGCTGAACTCTGCTGGGTCAGTTCACAGCTGCCCCTCTCCTCCTCCATTTAGGGCCTCAAGCCACAGGCACAGCATGTGTATTACAAAAGCAGTAGCAGCAGAATGGCACAATGATTTTTGCATCCGTGCCTTGAATGAATCATCTGTGTAGGTGTTTAACACCCACGTAAATGCTGTCTGATGTTTTCCTATCTGACAGGAAAAGATGAAGGGTAAAAATAAGCTGGTCCCGCGGCTCCTGGGGATAACCAAGGAGTCAGTGATGCGAGTAGAGGAGAAGACGAAGGATGTGGTGCAGGAGTGGCCACTGACAACAGTCAAGAGATGGGCTGCCTCTCCCAAGAGCTTCACTCTGGTACTATGTGATTCTATGCATCAAGTCCTCAGCATTGCTTAGAGAGTCAGATGTTATACACTCCTGATCCTGTGTACATATGCAGTTATTCTGTGCTTGGTATGATTTACACAACTCTGCATCACATATTCAGTCTTTATTCTAGTTTACAGTTTACAGCACAAACAGCATCCTAAAACAGACTACAATAGTGAATGTTTTAGCATACTAGCCAGCTATTTTATCTGAGTTGACAACAGATGCCTTGGGAAGAATTGCAGACTTTGGGTGTATTATTAATTTGTAAGCCTTTTCAATTTTTTTACCAGCTGTTGGCAACAGTACTGTCTGTTATCTTCCCATATTGGAAAGGAGTACTACATTTAAAGATTAATATATTATGCAAATGTTAAGAAAATACTCTGAGGTATGTTTGCCAACACTGATTTAAACTCAAAATATTCACTCTTGTGTTTTCTGTAGAATGCTTTGAAGTGAGCAGTTTCGAGATTCACTACCTCTCTTTTTTTTTTAATCAACTCTTCTGAGAAATGGGATGTGCCGTAGGACCCAGTCAATTTTTCTTTTCATGAAATGTAGAAACGACAGAGGTGTTGCCAAGTTTATTTATAATTTCACCCCAAGTTAGGCATTTTTGTAATTTTTTCCCCCATCTCAATCAGACTTTATGGCTCTTATTAGGTGTAGAAAGTTTTTTCAATGATAGATAGATGTTTAAATACTTAAAGGACACTTGGTTTGCCCTGAATCTATATCTCAGCTTTGCCTTAATTCTTTACAAAGGATTTCGGAGAGTACCAGGAGAGTTACTACTCTGTTCAGACTACAGAAGGAGAGCAGATATCACAACTTATTGCTGGATATATTGACATCATTCTTAAGAAGGCAAGTAATTGAAAATACAATTATTTTGAATGAGTGCAGCATACAAATACTTCTTTATACATTTAGCCTTCACTGTTTGTTGCTCTTCTCTCTACAGAAGCAGAGTAAGGATCGTTTTGGCCTTGAAGGAGATGAAGAGTCCACCATGCTGGAGGAATCGGTTTCCCCAAAGAAGTAAGTAGCGCTCATGTATTATCTACTCTACTGTCTGTGCACTATTAAGTGTAGGGTAGTGCTGACCATTCTGATTCAGTGAACACAGTACACTAGTTATTCTTCATGAGTTTAAACCTCACTGTGTAATTGTGCATGTAATTACATTTCAGCCTGCCCAGCATAGTACCCCTAAGAGAAAGAATGTAATTAAACACAATAACAGCACTTTGAATTTGGAGCTTACACCATTCTTATTGGTTAAAGTGCTTCCTTGTATGATTTTTGTTTTTGCAAACCAAGACACAAAACCCAACTTGGGATAGAGATACTAAATGATATCATTTCACGAAAGAAAGCTGCATCATTTGGAAGTTGAGATATCACGCAGGTTAAGCTATCATTTTTTGGAAGCTGCTCTGTTCCGTAATTTTTTATCTCCCCGTTGGTGGCTGTCTCTCCTGATTTTCCCATGTAGCCTAGGGACTGATGGAAATTAAGTTATTGCTGTTTGGTGGGGGGCTCTATCACACAGAGCTTAGAAATTTGTTGTCACTGAAAATCCACATGGCTCTTAGTGAAACCACTCTCTGGCAGAATGGGGCATCATATTCCCGCTGCTTACGGACCAATTGACTGATGTTGTGGTTCTCAACACAAAAACATAATTGCTGCCTCTCAAAACAAGCCATAATTAACCAATGGAGTCAGGAGGATCTGTTAGGCTGGGCAGGAAAACAGACATTTTTCTGTACAATTTTTGTTTTTCTCTCTGACATTGCCTACCCCCTTTGTGAACATTTTTTAGCTTGATCATTTTTTTAATTACAATTTTGTAATTTTCGCCATCTAAATTAGTGGCATTATCATTTGGAAAAGCATTCATAATTTAGACATGCACTCACAAGTAATACAAAAGAAAATTGTCATCTCTAACACACTTCTACAAATCAGTTTGCAGAGCTGTCTAGACATCCAGACAATTATCCAAACATAGGATATGTTCAGATCTCCTGATTTGATTTAGCTCCTTTCATTTGGCTTTTAAAGACTGGACACTTCAACCAGAAGGTAGCAGATTCAATCCTTCCATGCATCCTGTGCATGAATACACATGCACATGTACTGTTCTCTCATTCATTTCCCATACCCTTCTCTTCTGTTATAGGTCAACAATCCTGCAGCAGCAGTTCAACAGAGTGGGTCGCGTGGAGCATGGGTCAGTAGCACTTCCAGGTATAATTCGCTCAGGGTCCATCGGTGGCCCTGACACCTTCAATATGGGTACGATGCCCTCTGCCCAGCAGCAAATCACCACAGGACAGATGCACAGAGGTCACATGCCCCCACTGGTGAGTACAAGCATTTTCAGTTGCAAGCAAAGCAACAGCAAACATGGTATCGCAGACAAATGTTCCATGCCGCATTTTAATATAAAATTGCAGCATCCAACCAGACAATCTGTGCAATTTCAAATACCAAAATAAAATAAAACACGAGGGGATGAGAAAACAATGAAGCACCGCTGCTGTGCTCAACGATCTGATTTTTGAAATATCAGAGCGCAGTTTTGAGGTACATTTTTCTCACATGTATGTAAATCCAATCTACAGTATTTGAAAAACTGTTTGTGATCCCCGCTGTTGACAATGAACCACAATGAACAAAATAAAGAGGGCTATAAGTGAGAAAGGGAGCCCAATGTTCCTCAGATTCATACTAAAATCCGATCTGTTTTCTGTGGTTTACAGACATAAGATTGCAAAAAAGAAAGATTGCAAAGATTGCATAAATTTCACTATTTTGCACCACATACAATACGTGCTATGTATTTCGATTGCTTTTGTTCGATCATTTGCACAGCGTCTCTCTGGTGTTTGTTGTTGTCAGAGTCTGGCCCAGCAGGCCCTGATGGGGACCATCAACAGCAGTATGCAGGCTGTGCAGCAGGCCCAGGCTGACCTGGGACATGTAGATAATCTGCCTCCACTCGGCCATGACTTGGTGCGTCTCCTCTCCTCTTACTTTACTTCACAGTTTTGAAAAAAAAAAGTTCCCCCTCCACACCCATTCATTTACAGCAACTGCTCATGTTCCACTTTTCTAACACTTAGGAATGTGTGCTTTCCGATAGTACAGCCTCTGATTTTGCAAAGCAGAGACAGCTTAGAGAGAATCAAGCTTTCTCATCACATCAACGTTCATATTTTTTCTCAAACATAATTAGGTTGTAGAACTGACTGTAAATATAGAGGCTGTATTTAATGCTTGAGTGTTTCCAAATCCGTAGGTGTTGTACAGCCCTAGTCCTTTAATCCTGCACAAGAAAGTTTATATGACCTGAGAATCACCCTCTGTGATGAAAGCCAATAGCTCTTTTTTTCCTCCTCCACCGAAAGGCATCCAGGGTTTGGGTTCAGAACAAAGTAGACGAATCCAAACATGAAATCCACTCTCAGGTTGATGCCATCACCGCTGGAACAGCATCTGTGGTCAATCTCACTGCAGGTGAGTGCCCAGGAGAGTACTAAACATCATTTTCAGTTTAACTTTACTTCTGCACTAGAATTTGAGGTTTATGAAGTCTGTGATGGACAAATCTCTAAAGGAAATTGTTCTGAAATATTGTTTATCTTTACATTGTTGTAGTTTCTTTCAAACAAGGGAACAATTCTCATTTCTCTGATAAATATTGCTACTGATAAATCACTCTTGCTGTTACTGGCAGTGCCTCTCTTTGCTCTCCATGCTGTTTGGCACAATTCCAGCCAAGTTCCTGCCTGCTTTTTGCAGGGTTTTAATCTCACCTTGCCATCTGTTTGGTTGCACTTTCACTCCCTCCACCATCCAATACAAAGTTTTTCCTCCTCATGGCCACTTGCTCCATCAACATGCTTATCTCTGTGCAACCATTTCAAATAGGCTCTAATTATGACACGTGATGTGTGTGTTACAACATATGACACACAAGCTGCCCCTGCTGAATCGATGTGACAGCAGCATAACAAATTAAGATGCAGAGTAGAGATGCACTTTGTAATGATAGCAATCCATCCTCCGCAGGTGAGCCCACAGAAACCGACTACACGGCGGTCGGCTGCGCCATCACCACCATCTCCTCAAACCTCACAGAAATGTCCAAGGGTGTCAAGCTGCTTGCAGCGTTAATGGACGATGAGGTGGGCAGTGGACACAAGCTCATGGGTGCTGCCAGGATGCTGGCAGGAGCTGTGTCAGATCTGCTCAGATCTGTGGAGCCTGCAGCAGCTGAGGTGAGACGCCAACTGATTATCCATGGTAATCCCAGTAGCCACAAAAACACATGCAGTATTGAACCTCCATGTTTTTCTTTGTGTGGTTATCCCAGTGAAGCTGTATTACAGAAGTTGTTTTCTGGGATGATTTTTGATCCAGAAGTCTGTTTTAGATAAATCATGGAGGTCTCTGTGAGAACAGGCCAGGACATTGTAATGAATGTGGTGATGTCATCTCCATACAGCCCAGACAGACGGTGCTGACTGCGGCAGGAAGCATCGGGCAGGCCAGTGGGGATCTGCTCCGTCACATGGGGGAGGGCGAGACCGATGAGAAGTTCCAGGTTGGACACCACCCACTCACTGTTCCTATGACACTGCCGGCCAAACAGGAAGATACACATTTTCTTAGCCATCCTCTAAAAATGTCAATACATAGTTATGTAATGGCCTCAGGTTTTATTATTAGAATGTTACTTTATATGGATTTTATGACAGTGTCCAGACATTCATTTACACAACCTTATCTGTAACCTTCACTATCTACCTTTTTTCTTCTTTTCCAATGAATTAATTTACATGCCACATATACATCTTTTTATTTCCATGATGTCCTCTTGCATCCTTGGTACCATTTTGCTTGTCTCTTAAGTGAGAGTGGATAATAGGGCTGATATATCATCCACACTCTCGGTCTCATGGACCTGGAGCCAAAAGTGCTCTCCTGCATGCAGATCAGTGTAATTTGTAACACTATTGCAACCTAATAACACAGATATAATTTATTCTTAACACTTTTAACTTCATACTCACCATCTGCCTCTTGCTTGAGGTATTTATACTGTTGTACTACTGTTGTTCCTGGTGCATTAGATGTTCAGTATATCAAATGAATGAGTTGAAAACATTTA
Source organism: Scomber scombrus (assembly GCF_963691925.1). Taxonomy (NCBI): domain Eukaryota; kingdom Metazoa; phylum Chordata; class Actinopteri; order Scombriformes; family Scombridae; genus Scomber; species Scomber scombrus. The sequence goes on along the minus strand of NC_084975.1, from coordinate 18,622,557 downwards.
CTCTCCTGGTCCCTACAGTCACATGTGCACAGCTGTGGTGTGTTTCAGTGAAGGACATTGATTAATATGTTGCAGGACACCCTGATGAATCTGGCCAAAGCAGTGGCCAATGCAGCTGCTATGTTAGTCCTGAAGGCCAAGAATGTGGCCCAGGTGGCCGAGGACACCATATTGCAGAACCGGGTGATCGCAGCTGCCACTCAGTGTGCCCTGTCCACCTCACAGCTGGTAGCCTGCACCAAGGTACTGATCTAAAACTTGTTCATCTCAGCAGCCAAGCAGGTAGAGGACATACCACTAGGCATGAAATCATCCAAGCAAAGTGTATTACACTGGATGCAGTATGCTATGGAAATGTGAAATATTGACCCTGTTTATTCAAAAACATTTTGATTTATTAGTGTCATATCTTGAATGAAGTGTTGTTGTTTTATGTTTTAATGACTAACAGTTCCATGTTTTACTTTAAAAGGCCAAATCGTTGTGTATAGTCACAAAAAAAGAGTAAAAAAAGAGTAACTGTAGTTGTAGTCAAATAGTCTCGAAGTCTTATGATTCATCTGAGTTTCTGCCAATTATTTGCAGGTGGTGAGCCCAACCATCAGCTCCCCAGTGTGTCAGGAGCAGCTTGTCGAGGCTGGGAAGCTGGTGGACCGGTCGGTGGAAACCTGCGTCAAAGCTTGCCGCTCGGCCAGCGACGATGGTGAGCTGCTGAAGCAAGTCGGGGCAGCAGCTGGCGTGGTGAGCCAGGCCCTCAGCGACCTGCTGCAGCATGTCCGCCACTATGCCAGCTGTGGAGAGCCCATTGGACGTTATGACCAGGCCACAGACACAATCATGAACGTGACAGAGAACATTTTCACTTCCATGGGTGATGCTGGTGAGTATAAAGAAGCAGTTAAGGCTAGAGAAGGATGTGGGTGAAGTCTAATTAAAAATTAAAGTTGTTCAACTAGTTCAATTAAAGTTGTTTGGTATCTTTAGAATGTTTATCCAAATCGGTTTACTGACTACTAGGAATAAACTGAAAAAAAAAAATCTTTTATGAATAACTGCTATCACTGGACTTGTACTAGTGTGTTTAGTCTGCACTGAGAGCCTTAAGATATTGTCAATGTTTGTGTCCATGTTAAGTGATCTTTGAAAACCTTGTTGAAACATTTTAAAAAATCAGGCTATTTGTTATGGTTCAAGCCATTAGGCTGAAGAATTCCCAAACCCGGCCAATTCTCAAGGGTTTGTAGGAAACATGACATCCAAAACCACTACAGAGTTCCAAATCTGGTCTCAATCAGCATCAGGGAGGCTTTGAATTTTAAAAGGAAACACATGACCTGGGCATATTTGGAAAGACAAACTTTTTTTTCCTTCTATCAACACAAAAAAAGAAAAACTGTAGCCGTAGATCAGCATCCAGTGATTAAAGTTCATTCTACAGATAGAGTATTGGTTGGTTCCCAAGGTCATAAGATGTAGGTTGTAAAGCACCTGAATGTCTTGTCGTAGACTTCTCTGGGTGAGTTATTTCCAGCCTGAGGTGGGTGTTTTGGAAACAGCTTTTTATAGCAGGTGTGTGGGGAGATGTTACATGTATTCTGAAGACTTTCGTTTGTGTGAGCAAGGATGACTCACTAGAAACCTTTAGCTATATGAGTGCATGAACGTAAAAATAATGATGTGACTTCACAAGTTGAGGACTTTAACAGACTTTTCTTACTGGTGCACCAGGGTTGGATGATGATGTTCAATTTGAGATGATAAGCATGATTTTATTAGGCAGTTTCTACTGACATAATCTTACCTTTGATATCGATGTTTATGTTAGTCCAATTTTGCAAATCAGTGAACAGGACTGCTTTCCCTCTGTATTCGATTTACAGGATTGTTTGTAATGAAGTGTGTTGATTTGTTAGGCATTTAACTAGAACTAGAAAACTAACAGGATTACCCATAAACAAAAATACAATGTGGTGATTTTATCTGCAATTTCTTGGTTGAGAGAAATGTACTACATCACAGCATATATTGATAGGTATACTGTGATCGAATATTTGATCCATATCACCCACCCTTATTCACATCAGTACTAATGAGGGGCTGTCAGTAGTTAAAATATGCGTGTCAAAATGTAGCCATGCTAATCCATCACTGACACAAATCTGACGCTAAAAGTGTTGTTTGTCTAGGAAATGTCTGTGTCACAAGAAACACTTTGTCAATTCTGATGTTTGGATGGATGATGACCACTCTATAACATAGTCGTCTCTTTCAAAAAGCTCCTCCTTATCAAAATAGATACAAATCTACAACAATCTGCACTTCAAACAAACATCAGCTCTGCAGCACAAACTGAATTCCACCTAACGTGGCCTCATCTTTGTGCCACTAGTCTAGTGGAATTACGTTTGTGTAATTGCCTTTATCCGCATTCTGTGTGTGTGAATAGGTGAGATGGTGCGTCAGGCACGGGTTCTAGCCCAAGCCACCTCTGACTTGGTCAATGCCATGAGATCTGATGCAGAGGCAGAGGTGGATGTTGACAATTCCAAGAAACTGCTGGCTGCAGCCAAACTCCTGGCTGATGCCACGGCTCGTATGGTGGAGGCTGCTAAGGTAAGAGTACAACAGCTTTACTTTCACAGTGTTATGCAATAAATATGATTGATTATTTGCTTAAACATGTAGCTAGTAATGTAATATACTGACATTCTTCACCTTAAGAACATAATCAAATAGTTTTGCATCATAATTACATTACTTTGCTGTAGCTTAATTAGTAGTTTATTCTAAATTAATGCAGTGGAATTAGGGTTAGGGTTATTGAGGCATAATGAGGCATTTCTCATTAGTTTAACCTCATTACATGCAATCAGTTCGATAACTGTTGGTATTGTGCATTTTATTCCATTTTTTTGTCTTCTGTCAGCTGCATCACTGCCATGCTGTTGTTGTGTGTCTAATGGTGTGTTGAATGCAGTGTTAAAAAATGAACTGAAGCAAATTACTGTACTGCTTTCATTTGATAGAATACACTTTTTATTGGCATTACTGTTTGCGCTAGCTACCGCCATCATTTCACATCCGATATAAAAGGGTGCAGCATCAGTGGGTCTTAATAGGCCCCTGGCACTGTCGAGGATATTATCAGTGTGAAACACCCAGGCAAGTGAAACGCTGTTTATGGCTCGTTAGATGTTTTTGATCTGTGACACATTAATCACCACATCACTGCCATTATCAAAGAGGAGGTGGGAATTTTGCACTGACGGTTTCCTTGGAAACTTTCAGAAAGCAGACAGAGCTAAATGCCTCCCACCATCTATTGTACAACGTGTATAACCAGAGTGGTTTGACGTTCATCACAGTGGTCTTATTGCTATTGTTATATACTGTATATGTGCGTCATGATTACATGTGTCTGTATGTGCACATCTGTGCCTGCATGTTTGATATTGTGTGTGTGTTTATGTGTGTGTGTGCACCCTCAGGGAGCGGCTGCCTACCCAGAGAATGAGGACCAGCAGCAGAGGCTCAGAGAAGCAGCTGAGGGGTTACGTGTAGCCACTAATGCTGCAGCTCAGAATGCAATAAAGAAGAAACTGGTCAACAGGCTGGAGGTGAGTTATAAAGGTCAACATGTTTTCGTCTTTGTGTAGTCGGACCTTGATCAAAACAAAATCCTCCCCTGTGTTGCAAGATGTCACACAAACATAACTTTCCAACATTCTGCCTTTCCTGTAGTATAAGCATAGTATACATGTTGTAGAAATAAATGGTTAGTTTAGACATTCAGCCAAAGGAAAAACATACCTGGTTGCAAATAATGAATTGCCTCAGCAGTCATTTGTACAAATATGGCCCATTTAGTATATTTGTCTGTGTTATTTATCTTTCCTATAGCAGTGAGATATAAATCCCATTAGTGCTGTGAATGTACTATCTGAGTGTAAAGATCTGTGTTTAGCCCCTAGTATCGGTTTGCCCCTAATGACTGGCCCCTCTCTGCTCCAAAACACCCAATGTTCAATTTCCCAAGCACATAAACTATGCATTACCCAGGGCTGGGATCAGCCAGCTATCAGGCTTACATCTCCGGCTGCCTCCCTACATCAGATGGTCACAGTAATGGTGCTAATGGTTGTCTCCATCAACCACTAAAGGACGTGTTATGGATCTGCAAGTGTGCATGTCAACAAAATGATCACAGACTAATTTAGGCCACTGAAGACTCCCTTAATTTTATTTGTTGTCTCCTGACCTGTTCCCCTGGGTGTCCCCCCACATTGTCATTCAGTTGCAGTACAGATGTGTACATGCTTTCCTTTAGAAGTAAATACAATACTCCATATACAATATGAAATATAGAGAATGCCTCTTCTACCTCTCATATCAACTCTACATGCAGTCTGTTTTTTTCCTCTCAGAATAACAATATCATGTAGTCCGGGTTTCTCTTTTCATCCTCGCCTCCTCATCCATTCAACAAGGAATGTCTTCTCCTTCTGTTTTCAATCTTGTCTTTGCTTCAAAGCTAGTCTTGTGCCTATGCAATACTGTAACTTGAGCAGTATATTTTTAGTGCTTTACTTTTGGAAACATAGCAGTGGGAAAGCCATGCTGACCATCTTATGAAATAAAGATTGAACAGTGCAATCGCACCCATTTCCTCTTCTCACAAAATATTTTGGTTTGTGACCCCTCTTAGTTTAATTAGAACAATTATCTGAAAACAGAACATGACAGCATAATACTGTACAGAGCAAAAGCAGATGTTACTCTTAAGCAGGTGTCACTCTCTTTTACTTGAGCCTAAATGATTTCTATCTGCATCTCCTGAGCAGATAGCTGCTAAGCAGGCGGCGGCTGCAGCTACTCAGACCATCGCAGCGGCCCAAAATGCTGCTGCTTCCAACAAAAATACAGTCTCACACCAACAGCTAGTACACAGCTGCAAGGTATGGTCATGTACCTGTTTTCCATGTATTATTTTACTGCTGTGTTAAAGCGTACTTTGAAATATTACACAGAAAACCTCAATCCTTAGGATAGCCTGTACTGTAAGTTGTCATATAAGATGTATGCCTTAGTAGCTTTGTCAGGCTTCTCTTTCAGTTATGATTCTGCAGATATTAAACATCCACTTTGTGCAAATGCAGGGAGTAGCAGATAGCATTCCTCAGTTGGTGCAGGGCATGAGGAGCAGCCAGGCCCAACCTGAGGAGCTGGGTGCCCAGCTTGCCCTCATCATGGCCAGCCAGAGCTTCTTACAGGTAAGAACTATCAAACACTCTGTCATCAGACACACAGAAAAAACTGTTCCTTTAGTGCTGATGAATTTGTTGTTGTTGTTGTTGTTGTTGTTGTTGTGCTGTCACTATCCTTCAGCCTGGAAGTAAGATGGTGACCTCTGCAAAGTCAGCAGTTCCGACGGTGACTGATCAGGCTGCTGCTATGCAATTGGGCCAGTGTGCCAAGAACCTGGCTACCTGCCTGGCAGAGCTCAGGACTGCCACCCAGAAGGTATCAATACACAACACCAGGAGAGATAACAGGATTCATCTCACTGGTGCAGGAAATTTGTTGCTATCTCTTGTGAAATGTTCTATTATTACAAGGCTTCACTTGGGTAAGCCCAGCTCTTTGATCTCATTTAGAGATAGTAGGCGCAGCATATAGGATGTTATCCTGTCTGCTCACCATAATGGATGGGATGCATTTTAGTAACATTTATGTCTGTGTGTTGTTTGAAGGCCCATGAAGCATGTGGTCCCCTAGAAATTGACTCAGCCCTCAAAACAGTACAGACACTTAAGAGTGAACTTCAGGATGCCAAGATGTCTGTCATTGACAACCAACTCAAACCTCTTCCTGGGGAAACGGTCAGTACATAGGAATATCTACTGTCAAGCTGAATTGAAATATCATACTGTAGATATCCAAGTGTTTAAATTATTGCTCACAGCTTTAATTGAAATTGAAATGTGTGTGTTCTGCTGCTCACACAGCTGGAGAAGTGTGCTCAGGATTTGGGAAGTACATCTAAGACTGTAGGCTCCTCTATGGCTCAGCTGCTGACATGTGCTGCACAGGGCAATGAACATTATACAGGTGAGAAAAGTGTATTCTACACAGAGAGCAAGTCTTAAGAACTTAAGAAGTCTCATATAGTTAAATAATTTACTTCTGTTTGAAGTAGTTAAATTGCCGGAGTGGGTTAAATAAAATAAATATATATTTATTGCTGACTGTAATTTTTATTGAAAAAATTAAGTAAGTAAGTAGCCAAGTGTGAGGATAAACCAGGCAGAGAAAATTATGACTCCTTTATTCGTGCCATGACCATTGCCGTAAACTGAACTCTTCGAATCCAGCATGGCTGGGCTGTTTTGCCGTCAATTCTGGCTCAATAGAGGACCTCAGGGGAGGAGAGATGAAAACAGATAGAGAATAGCAGTTCTAACAATGAATGTTCCCAGGCAGCACTTCAAGCTGCGGCCCAGGGTGCTGCTAGCTACTCATTAATCTTATTTTCACTAGATTTAACATTCGATCAGCAAATGGCTCCACTTGGCTGGTTAATGCAATTTGATGCAATTTGATGCTTTTCTTCTCTGTTCTATGTATAATAAGATAAGGGCACCTCCCATGCAGGGCCATATTTATTATATTAACTCATTTATTTAAACAACAAGGGTATTTCAGCATTGCAGTTTATTCTCAGTGTTGTACTGCTGGCCCCAGTTGATTTGCGCAATACCATTACATTTATAGTAATGACAAGAAATACACATTTTGTGCCTCTCTCTTTGTTTTGCTTAAATATGACCACTGCTAAGCAAAATTAATGAGATTGAAATTGATGTGTTTAGTAAAATGTCAGTTCGCATATCTACTACATAACAATTAACCCACAAGAGAATGTCAGCATCATATTGCCTCTGTATATGTAGAATATTACACCTGTAAAACATCCAGAATCACTCCAGATATGTGTGGTACAACAGGCATGCTGTAGCTTTAGTTTCTTTTATTTACTGATACTATTATTATGCTATACTGATGCCATTTTTGCCGCAGGAGCTTTTCTTGGGGCTATACCTATGATTTGAATTTGTTTATTGTCATTTCAACATGTGACATGGTTGTTTGCAGGTGTGGCAGCCCGAGAAACAGCACAGGCTTTAAGAACATTGGCGCAAGCAGCCAGAGGTGTGGCAGCCAGCACCAAGGAGCCTCAGGCTGCAGCTGCAATGCTGGACTCTGCCCAGTGTGTCATGGAGGGCTCAGCCATGCTGATCCATGAAGCTCATCAGGCCCTGGTTCATCCAGGAGATGCTGAGAGTCAGCAGAGACTAGCACAGGTGCGTAGCTCCCAGTAATATATACCCCTGAGGAAGTGATATTGGTGTAGCGATCACATTGTTCCTCTAAGGCCCCTCTCTCTCCTCTACTGATTTGTAAACATTTCTCCTTTCCATAACAATCATCCCCTCTAAGCATTGCTATTTTCTCTCTGCGCAAGCTCTCGCCTAGTATTCCACTCTCAGGAGTGCCAGAGTAAAACCGCTCATTCTCCTGCAGCCCTTCAGGGGATAAACATATTGTTTGGTATATATCTGTGACAGCAGCATAAATTAGTGGTAGGGATTACTGTGCACTGCTGTGAGCCCAATTTGCATTTGAGATGTTTTTCTTCTCATAGCTTCGCTCTGGGATTTTGTATTGTATAGCGCATTGTTAGAATGACTAATGGTAGTCTTGACAGCGTGTTGTCCTGTGTTGCAGGTGGCCAAAGCGGTGTCTCACTCCCTGAATAATTGTGTGAATTGCCTGCCAGGCCAGAAAGATGTTGACATGGCCCTAAGGAGCATTGGGGAGGCCAGCAAGAAGCTGCTGGTGGACATTGTGAGTCCTGCACAGGCTTTTACTTGGATATTTAACTTGCTTATTAGCACAGAAACATCTGTACCATCATTGAGATATCATCCCATAACTTAAGAGGGTATTTCCATTTGACTTGATTTTTGATATTCTGAGTACTACAGCATGGCTTAATTGATGTGTGTCTTGTCTTTGAAGCTTCCCCCCTGCAGTAAGACATTCCAGGAGGCCCAGACTGATCTGAACCACACAGCAGCTGAACTCAACCACTCTGCAGGCGAGGTCGTCCACTCCTCTCGTGGAACAAGCGGCCAGCTGGCTGCGGCCTCAGGGAAGTTCAGCCAGGACTTTGATGAGTTCCTGGATGCTGGCATTGAGATGGCAGGACACACCCAAGTAGGTTTCATGATCATACAACCCCTCCATACTTCACTGAAACAGTCCACTGCCACTAGTCTATGAGTATTTTACATTCGGAGAGCAGCATCCAAACATTAAATGCCTTAAATCTCATATTTTTGTGTCACTTTAGTACCTAAGCTATTTAAGTCATTCTTTAATTAGATCTTTTATCCGATTCACTTAGATGCTTGATTGTCCCCTAGAGCACTAACACAGTCAGATGTAATGAGATATTGTGATGTTCTTGTTCTGGTTATTTTGTTCATTAATTTGGAATGATCATCTGGGATTGGAGTTGATGTAGCATGACACTCGAGCTGTAATCAGGCTCAAAGAATCCTGCTGAGTGAGAAAAAAGGATACAGGTGGTAGGGACAAATTGAATATATCCTTTACAATACTTAATCCTTTGACAGCTGATGCAGTAGAGGCTTTGTACACATTTTGACTATCTGATACAGCTCTTAATCCATCCTTCCTTTTTCCTTTCCTGTGCAGAGCAAGGATGACCAAATCCAAGTCATTGGTAATCTGAAGAACATCTCTATGGCGTCCAGCAAGCTGCTGCTGGCTGCCAAGTCTCTGTCTGTGGATCCAGGTGCAGCCAATGCTAAGAATCTTCTAGCTGTGGCAGCAAGGTGCGATAAGATGTGGATAGTACCTGATATATATCTTATCGTCTTCATTTGTTAGTATTTGCCAGTAAACAGAACCGTTTGTCCTAAATATGATTCCTGGCCCAGATTCAAGCCTGTAGCACATTGTGAAAAATTCTGAATTTGTTCTTAAATTTCACAAAACGTCTCTCTGCTACATCTGTATGCCACTCCTAAGCTGTTTCCGTTCACCATTGCTGGAGGAAGTATCCTCCCCCTAGTGGAGAGAAGCCAAGCAGCTGGTCCCTCAGGGGTTTGGGCCTGACTGACTTCTCTCTGTCTAATTAGGAAGATGGAAGCTTTGGCTAGAGCATGTCTGTGCTGAGCAAGGCTGAACACAAATGCAAGACAATATCGACACTCCTGTGCGTTAGCCTATCGCAGCGAGAGACCAACATGCCATGCTTGAATAGGGGAGCTGAAAGCATTTGTGAGTGAAGCCAGGCTGTGCGCGCATGCAGAGGATACATGTGAGAGCTAAAAAGCTTGTGTGGCTGCCTGTGTGTGTTTCAGGGCAGTGACAGAGAGTATTAACCAGCTGATCACGCTCTGTACCCAGCAAGCAGCTGGACAAAAGGAGTGTGACAACGCCTTGAGGGAGTTGGAGGTACTGTCCTCACATACACTGTGCCACACACAAACCTCCTTCTCTTCATGCCTGTTTTCTGTTGCCTATACATGCCTGTATGTATTTCTAAAGGAAGCCAAGTGGATTCTTATTCACCACCTATTTCACATCTGACTAGTCCCTTAGAGCCATTCATTGTAGATGGACATTGGATTCAGAACTACAGTGGCTGCATTAGTAACACTGGTAGAACAAGAGCATTTTGCATATTGAAACATACATTTACCTACAGTAACCAAAAGTGACAATAATGCTGTGCATTTAAAAGCCTTGAATAACGTTTGACTCCAATTAGCTTGATTATATTTATAGTGTTTGCTTTTTCATATCTGAATCTGCTGAAAGTGTAAGAGGCATTAAAGCAGAAATGTTCAGTTGTCCGTCATTGTAGTTTAAGTTATTTCCACCTCTGTCTGTGTACAGGCTGTCAGAGGGCTCTTAGATAATCCCAACGAGCCTGTCAATGAGCTTTCCTACTTTGACTGCATTGAGAGCGTCATGGAGAACTCAAAGGTACAGGCTTTCAAAATAATTGAGCACATTGCTGTACTTTAACTGTCAGAGATATTTTTTACATAGCATGCAGCTAAAGATCAAATTTGTTGATGTTTTTCTCCATTTCCACATGCCTCAGGTCCTTGGAGAGTCAATGGCAGGCATCTCTCAGCACTGTAAGACAGGAGATGTGGTAGCATTTGGGGAGAGTGTGGGTGTGGCATCCAAGGCCTTGTGTGGGCTGACGGAGGCTGCAGGACAGGTGAGATCACAGCCTGGTGCTGCTGCCTCAGCTCGCATTAAAAAAATTATAAATGCATCCAAAAATGTTGATATTGCATTTCAATTAGGAGAAAAATATTTAATAAAGGATTTTTCAGGCTGATAGAGTCCTCTAAACAATGCATGAGAAAAATACAAACAGCTTGAAAAGACCATAAATGGCATTGAGACCCTAGCAGAACAGTTTTCATTGGAAACCATGATAGCGAGGTTTCATTTGAGATAGTATAGACTCCCATCCCTAAAGCATCCTCCCCTCCATGCAAGATAGAGTTGTCTCATCTGGAAAAGGGCACACCTTGATATATTATTTGTTCCCTCTGCTTTTCTGTACTCAAAAAGCTCCCCTGCTATGTACCATGTATACAATATGAATCTATGTATGTATCTATTCATGTATTCATGGACTCATGAATGTCAGAGAATGTGCACTGAATGCAGGTATCTTTAGCTTGACTTAGACAAAAAAACTGATCTCGGCAGACAATAAAGAGCCTGTCTACTGGCGAAATGATACACTGGTCTAACTCTGCTTTTGTTTTCTGCCCTGTAGGCCTCTTACCTTGTAGGTGTGTCTGATCCCAATAGTCAATCAGGCCATGAGGGGCTTGTGGATCCCATCCAGTTTGCACGGGCCAACCAGGCTATACAGATGGCTTGTCAGAACTTAGTGGACCCAGCCAGCAGTCCCTCCCAGGTAACAATGTCTGTCCATGGTAGCAAATCCTGGCATATAGAGAATGCACTTGGGACAGCAATGTAAAAAGAACCCTTGTGACTTGAATTAAATGTCTCATTAAGTTTGAAAACATTAAAATATACCTGAATGTCACCAAAATCTCTTATTTTATACAACTTTCCTTCCTTTTTGCTGATGTTTCTTTATTTGTCAGGTCTTGTCTGCTGCAACAATTGTAGCCAAGCACACCTCAGCTCTGTGCAATGCCTGTCGCCTTGCTTCCTCTAAAACCTCCAACCCTGTGGCTAGGCGACAGTTTGTTCAGTCTGCCAAAGAGGTGGCCAACACCACAGCCAACCTCGTCAAAACCATCAAGGTCAACTCCCCAAGTGATCAAAACGTTGAGTGTAAATTTGTTACAGAATTTTTTTCATCAAGTGAGAAGCTCTGGATGTTTGTATCAGTTTGATATGACACAATCAGTTGCATATAAGAAGATGGACAGATATTCATATAGCATTGTCTTGTTTTAGGCCTTAGATGGAGATTTTTCGGAAGAGAACAGGAACAGATGCCGTGTTGCTACGACCCCACTCCTTGAGGCTGTAGAAAACCTGTCAACCTTTGCCAACAACCCTGAGTTTGCGAGTATCCCAGCTCAGATTAGCAATGAGGTAATCATTTGTTTTAGTGCCTGTTTTGAATGCCTGGTTTATAATGTTATTTTTCCTTTTTGCCACATCACACATACTTCTGACTTAAAAAAATGTTTTATGAGGCATTCAATCCCCTTGAAACAAACACTCAGAAATGTTTGTACATTGAATTGAATTGAGGTCAAATTTCCTTGAATGTAAAGAAAAGACTCAATGTAAAAGATGGATTTTTATTTTTCAATCTGAGTGTAACAATCCTTGTGCAGTCCTCTAAAAGCTTTATGGCTGTAATCTGTTGGAGGGCAGTATTTAACGGCACTCTCATACTCACAGCTGCTCTAATCTTCAGCTTGTTAATCTAATTGTCGAGGGAGGCTTTGGCTCGGATCATAAAGACTGAAGGTGTTTCTTCCTGCGTCTCTGTAAAGCTGCCTTTTTAATCTCATCCCTCCCTTTGATTGCACCTTTGATTTCACCAAGGTAGTCAAGGAATTTTAACTCTATCATACTAGTGTGGCTAGCTCTTTACTGTTGAGCTGTTACCTGTGCTATTGTTTCACATGCAGTATTCTCTTTTTTTTCCTCAGGGTTCAGCAGCCCAGGAGCCTATTGTGCGTTCAGCCCGCTCCATGCTCGATAGCTCCACTTACCTCTTAGAAACGGCCCGCTCACTGGTCCTAAACCCCAAAGATCCTCCTACCTGGTCTATACTAGCTGGCCACTCCCGAACTGTTTCTGACTCCATCAAGAGCCTCATCACTTCCATCAGGTCGGTTTTAATCCCAACCGTAACCATTTCTGTCTCCATAGGATTATCCCCAAGCGAAATTCTTAAAGGTTTTATCACAGTTGGAAGACAAAATTGTTTCTGAAATCGAAAAGCTTATTTTGTGGTATCTGTTCACCTAAGCAATAAACTTCCACATTAGTTTATAGGTACTGAGCTTCCCACTGCCTTTTAATAGATTAGTGAATACTGTACAGCAGTGTTTAGATAATGAGACTTACCAACGCTATCATAAAAGGTTGTTATCTTCATTAACATCCTCTAGTCACATGCATACACTATTCTCACAGCAGCTAAGATGTAGAATAGACCACATTTGATTATACCCCTGCTGACAGTTATCTTTACAGGGGTAGTTAGACACTTTGGAAAATACATTTATCTGCTTTCTTGCCGATAATTAAATGAGAAGCTTGCTACCACTCTTTCTTTATGCCAAATATGATGCTAAAGCCAGCAACTAATTATCTTATCTTAGCATTAAGACTGAGGTCCTTGCTGCTTGCCGAGCAACCCACATGGTGACAAAAGGACCCCAGGGAGTCAGGGTCCCAGCCAAGATGAAGTCCCACACATAAGTATACGTAAATGCACAATTTTGCCATCATTAAACTTCGATTATTGAATGGATTCAACAAACATGTTTTAATGTGTTAAGTAGTGAACTTAAGAGTTGCTGGTAGGTGGATTTATTTTACCTTTTAGAGAGAACTAGGCTGGCTGTTTCCTCCTGCCTCCAGTCTTGATGCTAAACTCAGGTATTCTGCTGTAGCTTCATATTTAGCATACGGATGTGTGATATGTGGTATCAATCTTCTAAACTAACTCTGGTCAAGAAATCAAATACATTTCCAAAAATGTGGAGTTATTCCTTTAAGTGAAATGTGAATTTTAATTATGCACTTGTATTCTTTGTATTATTTATATTTCTAAAATTATTTTGTGTTTATTTGTGCCAAGAAGAAAGGCATAAATGTAACTGTATTTTCAATATTTCTAATGATAGGGACAAGGCACCAGGACAGAGGGAGTGTGATTACTCCATTGATAACATCAATAAGTGTATCCGGGATATTGAGCAAGCTTCCCTAGCTGCAGTTGGGCAGACCCTGCCCTGCAGAGATGATATCTCCATGGAAGTGAGTACCCCATCAGCTCTATCTTGTCTTAGAGAAAGAACTTAATGGGATCTGCAGTCTTTCTGTTGTGACTTATACCGTAATTGTCTGCCACTATAACTCACCAGGCACTCCAGGAGCAGCTGACATCCTCTGTGCAGGAGATTGGTCATCTGATTGATCCTGTCTCAACAGCAGCCCGAGGTGAAGCTGCCCAACTAGGACACAAGGTGCTGGTCTGACAATGTATCCTTTAATTCCCTCTGGATTTAGAAAGAAAAACCCACTCTCTGCTTTCTATCTCGTGATCAAATCCTTCCTCAGATGACTCTCTAAAAACTTATTTTCCCAGGTAACCCAGCTGTCCAGTTACTTTGATCCACTCATTGTGGCATCAGTAGGCCTTGCATCTAAGCTACAGGACCACCAACAACAGATGACCATTTTAGACCAGACCAAGACCCTGTCTGAATCTGCCCTGCAGATGCTCTATGCTGCCAAGGAAGGCGGTGGAAACCCAAAGGTACCAAGATCATTATCAGTGCTTGCCTAATATGTTTTTTTTTTTACTGTGAAACATGCTACTTTTAACATCCATGTATTAAAAATGAGTGAGTGAGTGATGAGTGAGTGAGTGAGTGAGTGAGTGAGTGAGTGAGTGAGTGAGTGAGTGAGTGAGTGAGTGAGTGAGTGAGTGAGTGAGTGAGTGAGTGAGTGAGTGAGTGAGTGATGTTTGTATTTGGTCCTGCAGCCCCATTAAGATTTTATTTTTAAATAGTCTTATAATTGTTAAAATTCTATTAACACTTTTGTCTACCTCAAGGTTTTTCTAAATCAATTAGGAATTTAATTCATTTTGGTTGATAACTGTATTTATAATTTATTAAGATATATTTATTATGCTCTCTGCACATCCATTTTAAAATACTGGTGCTGACCTATAGGCCCTTGCATGGTCCCCCAGTATATTATGGATTATGATTAGTATATTGTGAACCTCTTCCTCCCTTATACACCCTATTAGTCTCTCTGCTGAACAAAAATTATTAGCTGTCTCTCAAACCCACAAGAAAACCTTAGGCCGCCATGCTTTTCAAGGTATTGCACCCAAGTTATGGAATGCTCTCCCCTTATCGCTGCAATCCCCAGACCCCTGTGATATCTTTAGGAAGCAGCTGAAAATATTTTTATTCAGACAGGCTTTTGGTTAGCCTGTCTGAATAGTGACAAGAGAGAGTAGACAGGAAACAAAGAGGAGAGAGAGCGATGGGGGAGTGACATGCAACAAAGCGGATGTTACCATAATGTGGCATGCATCTTAACTAGTAGGCTACCGGGGTGCGCCTGAATTTACAACATTCAAATCCTGCAGACTCACACACATGGCCAATCCACTGAGAAACAAACAAGAGCTCATGTCTTACAGCCAACAGCTTGTGCATAAAAATGGCAATGTGAATGCCTGACCTATACAATTCAAGTTGTTTATAATACTGTGTGTTTCTACACAAACACATCTGTATGTGTGTGATTGCATGATTATGCATGAGTCTTGAGTGAGAAGGGTAAAATATCTGTCTGACACCACTTTTGCAACCTTTGTATTTTCAGGTGATTTTGCTGTTATTCAGCCTCAGCTTTGTACTACTGACGATCGTGAGATGACCTTGTTAGGGACTCTTATGTGTCTTCATATTAGCTTTTTATCCCTGTGTCCTATAATTCTATTCTGCTACATTCTGTTATTTCATTTATTATTGTTTCGAACTTTGAGTTTAAATTATTGTGAACAGGAGTGGTACAAGTTCATACAACAGCCAGAATCCACCATGGTGAAGAGTACTTAGCAGCTGCAGGGACACTGGAGCTGTTGTCAAGCTGATGAATTTCCCTCTGCGTAGACCAAGACAGTGTCAGAAACTAATCAGCTGACTGTATCCCCAGGCATCCCATACCCATGATGCCATCTCTGAAGCAGCCCAGCTGATGAAGGAGGCTGTGGACGACATCATGGTGACTTTGAATGAGGCGGCCAGTGAGGGGGGCATGGTCGGGGGCATGGTGGAGTCAATTGCCGAATTCATGGGCAGGGTGAGTAAGAGTGTGTTTGTCTGTGCTCTGATAGAGACCATATGTATGCGTGATACAGTCTCACGACATGTCCACTCAGGTGATTGAAATGGATTTCAATATCTTACCATATATCTTACTTCATATCTCATTTTTTCTGAAGGCAAACTGAGCTTTACCTGTTAGAGTAATTCCACAGTGGGTGTTCTCAGAATGTGTCCTTGTCAGTGGTGATGTTTGCTGTCACTCATCCTGCTGGGGGACATGTCACTGGGTTGACAGCACAGTTAATAATTGAAGATGATCTGCACATACTCAGACATAAATGCTAAGATCTTATCCTTCACTTATATTTTTCCTCTTTATTTTACCCCTCAGCTTAAATATACTGTAGGATAGCAATCATCATTAAACCCCCATTAGCATATATAAAGTGGAACCACTTTACAAGAATGCATACATAAAAAAGGGTTTAATGTTCTCACTAATGGCTTTTTAATTGTTAAGAAAATATACATCAATTAGCAAGTCAAACTGTAAAATAAAAAGAACTTGGGTTGCCAAATGGTGTGTATCCAATATTGGTGCTACTGGCATAGCTCGATTAATCTTTGTAACTGCTTCTTAAATGAATCAGCCAAGGCCTGAACTATCTGACTTTCTACCTACCCTCTACTAGACAGCCAAGCATCCATTGATGTATTAAAGTATGAAGTTTTTCAGTTATTAAATATTAACTTATGTGACCTATGAAGACAAATAAAGCTGTATGGACAGACATTTATGCATTTTGACATTAGTTGACATTAGTTATTGTTGTTTAACGAAGCTTCAATAAATTACAATAATGATATAACTATATCTAGATTGTCACATAATATTGATATTATACAGGTATCCACAGCTTGTAGGTGGCTACATCTTATCATAAAGTGCGTATAAAATATAAAAGTATCAAAGTTAATCAGAGGGCCTGTAGGATAAATGTGCATGTGCTAAACAAATAGAAAAGTGCTAAAAAAGGGTTGATCTTCGCAGCTGGATGAAGGAACACCTCCTGAACCCGAGGGCTCCTTTGTAGACTACCAGACCACGATGGTGAAGTTCTCCAAGGCCATTGCCATCACTGCACAGGAGATGGTGAGAACACTAATGCACCAGGATATCCATGCCATACTCTGTGTGTTTTCCATTACATTTACAATTTGCAATGACAATATTTGTCAGTAGGGCTGGAGAAACATTAATCTCTCTCTACTGATGATGTATGTTCTCTCTCTTGCCAGATGACTAAGTCAGTAACCTGCCCTGAAGAGCTCGGTGGCCTTGCCTCTCAGGTGACAGTGGACTATGGACAGTTAGCACACCAAGGACGCCTTGCTGCAGCCACTGCACAGCCAGAAGAGGTGAGAAAGGCACGCTCTCTGTCCTACAGAGGATGTGAGGAAATTACACACTCTTATGAAAGATTTAACACCGTATATCTCTTTGCAATTGTGCCCCTGAAATGTCAGATTGAAAGATGATGCATTTTATTCTAAAAATGCTGTCGGATGTATTCACTCCCACATTGATCACAGCAGATGTCTGCTGTTCTTTGATATGATGCCCCTTCCTCAAGTCCGCTCCTGACAGTGTAAGATCAAACAGAAAGATATCCTTGCAGCATCCATCACTCTTAGTACCCACATAGTCTTTTCTTAAAGCTTCCATGTGCTGTCAATTGCACAGCAATGTGTGGAAACATTGGACTAATAAGCACACAGCCTTTATCAATATCTTGTGTATAACAGGCTGCTGGATACCCTGCTGGTTACCATAGCGACATTGTGCCTCTACAAGTCTAAAAGCCTATAGTGATGCTTATAATGAAGTACCACCCACCCCTGAATCTCAGTCTGGAAATTAAAGGTGTAGTGCCAGCAATCCCTCTCTGAGGGTGCTTGAAATCATTTGTCATCCACCCACTGGATAAGAGACATGCTGGTTTATTACATGATTGTGATTGTGTAGTAGAGTGACACAAATGAGAAGATGGATGCCGTGTAAGTTGATGCCTGGTTATGCTTTCAGGTTGGTTTTCAGATAAGAACACGGGTGCAAGAGCTGGGCCATGGCTGCATCTACCTGGTCCAGAAAGCTGGAGCCCTGCAGCTCAGCCCCACTGACAGCTTCTCCAAAAGGGAACTGATTGAGTGTGCCCGTGCAGTCACAGAGAAGGTAAGCTATGTGAAATTCTTTACCTTTTAAGGTAAGCCATTTTTTGCTGTCATAATATGTCATCTTTCCTGCTTGAAGTTTGTTATCACCAACGACTCAGCATTGGCATTTGTATGAAAATGCATTACTCATATATACTGTATATATAGCTGCAAGTTTTAAGAATAAGCAGTTCAAGTGTGAATACTTACTATACTGTAGCTGACAGGTATGCTTTGTATTTAGGTTTAGCTTTCCCCTTGACCTATCATAGGCTATGAGAATGTAGATTAGTGTGTTGTTTTAGATCTTTTACTGTTGTATTGTACCAGCCAGATACCAGCAGGTCATGAAAGCATGTTCTCCTGACCCCACTCACACTGTGCAGTTAATAATAATACTTGAGTTTTCCTGCTGTGACCCTGGCGGCAGCTTGCCTTGCTGCTCACACATTAATATTTCCCTCTACTACAAGGCTGCTGATGATTTGATTCAGAGCTCCTATCAAACTTGAATAATTTGTGGTCACACACTTGCCGATATGTGAAACTTGTGCCTAGTTGAAATGTATCTCTCTCTCAGTGCTTCCTATTTGTTTATGAGGGAGGGGCAGACAGCTGTCTCAAAGGGAGTCGTTTGATTTGCAGAGTCAGGCTCATTGATTTGATGTGATTGTGGAGCTGACTCTGATTTAATGCATGTTTAAACCTGCCCTCTTCTGTTACTCCTGGCTTCCTCCTTTAATCCAGCTCATCCAGATCTCTAAACATTCACTACCTCACTCACCTGCTTTATAAACCATCATCCTATTAAGATGAAAAACTGCTCTTTATATCATGAAACACGATACACGCTATATATAGATATCTTTACACCTCTAAAAATGGTTTGAAAGGTCGCTCTGCATATCTTATGCTACGCTTCATATTTTGCAGGTGTCCTTGGTTCTGTCAGCATTGCAAGCGGGTAACAAAGGCACCCAGGCCTGTATCACGGCAGCCAGCGCTGTTTCTGGCATCATCGCTGACTTGGACACCACCATCATGTTCGCCTCAGCTGGAACACTGAACCCTGAGAATGAAGAGTCTTTTGCTGACCACAGGTGCAATGTCCTTGCCACAAACAAGACACACAGAGGACATGGTGTTAAATCAAAACAACTAATCACCAAAAAAGAGCAACATTTGATAACGTTAAAAATAGGCAATAGATTTAAAGGTTTCAAGAACAGAGAGGCAATGGAATGTACCATGCACTATTACTAAGATGTCAGTTACCATGTTTTTACACTGCAAAACCAGTGCTCCTTTTTCTTTTGATGACTCACTCAGGAGAAGTGCAGTTTGCCAATAAAGCTGACTACTGACACTGACTGACTTCACATAATGAATGCAAATTGAAAATTGTCCTTACTGATAGAGATTTTAATTATGCAGGCCATACACACTTACCAAACACATATTCTGTTTAGAAAGATTACAGCTTCCTTTCATATTTGCTGGCACTTGAGTGTGACTGTGATGCAGATTGTGACACATTGTGTCCCGTCCATCAGGGAGAGCATCTTGAAGACAGCCAAGACGCTGGTGGAGGACACCAAGCTGTTGGTGGCTGGAGCCGCGTCCAGCCAGGAGAAACTGGCCCAGGCTGCCCAGTCCTCAGCCAAGACCATCACCCAGCTCACTGAGGTGGTCAAACTGGGAGCAACCAGCATGGGCTCGGAGGACCCCGAGACACAGGTGATAATAATCAATCAATAAAGAATGACTAATACAAGCACAGATGTATATAGGTCTATCTTATTGTACACCCAGGGTTAGATTCTCCATTTAAATTACAGTTTCATCTGATACACAATGTGTGTCCTCTTTCCACCGTGTGTATGCCTCTATCTCTGCCATCCGCTAAGTCTAAAGTATCATGACTAGGTTGGAGTGATAAGAGCAGCAGTGTTAAATCCTCTCCCCAGGGTTCCACTGATAAACCTATACTCTGACCATTGTGTTGTATTGATCCTAGCTCTATCTCCTCAGGTCGTTCTGATAAACGCGGTGCGGGATGTGGCCAAGGCTCTGGCAGAGCTCATCAGCGCCACAAAATGTGCAGCAGGGAAGCCTGCTGATGACCCATCCATGTATCAGCTGAAGAGTGCTGCCAAGGTAAAGGAGCAGACCACTTAAGCAAGTCACTGTCATATCTAGTGTAGCTGTGTATTGATTTAAGCAATGTGATTCTGCAATTTATTATTCAGTTGATGCTGCCTCAGTGAGAGGATATGGGATGTGAATATGTATTCCAGAAATGCTGTCTTTGTATTACTGCTATGTGGAGTTTGTTGTATCTGGTAGCACAAAGTGATTCATTTATTGCTAGAGGGATATGACAGTCCTTATCAGGCTGTGTATTCTGTTGACTTTCACTGTCAGTGTCAGTATGTGTGGCTAGACCCATCACAAATATGTTTATTTATTTATTTAAAAGAGACATTGCACACAGGTATCCATAAATACACATGTAACTGCTAATTTGCATCTGTTGTCCCCTGGCAGGTCACACACACACACACACACACACACACACACACACACACACACACACACACACACACACACACACACACAAAACAAGACAAGAATACATAACACAATTGTAAAACAAGTATAAAGTGCATGATGATTGCATATCAATTGACAAGACAAAAAACATTCCACAATCATAAGACAACTATGAAGTGTGTGATGATGTAAAGTGCATATCAGAAGTGCCAAGTTCATAGGAACCTACAGATTGCATACATACATACCTATATTCATATAGTGCAATACATTAAAACACTTACACTTCACACACATACAAGATTCACCACGAACCAGTGTATTAAATCGGGGCAATGCATCCCACACATACATGTGTGGGGTTTTTTATCAAATATTTTAAGTTCTCTTTTGTATAGTGATTCGATCTGACTGAGCACGGTTGTACTAGTGAAAGTCCAGTTTGTGAAACCATATTCTACATGAGAGAAGATCATGCATGCTTATTTGTGGGTGAGAGATAGGGTTTGTGTGCTCCATTGAGAACAGTATGTGGCCACAAGTTTTTCTACTGTGACCATTTCTGCAAGGTTTTTCTAAATCCTCAACTACAATATAACTGAGGCTTCAGTTACAGCCGAGTCTAACCATTGTATTCTTCAAACCAGGTCAATTTTATTTATATACACCAAAATCAGCCTAACGTTTATCTCAAAGGGCTTTTTACCATCTGTACAGCACAGAAAATCTACTATACTATGAGATTTCTTTGTCTAATTAGGAAAAACTTGACCATAATCAGAAGAAGAGGTGGGACTTCTTTTGTGGAAGGCACACACATGCAATATATGTTGTATATGCTGTAGACAGAAGCAGCAGTAATATAAAGTTATATAAAGTTCATTAAGTATAATATTAAGTGTCATAAATTTAAGAGTCTCATGCAAAGTGTATGTATTCAGAGTAAGGTTTGGATCAGAGAAAAGATATCGAGCTGCAAGAATATGGAGTATATGTACACAGAGAGGTGAGAGTTGTCATTTTACTCACAATCCTCAGGGCCACTGTCACAGCTGTGAGTTGCTGCTGGTGGATAAGAGAGATTATCAGACCTTTTACATCTAAACTCGGTACAGCTGTGGTCAGTGCAACGAACAGCCCAAGACCAAAGAGTTTCAGATCAGTGACAGATGCTTCTCAACCGGAGATTTACCATCTTAAAAATCCTTCTGCAAACTTCCTTGATTTATTTATTTATTTTTCTGAGAGCTATCATACCACCCACAGCGTATGACTCTAACTGTTGCTTAGGGTTCCTTATGTTTTCTCATCTGAATGGAATGAGGGCCACCCATGGACCTGGTCACGTTGACAGATTGTTTCTGTTCCTCCAGCATATGGTGACCTCCAAATGTGACCCTCTCAAACTCCCAGTGCGCACGTTGCTCAAATTACTAACCTAATCATTTAAACGTTGCTGAATGCAGCACAGGCAGAGCAGAATGTGTTGCTGTGAGTAAAATTTAAATGTTTTTTTTTTTTGCCATCCTGGGTGTCAATGAAAAGACTTTATTACTAGTACTAAATTGGCCTGTTTTAATTTTGAAAAACATCCTTCAGTGGTTCTTTAGCAGCTGATGTTTTAAATTTTTATTAGATAAGCACCTTGAATTATTCACTGTAATGGAATCTATGAAGGAGGCAAAAATAATATGTGTTGTTTTACAGCTGAGGGGAAAGAGCACCACCTCCTGGTTGGTTTGACTGTGAGCATCATCATTACTCCCTTTTCTTGACAGGTCATGGTCACCAATGTGACGTCTCTTCTAAAAACAGTGAAGGCGGTGGAGGATGAAGCCACTCGCGGGACGAGGGCACTGGAGGCCACCATTGAGTGCATCAAACAGGAGCTGACAGTAAGAGTGCCTGACAGGCCAAAAACTCTTCTTTATGGTCTATTGGGAGTCATCGGATGAGACACAACCTCTCTGCCTAACTGGCTCAATGAGGGTCAGGGATATCTCTGTCTATTATTCTGAACAAAACAGGGGGGCTTTTTGTTCTTTTTCCTTTATTATTCATCCAACTCCTCTGCGCCTCCTTTCTTTTCAGCCCCTGCAGCTTTCTCACAGCTCTTATCAGGGTGTGAGTAGCAGCCACAGACAGAGTGAGAGAGGAAAAAGATTTCAAGAGCTTGTTGTTTTTGTAAATTACTGCTAATCCTTATCGGAGGACCCCCAGCCTGAGTGTAGGCTTTAGCAAGAGCTGCAGCCAAAGCCAAACTCAACACAGTCTACCTGACTCTCAATAATAATGCTCCCCATATCAGGAGGAAGTTCTGTCCACCTTACTTGTTTACATTTTCTGTTGCTATACAGAGTTCATGTGCACTTCCTCATTTTTCTCTGAGAATGTTTGAATCAGGATTAATATATCTGTACTACTGTCTTGCTTTTATTCAACTACCTGTGTCTATGGGTCATCATCATCCCAGGTGTTCCAGTCCAAGGACATCCCAGACAAGTCCACCACACCCGAAGAGTTCATCCGCATGACAAAGGGCATCACCTTAGCAACGGCCAAGGCAGTAGCTGCAGGCAACTCGGCTCAGCAGGAGGATGTGATAGCCACTGCCAACTTGAGCCGCAAAGCCATCTCCGATATGCTGACTACCTGCAAGGTGCTAATCCACACTGCCCTGCCAGAACAGGCCTCACACGGACAACACAAGGCTGTCAGGGAACATGTGAGCCCAGCCCGCTGAGTGCAGATTGGACATTAGAGTCTAGTCTGCTTCATGGCTGCCCCCGCTGGTAGTGACTCAGTCACTTTTCAAAGTCGTACAGCAGAACATCAGTCAGGATGTCCTACAGTGACCGGAGAGCACTGGTAACGAGACAACAAAAAGACAGAAGACAGCGCATTGTAGGCTATGCTTTTGAAAATGATGGCATTCCAAACAAATACATGAGAATCAGAGTTTTTATGTGCTACTTGATTTGTAATGAGAACAAATATACATATTCACAATTAGAACTATATATGAAGGGTGTTTCCAGAGCCCTCACACAGTACAGTCGCACATTTTCATGTTGTGACTTGTGTTTATTCTTTTTTTAAGATTTTTTTTCCAGGCATAGACACCTTTATTTGATAGTTACCAGACAGGAAACATGGGTGTGACATGCAGTACAGGTCCGCCGGCCGGGATTTGAACCGGGGTCCACTGTGTATGTGGCATGCGCTCTATCCACTCGACCACCTGCACGCCAGTGACTTGTGTTTATTTTTGACATCCCAGTGGGAGCAATTTTTTTCTCCTTTATAGATTTCACCTCCAACATTGTTTTCTCTCCCCTCCAGCAAGCAGCACACCACCCTGAAGTGGGCGAGGAATTGAGGTGGAAGGCCCTGCAGTACGGCTCTGAGTGTACCACTGGATATATCAACCTTCTGGAGCAAGTGCTGCAGGTTAGAATTAGACCATCACATGCTTCATGAAGGAAGCATGTGTGTGGATCATAATCTTTGCCTTTACCTTGTGAGGTTTCATCACAGGTCTTATCTACAGGATTAAAGCTTCTGACGCTTGATCAATCTTTGCTGGCTTCCTGTCCTCTTCCTCATGCTCACTTGCCTCTGCAGCTTGTGATGCTGCATTAACTTTAGCAACTGATGAACAAAAGAAGGTATCATGAACGATTACTTGTCAGCAATAAATGATAGAAGTAAAGACATTAAATGGTTTATGTTCACACTCTGTGTTTCTGGACATCAACCATCAACCATAACTGAACAGTGGGTAAAAGATTGAGACTCGTAGCATGGCGACCAGGTTACATCGTTGTTTTTCTCCACTGCTCTTTTCTGCTCTCTGTCTCTGTGTCATGGATGTATAAAAAGCTGCAGGTCTGTGTGTCTGCTTTACTGACAGCAGGGCTGAGCTACACACACAGAACAGAGAGGCCACAGCGTACAGGATTAAGCTCTGCATTCATACAAAATCCAGCAATGCGGCACCTCCCTGCAGGGCTGTGCGGAGGAGTGAGCATGTTTGATACTGCTTTAGAACATAACCGCCACGAAACAATCAGAAAACATTTTATTTCTCTGATTCATGGCTTTGTTCTTACCAGTGCTGCTCCCTCTCTTCAGTCATTCTCCAGCTTGCTTGACCAATGCTGCTCTCACTCGCCTTTAATAATAATACTTCATGGAAATGTAAACTTCCAGCACAGTCTACCCGATCTGATTTAATTACTGAGCACCTTGTTGCACACATTTGCATATTAATCAGCTTAACTTATTTTCATGAAATTCCTTAATGCTTAGTTTGTGATAACACTCCCCATGTGTTAGGACACAGGTGTTGACATGTAACAATTTGTTAATTAATGCATTAAGTTTCTTAATTTGTGATTATAATTTGCATTAGTTATGATACATCGTGTTGATTGCGGGAGGACATCAGGCCACTGAAGTACCGTGTTTTATCATCTGTGGTTAATTAGCAAGAATGTTCTGTCGCTACTGTGCTTGTCAACTAGTTTCTCAAGTAACAAAAGGACCAAACATTTAAAAAAAAGAACTGACTTGACTTACATAAAGAAAGTGAATACTCATCCAATGATTTTTCACATAATTTGTTGTCCAGATAGGTTCTAAAGATGGTAGAACCAATCCAGATGCTTTTTTTTCCCTTTGCTCTCTGATTCATCTTTTATAATGTGTTAACCTGTGTTTCCTGTATATTTGTCTGTGTGTGTGTGTGTGTGTGTGTGTGTGTGTGTGTGTGTGTGTGTGTGTGTGTGTGTGTGTGTGTGTGTGTGTGTGTGTGTGTGTGTGTGTGTGTGTGTGTGTGTGTACACATTGTGTTTTCAGGTGCTGCAGAAGCCCATGCCGGAGCAGAAGCAGCAGCTGGCCATACATTCAAAGCATGTGGCAATATATGTGACAGAGCTCGTCCAGACAGCTGAAGCCATGAAAGGTGAGACCACACACACCACCGATGTACACTGTCACATACTCTGACACTTGCGCACAAACTAGAGTTAGACTTGACAACTTTTAGTTACCTGTGACCCCATTCTAACCGATTTAATGGATCATTTAACATTTGGAAGTTCTATATATTTAGCATCCCAAGTGTTTATGGTACACTATGAAACAGTTGCTTGTTTTTGAAGTAGAGTCTTTTACAAGAGCTTCCACACTGTTGAAAAATTGTTAGTAGCAGATTTTAATTTTAAAATGGCTTTGAGACATTGTAGACACTGCAGTGTAAAACTGGCAAAGCTGAATTTGCTGAATACAGAGAACTTGAAGTACAGGGATTCCCATCAAGAGCCAACTCAATTTAATAAAATGTGAAAAACCATGACAGGATTGTGAAGATGTTAGAGATTAGTCGAAGAAGCCCTAATCCTCTTGTGCATGAATAATATTATAGTGTCACTGAGTCAAGTGACCAAATCTGTCTGCGACCCTAATAAAGATAAGTCATGAAAATCACTTAAGAACATTGAAATCGCACCATTGAGTGACTGCTGTGCAAATTGCTCCAAAAGAAGCTCAGTCGGGTGGTTATGACACAAACAACCTGGAGTGCTTCCTGTAGAAGCCGCACTGCTGCATCTGACAGGAGTAATAGATTGTGTTTGGATGAGAATTAGATTTCAGCGTATAGCCCAAGACCCAGTGGGGCTATCTACTTCAACTCTCTGATGTCATGTGTGCTTTTTTCCTCCTCTCTCCCTCTTTCATTGCTGCCTCAGATGGAGGTAAGTGGGATATGGTGTGTTTTGTTCCTCCATATCACCTTTCATAGAGTCAGCAGAGGGCAGAGGAGTAGATGGCTTGGGGGTGGGGGTGAAGAACAGATTTCCCCAGAGCTCAACGTAATCTATGAATACATTTTTCCATCTGTTTTACCAAGCTGGTCCCAAACTGCTAAGTTTTATAGGCACTTAAAAACCTATAAAAAAGATAATGATCCACCAAATATGCATTTCCTCTAACTTTGAGTGTATCTTTCTTAAACTTTGAGGTATTGCAGCCATACTGCATACAATTTGCTGGAGTGTATAGAGCCTTGAATTGTAGATTTAGCATCTCTGTGACACCTGTTTAAAAGTCTGTGAATATCAGTTGAAGCATGATGTTCACCTGTTATAGCAGAGATATGCTGTAAAATAAAATGTTATCACCAGAAATACTGTTCTGGTGTTTCTTTTGTGAGTCCATGCCAAACCCCCCCACAAAAAAAAAACATGATCATGCCTTTCAGGATCAGAGTGTGTGGACCCTGAAGACCCCACCGTCATCGCAGAGACAGAGCTTCTCGGAGCAGCAGCGTCCATTGAAGCTGCAGCCAAGAAACTAGAGCAGCTGAAACCCAGAGCCAAGCCTAAGGTATATGTGCCCCTCTCAACTATCTCCACCCACACAAACCTACGCAGAGATTTTTGCCATTACTCAGCAGGGGAGACTATGTGGGCCGAAGTTAGGAAAAGGTGACACTGTCTTTGAAGTGGAGTCATCTTCTTCTGTGACGGAGCCGCTATCTCGATAGTTTCTTTATTACACACACACACACACAGCATGTTGACTCAGACAGCTGGTCCTGTGAGCATATAACATATGATGCTCAGAAAACTTTCTTCAAAGGCTCTTTCGGACATTATTTTGAGTTACGTTGCCAGGAGACGCAATTACACTGCTGGTTCCTCAAGCTTATGTTGGAAAGTGTTCAAATGTGCAATGAACTGTTGTGACCCTTTTCTGAAAGAGAGGGCCTCTGTCTTATTGAACTGATTTCCTTTGTTTTATTGCAGTGTTCCTCGTTTCTAAACTAAACTCAGGGAGGCTTTTTCAACCTGTTATCCATCTCCCCCATGCTGCGGCATTGCCTTAAAAAACAAAACAACTTTCCTGCACAATACGCAGAGAAAACAGGCAAAAGCTGAGAGATGGTAGTGATAGTGCTTTTAAAAAGTGAAAATACTTTCATATTGTTTCACATGCAATGCAAGGTCGTGGTTGTGGTGTTCTACTGCATGATTGTGTTGCTTGTTTATCTGTCTATGGAGACTGGATAGTTGGATCCCGATGCTCTTCCTTCTGTGCTTGTAGTGACACCCCCCCCCCCCCCCCCCCCCCCCCCCCCCCCACACACACACACCTCCCGTTTCTGTACCTCTCCCTTTACATAACATGATTGTCAGTTCAACCCCTCTGTCTGTGTGGTACAAAGGAATGGATATTTAGGTTACCCCAGTTTTAATAAAGACCATATAATGCTCTGTCTTAAACTATAATTCCACAGCTACAGATTGCATTTATGAGGACCTTTGTGTTTATGAAAGGGGATTAGTGAGTGAAAGGCTTTATAGATGTCAGTGTCTCCCTCTAGTGATCTAGTGGGATGCAAACCTCACCAAATAGTATTTAAAGGGGGAATACTGCTCAATATTATTCTCATTAAACAGCAGTTAAATTTATATAATCGCAACATGCCTGACTGTCCCTTACATTTGGAGACTAGGTTAAAAAAAAAATTCCAACCCTTATTTTTGCTCAGATATTGATATATACATTGATATAGATACTTTTTTTTTAAACTATTATTTACAGGATGATTTTTTTACTGTTACAGAGCTACCACATACTGTATAATTAAAAAGCCACCATACAATCTGTTTTTGCACCAATTTCAATTTTTTTTTATCCTCTTCATTCCTTCTCCTCTCTGCTCCTTCAACCCTCCCACCCTGAAGGGAGGGGGCGTGCTTTCTCCTACCCCAGCATGCTTCCCTGCCTCCCGCCCTCTCTGAGCCGTTGTAGACCTGGAAGCCTTCTCTGCAGGGCTCTGTCTGATATGTTTGATATATTAGGTTGTTATTCAGTCCAACTATATATCAAACATATTCCTACAGTGTCCCGCCCTGTCTCCAGCCACGTGTGCCTTATGTGTTTATGGAGGTCTGTGGTCAATTTCATGTTGTTGACTGCTCAGGCAGTGACGGCCATTTTATTTGACTGTCCGTCAAGTGATGCGAAGTGATCTTCATGCCTATATTTAGTTCAGGTTTGAGAATGGGGCATTATATCTAGATGTTGCAGTAGTTATTTTTTGTGACTGGGCCTAATGCAAAAGTTGAACATTAAAGGTTATACTGAGTAGCTCTCTGGGAATTTGGGCTGTAGGAAGCTTGAGGAGGGGTTTCATACTAAAAAAACAACACTTAATATCTTATAGGCTGATTTCAGTATTCTCTCTATTTGTAAATTCTACAACTACTTTTTAGCTTATTAATATGATGTATTTGCATCATTGCATAATTACACATTGTATCAGAATGTTGTTTCTGTCAGTGTAGAAAAGGCTAAACAGCATTTGTTCAGGAATAGAATTGACATGTAATACAGCTGATCAGTTCACTGTTAAAATGTTTTTATGTATTATATCTATATACTGAAGTAACACTTGAGTCTTTATTTTTAATGTGTGGCAGGAATTTTCTAGATGTAGGACTAAAATCCTGGCTACGGGCCTGGTTATAGCACTGCAGTTGGTTACAGAGAAATAATTATTTTTTTCTTATTGTAGACTACTAATCTTTTAACTCTAAGTTGATATGTGCTTTTACTTCCAGCAGGCAGATGAGACGCTGGATTTTGAGGAGCAGATTTTAGAGGCAGCAAAGTCCATTGCTGCAGCAACTAGCGCTCTTGTTAAATCAGCATCAGCAGCTCAAAGAGAACTGGTGGCACAAGGCAAGGTCAGTCTAAGTACCCAATCAAAAAGATACAAGACTGCTGTTACTAATTCTGTAATACAACAGTTGCATCCTTATTTTTTTACCCAATGTCAATCTCAGGTTGGATCCAATTTAGCCAATGCAGTGGATGACGGCCAGTGGTCACAGGGTCTTATATCAGCCGTAAGTCCTTTTCAATATTACTGCCCAACTTTCAAATTACTGCACAGATTTATTACAACAAAGTGTAAATCCAACCATGGGCATGCCTACATTTGTTGCCTGCTGTAGGCTCGTATGGTAGCCGCGGCCACCAGTAACCTGTGTGAGGCAGCGAACGCCTCAGTGCAGGGCCATGCCAGCGAGGAGAAGCTCATCTCTTCAGCCAAACAGGTTGCAGCCTCTACTGCTCAGCTCCTCGTGGCGTGCAAAGTGAAGGCTGACCAGGATTCTGAAGCTATGAGGAGACTACAGGTAACAATTAAACACAATTTCCATTTATTCATATAAATGCATCTAAAGTGTGCTGTGTACTA
This sequence comes from Scomber scombrus, assembly GCF_963691925.1. Taxonomy (NCBI): domain Eukaryota; kingdom Metazoa; phylum Chordata; class Actinopteri; order Scombriformes; family Scombridae; genus Scomber; species Scomber scombrus. The sequence goes on along the minus strand of NC_084975.1, from coordinate 18,592,875 downwards.
ATTTTGAGATTACCTCCCTAAAGGCTGCTGGCAATGCAGTGAAGAGAGCTTCAGACAACCTGGTGAAGGCAGCTCAGAAAGCAGCATTTGACAAGTCTGAAGATGACAGTGTGGTGGTGAAAACCAAATTCGTTGGAGGCATAGCTCAGGTGAGACAAAGTAATCATTCCCATTGTGTGGTTTGCCCTTTTCACTGAATGTTTGCACCCCTCGCTGATGTGCCAAAATGCCACAGTTGTTTTTCTGAAATTGTGACGAGCCACTGTGAATAAACAACCCATTGGCTTCATTTCAAAGCTGTTTGCCAGTTTTACTAGAAACCTACAGCTGAAAAAAATCACATTTCTTGACAAGTTCTAGCATCTTTCTGCTACAGCAGAGAACTTCCTTTCCATTTTTGCAAAACATTTGTAGGATTATTCAATGTCTACCAAAGCCCAAGAGGGCTACGAGATGCTTTTTTTCATCTTTATTGATTGAGTACCTGTCTCACTCCTGTAAAATACTGCATTGACCAAGAAGAATAAAGCTTACTATGTATCATGCAAAAATTGCTATTTCAGTAATGGTTTAATACTACTTTCTGCGTATGTTACTAAAAGTTTACTATACAAATATTTGTTGAAAATTTGAATGATTTTAGGACACCACACACGGCCACACTTTCTTCCTACAAGATACTATTTTGTGTATGTTCTGTTGTGTTGTTCATGTTTAGGAGATAACAGTTTGAGCTGAGTACAGCGCAGCGATTAGTTTTTCATATCAAGCTATCCACAGGAATGGGATTATGATGAGTGGAAGGCTGTCAGCTGTTTCCCTTCTCCTCAGATCATTGCAGCTCAGGAGGAGATGCTAAGAAAAGAGCGAGAGTTGGAGGAAGCCCGAAAGAAGCTGGCTCAGATCAGACAGCAGCAGTACAAGTTCTTGCCCAGCGAACTGAGGGAAGATGAGGGCTGATTGGCTGACTATGCAGGATGTGCGCCACGCAGATGAGACCTTCTTATCAAGGGGAGATGCTGCCGATGTACAGTCGGCTGCTTTCCTCTCATGTAACCGAGGAATATACAGCACTTGAAACAGGCCTGTTTGATGAGAAAAACAAGTGCCTGTGCTCTGTAGTGTATTTGTGTGCGTGTATGTGTGTGTGACGTGCGTATGTACTTGTCAGTGAATGGCATTGACATATGAAGAAGGTTGTTACAGTTGTCACTATAAGCAAGTCAAGACAGTTCGATAAAGTTGTATGATAAATGTATCATTGCTTTGTGAGTGTTACTGCATCATGAGCATTACTGACTGTTACAATCATGAATCAAAGATGTTATGAATGCCTAAGGGTCCATAGCTTCTGTTATAGAGTTAAAAAACCTCAAAGGTTCAATAAAAAGGCAGAAAGAAATGGCTCATTCCACCACTGGCTTGCATGCACCATAACGTCTATACATATCAATGAAGCTACTAACCAATAGAGTAGTTTAGTGGAAAGGCACTTGTATTTTACTAATTAAAATGTGAACTTGGGGTTTGCTGGTAAACTAGCAAATCTTTAGAAATTAAGGATGAAACGATGTAGTTCAGCTTAACGCCAAACAGTAAGAGGTTCTGATTGGAGTAAATAACAAAGTATGAAATTAAATAAGACCACATGAAGATATTTATTCTTGACTTTTTTTTTTTTAAATAAACAAAATAGTATTTTTTAAAGGACCGGTGTGTAAGATTTAGTAGCATCTAGCAGAACAGACTTGGCAGAAATGGAATATAACTATGTTTTAATTAGTGTATAATCACCTGAAAATAAGAATTATGTTTTCATTACCTTAGACTGAGCCCTAGGGAGCACACCATGTTGCACCGCAATGTTTCTACAGTAGCCCAGAATGGACAAAGCAAACACTGGCTCTAGAAAGATTCTTTTGCAATGGAAGGGGAGGATGAGGGCAGATGTATTCATTTGGTTGTAATCTGCAACCTCACCGCTAGATGCCACTAAATCTTACACACTGATCCTTTAAAGAGCAGAGAGGTGTAATTTGTGTTATTCAGTAGAATCTGGACTAAATGTGACCAAATATGTCATGCTGCTTGTACATCACATCATTGTATGTAATCCCCACAAGAGCTTCTTCTCTTTCCCGCACATACACAGAGCTGTGTAATTGTGATTATGTTTACATTATTTGCCATGTTTGTTCTTCCTTGTCTTGATGTTTTAATTCCTCTCCCATTAACACTAGCCACATTTTATTTTTCAGGTGCCCCTGTACTGTACACACACATGCATTTAGATTATTCCCCACTTATTACTGCCCTGTTTTGGTGAAGGCATTTTCATTTCAGACTGACCGTCTATAGCAATATGTTACACTGAATATTCTAGCGAGGTGATAATGAGAGTCTGCGCTGTTATTGGCTCTAAGATTGGTTGTGTGCAATGTTATTTCGCTTTAGGCTCTTGAATGAAACGAGCACACTGGATGCACTGGCGTTGCTCATAACTTAACACACTGAAGAAGGAAATTTAAAGCTTCCATTATATTAAATGTAGGACACTCTCCCAACAAATGAAAAGGAAATAGCTTCAAGCTCTTATCAAGGAAACTGGTTCAATGCCGGGTTTTTTGTTTTTTTTTGGGATATAAATGTATAATATATTGGAAATTTTAAACAGGTCATCTCCTCAGTCTGTCCATGCCAGTGTCTGTTCTGCATTGTGTACTAGTGCCTTACTTGAGTCTGCCCTGCGAGCAGCTGAAGATCAGGTTGGGTGGGAGCCTGAGCCTTGTCCTCTCTGGATCAGAACATTATGTCAGTCTATTCCCCACCAGGGTCTTAATAAACTGTCACCTAGTCCTTTGCCATACAATACAATGCCTTTGCTGGTGGCCTAGCTGCCTACAATGCTATAATGCTGATACAAAAAGGGCATCTGTGGATACCTTAGGATTTAGCGACCATAATCGAAGACTAACACTAGACTGCATTCCATAAGCATGTGGCAATTTGTGTCTGAAGTCGAGAAAATTCATTATACCAAGTCCCTCTTAAATGTTGGACTGAATTACTTCTTTGTTTCATTGTTTAACCACTATAAAATTACGTTTTTATCGATAAATGTAAGAATTACCCTGAGATATATTGTCTAACTGATTTGTCTAAGTATTAACGGAAATAGAAAATGTTACTACAGTAGCTCTGTTATGAATAGGTGTTGTGCTTTCTTTAACAGATTCCATTAGTTTTATGATTTGATGCTGTATGTATAATATTTATCTGGTCACAAAAGTATTTTTTGTATTCACCAAAAATAAAGAATTTCAAACAACCAGTACATTAGAAGATTATTTTGTCCTTTTCATGCATCTAGTTGACAAAAGAGATGCCTCCTCTAAAATGAAGTCATTCAGCATTCTTTCCAGAAGATGTCAGTATTGTCCTTCATAGCTGAGTCAGTGGAGGTTTGGAGAAATATGTTCTAGTGGAAGGTTTGGCAAAGTTAGTCAGACCAAATATGGACATACTGGATGTGCTTTTTTCCCCCTCTTTGTTCACAGACCAGACCTTGAAGTATGCAGTGATTCCCATTTAGATGTTCTGCTCAAGAATGAGAGTTCAAAATCTTGCACTCTGGGTTACAGTCTCACAGTGAACAATGAGAATTAGTAATAAGTACTTTTGTTGGTTTTCTACTGGCAACAAGGCAGGCTTGATCATCCTCTTTGATGATCAAGCCTTTCGTCACTGTGAAGCTGATCCTCTCTTTGTATCAGGAGGATATGGTGGAAAAGATGGTTAGAGGTAGTCATCACAATACACTGAGTCTTCATAATGAACACCATATTTGGTTGTTTGAGTGTTTTGGTCTCATGCAAGACCACACCACACAGTGGAGAGGGAAACTGAAGCCATGTGTTTAACTGGGAGTGCCCATCTCTCTCTCTCTCTCTCTCTCTCTCTCTCTCTCTCTCTCTCTCTCTCTCTCTCTCTCTCTCTCTCTCTCTCTCTCTCTCTCTCTCTCTCTCTCTCTCTGTCTCTCTCCCCTCCTCCCTCTCTCTTGTCGTCAGGACCTGGAAGATGTTTTTCTGGTTAACTTTGGCGTTTATATGCTATCAAAACCTAAGTAGATGAACGACGTTAAGCAGAGCCGCAGTCTGCTCTAGGCCTTCTACTTATTGTCATGAACTTCATGATTTCAGACTAAGTGGTAAACCGCTCTGTTATAGCTATAGTCAAATTTCCATCAGGGCCATGCATTTATAACTTTCTACTGTAAAAATTTCCATTTGACAAAACACTCCAATGATCAGCATGATAACAAATATTTTGGGGTTTATCTTGTACTTAACCACCCCTCTGTACACTTCTTTATCGGGTATATTTCGTAAGCTCTCTCTGTTTCCTGCTTGTGGATGTACTGTAGGTATGGGTTCCAGATGCACCTTGTCGGCACTAGTTTTTGATGCCTGATCTGTTTCACCGTGGCATATTTAATTAACCTTCCCAACCCCACAGACTTTTGGCAGGTGTATCGTTACAAAGTTATGTTGTGTGCAGCAAGTTTCAAAGCTTTGAAACTTTGTCAAGATCTCAAATATTCCAAAGACGCCAGATATGTCAGAATGAATTTCAGGGAAACAAGACATCAAGAATGTTCTATTTATAATAGTGGTGCATTAATAATTTATTTTTTATTTTTATTTCACTCAACATATTGTTTAATGAAGGACTGAAACCTGATGACATTTTTTTATTTATTTCAAAAGGCATAAAATCATGAGACATTCAATAATCCTCAGTGTTGTGTTGTATGTCTCAGGCATCCTAAATCTGAGTTTGAAGGTTGGTTTTGCAGTCACCACAGCTTGTGCCGTGCCTAATCCCAACAGCCTGGCAGCTATTTAGTTCATGCTTTGTTCCACACTCAAGTTCTCAAAACGAAGCCATTTCAACCCGTCTAAACCAAATTACATTGGGTTACCTCTCCACTTTTCATCGTTCAGCACCAATGTGCAGTATGTTTAAGCCATGATTGAGGCACAGCAAACAAACTCAGCATGGTTTCTTAAATCCATAAATTTATATTTTTTTGAGCTTGGTTAACAGGAAATGTACTTTATGTTTAGAAGTGTCATTGTGTAGAAATGGAGTCAAGAATTGTGCTATAACATCTTCAGTGAAATCAAGTTGTCACACTGTAAAACTATGTAGCCTGTTGTTGCATGTTAATGATACTCTCTGAAATGTCTATATAACAGTGTGGTAATTGGTCTTTTGGGGATAGCGTTTGGTCATTTTAGGCTCACCTGTATCCTCTTTAGGTCAGGCTTAAATAATAAACAGACTGAGAGGGTATCATGGTCTTTGAGGGAGGGAAGCAGTCCTACCGTATGCCAATTCTCTCCACTTTTCTCCACTTGTAGAAATGTGAAGAAAGAGGAAGCGAGGTTTGGAAAAAATGCACATCAGGAAAGGCTGTTTGGTTTCGGGCTGGGCAGTCTGTCCAGAGCATGCTACTGAAACTTTTATTTTTGTTCAGAGACAACATTTAAATCCGACAAGGCTGTTTCTGAGACAAATGAAAACATCTTTGAACAAAAGGTTTTGCTAAGCTGTAGGCGATGTGCAAGATCCTCTCCTCCTCTTTTCTTCATAGCTGCTTGCCGGCACACCAATCTTTCCAGAGTTCTTTTTAAAGTTTACAGAAGTACAAATGTTGTGTTTAGAAATATATTGAAATTGTGATATACAGAATCCAGACTGAGGGAGGTTTTTATCAATATTACAAGCAGCACGTGCCACAGCAAGCCAAGAATTTTCCAGCTTGTCCAAACTGATAAAGGAGTGGAAACCAGCATTGTTTATGTGTTGAATGCTTGTAATTTAGGTCTAGCTTCAGTCCATTTTGTCAGGAAGTTTCAAATAGTCCAGACTCAAAGATGGTATGGCAGAGAGAAGGAACTTTCAAAAACTCATAAGAAAGAATCACCAAACTTCCCAGAGATTTACTAAATTCCTCAAGCGCCTCATGCGCTAACGATGCTGCCAACGTAAAGTGTACATATGTATGGTATTCATGATACTCAAACATACTCAAGTTGCTCTGTAACTGCTGAAGAAAGAACACCTTGTAATATGGTAGTGACTTACAATATGATTTCACCAAAGTGAGTGAGGTCATTGTGTTAAAGGGATGCCTGTTGTTTACTAATTTTCACATTCCTACCTGCTCTGAGAAGCAGTGCTCCCTAACATAAACCAGGGAGACAGGAGCTGGTGGATCTATAAGAGCCTTTTACTCAGGTCTGGAACACATGACTATTTTAGGTCATGAGCGGGGTTCTCCCAACATGTTGGCTCCATAATGTATCCACTGTACAGCCTCTGATTTAATGAGAATAGTAAACAGAGACTGTAAAGTGATCTCCCCTTTCTTCCAGGACTTGGAACTGGTTATTGTCTGTGTGCGGTAATGACACAAGTTAAAAATGAAGAGGTTACAGTAGCAGGTTACAGTAACATATGGTGGTTGATTTCGCCATGTCTAATTTCAAACCCGACTGCCATCAATTAGATGGAAGAAGTAAGTGGAGAGAGTGAGATGAAATGAAAACCATGCTTACTAAGAAAGCTGGTCTCATTTTCAAGGCTTTAACTGCCAAGCCAAATATCATAAGTGACATTTTGAGTATCAAATTGCAGGAAGTGTCCCTTACATAGTGCCACAGTAGACAGAATTCATTCATTTCATGGTATATCAGCTGGGTGGTCCATTTATGTGAATTAGTTGCAGTCACCATCAGAGCGTCCATCCTCTGATGGGTTACAGTACTTGCTGTCTATGACGGCACAGTAGCTACTTTAGCCATCATGTAAGGAAGGAACAGTATTTCTTAGTCAGCAATGACAGCAGGACTATATTAGGACGGAGCTGAGACATAAAACTTGGGTGCTAATTTTGGACAGCACCATAAGTAACACAAGGAATAACTACTAAATGTTATCACCTGACACCGACACCCTCTCTTCCAAAGTCAGGTTCTTTTCCAAGATTTACAGTGATTTTTCCTCTTAGTTTTGTTCATACCTGGAACAATGTTGAGAGCGAGCTGTGGAACAGGGGGAACCGTCTGTCTCAGACTGTGCTGCCGACTGGAACTGATCTGCAGTGTCTCCTGGGATTTAAGCTGTCTAGAGTGAAATGTAACACTCATCCATCCAAACCCCTCAGTCTTAATAAGGAAACTTTCTCAACACCCTTTAGATGACAGGCCACATTTCTACAGAGAAAAAAATCCTTGGCTCCTTTTCTTCTCTCAATCCTGCGGCCTCCCCGCCCTGAATTCAAGCTGAATAAACAGCTACTCCATTCAATGCTCAGCAGATTTTTCTCCACACTGATGCCAATTTTCATGAGGGGATTTGGTGTGGGAAAGTCCAAAATGATTAATCAGTGGGACTTTACCACTGTGTCTTACATGGACAGTTCTGCTCTGTTCTGCTGTATTTACTCACCTTATTACTCTGATGGATCAAAAGAGGGAGTGATCCACAACTTCCTTCACAGTCATAGTGGTGGAAAGTAACCAGGTTCCTTTACTTAAGTACTGCACTGAAGTATAATTTTGAGGTACTTTTACTTGAGTTTTTCTATTTTATGGGACATATTTCAATACATTTTGGACAGAGGGACATAGTAAACTTTTTACTCCACTATAGTTTTATTTGACAGCTGCTATTTACTAGTTACTACTTGATATTTTATGTAAAAAATATTATATTAGGAGCTTACAACAATACACGGTTAATTATAAAAATAGCAGTTCCCAACTGCTTTGGGTGGTGGCCCCTCACAAAAAAACATCATCTAGTTTGGGCCCATTGGAGAACCCTCCCAGTATCTATTGTTGTTGGCAATTCCACCAAAAAGTGTGATCCCCTTAAAACCCACAGACATATTTTTTTTAACTTTTCATAAAGAAAGCAAACATCAAGGAAAGGTCGAAGAAAAGGATTACATTTTGTGTATCAGAGCTTTGTTTTTTATTCCTCTCAACGGTACCCAATCCCTAGACTGGCAACAATTGGACTAAAATGGTTAAACTATATAGAGGAGTTAAAGGGCATTTAAGGTTCCCCCTCCCTCAGGAAACCAGGAATCCACCGGATCAGGAGGCTACGTCAACAAAGTCTTAGCAACAAAGGCTATGGAACGGACAGCCGTTTATGGGCATGCGCATCGAGCAGACGTCAGCTTGGCTGCAAGATAAAAAACATTTTAGGCAGGTCAAAACCAATTCTACATACATTAACCTCAAGTTTTGGAACACTGACCATGTTTAATATATATAAATCAAATATCATCACAGTATATAAATAACAGAAAACCACAAAAAGCATAATATGGCCCCTTTAAAATGAGTTCCATCTCAAAGAGATACAACATCAAGATGCTAAATGTACACTAGTGCATCAGTACTATTTAATCTATGTATAATAATATGATAATGTAGATACAAAAAAAGGTTTACAGGGGCCATTTTTCGGTGAAACAAGTAGGATCTTAATACTTCTGGTCTTCTCCATTCCTCTGATGGGAATGATGCATTCTTTAGGCAACCACGTAGCTTAATTACCGCCTTATCATACTGTATATTGTTATCTCAGACAGCTAAGGCCACAGGGCAGGAACTAACTAGACCGCAGCAGATGAATGTCTATTTATTCTCATGTCTATGCACTCTGAGTTGTTTTACAACTGACTTTGCACAACTGCTTTATCTAACTTACTAACTGGGCAGTGAGTCTAAGCTTGTCACGCCATCTGATCAAAAGTGGAGCTGCTGACAGGCTTTGTTATAAGAATGCAGGTGCCGCAGAGCTGTGGGTTCCTGTGGAATTCCACACTGCAGAGAGTCCACTGTGACCCAGTCACAGTGAACACAGGCTGTAAGCTTTCAAACAGCCACTCAAAACCACACTGGAATGTCTCATCACCATAGATTCTCGCACACGCTCTACATTATGACTTTCCCTCAGCCAAGCTATGGTCATTTTTGTGGTTTGGAGTTATAAACTTGATATAGACCTTCACTTTCTTCAAATTTGGAGAAGTGAAAGTTCTTGTTTACTAAAACTGTACAACAATGATTTGATGAGGATTACTCTACTTTAAGAAGAGCTTAGGTTAATTTTGTTGTTATGAGTGTATAAAGAGAAGTTTGTATGGCATGGGAGACACTACCATAGAAGTCCAGCATCCTCCTCTGCCTGCCATTGTTTTATTTCTCTGCTCCAGAGGGCTCTGACAAGCAGGACTGTAACAAGGAGAACAGTGGCAGAGCTAGAAGTGCATACCAAGAAGTTTTATAGCCCTGTGGAATGGAAAGAAATATCGAGTACGTCTTTGGACCTCACAAAAAGCCCCCGCAACTCAGCCCTCTCCTCTGTCTCCTCTACCTCGCTTACACCAGAGAGCCCATATATGGACACATATATGAAAGATTCTCCCTCTGTGTGCAAACACGGAAACTTCTAGCCCTGTGACATGAGGGGCAAACGATTTAAGACAAATATTTAAAGAGGGCTATCTATGAAATGCTTGAAGGCTGTGAACTGAAGTGAAAAGAAAGAAAAAAAACACCAAGCCACAATAATCAGGCTGTAAGAAGATATCAACAAATACAAAGCAAAGGTCAGTAAGTGTTTCGGTCAACAATTTAAGAAGATCTTTCAAAGAAGGATCTCTGAGGAGGGCGGCATTTATGCCGTGTAATGCATCTCTTATCTCAAACTGGGAGAAATTCAACATGTCTGTAAACATTCATTTACCCACTTCCCTCTTGACCCGTTCCCTTTCTTGAACAATGAATGTGCAAAAAGCCTTGTTTTCCTGTATAGATTTTGTGCCAGTATTCATGCAATGACATGTCTGGCATTTCTGAAAATTTAATTTTACACTGGGATTCTGTGAGTCCTGCATGAGTTTTAAATGAGTCGTGACAGTTCCCCCCGAATGCCCCTACTCCCCTTTTTGTCTAGGCTGACTGAGCAGCATCAGATATGGCCGACATTCTTGCCTCTCTGTGTGTCCCCATCTGTAAAGAGGTTGCACAAACAAACAGTCTGGGAGGAGCCCTGCAGAGGCCACAAATATTCCTCCATTAGGACTTCTACCCACATTTGTATTTGCAGCGCTGGAAGCCTTCACTTTTGGTATTTTTATTCCATAGCTCAGCTTGTTTTCTCTCAGTAAGTCATAGCTGCCTGCACAGTATCTCTGAGGCTTCTTTGCAAACTTCAAACTTTCTTATTTTAAGTACATTCAAATTACATCTATTTTGACCAACATACAATGTCTGTACAAAAGCACAATCTGGACTTCAAAAATGCTTTTACAAATTCAAATCAGGAGTTATCAAAATATATCATGAACATAATCCTTTAGTCAACACACTGTAAAAAACCCAAAATACACCATGTATTTCTGTAAACCATACAAAAGAGTCTTATTATAGGTTTACAGTCTGAGTGATGACTGATTATTTCATTTAACAGCAGCTAGTTTTACTGTAGCAAAAACTTGGCACAAGAGGAATGCTACCCATCTTCAATGGAGCACCTGCAGCTGAAATATTTGACCTTCACACCCCAGGAATTTGACTCCACAAATGAAGCATGGGCGTGGTAATGATTGGGAACATTGAACGTTTTATACTGTTCTCTCACTTTCCTTAAAACAGTTGTCCTTCCACTGAAACAGTAAGTTTAACCAACCGAAGGACACTTCTGTGTGATTTACACCCTTAATGACAGATTTATCGCCACACAAAACTCTGCAAATCAAAGTGTCACAGCCTTATTGCAACTATCCTTTAAGTAAAATACTGTGGCTGTGCGTTGGTTGTGGTAAGCTGTACACCTGTGCTCTGGAATACACCAGTTTGAATCTTACAACTGACAGTATATGTCAGTGGAACATTATTGTGAATAAGCTCAGTGGCAGTACAGCATCGACCAGGCTTGGGTTACAGCTTGGGTTGCACACTCCCTTACCCCCTCTCCATCTTTGCTATGCTAAATGATTATGCCCCTGCATGGAGCTATCTGATCCCAGGGGTATCGTCCGAAAGAGCCATGGAGTCCTCTCTATATATATCTGGACATGTCTGCAGAAATCTTCTGGTGATATTTGACCAGGAGCCTGCCAGCACTGTGCTTCTTAAAGTTCCACTCAGTGGCTGCGCACTCAACATGGAGGGAGAGCTACCCTCAATAATCTCTTACTTACTTAGTTACAATTAGTGGTGTATTATTGGAAAATAACCAGATACATGTCAGACTAGTGTAGCTTCACATCTAATGATATAATTTTGGTAAAGAGCAAAGAGTTTGAGACAATTTATTTGCACTTTTTAATGAGACAGGCAATGTGACTAAGCCTCAACAGAGGCAGTGAAATAGTTCCTCTAATGCAGAATCATTTTAGCCATGAGAGAACCTTAAATGTCTCTCCCAAGGGTCCTCTTATACAAACATCAGCCACAACAGCCAAGTACAACTGAGCTCCTCCTTGAGCGGTGACTCGGGAGAACCGGACATTCCACATACATGGTGGGTTGTCACTGTAGGCCTAGGGGATTAACTAATACAGCGATGAAGTATTATCATTAGGATTAAAGCCCTTGGAAATGTGGCAGTGTGTCATCTAAATGGATGAGATGACAAACTATACTACAAACTCTGGGCAACAGAGTTATAGCGCTGACAATCTTAGAGTTATGCATATTTTTTGTTATTGTTTGGAATGTGAAAATTAGTTTGTTTGACAGCCTGGCCCCTTTTTTTGCATCTTTTACATCTAGATGTACTCATAATATCACTATAAATATTTGCAGGCCCTGAAAAGTTATCTTAATGTGGTTCTGTATACTGATTTTTTTGTTTGTTTTTTGTTTGTTTGTTCATAATTATGGCTGCTATGGACATCTCTCATGACCGGAAAATAAAGATAATGATAGGGTAGTGAATATGAGCATGAATTCTGCACCTGTCTCACTCAGCTGTCGCCTCATGTAGACAACTGAATCAGGATTCCAACATGTCGGAGTGTGTCAGATCTGTCCAGAAAATGGCAACAGTTGTCTGATGGCATGTTTTTTTTCAGTGCCAAAAAAAAACTCTATGTTGTGAGGAGCGAATTCCTCATTCAGGAAAGTCTGCCACCAATGAGGATGAATATTGAGAATATTCTTGGCTCCTGAGTAAATTCATACATTCACTCTACAGTCAGAGCCTTTTTCAATAGACAATAAAATAATTCACAGAAGTGATTGTTTACAAAGTTATGGGATGACTTGTTAAGATATGATGAGTATTCATGTTTTAAATACTATTAAATGTAAATGGTGGGGAATAGTCCTGAACGTTTCTATAAATGCTTTCATCAGCTGTTCTGGTAGGAGGCTTAAGAGACTTTGAGAAGCAGAATCTTTCCAAAGAACACAAAATTATATGTCTGGAGCTTTTTTTTCACGTCACAGCCGTGAAAAAGAAACTCTTTCTGGATATGTGGTGGCTTCAGAAAGCAACCATCGCCAAAAAAACTGCCTGAAATATTGAGCAGGTTTGTCTGTCATTGTATTTCCCACAATACCTATAAAATGGAGAAATAATGAAAACATAATTATGCTTTATGTTCTAATGTGTGTGTGCAGTAAGCCTGCATTACCTTTAATTTTCCAATTGGATGTGAATTGGAAGGCAGCAACTTTTCAATAACATCTGGACAGACGGAGAGAATTGCCCTAGGCTATTTTTACGGTGCCAGTATGTTAAAGGAAAACATCATAATGGAGCTTATTTTCATTCCCAGAATGCCACAGCAAATCCAGCCTGCCATTACAAACCTCCACTGAGTCCATTAACTGAAAACGCTGTTTGAGGTAATTAAGATCAAATTGCAAATCAAGATTAACAACAGTGCTTTACTGAAAGGATGGTAAGGATATGATATTATGAAGATAAGTGAATATTAAAATGGACAAAAATGAATTAACATTTAGTATCTGAACAGTACTACATCAAGAAGCATTTAGAAGTGCATTTATAATCAAACAGTATTTATATACTGCAAAATATCTACTTTCCAAACATGAATAACATTAATTTGCAAAGTATATATGACTACTATACTATTACTTAATTCAGTAAAGTAATACAGTATCTTGGAAGACTGTGCAACAGTATACTTCAAGCTTTACTTACATACTTTATTTACTGGACTGAATCATTGTCATTTGTCTGCAGATTGAGAAAAAAGAAAAACTGAAATCTGAAATGAAATGTGATACACGTGTCACCTAAGCGTTGTTCAGTGCCAATCACAATTAGCCAAATGCCAGCGTATTAGAACATGGGCTGACACTACATTATCAAACTATTTTTCTATTATTATTGTGCCCATCAATCTGCATCTTTTACAAATCTACAGTCCAGTGTCTGGAGACAGAGCAAAACTTCAAATTATAACAAAACAACATGATAAGGAAATTGCACCTGAACACCATTCCTAATGTTGTCTCTGCCATATTTCATTACTGATTAGGTAAAGTCTGAAGAAGGGGCAGCTTATTTAATTCTACAAGTATGAGTAAGTCTGCCAGTCATAGCAACAATTATCTACAAAACACACTAAAAGCCTCGGCAAGACAAGTATTATTTTGGAACCATATCTAATGACACTGGACCTTGGACTCTGGCCACAGTGTCTTGGCTCCTTATTACAGACTAAGGCAGGTGCGTGAAAGAGAAGGCGATCCTAAATATATCCTTGAGTATCTTTATGAAGACCAAGACACACTTGGTGTGTCCTCAGTAACCACCCTTGTGTATTTAAATTCTTAATTCTAGCTCATTGCATATATAATATTAAAAATGTTAAAATCTCAATTAGGGGTATTAGTTGGTCAAATAATCAACTAATACTAGGTCTAATTTCTAATAGAAATGTATGGGCTAAAATGTAAAGCTAAAAGTAGCTTTAACCTCCTTCAAGTTTAAAATTACTAACCTGAAAAATTCTTCTTTACTAGTATGTAAAGCAGTTAACATTTCTTGAATGCCAAGTCAGTCAGAGGCTCAGCAGCTGTTATTCTTTATAAAACCTCTCCTGCACTGCTCCCTGCCACAGTCAAATGGCACATCAACAGTTTACAGGGAGGATTCCCAATATATTATCAGGTAAACACTTCCCTCAAATTGTGAACAATGCCTATAGGGCTTGCTTTGCTTCATCAAAAACATCTCATTTCAGGCAGCACAATTACCTCAAGGTAATAAAACTCATATTATATTACACCCACCCACCCAAACACACTCACACAGAGACATCAGTGGGTGCACAAAGCCTGATGACATTGTTACTGTGGTCCAAATCCCAGTCTCTCATAGATGCATAGGAGGACACTGTCACTGTGGAATCAGAAAAGACCATTAATATAAAAAATTAAACATGTCCAAGATTTCACTGATGTTAGAGAATGAACATACAGAAGAGACACCAAATAAAGGGTTAGGGTTATAAATGAGTTGTTTTCATAGTGAAACAAACTGTACTCAGATCTTATGCAGAGATTTAATGCTGTGCTCATCCAGCCTGGTCATCTCCTTCTCTTCTGTACATTCAGTGGCTTATATTACATGACCATTAGGAAGCCTTTCCATGGAATCTGCTCGCTTGTATATTACACCCCATATAAAGGCGTACCAAAAGTCAAATGTTTCGCAGCAACGAATCGCAGAGGACATCCTTTAGAAACGTCGGGGCACCCACACACGCCCCCTCCAAAAAAGTATTGGATGTGCAAAGGAATCCAGTCACCCCCCTCTTGAAAGTACATATTTGACAGGGCACAGTGAGGCAGAGCTCGCACTCCAGCTTAGCGTTCAGTTAGGCACAGACGCCCCAGCCCCTCTCCCAGTCTCACCTTGGTTTTCTTTTGGACGTTTTATCGGTGCCACCGAACAGAAATAAGCAGCCATGGATGCCATCAAGAAGAAGATGCAGATGCTTAAGCTCGACAAGGAGAATGCCTTGGACAGAGCTGAGCAGGCTGAGTCAGACAAGAAAGCATCAGAGGATAAAAGCAAACAGGTCGGCTGAGTTTTTTAAAACTTTTTTTTTCTTTTGTGGAAAATCCCAAAGATCCATAGAAAAAGCAGGAATACCAGTGGCAATGTAAAGCTGCTGCCCTTTAAATGGACTGCCTCCTAAATACGGATTAATTTCTTTCAAGGATAATTCCAAATGAGGATTAAATTAAGAATAAGACATCTTGATTTTTTTTGGATGTTATATATCCTCCCTCAACTATTTTGTCAATTGGTGATGTAAATATGGCTTAGTATGTTAAATGTTAAATGATTATTAATTGGTAGTAAATTGCATAAATGTTTATTTCATATTCTGTTTAACTTTATAATGTCTTTTATGCATGTATAGTTAGACGACGAAATAAGAGAGTTGGAAAAGAAATTGCGTATTACTGAAGATGAAAGAGATAAAGTGTTTGAGGAGTTCCAAACTGCGGAGGAAAAGCTCCTGACCGCTGAGGAGGTCGCCACCAAGGTACCTGATCTTAATGTGCATGATCTTCCCTAACTTTTCTCCTCTCTCTTTCTCCTGTCCTGTCCTCGTCTCTCCTGTCTTGTCTGTCTCTGTATGCGTTCTTGCGCCTGTGCGCTCACGCCACTCCGTCTCCCTCCTGATCACCTCTGAAACTATCCGCACTGAAACTCGTCCTAGCTTGAGGACGAATTGGTAGGTCTGCAGAAGAAGCTGAAGGGAACTGAGGATGAGTTGGACAAGTACTCCGAGTCTCTTAAAGATGCACAGGAGAAACTTGAGCTGGCTGAGAAGCAAGCTACCGATGTAAGTAAGGAAGGGATTCACAATGGCACCGTTCCTGCACAATGCTTCCTCACACCTCCATTCTCTCACCACTTTGTGACAGTTCAACACCACAGAGAAATACATTCAAACTGCCCTGATCTATTATCTCTGAAAGTATGCTCATCTTGGATGTGTGGGTCTTGCACACCTGCCCATCCTGGATCATCAAACTGACTTTATTATTTAATTATTGTTGAACTGTCGCTCCATATTTTGTCACAGACCGCATGCACAATCACTTAATTACATGTCAGCCCAAAGAAAGCCACATCGGCTATTTAACTGATACACTAATTATTATTTTTAAATCAATTTATTCATTGTCTTTTATATATTAATATGGTATGCTTCCATGCCTCCATGTGTTCAGTCTTGTAGGTCGAAGCAGAAGAAGTCTTTTTCAGAGTGAAAAGTGATGTGGCCTAATGTGCAGTGTTCCCAAGAGCGCAGAGAGCAAGCGCCTGGATAAATATAGCTTACTACTTTATATGGTCAGGATAGAGCTCACATCTGCGGGCTGCCCGCTGTACTCACCACAGAGAAAAACAGAGTTTCCCATCAAATGTCCCAGTAATAATTAACAATAAATGCTTATTAAAATGAAATGTAGCTAAAATATTTAAAATATATGCGCCGTGCTCATTTAAATATATGTCAGGAAAACTAAGTAGCCTAACTTATTTAGCGCTAGGCAGTTAAAGGTCGCGACCTACTTGAGACAAAGTCACTTTAGGTCCTCATAAACTTTTTTTTTTCTTTACGACAAACAGTCTCGTCAATGACCAAGTTGGGGTAAAGCGCAGCAGACAAAGACATCTGCTCGCAAGGATCAATCCACGGAATCAGTTTGTGTAGTGGGGCCTATAAACTGCCTCTGAGGGAAAACCTGTTGTAATAATCCTTTAATTGGATTCCAACAGGGAGTCAGGCTATGCTGTTGTGTGACTTTAGCTCGTAGTGTAGTTAGTTTTACTCGATCATATTGGCAATGATGACGTTTTTTCAAGTACCTTGCGATAGTCGACCTAAGTTTTGTTGATACATAGAAAGATAAATGCGGCTGTGGTGTTCAAATGACTTTAACTACTACTTGGCGCTTTTTATGAGGTTGCTTTGTCCTCATGTGTCCCTTTCATATTTCTAGAGGAATTTACTGAGATATTTACAATCTCTCGTTTTAAAACATAGCCTGTAATTACTGTATTCAGTGAAGACTTGGGCTATTGAATGGCATGAAGTCTCAAAATATCTTAGTGCCATCGTGTGTGCTGCTAACAGTTGACCCGCAGAGGGCGCTGCCGCTCAGTTAGTCTGTTGCAAAAAGGACGAATGCTGTCTATATGAATGGATGTGCTCTTATCATTGATGTTGCATTGTTACATCAAATCAATAAAATGTCGCATATTGTCATTTTATGGCCGACGCAATATATCCATAGTGCAGTATTTTGCGCAACCATATGCAATACTGCTTTTTTTTTTTTTTTAAATCAACTTCACTTCCTGGACAAGAAGCAGCAGAGTGCGTCTCCACAAAGCTTGTCTTTACGCAGCTTTCAGACCAATCAAGGACGTCATCTCGCTCCTTGTCAATATCTCGGAAGCTGTGCAGCGGCAGTAGCAGCTCACAGTGTAGTACTTTTTTATTTCTCAGAGTAAACAATGGCTGGAGCTACATCGCTGGAGGCAGTAAAACGAAAGATCAAATCTTTGCAAGGTCAGGCAGACAATGCTGAAGAGAAAGCCGAAAGATTACAGAAGGACTTGCACGCGGAGAGGAAAGCCAGGGACCAAGTAAGCATGTTTACCCATACAGCCAGAGAGGAGCTGCTTATCAAATTACGCACATCTCCCTCAAGGTAGCCTCCCCCTGTGTGCTCCGCGCATGCAGGGCGACAGTTTGAATTGATAACGCAGTGAAACAGCGGGATTTCTGTTTATAGTTGCACCGCAGTGCTGCAGGCTGAGTTTTACTTGGCTCAATGCAGTTTGACCACAGAGTAGTCTCTGCTGAGGGCTTTGATAGCCTGCTGCTCCTGGCTAAGCTCTTTATAATTGGTAACGTTAGGCCGCTGATGCCCAAGTCAGAGCACAGTTGAGCAACCGTAGCACATAGTGTCACTGTGTTGCTTCATCACAATTGTTTCACTTGCATCTCCTTTGATGCACTTTTCTGTAATGGCAACATTCAATATGATTTCCTGAAAGTTTGCTTTGTTCTATTCTGCAAGCAAGCCGGTGACTTTATTAATAAACATTTGGATGAAAATTTTTAAGCAACCAGGAAGTAAGTTAAACTGTGGTAAAATGTAAGGTGTCATGTCTGCACTGTGAGCTGATGCTCTTTACTTGCCCATATAAGGACACAACTACAAAGAGTGATTTCCCCCCATGTGAACATAGCGGCAGTTATCTAGACGGGAAATAAATATTTCAGCTGAGCTTAAGTTGTCAGAGTTCAACTCAGGCTCAGTCTTACATTTTGTAATTCAATTATTTGCTCATCGAGCGTGATATGTTGTAAATGTGGTTTAACCCACTGCCTGAGTTGATAGGTTATAGGAAACTGTGTTGTCATGCTTCACAAATTGAGATGCACTTTGCACTGTGGCATGAGCTGTGGTGGAAACAGCCTGCATAGACCTCTTGAGTCAGTGAAACTAGTGGTGGTTGTATCCTGTTTTCACTTTAGCATCAGAAAAGTCCAAGTCTCATACCTGCTGAACAGACACCAAAAAGCAGAAGTAGCTACAGGTTTGTATAATTACAGAAAAGGTCTGCTCCTTTTTTCCTTCAAAAATCACATACCTATTTAAGATACCAGATTTGACCGACCAATTCATATAATATTACCTCTTAAATGTCTCCCACAGTTGCGAGTTATCAGGAGTCTCCTCTTTGGATGTATGTGGAGCATTTGATCACTCATTTGCAGTATAATTGTGCCAGGAAATTTGACTTGAGCCTTGATAATGTTTCTCTCAGGGCCAAATAATAATGAGACGGGGTATTCAACCTTCTCTCAGCTTGGGACATTGTTATCATTATACACAGTCAATGAGGAGCAAAGGCAAGCCTCCCTGGAGGGTCTTTAACAACAGGTGACACAAAGAAACCTTTGGACAACTGTGATTACAGACATGAAATTAAGTTAGGTTGCATCAAAAATAAACCCCTAAAATAACAATCACTACCTGCATTCTTTGGGCTGATATGTAAGTGTGCAGTATAATGTAAGTTCTGGTTTGTGTATGACAGATGATGTGCATCTCCTGACTTGTTGCTACTCTAATCTCACTAGGCTGAGGGAGATGTGGCTTCCCTTAACAGACGTATCCAGCTGGTTGAGGAGGAGTTGGATCGTGCTCAGGAGCGTCTGGCCACTGCTCTGACCAAGCTGGAGGAGGCTGAGAAGGTTGCTGATGAGAGTGAGAGGTGGGTTCTTTAGAGCAGCAGGGATTCAGACCTCTGGCAGTTCATTGTCACACAATCTGTGACAGATAATGCAGTCATTTCATATCATTCCAAATTCTGTATTTTCTACCTATGTCATGTCAGAAACCAATCATCCATTTATGTTAGAAGAGTGTATTAAAGACTTACCAGCAATCACTGCTGGGCACCTGACATGTTTCCTATCAGGGAGACTGCAAGTCAGCTCCTTAATCCTAACACCCCTTGACTGTTTGTATTCCTACACAGAGGCATGAAGGTCATTGAGAACAGGGCCATGAAGGATGAGGAGAAGATGGAGTTGCAGGAGATCCAGCTGAAGGAGGCCAAGCACATTGCTGAGGAGGCTGACCGCAAATATGAGGAGGCGAGTTTTTCAGCCACTGGCAACCACCCCAAAACAGTTCTTCAACCCTGAACTGAGTGCTCAGGCACTAAAATCTGTAACTGACAACTCAAAGACAGTTAACAGATAACAGGTGGATTTTTAAGATGTAATTATTTGTTTAAAGATATCTTGATTAGTTGTTAGTTTTTCTTAGAGATGCAGTATTGGGTGCAACATTTTTAAATTATGATTCAATCATATTAGAGTTGTACACTTAAAATCTTAGAGATATCTTTTAACCATGTCCTAATTGTGTCACAGTCGTCAGTTATTAGTTGTATTGTAATTCTTTGCTGTGCTGCAACTAAAGGTGGCTCGTAAGCTGGTCATCATTGAGGGTGACCTGGAGCGTACAGAGGAGCGCGCTGAGCTGTCAGAAACGTATGTTTCACTTTTTACATTCATCCGCACTTAAACATGCATGTATGTTGGCATTAAAATTTTAGCTTGAAGCACTGAAGCAAAAAGTATAGCACTTGTCTCCATTTGAACAGTGTGCCCTGTGTTCTTACTACATGTGCTGATTATTTGCATGCACACCATGGTTTCAATGGTTTTTGGCTTGCACGCTTACGCCACACCCACTTAACAGACGATCTCGAAGAGCGGGTGATGAACTAAGAGTTTTGGAGCAAAGCATGAAATCACTAAACAACTCAGTCACACAGGTACTAAACCAAAATGAACACACACACACATACTGAGTATCTTCGATGAGTGGCTCTTCCCATTTTCATTCACATTGCTGAATGAAGCTTCTGCTTCGCTTGCTGTGTTTGTTCTTTTCCTCTTTTATTGTGAGTATATTAGACTCTTTCAGGACTCTAACATGGCAGGGACTGTGCATGAATAATACCTCACTGTTAAGAGAAGCACCGTGTTTGATCAAATTATTACCAAATTATTTATTTAACACTAACCCACTACTGTTAGTGTGATTAAAAGAGTCACGTTGCTATTCCCACATTCCTGCTCTGTTAAGGAACTTTAAGGTACTTGAGGTTCCCTATTTGTTTAATCCCTGTAGATCTTATTTATCTTGTTTCCCCTCTCCCCTCTCTTTTACTTTCACTCTACCCATTTCGTGTGTCCCCCTGGTTCTGTCCATCCTTGGTTCCCTCGTCACTTTTACCCTCCACCCCCTTTTCTTGTCCTTTGCACTTTATCCCCCTTGTCTAAAACACCAGCAAATGCTCTGAGCTTGAGGAAGAGTTGAAAACTGTGACCAACAACCTGAAGTCACTGGAGGCCCAGGCTGAGAAGGTAAGTGTGTGACTCTCTGGTCAACTGCATGCTGTCAAACCCCACACCTCCCCAGGAGACTCGTGGATAGGGAGTTGGATCTCTTCACTTCTCTCTTATTTTATCATACTTGGCTGTATTCATGTTTTAAAAATTGTATAGTATCACTTCTGTGACTATATGTTTGACTCCTACCATTGCTTTTGTCCCACAGTACTCACAGAAGGAGGACAAATATGAGGAGGAGATCAAGGTCCTCACTGACAAGCTGAAGGAGGCAAGTTTCACAATACCTTATCTGGGGTTGCAGGCTTGATTTAGAAAAGTCAAAGGTGAAGTTTTACAGTTCAAGTGTTGCACTGACTCATAAATCTGTCTCTACACCACAGGCTGAGACTCGTGCTGAGTTCGCTGAGAGATCAGTAGCCAAGCTTGAGAAGACCATTGATGACCTGGAAGGTATGATTTTTCTAAATTCTGTTCTGTTCATTTTGAAATGTTTATTATTTCAGTTGTGGTATAAAGGTAAGTGCTCAGTACTTTAAAAAAAAATCTCTTTAGGCCATGTTTTACTTTGCTTTTCAATTCTGTTTCTGTTTCCCTCTTAATTTCATCATGCCTCCTTTTTCAGACAGCATCATACTTTTGTTGTAGTGTCCTTTTATTAGTCTCTTTGATTAAAGATGCAATATTATATTCCCAAGTTAAGTTCACAAGTTAACATTGTTTCCTGGGGTCTTACTAAAATATATCTGATATACTTTGGTCAAAATATCACAAGCATCAAGCACCACAGCAGCCTTCTCATCCTGTCTTAACAGCCCTGTTCAAATGGCCGATTTGAGTCTAAATAAACTAAAAATGAATTACAATAAACATATCAAAAGGATGCTGAAAGAACTACATCATAATGTTGATGTATAAAAAGCCTGAATTCATCCTTTTGTCAGGTCTGTCAACAAGATGACAAACAGCTTTTTAAAATACTTGTTTTTTTAATGGAGCTCAGATCGATCAGAGCTATGCTAACATTGTAGCTGCTCCATCCACACTCAATATAGCGTCATCTTAAGGCATAAATATGATAGTGAAGTTATTGCTTATGAACATAGGTATATACTCTGTAAGTTTAAAATCATATAAAGTTAGCAGCATTCAAGATATCTATTATTGATGACAGCAACTGAGGTGGTGTGTGACCCCGGTGTTAGCTCTGGCTAGGTTGAAAAGCTGCAGCAGCGACTCTTTGGCTCTGCACTCTGGGCGGCTCTCTATTGCAGAGCTTTCTGGGGCTCAGCAACTGTATGTTGGCAAGCAGCAACTCTGTCCCCTGGTCCAGCCTCACGTTATGTGCACGTTTTTTTGTGCTTAGCCTAGCTTCACCCCACGTGATGTAGGAAGGGGCATACAATCTGAATGGCGTGTTGAATCACAAGAGTACACAACAAACTAACTGGGTGGTCTTATTTCACAGTGTGTGTGTGTTAGTAGGCACATCAGAGATCCAAATACACTATGTGCAAACACTGTAAAAGTGAGTTTTTCATAATATATGTTTTTGAGATCCAAGTTAGAAAGGAATCTTTTTAGGGGATTTTTGGGACTAGATGTTGGCTTCAAGGAGTCTTTTTAGAAGCATAAATGGCTGAGAGCCATGCAGCAGTGAACTAAATTGTACATTTCTTGATGGCACTGAGAACTTTTCCCTGACTTTTGTTGCACTTCCATTCTGATCATTTTCTGATGTAACTTTGTTTTCCTCTTTCCAATTTTTCTTCCATCTTCCTCCTTGTCTTGGCAATGGTCTGGATGCTTCACCCTTCACCTCCTTGTCATGTACTCCTCCACCTTTCCTCCCTTTCACTGCACACCCCCTTGCACCCCTGGCCCACCAATAGACGAGTTGTATGCTCAGAAACTGAAGTACAAGGCCATCAGCGAGGAGCTGGACCACGCCCTCAACGACATGACTTCCATGTAATTTTCAACTTTCTGTGCCTGCTCGTTCTGCCGTCAACCTCCTTTTGCTCTGCACTCCATACACCAGCGGCCTTACCCCCCCACCCCCAAATTTTTTCTTTTACCCATCATGACTCCTACTTCGAACACTTGTATTGCTATTATTTTTTAAATCTAGTCTTAAAAAATTTAGTCTAAAACTTGAAACTTGAAACACACATGATTTTCATGTGTGTGTTCTCGAAGTGGTTTCCTTTCACACTTGACTGGTGTAAATGATACTGTATACAAGATTTGTATCAGTATCATTGGTGTAATCTTGTGCATGAACAAAAACAGCATGGATCTGTTTTTTGTGGGGGGTTTTGTTTGTTTTTTGTTGTTTGCTGCGTTAATTGTGTAGTATTACTTTTTATGTGAGAAGTGATCAATGCCATTTTTCCCCCTATTTAAAAATATTAATGGAAATTTCCATTATATTTTGCGATCACAAGTAATGCATACTAGTTCTCTATTGAAATGTGGACTCCATGAAGAAAGCATTTCATTGAATCAGATTCAGTCACTGTAACCTTGATTGTTTCCTTTTTCTCAAACTGTGTTTCAGTTTGTCTTCTACTAATATGGTCTACTTCTGTTCAGAAGAAAGGCCCTGTGTGTTTGTGAAGTCCTCTTTTATTCCATCACTACGCCAGTTGAACTGCCGTAACAGTATCCCTGTTTTTGAATTGAGAGTTTTGCTCAATTAACCTTGTCCCTTAACATTCAGCCATTCTCTGGGAGAGTTCGTGTTCAAGTTGTCGGTTTGTCCTTTCTCACAATGCATTTCAACCATGCATTGATGTTTTTGTAGTGAGTGCCGTCGCTCTTGTGGTTCTGTAGTGCCGATCGCAAAATTTATGTGGGTCCCGCACCACCTCCCCTGGTTCACTGTACCCTCTTCTCTCCCACACAGATAAATTGTTTACACCTCATCAAAGACGTTTCCTTCCAGCTGAGTGGCATCTGTCATCTTTCTCCGGCCTTCTCTCCATTTTCCCTTCCCTCTCTGTCTGTGCTTTCCTTTCCTCATATTTTCCTCCTTACGTCAAAGTTAATTGCATCCCATCTCTTGTACAGAATCCTAGAATCTTTCTACGTTGTGTAAAAATAAACGTCCTTCCTTCTATGTAAGCTGTATCTCTTTACTCTGTCCTTTTTTTTCTTTTTCATATCTATTTATTTTCAAGGGGCTCTAATAAAACCAGGAAGCCTTGATTTTAAGTAATGTATTTATGTTTTATTTCTGCATCTCAACAAACCATTCGTTGAGCCATACCCTGCTTTCCTTGGTGTACTTTTAAAGATTTCGAAGGCTGTACTTATTTATTTTCTTTAAATATTGTTCTGTGAAACTGAGATATTAGGAATATCACAGTAACTGCTAAATGCACAGCGCCTAGAAGAACTACAGATACTTGATGAAAGCTGAGCCAAGTTGTCTTTTGAGACTGATGCATGCAAGCACTTTCCAACATTTAGTACTGTGACAGGGGGAACTGACTCTGAAAAGATTTTAATATTGGAGGAAATTGGTGTTGGATTGTTGTTAGGAAGATTGTGGTAAAGTAGAGAAATAGTGGAATACAGAACAGTATGTAAGATGTGTTGAGACTCCTCTGGTTGCTGGGAAAACTGTGTGATTGAGAAGCATTGTTTCACTCTCTATTAAGACATCAGTGATTATGACACATGGGGCTTTGTATGATACACAGTATCCTGTCATATGTTTAAATAAACATACAATCACACATTCTGAGTCTTTTTATGAAAGTCATTGCCATAACTTCAGACAGAAAGATGAGCAGAAGTGAGAAGTTTTCTGGTGTGCTTGAGACTTCACAATTCAAAAGACATGAGTCTGAAGAGCAGTTGAGCCATATCCTTAAACTCTTTAAAATGTCAGACCAAACTGAAGCTACACAGTGGTTAATTCTCAGTATCAGTTTCTTTAGTTCCAGTACTGAACAGATATATTTTAGCACATGATAAGGTGTACCTAATGGACAAGAGTTGACATGTTTCTTTATCATTCTTTTTATCATCATTATCATTATCATTGTCATCATTTTTTTTATTTTGTTGTCATGCAATTTTAGAGATTTTATTTTGAGTCTGCTGCCTTAGTTTCTTCTACCTATCGCTCAAATCTGCTCATCCTCTGTTTTCATTGCACACACTGCTCTGCTTTGCTTTACCTGTTGCGGACAAAAATATGAAGAGTATATTGCCAAAACTCACTCAAAAAAAACATGAACATCAACATATTTGATTGTGTTATTTAACAGCTATTCAGATATTTTCAATGTCTTATACAAAGATAAAAAGTCTCTAGTCCTAGAGAAGGTAGGTGTCAATAGGCATAGCACTATTTTTTCCTGATTTCCTGTCCTCTTTCTGTTTTCCTACTCGCTGTCTGACTGCAAAGATGGTCTCTACCAGCAACTTGAGAAAAAACGCCTTCTTACTAATGAACTATGTGTGGCCTTGAACCAGGACTAAATTGTCTGAATGTTTAATCTTTTGTTTTTAACGTGTGTATGATCTGTGTATATGATCCAAAGCACTTCCAGTTTGCATTGTCTGTATATGATGCTTGCACTGCTTGAAATCTGTGTTGCTGTTGATGGAAGTGTGATAAAAAAAACATAGTGACAATCAGGGATTACCTCACATGTGTCATTTTCTAATATTAGTATTATAACATTATACAATAAGCCATTTTTATGGATTGTTTTGTGTTTATGTTTATAAGAACGTTGTCAGCTGTTTGCATGGTTGCTTGCATATCCATAATATGAGATTGTTTACTCATCGTGTTTCCCTTGTTTTCTCTCAGTGCTATGTAGGTCTGATTAGAAAGCACCCACATTTAATGACTGAATAATCTGAATAATGCAGTCAGTTTGATTATTAATGCAAGCTAACCAGCTGGCTGACTTATGCTCGCTTGTGTGAGATTAAAACCTCTTCATTTGATGTTCTAACAGAGAAACTGTCACACGCTAAGGAAGAGAACCTCGATATGCACCAGATGCTGGACCAGACTCTAATGGAACTGAATAATTTGTAAAAGGACGGTCTGACCCCACACACATTGTGGTTTTGGCTTTTTTATACTTGCACCTTGCTTAACATAAACCCCTCTTCTCGTACCTTGCCCATGGTGGAGAACAAATAGCCAGATGCTATTCCTTATCGCACCGTCCTGCCTTCAGTGGAACTCAACCAAGGAGCAAAGCTAAGGGGAAGTAAAGCTTAACCATTCCCTTTGAAGTTTAAAGTGAGAAACATGGTTGTTTTTGCAAGCCAGTTTTTATCTTGTAATGATGTATGCCCTTTGCAATCTTCTTTTTTGTCAAGTCATCTGGTGAAATGACATGTGCCATTGGTTACAAAGATTGTTTTCTTCATCTGCATTTAAGATGATCTGGTACTTTGCATTCCACCTTGATTATGCACATACCAAAGGACAAATTGAAGAAAATTTGCACCTAATTAAACCTCAATATTATGCACATTTTGCATACTGTAAGACAAACTATGTGAAAACAAGAAACACAATTTCCTCACAAGTGTAAGTATACTTTGACTATGCCTGTCAGTATGTATACTGGTGCTACTGTATTGTTAAGCAATGATCAAAATGGTAACACATTACAGTATATTCTTCTTATTCTTATTCTCTTAAAACTGGTTCAAATTTTTTTCATCTTGTCTGTAAAGTATGATTTCATTCATCTGGCTCTGCATTGTTTTAGCATTGTTTTAATGTAGATGTTCCAAGTGGTATTATATTTGAAATGTAAAAAATATTAAATATAAATAAAAGCACGTTTTGAAAGTTGTTTAACTTTGTTTGTGGTTAATAGGTGGCCTTTTGTCCATCATAGAGATTAACTAAAGTACATGGCTTAATTTTTGGATGATTGACTAAAACCTGATGCAATGCAGACTACCTAGACTTCTCTCCCCAGAGAAATGTACAATATGTAAAGTATACCAAACAAATGAAGATCTAATGTGCTACAACTTCACCCATTAGTGCTTGACCCTCAACTTGACTTCCAGCTGGGGGGAAAACAACATGTCACGTGTTTCTTTGGTTCAATGGAGCTCACTAAACACCACTTGACCATATCAATTCAGTTTCATAATAATCAAACCAAGAAGCAATGGTGGGAAATATTCTAAACTCCTGACTAGAGTTGTGACCAGATGTTTTCAGTTTAGGTTTATAGTATTTATCAAGGTAAATGCCTACTCCTGAATTAAGATGCCTTTTCATTATGTGTAATAATTGTCTGATGCACAGACAAAGCTGCCAAATTTCCCACCTGTTTCTTTGAAACTATTGTCCCTAATAGAAATAGTGTCATTTTCAGTGGTAACATTTTAGTCCCACATCTTGGAGAGGCTCAGCTGGGCCCTTATCATAGTATCCAGGCCTGTAACCAAGTGCCAAGAAGGAGTTCAAGAGTGGTTAAGAGTGTGCAACCGACAGACACCCTGCATAAACCAGGAGGCCAGAACATGGCTGCCTTGTGGCTTGCTATTATTATCCAAACATGGGAAGTTGAGATGAAAGCCAAATACAAATTTAGTGTAGAGGGTGAAAGGCCCATTTTTGTAGACTGTTAAGGAAGGACAGAAAAACACTAATATTTCAGTGAAATAGCAGTACTTTCCTCTTGAATGAGTAAAGAGTCCTGTTGGAGGGTGCTGGGGCATTTTGGATTACCTCTACAACTTGCAGAGGTAAACCTTTCCATAACAAACATTCCTAGGGCCAAGCAAATAGCTTCCATTTTCGAGGAGCTGGATTGCAGATCCGGTTGGGGCGCAACGGTAGAGGCCAGGGCTTCCCTGACAAAAGGGACTTTATCATTCAATCAGTAAAGAAGGGCAGACCACACAAATCAAACTCTGATCTCCTTAACTGTTTTTTTAGTAGCCTTAAAAGATAGAAAGTATGCATTTGGGTGTTATTTATTTATTCATTTATTCATATATACATACACACATACTGTATGTTCACATGTGATAAGTGGGTTTACTTGCTGTTACTGTAACTTCCTGTGGGTGGCAGCAGAGGACATTTATATAATTGTATGTATTCTCTTACAAAAATCACAAGAATAATTAAAATTATATAGCCATTTAGATCATGGAATTAAATTACACCTTTTTTATATTGCAAGGAATCCATTCTATATTTGCACACTATGTCGTACAAGGCTTTAGGCTACCCAAGCAAACAGCAAAGGAGATCAGTGGAGATCATTTGTAAGGTGGCCTCACACCTGTTTTAAAAACCTGGTGGCAATTAGAACCACTCCACCAGGTGTTGAAAATGCTGGGGAAAGTGGGACAAATTGCCAGGATGTGTGACCCAACATATTCCTCCCCTTCATCCCACTCACTCACACACACTCACTGGAGGACTACAAATCTAAACTCTTTTTAGCTGTAATAATATAACCCGTGCGCCTTAAAATTGTTACAACCTGTTGCCACCAGTTGTTTATAAACACCATCCTGATCGCCACCAGGCACTTGATAAAAGTGACCTAGCACCACGCAAATATTGAACACCTAGTGTCGATCAGAATGGCTTTCATAAACGCCTTTTGGCATTTTTAATGCGAGGGAAATTGAGACAAAATATGATTCCTTTGGCTTTCCATACATTATAGCATAGAACGTTATAACGCCCGATGGAGCTCGTTTAACACTTGGCGCTCTTAGGCCTAGGTGAATATTGACACATTTGGCATTCCATATTACAGCCCACCGGTCTGGCAGGTTTAACAAGTTCACCAGCCACTTCACAAATTCACTGGCATTTAGCTGGTGGCCGGTGCTAATATCCGTCACATGCTTGTGACCCACGGGGTGTTGTTGTTCTGAGTGAAGAACCATAGTGGACAGTGAGCAGTGTCTTGTGAAGCAAACAAGTCTACTTCCGCCTGTCTGAAATGAACCCAGTTTCAGAATCACAATCAAATGTATTGTCATTAGACAGGTAATACAACGAAATTAGAGGCAATGCCTTAAAGTGCACATGAAAACATACATAAACTCTCTCCAAAGCCTGTGGGTGGAGACACTAGTCCGCCATTCTAGAGTGGCCCCTCAAAAACAGGTCTGCCACCAGGTTTAACTTGCCCTGAATGTGATAGGCTAACAGGAATCGCAGTCGGCCATGAGCCCACAGTTAAATTCGAGATGAGACCTGGTTCAAGTTCAAGTTCAAGACCTTTATTTGTCCCAGAGGGGCAATTGGTTCTGCCTCAGTAGCAATAAAAACAACAACACAAGGCAAGACACATAAGATTTACACAAAAAAAATTAGTACAGTAGTAAAAGCTGAAGACATGAAGTTCAAATGTTACAACATTAGATCAGAAAAATAGGAAAAACGGGCATGGTTGGAAATGTGCTGATGCCACCTGTACTTTACTTCTATCTGTAAATTTTGACTGATGGTTGTCTGAGACAGGAACCATAGGCCAGAAATCTAATTTCTAAGTGCATTTTCTGCTGAGTGACAATCATTTTACTGACATTTATCGCCCTTGTTGATGAGTTTTTCTGTTTGAGGTTGAGAGATGCATACCAGCAAATTAAAGAAAAAAGGAAAACTGACTCAATAAAACAATGTCATCAGTGATCTATCAACCTGGAACTTGGCTAGCTTCCTAAGAAAAACAAGACACTGCTAGCTTTTTCTCACTGAGCATATCTGTATTCCAATCAAAAGGTCATCTTATTGTCAATTATGATGATACCCAAATACTTTTAGACTCAACAATTTCATCATTAATCTTATCAATTAGTTATTACTGGTGTTTTTGGAAGTTGGGTGGTGATGTCTAAAATCAATGCACATATCTTTAGTTTTTCTCACATTCAATTCTAGAAAGGCTTTATTAAACCAATTCAAAAGATAGTTTAATACAGGACCATGAGAAATGTCAGCATTGTTCATCAGGCTCACTGTAACTGTATCATCTGCAAACTTCACAATGTAATGGTTATCAAACTCACTATGACATCTTGGTGTGCATGATACATAATAAAGGAGAGGGGATGCAGGCTTGGGTGGAGCCAGATGATGGCATAGACAGTCCTGGTGCATGGTGTAAGAGGAAACTCCACTCTGACGATTGATATACAGTATGCAATCATTGCAGTGTTGTCAGACCTGATCAGAACGTGTCTCCCTCCTACTAGACACAATGTTTCAGGGCCTGTCAGACTTTCTCAACCTCTAAAATACTTATGTGATGGTTCTCATGTTCTCCCCAAGGCCCCTGACTGTTTGACCCTCGCAGACCGCTCCCCAACCAAATAGGGAGGCATCAGTCTTTATTACCACATGGAGTGTAATCGAACCCATCCAATCACCTATTTAAAGACTGAGGAGGTTCAGCCAGCCAGTCTGGGTGGACTCACTGGCTGATAAAGCAGCGCTGCAGAGGTTTCATGTTGACCAGACCTAAAGTAGCAAAATTAATTTACTTAAGTACTGTAATAAAGTACAAGTTTGAGGTACTTGTTCTTTAGTTTTTCAATTTTATATTTGAACTTTTTACTCCATTATATTTTTGTTTTTGAAAGCTGCTATTTACTAGTTACCAGTTAACATTTTACATTAAAACATATATGATGAACTTCCAAAAAACAATACACTGTCAATTATTAGAACAGAACCTTTTATGGACCTCTTTGGTTTGTGACCCCAAAAAAGAGTGTGTAGTTTGGGCCCATTGGGGAACCTTCCAAGTTCCTGTCAGTAATCGGCAGTTCCACCAAAGAGTGATATCCCCTTTAAACCCACAGGCATATATTTTTTTATAACTTTTCACAAATAAAGCAAACATAGGGGAAAAGTCAAAAGAAGAATAACATTTTCTGTATCAGAACTTCGTTTTTTATTCTTTTCAAGGGCACCCAAACCCTAGACTAGGAACTATTGGACTAAAATACTTTTTTTTCTTTTTTTCTTTAACCTTTATTTATTCAGGGGAAATTCATTGAGAGCAGTGCTCCTTTTGCAGGAATGCCCTGATCACATTCACACCTGGAAGCTGCCAAGTACAACCACAGATGATCTGTTGGCCACTGAGCAGCTCCACTGGAGCACGCGGAGTAAAGGGCCTTGCTCAAGGATACCTCAGTGGTGGTACATAGGGAGGGGCAAGTGCTGCTTCTTCACTTTCCCACCCAGATTTATCCTGCTGGTCCGGAGAATTGAACCAACGACCCTCCGGTCATAAGCTTCTCTAACCTTTAGGCCACCACTATATATATATTTATATACTATTTATATAACTGTATATAAAATAGTTTAAGGGATCTTATTATACACTTTCACAGGTCTATATTTGATTTTATCTAGTGTTCTACAAAAAATATCTTTGCATGTTTTACAGTTCAAAAAACTCCACTCAGTTCACCCTCTGTCTGAAACAGAATGTCTTTAAGGACCCACCTTCCTCGAGAGTGACTTAATGGCTCTGGAGGAGAACTTACTTCAACAAACAATGCAACAAACCATAGTGGTAGGATTTCACTGCTTCTTCTTGCTCTTAACTTGAAATGTCAAGTTCTCAAATACATCAATACATGTTTGAGCCCAAATCTGAATCCGGAATTTGAGAGTAACAAGCAACACATGGAAAAAAATCTTAGCAGCAAAGGCTACGGAACGGACAGCTGTTAATGAGCATGCACATCTAACAGACGTCAGCTTGTCTGCAAAGCACAACAAACATTCAGGGCAGGCTGAAGCCAATTCTACATACATTAACCTCAAATTCACGAACCAAGACCACGCCAACAAGAATATAGATTTGAAATAGTTTAATTGATAATAATGAAAGAGCTGAGATGTTGAATGATGGATGGGATGGGGGAAGATATTTGGAATAGAAGGATGAAGGGATGGAGGGAGGAAGGGTTGAGGGTCGAGGGATGAGGGGATGAGAGATGAAGGTATAGAGGTTCATGGGAAGGAGGGTTGAGGGGATGAGGGTTGAGAGATGAGGAGATGAAGGGAGGGGAAGGGTTGATGATAGACTTATGGTAGTTGGTCAATGAGATGACGACAGCTGATGTTGGGAAGGTAAGAGTGAACTGTGGGGGTTGAGACTCTGGGGGAGCTG
Organism: Scomber scombrus; assembly: GCF_963691925.1. Classification (NCBI taxonomy): domain Eukaryota; kingdom Metazoa; phylum Chordata; class Actinopteri; order Scombriformes; family Scombridae; genus Scomber; species Scomber scombrus. Next base: position 18,560,673 of record NC_084975.1, on the reverse strand, counting down.
TCTCTTTGGTCCGTCAGCTGGACAGAGCCCTCTGTTCCTGTTGAGTTGACTGTTGGTAGTAGCTCCTGTGAAGGTCAGTGGCAGTGAAACTGAATCTGATCCTGCTCCTATTGCTGATCCTGCTCCGCTACAACTTCAGTTCCTGCTACCATTCTTTTTTTCCCTTCTTCTTTTTTCTTAAACAAAGGAGAGAGAATGGTTAATAAAAAAGGGTTAGTGTGAGAGGGACTTCCAAACTGAAATGAAAGGGGAGAGGAACAGATAAGGTGTCCTTATGTTGTGTAGAAGGAATGGTCTTTGTCCCTAATTTTGTTTACAAATCTATAAACTTCATTTTTGGAACATTAACCATATTTAAAATAGATACTTAACATCATAACAGTATATGAATAACATAAAATTACAAAAAGCATAATAAGCCCCCTTTAAGTTCCACCTCAAAGAGGTACAACATCAAGATACTAAATTTGTACTTTATTTGTCACACATGCAGTTGCATTTAACCCATCCTAATTATAAGGAGCAGTGGGCAGCGCCCAGCGACCAACTTCAGTTCCATGTCAGTGGCATTGTTTTGGTCAGGGGTAGGCTACTGACAGGAGAATTAACCTAACATACATGAAGCTTAGCGAAAGTTCAGACAGGAAGACCATCTTTTTGCATGCTCATGCTGTAGTGTTATTTCTCATTCCTCAGTCATTCTGATCTGTTTTACAGCTCATAATTTCCTTGCTGTCATTTCTGGGGCATCAATTACGACATCAGCTGTTCACATCACCTCGTCACATCTAACCAATAGCATGGTGACTCCTTCTTTGTTAGCCTTTCATATTGCAGCTGTCTTTTTACATATGTTTTCTCCCTCTCTGCTTTAGTGCTTTCTTGATGCTGTTTTGCACGACCCACACCTCCCCATCACCAACCAGTCTTTGCAGATTCATCAGTGCATCACTTCATCAACCTCATCAGCCTGATCAGTCTTAGCAGAAGTCATTGAAACTTAACTACCCTCTCGTCATACTTTTTATTGTTATCTCAGACAACTAAGGCCACAGGGCAGGAACTAACCAGCCCAAACCAGATGGATGTCTATTTATTCTCATGTCTATGCACTCAGACAGTTTTTTTTATAATTAACTTTGTACAACTATTTTATCTAAGTCAGTAATTGTGTAGTGAGTCTGGCTCACTAGCCCAGGAATTTGACTCAGATGAAGCATGGGTGTGGTCACAGCGTCTGATCAAAAGTGGAGCTGCTGACAGGCTTTGTTATAAGAATGCGGGTGCCGCAGAGCTGTGGGTACCTGTGGCATTCCACACTGCAGAGAGTCCACTGTGACCCAGTCACATTGAACACAGGCTGTAAACTTTCAAACAGCCACTCAAAACCACACTGGAATGTCTCATCACCATAGATTCTCACACACGCTCTACATTATGACTTTCCCTCAGCCAAGCTATGGTCATTTTTGTAGTTTGAGTTGAGATGAATAAACTTGAGATAGACCTTCACTTCCTTTTACAAATTAAGAGGTGAAAGTTTTTTGTGGTCACTGCATATATTTACTATCCTCTCCTTCATAAGGGAGGATTAATGTCCCTTATGAAAAACATAGATTTCTTTGTTTATATGAGAGAGTGTATAAAGAGAAGTTTGTATGGCATGGGAAACACTACCATAGAAGTCTAGCATCCTCATTTGCTTGCCATTGTTTTATTTCTCTGCTCCAGAGGGCTCTGACAAGCAGGACTGTAACAGGAAGAACAGTTGCAGACCTGGAAGTGCATACCAAGAAGTTTTACAGCCCTGTGGAATGAAAAGAAATTGCAAGTAAGTCTTTGGACCTCACAAAAAGCTGCAACTCAGCCCTCTCCTCTGTCTCCTCTACCTCATTTTCACAGTGTCAGTTTCTCTCAGTATGTCACAGCTGCCTGCACAGTGTCTCTGAGGCTTCTTTGCAAACTTTCTTCTATTTGGTACTTTGAAATTACATCTACTTTGACAAACTTACAGTATCTGTACAAAAGCACAATCTGAATGCCTTTAGACATTCAAGTCAGGAGTTATCATAATATACTATGAACATCATCTTACAGTTTTCTTTAAAGTAAGCCTCAGCAAGACCTTTAAAACACACCATGTATTTGTTTTTTTTATAAACCATACAAGAAAAGAGAGTCTGAGGGATGACTCATCCTTACATTTAACAACAGCTACTTTTACTGTAGAACAAATTTGGCACAAGAGAAATGCTACCCATCTTCAATGGAGCACCTGCAGCTGAAATATTTGACTTTCATACTATCATATAATTTGACTCGTAAAAGCATGGGTATCTTAATTATTGGGAATTTTACATCTAATACTGTAGTCTTACTGTCCTTGATTTAAACAGTAAATGTAAATGGAATTGAACAAGACTGAGGGACACCTCTGTGTGATTTATACCTTTTATGACAGATTTATCACCACATGGAACTGTTCGAATCAAACTGTCACAGTCTTATTGCAACTGTGCATTATGTAAAATACTGTGTCTGTGCCCTGGTTGTGGTGAGATGCCCACCTGTGCTTGCTAATATACTAGTTTGAGTCTTACAACTGCCGGTATATGTGGAACATTACTGTGAATAAACCCAGCAGCAGTAGGTCACAGGCTTGGGTTACAGCTTGGGTTGCACCCTCCCCGCACCCCCTTTCCGTCTTTGCTATGCTAAATGATTATGCCCCTGCATGGAGCTATCTAATCCCAGGGGTATCGTCCGAAAGAGCCAAGGAGTCCTCTCTATATATATCTGGACATGTCTGCAGAAATCTTCAGATGGTATTTGACCAGGAGCCTGCCAGCAGTAAGTTCCACTCAGTGGTTATGCACTAAACATGGAGAGAGAACTTCCCTTAATATGCCCTCACATTAATGGTGTATTGATGGAAAATAATCATACGCATGTCAAAGTATTGTAGTAGTGTATTCATATTGAATTATGATGTTTTGGTAAAGAACAAAGGTTTTTTTTTTTGGGGTTTCTTTTTTTTTTTTTTTTTTTTTTTTGCATCAGACAGGCATTGTGACTAAGCCTCAACAGAGGCAGTGAAATAGTTCCTCTAATGCAGTAACATTTTAGTCATGAGAGAACCTTAAATGTATCAGCCAAGAGGCCTAAGAGATTAGGTAATACAGTGATAAAGTATTAGCATTAGGATTAAGGCACTTCGAAATGTGGCTCAGTGTCATTTAAATGGATGAGATGACAAACTGTAATACAAACTCTGGGCAACAGAGCTGTAGAGTTGATAATCTGAGAGTTATGAATATCATTTGTTATTTATTTCCTGAATTGGCATGTCAAAATTGGTTATTTGACACACTTTCTGACCCTTTCACATCTATATTTACTCAAAGTATCTCCATAAATATTCACAAGCTCTTAAAGTTGCCTATGATTTAATGCAGTTCTGTACACTGAAATGTTTTTAACCATTATAATTATGGCTACCAAAATCTCTTATTGGCAGGAAAGTAAAAGGTAGTGAAAATGAATAGTGAGTATGAATTAATCTTATTGCTGCACCTATCTCACTCAGCTGTCGCTTCATGTATACATCTGAATCAGTACTCCAACATGGTTGTTGTTGTTTGTTTTTTTTTAAATTCACTTCACAGCCATGACAAAGAGACTTTCTGGATCTTTGTTGGCGTCAGAAAGCTACCACCACTGAAAAGCTGCCTGAAAGTTTGAAAAGGTTTGCCTGTCAATTTATTTCACATACTGTAGAGAAATTAATGAAAATGTAATTACGCTTTATGTCCTTCAGCTCTGTTCTAATGTATGAGTGCAGTAAGCCTGCATTACCTTTAATTTTTCAATGGGATGTAAGTTACAACGCAGAAGCCTTTCAATAACATCTGGACAGGAGAGATTTGTGACCACTTTGATCAAAACAAGACTATCGGCTTAGTTTTAATGAAATTATAATGGAGCTTATTTTCATTCTCAGAATACCACAGCAAATCCAGCCTGCCATAACAAACCTCCCCTGAGTCCATTAACTGAAAACGCTGATTGAGATAATTAAGATCAAATTGCAAATCAAGATTAACAACAGTGCTTTACAGAAAGAATGGTAAGGATATGGTGTTATGAAGATGAGTGGATATAATATGACTGAAAAAATAAAATGTAATATGCATACAGTACTATATCAGGTAGCATATAGAAATACATTTATAATAAAACAGACAGAATTTCATACTGCAAAATATCTACTATTGCAATTAATTTACAAACTATGTATAATTGTACTATACTATACTATACTCATATTATTCACTTTAGCTTTTAATTAGCTTTTCAGTCTGCTTTGTACTTATGCACTGCTCCACTTCTTTTAAAATGTTGTATTTGACTTGATTCCATGCATTCTATATATTTTATGTTTTAACTTTTTAATGTTTTTATTTTATTTTATTATTATTATTATTCAGTATATATACTTTTTTATATGTCATTGGGTTTTATCTTAGTATATATTTTATCTTATTTGGGTTATCTTTATCTTTTATTTTATCTTATTTGGGTTTTATTTTCAAACATAGGTACTGAGATCAGTGATTGGTATAGGTACTAAGATCAGTGAAAAAAAAGATTATAGTGTGTCTTTTTAACCCCCACAGCACCACTGAGGTTGTCTTTTTCTGGCATAGGTTCGGGTTGCGCCTCAAGAGAGGTTAAGACCTGACCCACAGTGAGGTTAAAGCTGTGGGAAGACATTCTGGGGTAAGCTGAAACCTCAAAAGCTGTGTCCACTGTGTATTGTGTACACATGGCAAAACACTTACTGAGTTGTCCAGTACACATTCTATGTATTCTATTTGTACTTTATTTGATCTTATTTTTATTATTATTATTATCAAGTGGGTTTATTTTCCATCTTAGGTTAAATGGGCACTGGGGTCAGTTGTGGGTAGTTAGTGAAAAAAGGGCTGTTTTTGGTTGGGCCTGACACAGATAAGACCTACAGTGAGGTTAAATACAAGTGAAGACATTCGGTGGTAAGCTGAAAGAGGCTTATTTCAGTTTATCAAGACCAGTGGGGAGTCTGTGTTCATGGGGAAAAGGGGGATTGTGTTGTGCTTATGGCTTCAGAGACATAGCCACCAACTGAGATTCACAAATTCACTAATTCACTCATTAAGTTTTTGCTTATTGTTTCTCAAATTACCACAATTGAAGTACACATTCTACGTATTGTATTTTCTTTAGTCTATCTTCTGTTTTGTAATATCATTATGTAAGTTTATTTTCTGTCCAATGTATATTTACATTTTTTAAAGTTGATTTTATGTTTTTTCATGTGAAACACTTGGTGCATGTTATTTCTTTTGATATAAAGCACTGAGCTGCATTTTTGTATGAAAGGTGCTATACAAATAAAGTTACTATACTATACTATGCTATGCTATGCTATACTATACTATACTATACTATACTATGCTATACTATACTATACTATATTTTTTTTTTTTGGATTGAGTCATTGTCATTCCCCTTATATTTTACTGATTGGGTAAAATTGGGTAAAATCTGAAGACAGGGCAGCTTACTTAATTATAGGAGCATGAGCGAGTCTTCTAGGCGTAGCAACAATTATCTAAAAAACAGACCAAAAGCCTTAGCAAGACAAGGATTATTTTTGGGACATATCTAATGACACTGGACCTTGGACTCTGGCCACAGTGTCTTGGATCCATATTACAGACGAAGGCAGGTGCGTGAAAGATTAGGCGATCCTAAAAATATCCTTGAGTATATTTGTGAAGACTAAGAGGTGTGTCCTCAGTCACCACCCTCATATATTTGAACTTTTCATCATAGCTTATTGCATATATAATGCTAAAATTTGTGGATGTCTCAATCAGGTGGGTTAGTTTATCAAACAATTAAATAAAGATAGGTGTAATTTATAATAGAGTTGTATGGGTTAAAATTAAACTTTAAACTTCAGTAGGAGTAGGAGGAGTTTAAAGCTACTAAACTAAAATATTCTTCTTTACTAGTCTGTAAAGCAATTAACATTTCTTAAATCCCAAGTCAATGAGTGACTCAGCAGCTTTAATTGTAACCCTAAAAAAACCAAACCCTCCTGTACGGTTGGTGCTGCGGATGCTGCTCTGCCACAGTCGAATAGCACATCAACAGTTTACAGGGAGGATATCCAATACATTATCAGGTAAACACTTCCCTGTCTTGAGCCCCTCAAATTGTAAACAATGCCTATAGGGCTTACTTGGCTTATCAAAAGCATTTCATCTCAGGCAGCATATGTGTTGAGATAACTTAACCCATATGAACTTACACCCGCCCACCCAAACACACTCACACAGAGACATCAGTGGATGCACAAAAACCTGATGACATTGTTACTGTGGTCCAAATCCCAGTCTGTCATAGATGAATAGGAGGACACTGCCACTGTGGAATCAGAAAAGATAATTAACATAAAAATCAAACATAGATTTTTTTTTTTAAAGATTGAAATAATGCTATGAACAAACAGACAAGACAACAAATGAAGAGACAAATATTATATTAATTGTAATCATGATGAAAAAAACTTTACTCAAATGTTATACACAGATTGAATGTTGCGCTCCTCTAGTAAGAACTGGTCTCCATCTTCTCTTCTGTGCGTGCAGTGGCTTCTATTACATGACCATTATGAAGCCATTCCATGGGAGCTGTCAGTTTGTCTATCACACTCCATATAAAGGCGTACCAAAAGTCAAATGTTTGGAAGCAACGAATCACAGAGCAGATCCTTCAAAAACATTGGGACACCCACACACGCCTCCTCCAAAAAAGTATTGGATGTCCAGAGGAATCCAGTCACCCCTCTTTTGAAAGTACATATTTGACAGGGCACAGTGAGGCAGAGCTCGCACTCCAGCTTAGCGTTCAGTTAGGCACAGACGCCCCAGCCCCTCTCCCAGTCTCTCCTTGGTTTTCTTTGGGACTTTTTGACGGTGCCACCGGACAACAATCAGCAGCCATGGAGGCCATCAAGAAGAAGATGCAGATGCTTAAGCTCGACAAGGAGAATGCCTATGACAGAGCTGAGCAGTCTGAGTCAGACAAGAAAGCAGCAGAGGACAGAACCAAACAGGTCGGCTGAGTTTTTAAAAGCTTTTTTTTTTCTTTTGTGGAAAATCCCAAAGATCCATAGAAAAAGCAGGAATACCAGTGGCAATGTAAAGCTGCTGCCCTTTAAATGGACCACCTCCTAAATACGGATTAATTGCTTTGAAGGATAATTCCAAATGAGGATTAAATTAAGAATAAAATATATCTTTCTTGATTTTTTGGATGTTATAAACCCTCCTCTCAACTGTTTTGTCAATTGGTGATGTAAATATGGCCTATTATGTTAAATTTTAAATGATTACTGGTTGGTAATAAACTGCATGTTTATTAAAAATGTTAAATTCACATTCTGTTTAACTTTATAATGTATTTTATATGCATGTATAGTTAGACTATGATATAAGACAATTTGAAAAGAAATTGCATGTTATTGAAGATGAAAGAGATAAAGTGTTTGGGGAGTTCCAAACTGCTGAAGACAAGCTGCTGGCCACTGAAATCATCAGCACCAAAGTATTTGATCTTGACATGCATGATCTTACCTAACTATTCTCCCCTTTCTTTCTCCTCTCCTCTCCTGTCCTGTGTGTCTTTCTTTCTGCTCTGTTGTGCCTATGGGCACTCACGCCACTCCGTCTCCCTGTGATCACCTCTAAAACTATCCCAATGGTAACTCGTCTCAGCTTGAGGATGACTTGGTAGATATGCAGAAGAAGCTGAAGGGAACTGAGGATGAGTTGGAGAAGTACTCCGGGGCTCTTAAAGACGTTGAGGAGAAACTTGAGGTGGCTGAGAAGAGTGCTACCGATGTAAGTAAGGAAGGGATTCACAATGGCACCGTTCCTGTACCACACCCTCTCACACCCTCATTCTCTCACCAGTGTGACAGTTTAACACCACAGAGAAATACATTTGGCTCTTTGTGGGCATTCAAACTGATGACATTCATCTTGGATGAGTGGGTCTTGCACACCTGCCCTACCTGGAATATTGACCTTCAAACTCCACATTGACTTTTTTTATTTTATTATTGTCATATAATTATTGTATTATATGTCACACCATATTTTGTCAAAGACCACATGCACAGTCAATTACATGCCAACCCAAAGAACGCCATATAGGCTGTTTATCTGATACTTAAATTATTCATTTCATGTCTGTTGCAGCATGGTCACAGTAGAACAGTGCAGTGCCACTGCATGCGACCAATTTGAATAAACTCAGTTCTCCCAGTTGCACACCCAGTACACACGACTGTTCAGTAAATTGCTGGTAATCCAGCTTGATTGGCTGTCTTGACGTGAACACCATTTGAATTTTTTTATTTGTCCCAGCCCCACTTGTTGAACTGCCAGCTAGGTCAGCGTTGCCTGGTATCCCAGCATGCTTTGTACAGCAAATTAGACACTTCCTATCAACAATCTATCAGTGCGGATTTTGTCGCCAGTCAGTTCAGCTACACTGGAATGTGTCCATCATAGTCAACTGAAGCTGCAACACTGACCACAGAAGCCACAGGCATGACTGTGTATCGGTGTCATGTGGCTCATCTCTATTTTTATGCGTTGGTCTGTTCCAACTGTGTAAAAAAACAAGCACAATATGTTTAAAAAGTATTAAAATAAAACACCTAAATATACCAGAGGCAATGCACATTAAAATAAATCAATCAAATCAGTATGTATCCATGATGCTTTAGTTAAAACAATCTTGTTAATTAATCAATACCAGTTAACATAGCCTACGCTTCCAAAGCCTGCATTACCTACTGCTTAATCACTTAGCAAAACTCATTGTACATGCAGTGGCAGAGACGGAGTTGGTGTAACAGGTAAAAAGCCTGCTCCATTCCGCCCGCCTGCGTGACATGTCACCCCTATGCCGGTGTCTTTCAGCTGTTATGAAAGGCCTGTGGTCTCAAAATATCTTAATGCCATGTATAGACCATTGCTCCCAGCTGACCCGCAGAGAGCACTGCTGATCTCAGCAGTAGCCTGCTTCCTTGACATGTGGAAAGGAATGGAGCAGGTGAACCCAAATGCCAATGAGACAGCAAGCAGTAGAAACTAAGGAATGAATATGTATTTGTTCAAAAGGACTCAGTTATGCAGGTGAACAGAACACAACAAATTATCCAATAAAGTCTAAACCTAAAAAATTTGACTTAAATATAAACAGAAGGAATATACAATGAAGTAATAGGGAACAGGAGACGAGGCAGGAGAACAGCCAAGAAGATGATAGGCTGGGGGAATCACTGGGACCAGGACAGGGCTGACAAGGCTGATGCAGGGCAGGTGTAAAGAGAAAGGACTATAGGAACACAGGAGGGAAACACAGAACTGACAAACAAATTCAGAAAACACAATAAGACCAGACAGGACTGTGACAGGACCATGACAGGACAAGTAGCAGCAGAGTGCATCTCCACAAAGTGTGTGCACTGTCCAGCCTATCTGCACGCAGCTTTCAGCACAATCAAAGACATTACATTTATCCTTTTGAATTTCTCGGAAGCTGTGCAGCAACAGCAACAGCAACAGTAGCTCATACTGTAGTCCTTTTTTTAATTTGCTGGAAGAACTTTGTGTAGGCAGTCAAGTGAAAGATCATATCCGTGCAAGATTAGGCATATGGTGTTGAAGAGAGAGCTCAGAGATTAAAGAGGGACTTGTTCACAAAGATAAAAGCCAGGGACCAAGTAAGCATGTTCACCTTGCATATACAATACAGCTGCTTATCAGACGCAAATTACATACATCTCTATGGGGTGTCAGACAATTCAGTAAAGCAATGTCAAACACCTCACAGCGCCCACCCTAACACATTCTCTTCAAAGTCTGCCATCGCTTATCTCATATTGTCCAAAATAAAGCAAGAATTTCCTTCTGATTTTACTTGAGGTGCCTGCTTATTTTAATTAATTTTAATTTCACATTCATTATTTTTAATTTTGCCATTTGCACACTTTTTATTTTAATTTCTGATTTTTAAATGTGTTTTTTGTGTGCACCTTTTAACTGTGCTTTGAAAGGGGGTACATAAATGATTGTGATCATTATTATTATTATTATTATTATTATTATTATTATTATTATTATTATTATTATTATTATTATTATTATTATTATTATTATTATTATTATTATTATTATTATTATATCATGTTGGTAGGCAATAAGTTACATACTTCTTGCTTTTCAATAGTGGACTTCTATGCGCACTGGCTGGAAGAACTGTGGATTTAATGATAATAGTTATGAGTCAGCTTGCTTTGATATTTTAAATGACAGACCAACAAAAAACCCTGCACATTGTGAAGTTAGAGGAACCAACAATATCTATAATGACCTTATTTTAATTTTGCAGGGCGTCTGGGACGCCAGAGGACAAGAGTGTACTCCACAATATGAATATAATAGAACTCACTTGCCCACTATTATCCAGAGTGGTAGACAGCTGTGCTTCCCTGTACATGCATGAGGTTTTATATGCACTATGCGGGAGTGACCACCTTTCACAAAAAAGTCAAATGTCCCCTGGTTTAATAGTGGTAAAACCACAAGGACCTTTCTAAAAAAATTGTTTTAAATAGGCTCTGTATAACTTCTAGGTTCGGTGTGTTGGTGTCTAGACATGCAGGCAATTGCTGCAGCGCACCAAATGTATAAGGTACAAAATGTGTCAATGTGCCAACTAATGTCGAATCCCTCACTAGCATCCACTTATATGGAATGCCTAGCAGTTCAAAAGTCTGTGATTTTTAACGTGTAAACAACATGTTGACAGCAAACTGAAAGCACGCCAACAATGAGTATCATACACATGACTCAGGTGTAGTAGCCACTGAGGGGCAAAGGCAAGCCTCCTTGGAGGTCCTTTCCCAAAAGGTGGCACAAAGAAACTTTTGAACAACTGCGATGAAATTAAGTTAGGTTGCATCACAAAGAAACCGCCCCTAAAATGTAAGTTCTGGTTTGTGTATGACAGATGATGTGCATCTCCTGACTTGTTGCTACTCTTATCTCACTAGGCTGAGGGAGATGTGGCTTCCCTTAACAGACGTATCCAGCTGGTTGAGGAGGAGTTGGATCGTGCTCAGGAGCGTCTGGCCACTGCTCTGACCAAGCTGGAGGAGGCTGAGAAGGCTGCTGATGAGAGTGAGAGGTGGGTTCTTTAGAGCAGCAGGGATTCAGACCTCTGGCAGTTCATTGTCACACGATCTGTGACAGATAATGCAGTCATTTCATATCATTCCAAATTCTGTATTTTCTACCTATGTCATGTCAGAAACCAATCATCCATTTACGTTAGAAGAGTGTATTAAAGACTTACCAGCAATCACTGCTGGGCACCTGACATGTTTCCTATCAGGAAGACTGCAAGTCAGCTCCTTAATCCTAATACCCCTTGACTGTTTGTATTCCTACACAGAGGCATGAAGGTCATTGAAAACAGAAACATGAAGGATGAGGAGAAGATGGCAATGCAGGAGATCCAGCTGAAGGAAGCCAAGAACATTGCTGAGGAGGCTGACCGCAAATATGAGGAGGCGAGTTTTTCAGCTACTAGCAACCACCCTTAAACAGTTCTTCAACCCTGAACATGTAGTTGCTCAGGCACTAAAATCTGTAACTGTGACAACTCTAAGACAGTTAACAGATAACAGGTGGATTTTTGAAATGTAATCATTTGTTTAATGATATCTTTATTGGTTTAATAATGATTATGAAACAGTTTTTGTTTCTTAAAGATGCTGAATTGTGTGTAATATTTTTCCATTTTTAATCCAAAATCAGCATTTGTCTAAAACGTATGGATCAATCATATTATACCTGAGAAATAGCTTTTAGCCATGTCCTAATTGTGTCACAGTCATCAGTTATAAGTTGTATTGTAATTCTTTGCTGTGCTGCAACTAAAGGTGGCTCGTAAGCTGGTCATCATTGAGAGCGACCTGGAGCGTACAGAGGAGCGCGCTGAGCTGTCAGAAAGGTACAATACTTCACTTTTTACATTAACCTACACTTGCACGTACGCTAGCATTAAAACTTTAAAGAACTTGAAGCACTGTAGTATGCCCTGAGTTCTTAACGTATGTGCTGATTATTTGCATGCTCTCCATGGTGTCAGTGATTTTGGCTTGCACGTGTATGCCACACCCACTAACAAACAGATGAACTCAAAGAGCAGTTGATAAGCTAAGAGTTTAAGAACAAAGCATGAAATCACTAAACAAGTCAGTTACACAAGTACTAAATAGCAAAATGAAAACACATATACTGTATATCTTTGATTTATGTTGCTGAATTTGCTTGCTGAGCTTGTTCTTTTCCTATTCTATTCTGAGTATATTAGACTCTTTCAGGACTCTAGCATGGCAGGGACTGTGCACGACTAACACTTCACATTGAAGAGAAGCATGGTATTTGCTCAAATGATTACCAAATTAGTTATTTAACTCTAACCTACTGCTGTTAGTGTGATTATAAGAGTTATGTTGCTAATTCTACATTCCTGCTCTGTTAAGGCACTTTATGGTATTTTGGGTTCCCTACTCGTTTAATCCCTGTAGATCAGTAATTCTCTCTTTTTTATTCAATCTATTATTCAGGTCCTTAACAACCCCATCGATTAAAATATAGGATAGCTGTCTTTCCTGAATACTGATGTTGATCATTTAATCGTTCCGTTTTATATCATTGAAAAAGATTCTCGGTGCAAATTTTTAAATGTTGGGATAAAGTTATCATGTAAACATGCATCCATCAGAATAAAAATGGTCAGGCCTTTGGTGTGTTCCCAGATAATTGAAAAAACAACATTTCTCAACCATCTCCTGACTGTTAAACTTATAGCAGACATAGGCTATCTGCAGAATGTTGTTGTCAGAGGTGGTTGTCTAATCCAGTTTAGGGCTGAATGGAGAGTCCAGCAGGATGGCACACAACTGCTCCTTTATATTGGTACCCATTCCATTTATTTTACATGGTACAGTATCATTGCTGAGTTGGATGGATTTCAGTACCTGTTTGGGGTCATGCTCCATCATAATATAGATTACCTCTTTGATGGAAGTGAGCACCAACTTCTCTCTGATTATTTGAGATATGTGGCTATCAGCAGGGAGATGTTATACAACAATACTAGCCTGCTATCAGTCTGGTTGATCATCCTAGAAAATAGACTTCTGATAGTGTTCCTTGCATGCTTCTCTTTGAGGACCTGGACGTACAGACTGGGTGGATTTGCAAGGTGCTCCTTGAGACTTGAGGGTTTCATGGCCTCATTTGAGAACACTTGTTCACACAATAAACACATTGGAGGTCGTGTAGTGGTAGTTGAAGGTACTAATCCTTTGAACTAAGGTATTCAAGACAATACGGACAGTATATTTTCTTGTTTTCTTACGTCTTACTTTGTGATATGATAGTTGTTTTATGATGCTATTATTTACCAAGGAGCAAGGACAGCCAACTGTATAGACCACTAATCTTTAGATGGGGCTTCTTACTATGCAAAAAAACACACAAAAAACTTCAACTTTACAGGAAAAACCTTGTCCAAAAAAAACTTACGATGATTATGGTAAAAGCAAGACTAATGATGAAATGTGAAAATGTGCATTTGAATTAGTTCTTGTTGATCTTACTTTTCCTCCTGTCCACCCCTGGTTCTGTCCATCTTTGGTTCCCCTCATTGTCACCCCCCTTGTCTAAAACACCAGCAAATGCTCTGAGCTTGAGGAAGAGTCAAAAACTGTGACCAACAACCTGAAGTCACTGGAGGCCCAGGCTGAGAAGGTAAGTGCAACCCTCTGGCCAACTGCATTATGTCAAACGAAAGATCTTCCCAATAGTAGTTATTTCATGTAACAATTGTATGGTATCACTTCCAACAATTTCAAAGTTGACTCCATGCCCATATGTTTGACTCTTACCATTGCTTATGTCCCACAGTACACATCGAAGGAGGACAAATATGAAGAGGAGATCAAGGTCCTCACTGACAAGCTGAAGGAGGCAAGTTTCACAATACCTTATCTGGGGTTGCAGGCTTGATTTAGAAAAGTCAAAGGTGAAGTTTTACAGTTCAAGAGTTGGAATGACTCATAAATCTGTCTCTCCACCACAGGCTGAGACTCGTGCTGAGTTCGCTGAGAGATCAGTAGCCAAACTTGAGAAGACCATCGATGACTTGGAAGGTATGATTTTTCTAAATCCTCCTCTGCTTATTTTGAAATGTTTATTAAGTCAGTCCTGGTATTTAGGTTAGTGCTCAGTACTTTAAAAAAATCTGTTTAGGCCATTGTTTCCCTCTTAATTTTATCATGCCTCCTTTTTAAGACATACTGTTGTGGTGTCCTTTATTCGGTTCTTTGTTTAATATAGTTGATTTTGTTTTTGAGATCTATGGTAGGAAAAAATGGCTATGATGTTTATTGGAGATATATCAGGACTAGAGGTTGCCTTCTAGGAGTCTAGGGGCTCTGAGGGAATCTGAGGGAGTCTAAAGATAATTTTCTGGTGTAACTTTGTTTTCCTTTTTTCCCTCCTGTTTTCTTTTTTTTCCCATCCTCCTCTCTGTCTTTGTAATTGTCTGGATGCTTCACCCTTCACCTCCTTGTCATGTGCTCCTCCACCTTTGCTCCCCTTCACTGCACCTCCCCCTTGCACATCTGGCCCACCAATAGATGAGTTGTATGCCCAGAAACAGAAGTACAAGGCCATCAGCGAGGAGCTGGACCACGCCCTCAACGACATGACTTCCATGTAATTTTCAACTTTCTGTGCCTGCTTGTTCTGCCGTCACCCTGTTTTCCCCCATGCACCTGTCCTCCCTGTACCAGCAACCTCACCCCCTACCCTCCTATATTTTCTTGTACCCATCATGACTACTATGTCCAATACTTTTATGTCTCTATGCTTTAATTAGCTATGCAGCTATGTTTTTTGTTGTAGTCTTAAAAAATTAATACAAAAACGTTCAAACAAAAAACACACATTGTTTTATGTGAGTGTAATTGAAGCCCACTTGCAATAATCTATTCATTAAGTTTTTTAACTGCATTAAATGTAAGTTTTATTACTTTTTATGTGAGAAGAATCAATGTTAATTTTTTCCTCTTTTTAAAAATATTAATGGTAATTTCCATGATATTTTGTGATCATTAGCAATGCATGCAAGTTCTCTATTGAAATGTGGACTCCATGAAGAAAGACTTTAATTGAATCAGATTCACTCACTGTAACCTTAAGTGTCACTGTAACTCTTTCCCCAAGTGTGTTTCACTTTGTCTTCTACTAATATGGTCTACTTCTGTTCAGAAGAAAGGCCCCATGTGTTTGTGAGGTCATTCTGTCGCTACCCCAGTTGACCTGCCGTAATTTAGCATCACTGTGTGCGAGCTGCCAATTTTGCTTAATTAATTTTATCCCTCAACATTCAGCCATTCTGTGGTGGTGAGTTTTTGTTCAAGTTGTCGTTTTGTCCTTTCTCACAATGTATTTCAAATGTGCATTGACGTTTTTGTCGTGAATGCCGTAGCTCTTGTGGTTCTGCTGTATTCTGGTGCACATCGCAAATTTCTATGAGCCTCACACCACCTCCCCTTGTTCACTATAACTCTTCTCTCTCATACACAGATAAACTGTTTTCACCTCATCAAAGACGCTTCCTACCGGCTGAGTGGCGTCTGTCATCTCTTTCCAGCCATCTCTCCATCTTCCCATCCCTCTATCTCTGCTATCCTTTCCTCATGTTTTCATCATCACATCAAAGTTAATTGCATCCCATCTCTTATACAGAATCCTAGAAACTTTCAGCGTTGTGTAAAAAATAAACGTCCTTCCTTCTATGTAAGCTGTATCGCTTTACTCTGTCCTTTTTTTCTTTTTCATTTCTATTTATTTTCAAGGGGCTCTAATAAAACTAGAAAGTCTTGATTTTAAGTAATGTAATTAGTTTTTATTTATGCATTTCAACAAGCCATACACTCTGCTTTCCTTGGTGTAGTTATAAAGATTTCAAAAGCTGTTCTTTTTTATTTCTTCAAATATTGTTCTGTGAAGCTGAGATATTAGGAATATGACAGTAAGTGTGAATAGCACAATGCCTAGAAGAACCACAGGTACTTGATTGAAAGCTGAGCGAAATTGTCTTTTGAGACTGTTGTATGCAAGCACTTTCTAACATTTAGTACTGTGACAGGAGGAACTGACTCTGAAAAGATTTGAATACTGGAGGAAATTGGTGTTGGATTGTTGTTAGGAAGATTGTGGTAAAGTAGAGAAATAGTGGAATACAGAACAGTATGTAAGATGTGTTGAGACTCCTCTGGTTGCTGGGAAAACTGTGTGATTGAGAAGCATTGTTTCACTCTCTATTAAGATGTGAATGATTATGACACACAGGTTTTGTATGATACATAGTATCCTGTCATATATTTGAATAAACATACCATCACACATTCTGAGTCTTTTTATGAAAGTCATTTTCATAACTTCAGACAGAAAGCTGAGCAGAAGTGAGGAGTTTTCTGGTGTGCTTGAGACTTCACAATTTAAAAGCCATGTTCTTAAACTCAAAGTCAATGTCAGACCAAACTGAAGCTACACTATCAGTTTCTTCAGTTCTAATATTGAACGGATACATTTTAGCATATGCTAAGGTGCACTTGACAGACAATGGTAGACATACTCTTCATCATTATTTTTTCTGTTTTGTTGCCACATGATTTTAAAGATTTGATTTGATTAGTCTGCTGCCTTAGTTTCTTCTACCTATGGGTCAAATCTGCTCATTCTCTGTTTTTACTGAACACACTGCTCTGCTTTGCTTTACCTGTTGCAGACAAAAATATGAAGAGTACATTGCCAAAAGTGACTCTCAAAAAACAGGAAGATCAAAACACTCATTTGATTATGTTATTTAACAGCTATTCAGAGAGTTGCAACATCTTTTACAAAGATGATTTTTTTTTTTTTTTTAAATCTCCAGTCCTGAAGGTAGTTGTCAATAGGCATAGCACTATTTTTTCCTGATTTCCTAAAGATGGCCTCTACAAGCAACTTGAGAAAAAAACTAATTTCACTAATGAAATAAGTGTGGTCTTAAACCAGGACTAAAATGTGTGAATGTTTAATCTGTTTTGTTTTTAACGTGTGTATGACAGTCTGATCTGAGTGTATGATCCAAAGCATTTCCAGTTTGCATTGTCCATATATGATGTTTGCACTGCTTGAAATCTGTGTTGCTGTTGGGGGAAGTGTGTTAAAAAACATAGTGACAATTAGGGATTACCTCACATGTGTTGTATTAGTAGTATTAGTATTATAACATTATACAATAAGTCATTTTTATGGATTGTTTTGTGTTTATGTTTATAAGAATGCTGTCAGCTGTTTGCATAGTTGCTTGCATATCCATAGTATTAGATTGTTTACTCATCGTGTTTCCCTTGTTTTCTCTCAGTGCTATGTAGGTCTGATTAGAAAGCACCCACATTTAATGACTGAATAATCTGAATAATGCAGTCAGTTTGATTATTAATGCAAGCTAACCAGCTGACTTCGTTATGCTCGCTTGTGTGAGATTAAAACCTCTTCATTTGATGTTCTAACAGAGAAACTTTCACACGCTAAAGAAGAGAACCTCGATATGCACCAGATGCTGGACCACACTCTAATGGAACTGAATCATTTGGGAAAGCACGGTCTGACCCCACACACATTGTGGTTTTGGCTTTTTTGTACTTGCACCTTGCTTAACATAAACCCCTCTTCTCGTACCTTGCATGGTGAGAACAAACAGCCAGATGCTATTAATATCGCACCATCCTGCCGTTAGTGGAACTCAAGGAGCAAAGTTAACGGGAAGTAAAGCTTAACCATTCCCTTTGAAGTCTAAAGTTAGAAACATGGTAGTTTTTGCAAGTCGTTTTTATCTTGATTGACCTTAAAAATTCTTAAATAAAAATAAAAGCATGTCTTTAAAAAATGTCTAACTTTGTTTATGTTGAATACATGGTCATCATAGACCATCATAAACTAGAGAGCTTAATATATTTTGGGGTCATTGAAAAAATCTGAACGAATGAAAACAACCTAGGTTTTCTCTCCATAGAAATGTGGAATGTGTAAATATGCTGATCAAATGAAGAACTAATCTTTTACACCTTCAACCATGTGTGCTTGACCTTCAGCTTGACTTCCATCTGGGGGGAAAACAAAATGTCACATGTTTCTTTGTTTGGCTAAGCACCACTGGACCATATCAATTCAGTTTCAAAATAATCAATCCAAGAAGCAATGGTGGAAAATATTCTAAACTCCTGACCAGAGTTGTGACCAGATGTTGTTGAAATACTTGCATTCAATTTAAGTTTATAGTATGTGTCATATTAAATGTCTTCTAATTATGTGTAATTATTGTCTGATGCACAGACAAAGCTGCCAAATTTCCCACCGTTTCACTGAAGCTAAGGTCACTAACCATGCTGTTTTTAGTGCTAAAGTCTTAGTTGCTTGAATACTTGAATGCTTGTATTCAGTTCTGTTGTATTCAGTTAGGCGTTTGTATGGTAACAGGGTAACTCAATCTTTCCCAACATGCAAAATATATGATCATTTTATCAATGTATGATGCAATATTAAATATTAACAGTACAATAAGTAGTTAGAATTTCCTCCAACAAAACCAGCTACATTTAAATGCTGGTCATACATAGTAGTAACAAATCAGTAACACATAAAGATATCATACTGGGAGTGTACTTTTGAATACTTTAAGTATGTTGTTCTGCCAATGCTTAAGTACTTATACTAAAATAATACTTTGAATGCAGCACTTTCAGTTCTTCCAAAGTTCTGAAAATTAAACACTAAACTAAACTTTTTTTTTCTCCCACAGGTTATCATGGCTAATGTTAGCTAAGTCATTAACGTACCTAGCTAGCTACTTATCCTATGCAGCTGTGACTGCAAGTAATATTAACATGACATTAGCTATCTGAATGTAACAGGATCATAAATTCACATTTATTAAAAACAAGTAATCACCAGTTCTTCACCGACACAATCGTGGGGCATCGGCAAAACCGCATTGATGGATGCTCGAGCAGTGATGGCAGTCAGGAACAAAGCACTGTACCATGTCGATACACACTATGTAAACTATACTATACTACAAACTATACTAAACATTACTGTGGTCAAGCAAGCCTCCACTTCGAAAACCATGGTCAAAGTAGCCCCACGTTATTTTGTATCGGACATTACGGTAATAACTGATTTCAAAATAAAACCTTTCTGGGAAAAGTGATTTCACATTCATTCATGATGCCGAAAATGAACAAAGAAAGAAAGAAAAATAATTAAATAAATAAATAAAACATAATGACTATTTATTAAATTATAAATGATATGAATAACTTCACTGTTCCTGTTTCCTTCTAGATAGATCCTATTAGATGTCATCTACGTATATCATCATCAGTTCTGACATAGCATTTCTAAATAAAGTCCCATAAAAGTAGATGGTTGTTGTTAAGAGTTGTTTTCTGAAGGTTTCAGGGCAAAACAGAGTTTACAAAGTGCTTTGACGGACAAAGCAAAGACACAACACAGAGAGCAGTATCAAGGCAAACATTAAGAAGATAAAGTAGACGACAATGAAATACAGCAAGGAGGTGATGAAAATATAATTTGAAGAATAAAATAAAGTGAAATAAAAGACACTAACAATAAACAAACAACATCATATAAAGCACATCTATAGAAATACGTTTTACGAAGTGATTTAGAAGTTACCAATTCTGCAAGCCTTATTTCCTCAGGTAGGTCGTTCCAAAGCCGAGGCCCTGATGGAAAAGTGTGGTCAGTTTTAGATTTATGGTGGGAAATAGTGAAAAGGCAACAACTAAAAAAACTCAGAGGCCCATGAGACATGTTTGTGCCATTTTTTAAAAACCCTTCCCCAGGGCCCCCTTGTAAAAGCTTAGCCCCCCTATCCATAATTCTCTACTGACGCCCCTGAGGGGCTCCCTCCCTTGCTCGATGTTTTCTGAATCGTAATTTGATTAATTTGGTCTGGGTCGACGGTGCAAACAGGAAGCAGGTTGTTGTTGACGGCAGCTCATCAACCAAGTAGGGACAATTAATTTATCGCCAGCAAAAAAGGAGCAGCATTTCCAGCAATGTCTCGGTTGTTAATGCCAAATCGTTTCTGTGCCAAATGTACCCTGCTGACAGGAGCCGGAGCGCGAGGAAAACAACAGTCAGATAAGCGGGGTATTTTTATCCAGCAACAAAGACATTATGTCAGAGGGTCTAACACAGTCTTTTCCAAACAGCGGTCAAAGTCCAGTATTTGGCTGTGTGGGGTTGGTGTGGGAATTGCTTTAGCTGTCGGACTGAAATACCGCGTAGACACAACGAATAGTTCGTGTGCTGATAAAGTGATAGTCTCACCGAGGACTGATCGATACAGCGCTGCCATTAAAGTGAGCAGAGACCTTGTGGAGCGGATACAGGTAGGCATAGAGGTAGGCCTGTGAAAGTTTTGTATTCTGACTGACCAGTTTCCCCCCATACCTCTCTTCGTCCTCCCCTTCCTGCAGTGGCACCTGTATCAGTGTTTGTGTCTCCCTGTTTTCAGGCTGAGGTCGGGGCTCCAGGGATTGTGGTTGGGGTCTCTGTGGATGGTGCTCAGATCTGGTGTGAAGGTTGGTGCCTGCCAGGTCCAATTTAAAGGGGACACAAGTATGCACATTTCCAGGTCTATATTTTTAATACGTGGCCCTACAGGAATATCTGCATGATTTACAGTTCGAAAAACTCTTTATCTTCTATCTTATACTGAATCTTTATTAGAGCCCAACCGATATATCAGTCAACCGATATTATAGGCGTTATTGATTTATCACAGATATATCAGTATCAGTGAATATTCTGTTCAAACGTGTACAATGTAAAAGTAAGCATCATAATTTTCTATGGTCTTATTTCATTCACTGAAATATCTCAAATATTATACCGTATGATTTCGATGTATTGCAATTAATTGTGTAAAAATGGAACGCATGCATTCATTATCATATTCATAATGTGTGTGTGCATAAACACATTCACACATTTTATATGACGCGTTGAAATTCCTTGTGTAATTCAGGGTTTGGTTATGCTGATTTGGAGAATCGTGTGCCATGCAGACCAGAAACCGTAATGCGAATCGCCAGTATCAGTAAGCCCCTTACATCTGCAGCTGCTGCACGACTGTGTGAGGAGGGAAAACTAGATCTTGACGTCCCAGTCCAGAAATATGTCCCCGAGTTTCCCCAAAAACAGTTTGATGGAAAAGACGTAAGTAATTAGAAATAACACAAATTGAAATTGTTTTATTTTTTCCCAGCAGTCTGATGTAGTCATTCATTTTTGTGGTCCGCTCACATACACATCATTTATTCTGTTCTTTCAGGTCACAATAACCCCTCGTATGATTCTGTCTCACCTGAGCGGTATACGCCATTATGAGAAGGATGGAAAGAAAGTGAGAGAGGACAAGGAGAAAGCCAAGCGACTCTTGAAGCCACAAGTGAAGGAGATAGATGATGAAAAGAGCTTGTCTGAAAACAAAGAGAAACCCGCAAAAGAAGAGAACACCAAAGGCAAAGAAGCCACCCAGGCTCAGAAGAAAAAAGAGTTTGAGCATGAAGAGTACTACTTGAAAGACAACTATGAAAGTGTCAATCATGCCTTGGACCTCTTCAAGGATGACCCACTCATTTTCAAACCAGGTAAAGCAAACGTTTGCTTGCTCAACCATTAAAATATGATACCGTTTCAAATGTTGATTTATGTTTTGTTACTTTCAGGCACTACTTTTCTCTACTCCACCCATGCCTTCACCCTACTTAGTGCTGTTATGGAGCAGGCTGCAGGCCAGCGCTTCCTGGATCTCATGATGAAAATGTTCCGTGAAGTGGGAATGCTCAATACTGTGCCGGATGAGAATGAACCTATTATTTACCACCGCTCCAGGTAATCTATAACCTATATATGTCCAGTTATGTCTAAAGCACTGAGATATGTCAAACTGCATAAAAGGGAGCTGTATCAGCAACATTAGAGTTGAGCTTTGTGGAGAGCTCCTATTTCTTACTGGGTCTTATGATTATCATACAGATAGTGATTGTTTTTGTAGTGTGCATGGTGTGATAAAAATCTGATGGTGAGACAGAGTTTACGGATGATTCTCCTCCACAGATTTTATCATTTCAACAAGAGAGGACGTGTTCTGAACTGCCCATACGTAGACAACTCTTATAAGTGGGCGGGAGGCGGCTTCCTTTCCACTGTGGGAGACATGTTGCTGTTCGGTAACACTCTACTCTACAGCTACCAGGTGGCTCACCTGAAAGACACTAAAGGCTTGCTGCCAGGCTTCCTCAAACCCAAAACCGCAGTGGATCTGTGGGCAGCAGTTGACCGGACAGAGGCCAGCTGGGATAAAGATGGACTGTATGCCCAAGGCTGGCTGGTAGTAGAGGAGCTGCAGAAATATGGCGAGTGCAGGAAGCGCAGGCACTATGTGTCACACACAGGAGGCGCTGTGGGGGCTAGCAGTGTCCTCCTGGTGTTACCCATTGAGGAGATAGACCAGTGCCAAGGACAGACCCCCCTCCTCCCACAGGGGATAGTGGTTACAATCATCACTAACATGCAGTCTGTTGGACTAAACAGTACTGCACTGAAAATTGCACATGAGTTTGACAAAGCCAGAAGCCTGTAAGAGTAAGTTGTTTACAGAAATGTGTGACTCGCACAGAAAACTTTCTGATAAAACTTGCGATCTTTGATATGGCTTTTAAATATGTTTTCAGAATGTTTTAGAAAATCAAATAAATCTTTCAACATGTATTTATATGTATAATATGAATTCTGCAACAAATTATTTCCTATTACAACATTTGCCACTAGGTGGAACCACTTCATTATATTTCTGACACAAAAAAAGGCCATTGACCTACAATATCAGCTTGTTGGTTTGATACAGAAGTGTATCCATTTTTTAATAGATATGTCAACAATCCAGTATTTTATATGAATTTCTGTTGAGGGGAAATAAAAGCCTTAAATACACAATGGGAGGAACTCTAAAGAGCTCTGAAGTTTCTACAGTATACCACATGTAGATATATCCTAAATATTGTCAATGGGTCAGTAATTGAGAAAAAACAACAATAAGGTGACATTTTCACATTACCACTTCTGTACCTAATGCCAATGTTAAGACTTCATCTTTGCATTTTGACAACAAACCTGAAACCTTGGAGATGCACTCCAACCAGTTTTATTTCCCCTCTTAAACACTCTGAATTCAATCAGATTTGATGCCACTGTTCTCTCATAAAACTCCTGGGATCTCCTGTGCCCCTGTTTTTAGATTTAAGGAGACTGATGAATGGCTTGGGATAAGCTAATTATAAAGACTTGCCAACACACAGTTGTATCACTCAGTTTGAAGTGTGTGTGCTCCTGTTATGTCCCGCTTTGTGAGAGCCAATTTGAGTCTTAAAACGTCAGAGCGAGGACATTTTAAAAAGAGGGGTCATCCTGACCAGTCCTGACTAATTCAAGGGGCAATTACAATTTAAGGTTATGATTAAATTTAGGATTAAGTTAAGAATAGACTAGCTAATGACACATCATAAGTGTCCTTATGAGTATGCGTGTGTGTATGTGTATTTGTGTGCAGTCTCCCACCAGAAATTACAGTTAAATCATTCAGCAGAGATCATTACAAATATTTCCACAGTTACAAAATATTTACTTACAGCTTGTTGAACCTACTAATTACCTGATACAAATGTTTTTTTCATAATTCCATAGTACACGTTTAATATCATTAATTACATTTCACAAATTATGTTTTACATAGTCCAACTATGCTTTGTAAATACATTTCAGACAAAGCACATACATAGATTGAAATGTGATTTAACATGAGTAACACCAGTGCCAACCTCGTAGCTGTGATAAAAGGGCTATTGAGCTAGGTGTGATTCAATTCCCACCTACTCACACCCTGTCTGTGTGTGTCTGTTAATAAATTGCACCTCTCTGTAGAAAACTACATTGAATCCAGAAGTCTCATGAGATGATAATTCAGCGATCAGCTCTTGATCTTGTTTTCCTTGACCTTTGGCTAGTTAAAGTCAGTGCAGTTCTTTTACTGTTTCTAGTCCTCCATATTCATAACCAAAACAGCAAGGACAACTGAAACTCATGTCTAAGACTTATTTCACCATCCCGTCCAGCACGTAACCACGAGAGAAAATAAATGTACAGTACATGAATAGGAAAATCATACTCTCGGTTTTACTCTCCAATACTCTTGCTGATTGCTCTGTTGGCTCTGCTGCTTGGCTTTCAACACCCTGTGTGTGGACACAAGTAGTAATTATTAGCTTCAAAAGAATGTATTCGGGCTGAAGAACAATTACACCAAGACTTTACAGCACATAAAACACTTTCACATTTGAGTGCTATTTTTAGATGCCTCCCTAAACCCACAATGTACTTACTTGCGTATGTAGTAGATAGCAACTGCCAGCGCTACTAAGATGAGGAGGGCAACAATGACCACGGCTGCAATTAACCCGGCGTGTCCTCCATTGGTGGCACTGCTGAAGAGCTGCAATTGCTCACATCTGCTGCCTTTGTAACTTTCATTGCACCTAAAGTAAGATATGATGTAGAAGAATGTTGTTGCAAAACGTTCATTCCTCCATTAAAGATAAGTTTCCTAAAGAATCATTCTTCCATCCAAGACACTTAAACATGATTTTATTTCTAACTTACACACAGGAGAGTGTATTCATGGAAGGTATTTTATAGCATGTCCCTCCATTCATGCAATAGGTGGCCTCCTGCCCATTACAGGGGTCTCCGTGATCTACACAGACAACATTTCAGAAAAGATTGCTGTAACAGTACTGCACAGTCACTTTTTAAAAGCATATGTTGTTTTTTTCTAGTAATGTTTTATTATTACCTGCCATCATTGGAAACGTTTTCCTTTCTTCGACCTGAAAACAACACATGAAACATTTTTGACACAGATAAGGAAAGTATCTCTCACCACCAAGACAAACATGTCATAACCTGTAGTTTCAGATACCTGTGATATAAAAAACAAACTGACATGTCATGACAATTTCTTGAAACTGAAAGGCGTCAGTAACTAATATTGGTGGGGTTTTTTGGTGTATCTACTCACCGTGCTTTAAATAAATCACAAAATGTGTCCTTTTCTGCCTGTGAAATCCCAGCTTTTGGTAGTTAGTGCAGGTTCCTGAGGTGAGTCATAGTGATGCTTCAAAATAACTCTGCTGCTTTATGTTGGCTCTACAAAGACTGTCATGTGGGTGTGTACCTCCCTTGGCCTAAAAAATGTTGTGATTGCAGTTTGTCCACATTGTAAATGGCAAGCTAAATGTCAGGATACTGTTTACTGTAGGTAATTTTTGTCATAAATGGTGTCATTTCACAGTGTGTGAGCCATAGACAGTGGTTTATTAAGACTCCCACAAATTACTGTGATAATGTTGATGTGTCAGATGATACATTTTGTTTTTTGTTCTTTGACAGGTTTAGTTGCATCATGACATGAGGCACAGGATAGGGTGAGGAAATCACCTGTTGTGCATGTGAGCTCAGCATGTTTGGGTTTGGTAAGAAACAATGAATGAATGGTATGCAAAGAAGGCATGAATGGAATCGTGGGAACTTTCGTGTAGTCTAAGAATACATCATAGCACTTCCTTTAAGGGACTAATTACTGCTTTTTGTGCAGAACCGTTAGTTGACTCACCAACTGCAAATTCTTTGTATTGTTTACAACTTTCTTAATGAGATATTGTGTTGTTTTTAAACAATGTGGTGATGGTGCAATCAGGGCTTGGCTCTTCTCAGGTTATACAGGCGACACTGGGGATGTGAAATGGATTTTGATTTTATGGCTGTTCTGTTTCTGATTATTGGATAGTTATGAGACTAACAACGGCTTTACTGTATATACCTAGTAAAATTTCACTTGCCTAATCATTTTGATGCCACTAACTAAAAAGTCACTAATTGTAAAGGCTATATGACATGTAATTCATGACTTTTATTAATGATAAGAAATCATTTCCTGATTCTTTAGTACCACTTCTATCACTTTTTATCAGTTATAAGAACAACCTTTGGGTTTCCAGATTGTGAAATTATTTTTGCCTTTATTTCTAGTTATGTTAAAATGGAACGCATGCAACCATTAACATATTCATCCAAAAACATATTCACATATTCCCTACAGGAATTGCATGATTTGCATGATTTATAGTTTTTTAAAAAAACGCATCATCTTATACTGAGTCTTTATGCAACCCCTCACTTCAGCCTCTGTCTGAAACAGGCCAGTGCTACCATCTTTTTAAGGCCAATTAAATTCCTACTGATTCTCACTGTTGATTACACTTATTGGGGGTATTGTCAACCAAATTAGGTCCACATGAGCATGGAAGCTCTTGGCTTTGGGATTAACATCTGTGATAAAATAATCTCAATACAAAGTCAATTACATTGTTTTTTTGGAGTGCCCAATATGTACTATTCAAAAAATGGTGAAATTAAGCATGGTTTTATTTCATTCACTGAAATGTCCCAAATATTATACTGTATGATTTAGATTCATCACAATTAATTATGTTAAAATGGAACACATGCAACAAATACCACATTCATCCAAAAACATATTCACAGTTTTATATGATACGTTAATTCGGGGTTCGGTTATGCTGATTTAGAGACTCGTGTACTATGCAGACCAGAGACCATGATGCGAATCGCCAGTATCAGTAAGCCCCTCACATCTGTTATCTTCTAGTTTGACACCTGCGTCATCTTTCATACCATAAAAGCCTTTATTAGAGGGTATAACTGCAGACTTATTATTGATATTTTTTCATTCCATTGTTACAAAATAGAAACAACAAATATCGGTCAAAGGGTATATTCCCAACCTGGCAACCAAAAGTTGGAGTATGACTGTTTTTTAAAACTTTTATCCTAATCCCAATGACTTTTCTCCACTACACTTATATTTAGGATTTTCCAGTTCCCAATTCCTGTACATTTTTGGGGTACTTATCAAATAACAAGGCAAATCTTCTCTGAGGATATTATACTGCAGACTAATGAACCGCATTAAATGTAAAAAGAAAAAAAAGGACTCGGTCGCCGTGAAGTCCGTATTGAGCCCCACAGAAACCTTTAAAGTCACTGTAAAAGTATTAGGATTTTATTTCGTGCGGGTGAGTTGTTATCGCGAGGAACTCTGGAGCTCAAGAGGTGAAGTGAAGCGAGAATGTTTTTCTACGTCGACGCTTCCAGGGTGGCAAAGAAAGAGTGACGTCTGCGAGCTCTTGTAGCATAATAGGGATATTGAATGTTTATATATTATTGATTTGATATTACTCTGTGTATGTGTGTGTGTGTGTGTGTGTGTGTGTGTGTGTGTGTGTGTGTGTGTGTGTGTGTGTGTGTGTGTGTGTGTGTGTGTGTGTGTGTGTGTGTGTGTGTGTGTGTGTGTTTTCGAATTTAAAAATAGTCAAGTGAGCTGCGCGTTGACGGCGCTACTCGTCACACATCATAGCCGCTGGAATCCCGTTTTCAGAACCTGGACAGCTCCCGGTCGTGAACCTCATCTTTTTATTATCGGGCACATGGAGTCCTTGGTGTGATTGTGGGGGAAGCCCTGCAAGCACAGTGTGCCTCCCATCTGAATATGTCATTATCTCCCTGATTTAGTGACAGCCTCGTCGTCTCTGCTGAAGGATGGTGCTTTCAGTCCGGAGTAGGTTTTTTCGTCGTGCGCTGTCTTCTGAGATGCGATACGGGTGCTTGGCTAACGGAAATTTAAGAGGAATCGCAGGCTTCTCCCAGCAAGATCCGAGCTTCCCTCACACTGATCATCATCATCATCATCGGCGAGGAGGGAGATATTACCATCATCACTGCGAGGGCAAAGGAGTCACGACCACACTTTACACAATGTAGAGCAAGAAAACACAAGAGGTTAGTGTGTCTTTGTGTTTCTTTCCGAGCTGCTGTTTAATTGGTAGTGGATGTATTTGTGTCGGTTTAATCGTGAACAAGAACCACTGCGTGACCTCTGAGCACAGTGGGGAAATTTTAACAGCACCATAACTGTTTGTGTACCCTACGACTTGGTAGGAAATAATTGCAAATGCATTTTGATTAGGTTAAAT
Organism: Scomber scombrus; assembly: GCF_963691925.1. Taxonomy (NCBI): domain Eukaryota; kingdom Metazoa; phylum Chordata; class Actinopteri; order Scombriformes; family Scombridae; genus Scomber; species Scomber scombrus. The sequence continues at coordinate 18,532,214 of NC_084975.1, read as the reverse complement.
GCAAAAGGCTGGGCAGGAAACAGCCCACAGTGTTTACTTCGTGCAATGAAATAGTAAAAAAAAATGTTGCCCCACCTCCGCTGACGACTAAACTGTACTTACAGTCATAAGAGGCAACTCGAGATGTTGATTGTGATATTGTGATTTACTCAAGTACAGAAAAATACTTTGCTGAGTTGTAAATTATACCTCCTGAAGGACTCACACTGATCCCACTTGCCTCTGTGTTCACCTCTGCATTGATTCCTTCTATAGTATTTTGCAAGGTGTTGACCTCTTTGACTTTCTGCAGACCCTATAGCGATCAATTTTTTTCCCCCTTGAGTATTAGGCTAAAGACCACATTTTTTGGTGCTGCTGCAGTGGAACAATATCACTCAGAGCCCTTGAATGACCTGGGCTGATTTATCCTGAGTAGCATTTAATCTGCTGTGTTTCACTACATTATTTTGCTGTGGTCTGAATACTCCTCACCTCTCCATGTCTGAGGGTTTTCTCTGTGTGTCACATACTATCCTGAATCCGTGTAATACTGTGTAAATCAGGGAGGTAGATGTGTTTCATATGAACAACAATGCAAATGTGTAATGAGGACAGTTATAGTTTATATCTTAGTACATCTACATTGCAATGCTGAGATTTAAACTTGTGTTTTGTAAATGCAATGGCTATGTGTTTGTGACTTTCCTGTCTGGTCATGTCATGTCTGTTACATACAAAGCAGCTGAAGTGGACTTTCACTTGAACGGACTTGGATATGAATGGTTCTCTATCCTGTGGCACAAAGAGCTAGCATCCTGCTGTACTTGCTATGCAAGAGGTGTGATGTTCCCCAGCCCCTGATTCACAGAGCGAAGTGTATATTGGAGGAGATTTAAAATCCATTAGAGTTTAGTGCTCCCCAGGAAAATAGCTGAACAGAGCATAGCTGAAGCAGAAGTTAGGACAGGGCCCCATCAGGAAAAGCACACACAGAGGCACTGATAGTGATAATTGTGCATACAGTTGAGATACACTACTGAGCTGAAGGTTTTACTGTAAGACTGAAAGTTCATTCTTGATCTTGGAAATAGCAGCAGTTTCACCATGAGGTCCACTAGTAGCTTTTCTTAGCTTTCAATCATATCATACAATCTTCCTCAGCATATGAAGTTTACCCATGATTTGTGTCACAATTTTCTTTTTCCGCAGTAAATACATTGTCCTTTTCTATTTTCCATAGGTATGGTAGGAGCCAGGTCTCTGCAGTGGTGAAATACCATTTCACACTCAGGGTAATTTAGCGTGGACGTCTATTTGAAGCAACAAGACTTCAACATGAGCAATCCCCAGTAAGTACACCCACCAGATTCTTGTTTGAAACCATGTCTCAGAGAGTGTGAAATCTTAAATCTCTATTTATGAGCATGCAGTCTAATGCACAGGGCATCTCAGCATGCTACGATGGCAGATTGGGACCTGTATATTCCCATGCTCCTCCTGTGAATGACTTTTACAGGGATCAGCGGGAAAGCTTAGCTCGGCTTCGTCCAGCATCTCTGAGCCAGAGCGGCCAGCAATCTCCAGTCCTCGCTGGCATTTCTTAGCATTCAGGAGGGATGCTCACTTGTCATCTTCTCTTATTAATAATTACTCTGTGTGTGGTCCCCCAGACAGGCCCTGCATTCTGATGACAGCCATGGTTGGGGCTAAGAGAAGGGAAAAGGGAGGGAGAAAGGGAATGGAGCGGAGTGGGAGGAGGTGGAGTGGAGTTGAGTGAGGGGTGAATGCAAAATGGGTTCAGTCAGCTGCATCTTCTGGTTAAAGGCACAGGATGCTGCTTCCAACCAACAGAGATCTCTCTCTGGGCCTTAGACCTGCAGATTAGTACAGTTAATGGTTGATTACAAGTCAATTTGAAGAAATAATCATGGCAGAACATCTGTAACCAGACAATGCAGAGAATGTGCTGACCGGTTAGTAGTACCAAGGCATGATGTATTGTAGCTGAATGCCGATGATTCTCTGTATAGTGACAGATGGGAAACTCTCATGCAGAGAAAGGTCTTTGGAGTTATTTTCACCCCTGCTCTCTTAGACATGATGCTGCTGTAAATCCCCTCTCTCTCTCTCTCTCTCTCTCTCTCTCTCTCTCTCTCTCTCTCTCTCTCCTCTCTCTCTCTCTCTTCTCCTCTCTCCTCCCTCTCCTCTCTCTCTCTCTCTCTCTCACTCTCTCTCTCTCTCTCCTCTCTCTCTCTCCCTCACCCTCTCCCTCTCTTTGTCGTGCTCACTTTCTCTGTCTCTCTCCCTGTGCTCTGTAACGCCATAGTATCATTGCTCTGGAAATAGTGGGAGGCATTATAGGAAACATATTAGATGCTCATTTACAACAAATTAATAAATAATAATCAAAATAATACTGCATTTTAAAGATAAACACAGAATCTACATTTCCATTGATGAGGCAGTGCTTTTCCTGTTTGCTGGGAGTTTGTACATTTTTTTTCTCATTCAGTGCACAAAGAGTGAACACCACCCCTCCCAGAGGAACCCAGTGGCTTTGAAACAGGTCAGCCAACATTACGTAACTAACCTCTGTGTCACGTGATTCAGCATCATGCTGCTTTTAATTTCTCGGCATAATGAAGTCTCTCTCCAATCACCAGAATAAAGTCTGCTGATTAGCAGGTCACAGCTTAAGCAACTATTGTCTATATGTGTATTTCATCATTTAGAGATGCTGAAATTTCAATTGCACTTCACAGTTCTATGAATCAAAAGTAGGTTCATCACAAATGTATTAATGAAATCTACTTAATTCAATCATTTTTTGCTTAATTAGAGCATTTCTATTCTAACAAATAGTCTCTGAATGCCACATACCCACTTCCAGTTTATGGTTAAATACTAAGGCTATAATGTGTCATAGTGTTGATGGTATTATTCAGTGAATACAAGTTGCTTAAACTTCTTCTACAATGCATTGATTTTTCCTCACTAAAACACGTATGTCCAAACTATTTAAGACGATACAGTCAATCACTAAATAAGATTGTTTAGGCATTGTGTGTGTGTGTGTGTGTGTGTGTGTGTGTGTGTGTGTGTGTGTGTGTGTGTGTGTGTGTGTGTGTGTGTGTGTGTGTGTGTGTGTGTGTGTGTGTGTGTGTGTCTCCATACCCAACAAAATGCTTGTGTTTGGCATTTGCTTTTAGAGATCAAGCAGCTGTTGTAGGATGTCTGCAGAGTAAATTTTGTGTCATTTTGTTCTGACTGCTAAATGAGGTGTTGTGAATATACCACGATGAGTTAAAGCCGTGTTTGCTCTATTAACAATAAAGAGAGGACTACAAAGACCAACAAACCACCATCATTTTTCATTGTGCAATGGAATTATCAACTGCTGTAATTTCACCTTGGACTTTGAAAGCATGGGTCTTGCCTGATTTGTAAGATCTGATCTTACAAATGCACTCCTTGTATCAGGAGCCACTGCTGCTGGAAAAACTGGCCAGTGCCCATGTAAGTGATTTGGCACATTTGTCTAGCTTTCCTGATGATATCAGGACAGTGAATTGCCGTGCATTGCCGTGCATTGCCGTGCACCGAAGAGCAGCCAAGTGTCCCTATACGAACTTATTGGGTAAGACAGAGCGGCTGGGTTATAGACAGCTGGCTAGAAATACCATGCAGTGAGCACTCAGAATGACAATGATACCGATGCCCTCTGGAAAGTACCAGTTCATGCTGAGGCAGCACTTTAAAATCAACTGAAGTGACAGAAGCAGAGGATTTATTGCTCAGAAAGGTGATTTAAAAAGTTTAAAGAAGGCATCAATCTCATCCCTTGTCTTCTTGCTATTTGTAAGCAGCCTTATTATTCTCCCATTGGTCAGTGCTGTTGTCCTGTGTTGGAATTCTCATAGCAGTATAATGATCTAAGCTGTTACCTGTGCTGACTCTTGCACACATACCCCCTTTTTTAAGCACTGCCTTGCTGTACAGTTACACCTGGGTGCTGAGAGAGTGCTGAGCTATAGGACATGTCAGCTACAGTTTCACAGCAAGTGTGCAGAATTGAAATTAAAAACCATTGAGCCACAACAGCCTCTCTAACCAAAGACTATTATCTACCAATACTGCTCAAGAAAATGTCGGCTGCAGTTGACCTGACTCTATTTCACCAAATAACAAAAGTATTAAATAAAATAAAAAATACCACATAAAGAATAGTCTTACTTTTATGTGTTACATGTTCTAACCGTATATGCAGACTTCATCTTCACTGGCAGCTAACATGAACCAAGAACTTAGCATATTCCCTCCTGATGTATCTTATATCAGCATTTGAACCTGCTATATGTGCATGGGGGTTAGCATTCAGAGTAAAAAGATATAAATTAGTTTTGCTTTCTGTAGAGTTCAGCAGTATCGGACTTCAGTGGTATTTGAGTACCTTTCTCACAGCGAGCTGCATAAAAAACTCATGCCAGAATAGAATGTTCCTGTTAAAAATGTCTAAGTGAAAATATGCTTTTTTGCATGTATTTCAGAGTATCTCTGTAAGGAGCCTGTTATTCAACTACACCTTGTTGTAGCTGAAATGATGTAGAGTTAAACTTATTAATAATACAATTATACAAATTAATACAATTTTAAACTTATTTAAGCTAAAAGAAAGACAGAAAGAAAAATTAATATGTCTGTCATGTTGTGACAAACAACAACATTTCCTGAGAAATGAGTAAGAACTGGAGAGGAAGGATCTCAGCTTAGCTGGCTCTTATATTTTTATCTATTGATCTCTGCATTGTGATGTAAAAAGTCTGGGGAATTACTATGGATTGCAGTTACACTGGAGGAGGCAATCACTGGTAATGATTACATACAAGGAGGAACCAGACCTTACAATACAAATCAAGTTTTAAAACTCTCTAAAACACTATGTCAAAACACATTTCTATTTATTACAGATGCCAAAGAACATATTACATATTTGACTAATGAATTTAGTGTAATAAGCAGTACCAGTTAGTTGTTTGTGTAGGAACTGTATAATAATAATTTCTATCATTGTTTCATTTATTTGTTTTGCATTATAATATATTGCAGCAAGTTCATGTAACTGCAGCCTTATGAGCAATAACATGTATGTTAGACCTGCATTCATAAACACTGGCTGATGTAGAAGCAGGGTTCATGGTTAGCCTTAGCTTTACTTTGTATGGGTGCGAGACCTCCCCCCCCCCCCCCCCTAGCCATGCACGCTCTATGTTAACCTTTTTGCTTCCTTGTGGTGTTTTGCTAATATCACATGCCTCTGTAAAGATCCCAGCCCTTTAGCATGCCACTGGCTGTCCTTGCCTGCATCATTGAAGAGAGCAGAGTGTTCAGATGTGACGCCTCCACTCCCTCCTCAGGATGGCAACCAGCCACTCTACTGGGCTCTGCAAATAATGGCTCCTGGCCTACTCTGTGATTGTCTGGAAATGTGATTTTGATGCACTAAACAGTTTGTGTCTGTCATGACTGATTAGTGGCTTTGTTGCAGTTGGTCAGAGGTGCCAAGTCTACAGATAACGCTAGGCTGCGCAGGCGTGTTTTGTGGCGAGCGTGTTAATGTATGGGTTTTTGACCTCAAGCTAAACAACACATCTAGCAGGCCTCACATAATGAAATGATCAGATATTTAAAGGGAGTATGTGCAAGACCTTATATGTACTTAGGATAGCCAAAGTGTGCCATGTTAAGCCAAAATAGATCAGGTAATTCTTGGTTTCCTATGAAAATAACAAAACAACCTTTTAAGAGAGTCCATTATTATTACTCCAGAACTAAGTCTTTAAAAAAAAAAAAAAAAAAAAAGACCTATTTTCCTATCTTGGTCTACCTACATTAACATTTAACAGAAAGGTGGGTCAGCTCAGTGATCTTCTACTAACTGTTTCCTCCCACTCTATTTCACCTCCAGCACAGAGGTTGTAGAATTCACCAACCCGATGGCTTTTGTTCCCTGTGTCTTGTAATCAATGCCTTCCTCCACCGTTAAGCACTGGAGTTATTGATATCTCCACACTGGCTGCACTGGGACGGCTGCCAAGCCATGTGAGACTGCTGTTCCAGGATAAATTCTCCTTGTCTGCTATTGGCTGAGCTTGTAGGATCACAACCCACCCTGTACATTTAAGTTTTAGGACCTCATTGGCAGACTTTGTCTGGCTTTGCCAAATATAGCTTACTCTACAGAGAACTTATATCAAATAAATCAAAATGGCATGTGTAATTATGTGTGAGTAGACTGCAGACAAACATTACATTCATAAGCTACGTTTTCACAAAATCAAATGCTGGAGAGGAACAATAAATGTTGTAGAAAGAAAAATTTAAATTTTGCCCTAAAAAGGTTGCTGCTTACCTGTGTTGTAATAGACTACTCATCACAGGCTAGTTTTAAGTTTGATTTTCTGTCTCTTGTGATGAATAGAAGCCAATGGCTGTCTTGAAGTTACAAGATCATTCTAAACATTTATCAATGCTTTATGAAAGTAGTCAGAAGCAATGAAAGTGCACAATTAGTAGTTAAAGGTGATATATTTTGTGTTTTTAATCAATAACCTGTTAATACTATGTGCTTACTGTGGTGTGACACTAACTTCACTGCATACTCTGCTAATATGAAATGTACATATACCACCTTTTCATGGCCTGCCAGGGAAATGTGTCCTTGTTAAGGGTGTCAATAGAGACTGGAAACAAGGACTTTTTCAAAATTAACTATAATCACTGTAATTATTATCACAATTTGCTACCTGGAACAGTTTTGCAGTGGCTAATGTAATTAAATAGGACACTTCCATACAACCTTCCAAACTCTGCTGTCTTTTCTGTAGACCTCACACCAACTACCAGGTATGGCCCTTTAAGACAACACTATCAACATACACATTAGTTTTCTGACTCTAATGTTACTCCAATTGTGTTTATGTGTGTGTGCCACAGGGCCCCTCCCCAAACTGGAGCCTCAGAGCTGGAGGTGATCTCCCAGCAGGTGGAGGAGGACAACCAGTGCGTGGCCCCTGTCCAGTTGGTCAGCTTCGCCTACAGAGACTTGCCTTTGGCCGCCCTTGATATATCCCTTGCTGGATCTCAGCTCATCTCGAACCCGGATGAAGAGGACAACAGAGAGGGGTATGTCCCATAAATTCACTCTGCCACCTCTCTTCACTTTCTGGTTTTGTTCCATTGTTTGGCCACAGTCAGTAAATGTCTTTTGAGATGATTCTGTAATTGATAAACACTTGCAACTGCCATGATTAGCCTGAAACATTTACTTAAGTGTGGTCTGGTAGAGCATGAGGCCAAGTATTCAAGGAATGTGCAGCTCATGATTTAGTTCTGACACGGAAAAGTTTCATTTTTGACATTGAAGTATATCAAAGATTGTACAATTTAAAGAGGCTGGAAACAAATTAACAGTATAATTATCAATGAAATCTGATATTAACTTGTGTACTTAAAAGCCTAAGATGTCATTATGTATTGATTGATGTTGCCACCACAGTTAAGAAGATACTAGTGATATCAAGTCTGAGACATTGTCTCTGGTTGTTGCATGAAAGTAATATATACAAAATTAAGACAGAATTGCAATTACTACAATCTATAATCAACCTGGCAGAGAAAAGCTCTGCCGTCACTCTCTCCATTGCTCGTTATTGCACATGGTAATTACACCTGGCGTATTGAAGCACCCCTCATTTTATATTAGAGTCCGGGAATCGAGGATATTTTGCGACGAATTTATTAGTGTCACCATCTTAAATGGAAAATGTCTCCACTGATGTGTTCAATCTATTTCAGCTCAGTGACACAGCAATTTTCTCTCTAGCAGACAAGCTTCTGTTTATAATGTTGATTTCTGGCAGAAAACAAAGAGTGTTGTTAGCACCGTAGCTTTCCTGAAATGTCAGAGCCCTGTGGCAGTGCTGTTTCTGTCCACGAGGCCAGCTTGTCCTGGGTTTGTGTTTTTTTCTTATCACCATATCACCATCCTGCAGGCCCAGTACTCTCAGGACAGGACACACCCCTCCTAAAGCACCCCTGTAGCAAGTGTCCATGGCGCTCCACTCAGGAAGCGTGACTCACAACCCTTTGGCATGCTGCGATGCTGGCATCCATGCAGAGAAAGTCGACAAACAGCATAAGCTTAATTAGAGCATCCGGCATTTCGCCATCCAAGCCCTGGTGTGTCAGCTGAGCATGTCCGGCTGGACGTCGCCCGGCCTGGCCTGTCCGGGCCGATGGCTCTGTGGGACAGAGGGCAGGGACAGATGGGTCTTGTCCTAAACACCCACTCTCTCATCCTACCTCATGTCTTTCTCAGTTACTCTTGCTCACAAAAGGGGCAGTAAACACACACACATAGCAATGCTGCAGCGGAGGATCTGGCAGCCCAGCAAAATTATCATCACAGTGGGCGCTCTCATATGGCACCATATGACACCCTGGTCCCCCTGGGATTTGGCACAGTGCAGTGGAAAAGTCATGCAGCGCCAAGACATGTCTCTAAGGAGTTTAACAAACACAATATAAATATTCTTTATTTTAAGTAAAGGAACATTCATTCTTCTCACTCTGAGTCCAGATAACTCACCCATGTGAGTGATACAGTATGTTCAGGGAGTTTTTTAGATCAGAATTCCTGAGTTTCAGGTGACAGACATTCCAAGACATACCAGTCATCGTAGTTTCATACACACGTCTGTCATTTGGAAACAGTCTTGGAAAAACAGACGGTACGTCACAGGTTCTGGCTGCCTTTGTGACTCATGTGTGTAACATCAGAGGAATGACACAGGGTATCAAGGTGGGATGTATTGTATGCTCAAGAGTTTTTATATTAATTAAAGACCCTGACAGGAGAGCAATGAACCGAATGATTTGCATTGTTCTGTCCACTCTATAAACTATTTATCCTGTGTTTTATAGAAGGGACTGCACTACATAGGAAAATATTAACCCCTTTGTGAATTATTGTGTACAAGAATGCAAACCAATGTCATTACCTTTGCCACTGGTGTCGCAGTGGTCTTGAGCTGTGATTTTGGTGATTATCAGTACAGTTTGTTTTTTACAATGACTTACATTCCTGAGATGTTTTTCAGCTAATCATGTCCTTCTTGGGATGGAACTATATCATGTGCAGGAGCTAGTGCATTCAGTTTTAAATCTGATCATGAAAAACAGCTGTTTGGTTTGTATTGAGCTCTGGTTATGATTTGATTTTGCATTGAAAAGAAAAGTCAGGATCAAAAGAATAGCTTTATGGTCAGAGATGGGACAAGAAAAGGCTCATTACTTGTGAACTGAGCTTAAATCCTTGATGATGTGTGCTTGGTTTTGTTTTGTTCCATATGGCTGCATTTATAAAAAAAAAATAATAATAAAAAAAGAGCAGAAGAATACACGCCATAGAGGCACATTTAGTCAAGCATGGCAGCTGCTCATGGCTCTTTATCAGGAGACGTGGGCGATTATGTAGGAGGTGCATGTTCTTGCGGACTACAAGGGGCACATGCAGGACTTGCAGTTTCTGTGTAGTGGTGAGCTGGATGGAATTATTAATAGATTTTAGCAGCACCATCTCCCCCAGAACTTGCTTGAAGGTCCAGGGTGAGGGTGGTGTGATTTCACACCCACCTTTGGTTACTTAATTATTATTTCATATTAATATGTGTTATTTTAAAATAAAATTTAAAATTTAATTTATTTATTTATTTATTTATTTATTGGTAATTTCAGAATTTCAGATTTGTTTAAAAAAACTAAGAAGTTTCATATTCTTCCATGTCTCTATTTTTTAATAGTAGCAATTCAGCATTGCCTTAATACGGGTTACAAAAAGAGAATTACTAGGTCTAGTAGTTTTATTTGCAACTGCTGTTTGTACATTTGCAAAGCCACACACAAATTGACTGTTAAAATAGCATTTAAAACTTTGGTTACAATTTGGAAGGTGCAATCATCTACATTGTAATGTAATATTGTTTAATCAGAGGTTATTTTCATTTGCCTGCACATCATGTCATTCAGGATATGCCAGTAAACAGTAAATGAATCTTGAAGAGCAGTAACCACTGATGAAGTTGTGCAGATTTTTCTCAATTAAACCAATCATTCTTAATATAAGGTTAAGAAGCAAGGTGGTATGTTTTCTTCTACCTTAATCAAGACCTGTTATGATGATCTCCAGACTGGGTGGAGGCCAGGCTTCTGCATGGCCTCAGTCTCTGGACCCTGGGATATACAGCCCGCACTTTTCCAGGGTTATCATTCCCAGATCAGCTGGCTGCTCACAGCAGCAGCAGCATATGCTGTTGATCTCCAGGGGCCAGTCTGAGAGGTGTGAGGCACTGCAGCAATGACAGATGGTTCATATGGGTCAACCTGCAGCTTTGACTGGAGGAGAGAGGAGGCGGAGGGGATAAAGAGAAGGATACATGGAGCAAACGACCCTCCTCCACACTTTCATTCACAAAGCTGCTGGCTGCAAATCACAATAAAATGGCTCCATTTGATGAATGTCATATCTGTCCATGTTGGACAGCAGTGTAGGATCTGTGTAGTGCTGTAGTGCTAGCTGATACAGTGTCAGGTGAAATGAATTTCTCTTGCCACTTTTCACTCACTACAATGCCTCAATAGAGCAGCAATATGTTAACTTGCACATTATCAAACTGGTTGATTATGCTCAATTAGAAGTAAGATGGAATAATTGAAAAAATCTAGACTGGAGAATAATAGCTGAAGGACCTTGCCAGATTCCAATATGAATCTTGGCATCAGCAATATTTCACAGGGCTTTGGAACCAGAGCCATACTATACCTGTTCTGTGTTGATGGATGTCTGAAAAGAGAGCTAGATTTCTCTTTTTCTCCCCTCTGACTCTATTTCAAACATACAGAGAAACAGTCCTCTCCATCAAATTGGCTCTCTTGCCTGGCACCATGTGCGACACAATAGATGACATTTGAGTGCAGGGTTTGAGGGTTTGTTAATATTCACAGACATGCAAAGTGTGAAATTGCTTTTTAGGCTGAGAGCAAGAGAGATCAAGTGTCTTGGTGAAAACCCATTTATCAGGGACAGCTTCTCTGCTGTTTTGCACATGGAGCCCCATCCATCTCCATTTGCTTAGTATGTGGCCCATTTCTTTGGCAAAGACTAGCTTTGAGTACCCTTTGCTAGGTTGTACCACAGTGTAGGACGTGAGGGAAGAGGAGGCAATATTTAATGTTGAAAGAGTGGAAAGGTAAAGCTGAATTAATATGTTTAATTATTGACTAGAGGGGCTGCAAGTGCCTAGCTAAAGTCTGAATTTTGTTTATTTGTTCATTCACTGCAAAAGTGTTTGCTAATTCCCCAGGTGTGAGACTGTAAGATTAATAATAAAATGTACAATTGATTACATCATTTTATTCAGCATATTTATTGCTTAGCTTGATTTCCACTTGCAGAGCATCTTTGCTTATTTAGGCTGTGACAACAAAGATGACTCAGCAGTGGTTACACAGGAAAAGAATTTGCGGTTTGTCTTGATTTCCAAGCAATCTAGGCGGAGGCTCCACCTGTGAATCAGAAGCCGAATAAAACAGCTTATGAAGGATTAAATTAAATGCCTCTTCAAGTGTATAAAGTAAGTTAAGGAGCAAGTGTAACACAGATAGGTTGAATAGCCTGAGTGGGACGAAGTCCTCCAACCTCTATCTGTTCAGTAGCCTGCAGGCTCACAGTTGTGGTCCATTTTCCACTGCCCGAGCCTGCTGAGTTCAGCAGATTGGTGTGAATTGGTTGAAGTTCATACTGGAGGAACCACAGGGCTCTATAGTTATCAGTAAAGAGAGAGAAATTGAGAGGAGACAGAAAACCTGAGTCAAATACTATCATTTTAAAATGCTGCCAGATTAGTATCTGACATTGTCCCTTACATCTTCAAAGATAATATGTTAAGTTCAAAAGCTCTGTCTGAGATATTTGCCACTTAACATCCATCAAAATAGTCACTACCATAAAAGTAATGTTTGAGTTATGCCATTTTTAAATAATGAAATAGACACAACAAATAAATAGTTCCCATGATGATTTAAAGGTTTAAAAAAAGAAAACACAGAATTGTATTTTCTTTTCTGTTTTGTTTGACTTTTCTAGGTCATTTTACTGATTTAAGCTTCAAAAAATCATTCAAATGAATCACCCTGAGAAGGGAATATCAGTCTTTGGTTGAACTGTTCACAACTCATTCAAAAGTGTGATTCAGAGTCACAAGTAGACACTAATTAATTTTAACAGCAAAAGGCCAAAAGGCTTGAGACAAGTGTACTAACTAATGTAACACATTTGAACAAAACTATAATTTGCAGGTGTGCTTGAATAGATGAATTGCTGCCAGGTATAGTGATCTAAGTCTTGAACATGTAGAGATTGAATTGCTGCCTTCATTTGTTTAGACTCATAGAACGATTAATCATTTTGTGAAGAAATATAATTGTGTGGCAGCTGCCTCAAGTCTTCACCCTAATGTGATGGAGTTTTTTCTCTGAGCATAGTTGTTCTGTTATAAATGTGCAATCAAGACATCAATCAAGAGTTGCAATGGATTATTTAGAGGCCTGGCACAGCAGTGCAAGTCGTTGAGTGACACCATTTTAGACTTTTCTTTGCAAACATTTTGAAGGAGAGGTTCATGTTTGCAGTTGTTCATTGTTTTTGCGTGTGTGTTTGTGCGTGGGTCTGTGTGTTTGTTACAATCAATACCTCAGACAAGTTTATAGAGTCTTTCAGACTCATTACTTCCGAATGAATTTTCCACCTCTCCCTTGATCCATCCATGAACTCACAAACACACACAATCAGAGCACCACCTCTCTGATTTAATTTACATTTAACTTGTACCTAATGATTTTACATTGTATTTTACCCTGTCTCAATTGCAGGAGTTAGTAATGAAAGAGATTCTACTTGTGATAGCTTCCCCACCTTCGTGATAGTTACTTAACTGGGGCTGGAACCAAAGCTCTGTCCTGCCTGTGTGAATTGGCCTCAACAGAGTGACCAGACACCTTCCTCTGTGCCAGTCACTCTGCCTGATGTCTTTGTCCCCCTGTCCTGTTTTGCCATTTTGTTGCAAGAGCTGCTGCAGCCGGCATCATGTACAGCATGCCACTACTTCCATCTCACGCAACTATTGATCAATCTCATGATCTAATACCCTTACTCTGCGCTGCAGTCAGGCACACTTCGATCTTCCCTCAGTCTGCAGGCTTGGCCTGTTGATGTCTTTATGAACCTGTCCACAGCACATGCATCTCTCATTTCCTCTACACACAATGCCCTTAACAGTGTGTGTGTGTGTCTGTGTGTGTGATGTTTCCCTGAGCATGCACACATATGTATACATGACCAATCCTTGAGGTATTGTCTATTCGATCTGAACCTGCCGCGACCCTGAGAGAGCGAGATGATTTTCTTCCTTTGCTTGCTCTACCACTGAAGCAGCCCCATTTCCTCATAAATACTTCAGGTCCTCGGCGTTCAAGGTTTAAAGTGATTTCCCTAAAATTAAGTTTCTGAGCTTGGAGTAATCCATCACTGCCATTTACTCTCCTTCCAGTCAGGGTTTTTCTTTACAGGTTTATTAAATTAATACCTTTTCTGCCTGGCTTGTGGGAGAGGTCTGAATGAATTATTATTCCACACAGTGTGAGTTAAATCATGCTTTTCAATCCTGAAGGTAAGTGTGGTGTCTTGTTGAGTTTTCTGTGTGCTGCTCATTCCATCTCTAATGGTCCACAAATGTCCAGTGACTGCGTGTTAGGTGTATCATTAGGTAAATGTTTCTTTTTCTTGGCTCTCCTCCACTGGCAGATGGAGTTTGACATTGTTCCTTGGGAACAGATCGGTGCTAAGTAAAGTCTCCATGGTATCTGCTAATGATACCATTACCCTTCACCACCTCTTTGTCACCCCAGGTGTTGAGCTCCTAATCTGTTGGCATCATCTTATACAGAGGGTTGTTGCAGAGTACTGAGTGCACCGGTTAGACTCTTAGAGAGCACTGACACAGTTTGGTCAAGCTCCAGCCCCTCTGCTGACCTTGATGAAGGATGGAGAGGATGTGAATCTGTGCCACACCGGAGGTTCAGCTGCAAAATGATTCCACTCTCTGGGATGCCCTCTCTCTTTTCACCTGAAAGTCTTGGCCATCATTCCTATTAGTTATGATAGTATTATACTCACCATTCAACAATGACTGACAGGGAAAAAGACAAAAGCAGTTTAAAGAAAAAATAGGTTGTAAAGCAGCCATTGGTTTATTATGTAGACCCTAAGACAATAAGGGAACATGCCCAAAATGTGAGTAATAACCCCTCATTTTACAAGAAAACTCTGCAGTATATACAGTAAGACACGGTTGAACCAGTAAGTTCATCTGTAAACTGAGGATTTTTTATAATGGACAGTCTGATTTGGCCTGTTATCTCCTCCAAATATAGGCGTAATGTTTAATCGAATAGTTGGTTGTTGATAGACAGAAAATGAATTGGCAGTTCTTTTGATAACTGAGTAATTGTTAAAATCATTTTTCATGGAAAAACATTAACTTTTTACAGCATCTTGAATAGGGTAATGGGCTGCTGTTCTTTGTCTTATGTGATAGTGATCTAATCTTTATTTTTAGACAGTTAGTTGGGTGGAAAAGCCCATCTGGACACATTGATGCTGTTTAGGAAATTGTAATGAGAAATCTTCCCTATTTTCTGACTTTTTATAGACTAAATGATAACAGATAACATGTTGCAGTCCCATGCCTTGAGGTTAACTTGGGGTTTTGATTTAAATTTAACCTGTATAATCCTCTGAAAATGTGTGTTTCATTACCCTTGGGACTTCACAGTGTTCCCAAAGTCTAGTAATTAAGTTGGTGAGTATGCTATTACCAAATGATGGCCAAAACTACAAAAACAAGTCCCAAGTTATAATAAACTAGAATTATCCTTTAACCCAATCTGCATATTTCTCTGTTCTTTCTTTCTCATTCTTCCTCCTCCAACTCCCTCTGCTTCCTCTCTGGCTCTTTCTCCAGTTCACTTTTGGATGAATCCCAATGCCTTTGAACTGCTTGCACCCGCTTCCTCTCTCAGTGTTTGCTTCCTTCATTCTGAGCTGAACCAAGAGGAGAGTCGAATAAATTGCATCCTCTCTTGTCCTCTGACAGACATTGCCTATAGCTTTCCTCCTGCGGGGGACAGGTGACAACGGATAGCTGCTATTTTTAAAGGAACATACTGCCTTTCTCAGTGTTGCCTCTGAGAAAGGACAGCCACCCCTCATGCGTGCACACACGCACACACACACACACACACACACGCACACACATGCACACACATACACACTTTACTTTTTGCATCTGGCTTTCTAGGCGTGCATCTCAGTATTGTGTGTGTGGAAGGCAAAGCTGAAAGGAAGGAAAAGCCCTGTGTGCCTACTGAAAATGTGTCATTATTTATTGACCATAAAAACTCAGGAGTCTGAGTCAGTCAGAATATCTGATTGGAAGAACTTGAAGAGGAGAGTAGTGATGGATTTAAGGCAGGTTTGACACTCACATTTTCAGGCACAATGTACCTGGACAAGGAGCACACACTCTGGGGACACCTGCACACTCTAAGCTAATGGGAAATATATAGCAATGTGGAGGAGGAGAACCAGATGAAGGCATTGTCTTTCAGTGAAGCAATCGTCTTTTTGGCTATGTATGACTGCACCCTCCAGATGGTGCACATGCAGCCCCAGTGTTTTGCCAAGAAAACTGCATCATGTAGTAAGCCAGCCAGCCAGCCAGTCAGCCAGCCAGCAGTCATCCAGAGCTCAAACAAAAGGAGCTTCAGTGAGCTAACAACCAGCCAGGTTGTTGGCACACCAGGTAGTCACCCAGATAGGTATTCAGCCACCCTGCAGTCCTGTCCTGCCCTGTCCTGTCATGTCACCCAGTGAAGCAGCAAGGTGGGGAATTAACCACATGAAGTGTTAATCTCTCCAGAACCTCACTTTCTTAACTCTAAAGAATAGGCTCACAATTTTTCAGTTCTGTCTTCAAACAGTTTTGAGGAACATTGAATGAGGTTTACCTTCCTAATATATTTTCAATGTAAGTGATGGGGTCGTCATTCTGTACAGAAATGTGTTCCAAAGTTTATCTGATAATAAAAGTCTAATACTTGAATATGTTTTACCCGTTGAAGTTATTCAAAAAAAGTGGATATCCTCCAGAGTTACAGCCTTTTTAGTACACATTTCCCCTTTTTTTATCACTATCCTTCAATTGCGCTCAAAAGCTGTCCGGAACAACATAAAGAGGAAATGATGTACCAAAACAACCTAAACCTGGAAGATATCTACTTGATTTTACTAATTTGAGCGACCGAAGCCATATATAAGTTTCAGATAAACTTTTAAATATATGTTTACACAAAACAAGTACTATGGATTTTGTCCTCCATCACTTACAAATTACATTAGGAAGGCATCATATGGGTACAATGAATAATAATAGTGGGATTATTTGACTATTATCCCTTAAGGTTATAGGTGTATAATGTAGAGAATACAGAATATCTTTCTGAACACCGTTGTGATATTTTACATTAAACATTAAACATTAAATCAAATAGTGCTATATATACAAGCATGTTCTGATGAGACAAAACAAATGATTTAATGCTTGCATGTGGAGTACAACAGATGTCATGTAATCTGTTTCCAAAAATAGGCACAAACTAACTAATGGCTGTTGAAGTAGACTACACTGCTTATGATAGCACAAAAGGAGAGCTTTCCAGTGGGAAGAGGGAGGTTTGCCAAAAGGCAAGAATGAAATGAGAAGAGAAAAGGGGCAAAGTAGCAAAAACGCCATAAATTTGTGCACAGAATTACTTCATGCTAATACATCTTCTCAGTGCCAGCAAAACATGTATTTATGCTTCACATTAAATTCAAGAGTGTAAATTAATTTTAGCATGCATGCTCTGCATTTTGAATGATTTCATGCAGAATAGTGCCCTCCGCTGAAAAATACTTAGAAGAGCTTTAACTGATAGGAAACTGAGCAAAGTCAAGGTTGAACACGCCACGTGATTTGTGTATCTTGACGTTTCTTGTTTTTTATGGATTTGACCTTGCCTGCTGCCTGTCAGATTCATACTCTGTACCAGTATTACATTTTGAAATAACATCACAACAAGACCCACCATTTATCTGTGCTTACAGATCTTCTAACAGCATACTCTCTCTCTCTCTCTCTCTCTCTCTCTCTCTCTCTCTCTCTCTCTCTCTCTCTCTCTCTCTCTCTCTCTCTCTCTCTCTCTCTCTCTCTCTCTCTCTCTCTCTCTCTCTCTCTCTCTCTCTCTCTCTCTCTCTCTCTCTCTCTCTCTCTCTCTCTCTCTCTCTCACTCTCCCCGCTCAGGTCTAACTGGCTGAAGCCGTGCTGTGGGCGAAGGGCAGCGCTATGGCAGGTCTGTCTGTTGTCGGCGGGCTTCAACTGTTTCTTGGTGGCCTGTGTCATCCTGGTGGTGCTGCTGCTGACGCTGGAGTTGCTTGTAGACACCAAGCTGTTGCAGTGTGAGTGCTGGAAACAAAGACAGTGTGATGTCACTTGAAATTAAGAATATAGGCTTTTGGTTTTGATTCTTCTCAGCACAAATTATTCAAAGCCATATTGTCAATGCATAGATTTTACAGACAACCGTAGAAAATAATTTAATTAACACAATTAAGCTGCAGGTACTTTATCATCTTGTTATATATATTTATATTGTTATATCATATTTGCTTAAGGTAAGGAATAGAAGTGGCCATGAAGAATAGCAAGAATGAATAACTAAAATGTTCTAAACTGTTTTCTCAAACTGTGACTCCAGCTATTTCTTTTAATTAATGACAGGCACCTTTAACCTGCACCTGGCAATATTATGCAGCAGGCAGAAGTAGGCTAAGCAATGCTGTTAACAAGCAGCAACCTAACTTAATTTCCTTATAGTCAATGAAAAAATGTATATTGTTGGTTTGAATATGTGCAAATAGCAGTGACATATAAAGTATTCATTGAAGTACACCTATACCTTACTGTACAATAATATGCTATATTATTGACATATTAACTATATTGGCCAGTAAAATATAAAAAAGGCCAAAGTATGTTTCAGATCATTTTTATTGAAAATGTCTCAATTACATAGTTTGCCCACCATAAAGAACTGGCAGATTTATTTATCTATTGAAAAAAATACATGTCACAAAAATTCATTCTCATCAAAAATGTTTCTGATGAGTTTGAATAATCAGCCAATATATCATTATCAGATGTTTCCGAAACTCTCTTTACTATACTGCACCTTTAACCATTAACCTTTAAGCTGTGGTCTCTCTATATAAAGACTATTTATGATAATCAGACTCTTGCTTTGAGTTTGGCCATCAAGTTTTCAAGAACTTATCACATTATTGGACAGTAAGATTGCTTTTAATTTAGTGTGAAAACATATTTTCAAGATTTTGATTTCATACTCTGCCATGCATTTTACCATTATTATTTTTATGACTGAATGCTATTGTTAAAAATAACCAAAATGACAGAAGAGACAAGAGTACTGGCAGTTAGGGAATGTAAAATAATGCTCTTGTGTCTAACACAACAGTGGGTGTTTAAAAAAAACAACTACACTATACAATATTCCACTATAATTAATGATATTTGATTGTAAAATCACTCAGAATAGTTTTTGGAATGGACAAAATAGATGTGTAACACGTACTGTATGTGAGTAAATCCTTCTTACCTGGTCTTATACATCTGCTGTATAGTCAGTTTGTGTCACTGATGATCTATCCTGTGACCTCAGGCTCTGATCAATCGTGGTCTTGGGAATATAACCCTCCCATTAGTATTCCACAGTTAACACAGAATGTCAGTTGGCCCAAATACCAGTGTGGCCCATGACACCCCAGTATCACCTTCAGCTACATCGTCTGACATGGTGTAGACATCATCATCTATCATAAGTAGAAGGTCAGGGGGACTGTGACCTGTTAGATATCAGAGATCTGAGTGGAGAACATGCCTGGCAGCAATATTCCTTCAGCAGGATCCGAATGCATGCTGGGACTGACTGACTGACTGACTGACTGACTGACTGACTGACTGACTGACTGACTGACTGACTGACTGACTGACTGACTGACTGACTGACTGACTGACTGACTTACGAGATAGGGCAGATAAAGGAAAAGTAAGACTAATGCGTGAAGGAAAATAAGTGGACAAAGAAATCAGGCATAAAACAATGCTGGCTTGTGTGTGTGTGTGTGTGTGTGTGTGTGTGTGTGTGTGTGTGTGTGTGTGTGTGTGTGTGTGTGTGTGTGTGTGTGTGTGTGTGTGTGTGTGTGTGTGTGTGTGTGTTTGTGTGTGTGTGTGTGTGTGTGTGTTTGTTTGGGGGGTGGACTGGAGAAAGATGAATGGACTGATGGACAGATCACTGAACATGGCAAACAAAGACAGATGGGAGGAGAGGTGATGCATGAAGAGAAATTCCTCAGCTGACAGCAGAAATACTGTCTGAGGCTGTCCACAATTAGTCTGATGAATAGACAGGGAGATGCAGACACATGCACGCATTGTATGCAGTAGATTCATATTTATGATGTGGCTTTATACATGCATTAATGTGTGTGTGTGTGTGTGTGTGTGTGTGTGTGTGTGTGTGTGTGTGTGTGTGTGTGTGTGTGTGTGTGTGTGTGTGTGTGTGTGTGTGTGTGCATGAATGTACTAGTTGTGATCACTTTACTGCACTTTGTCAGTGTTGCGCAACACCTAACAACTGTTATACAAATAACAGTCAAATATAACCAGTTATTCTGTTTTACCCCTACAGTTAATAATGCATTCCAGTTTGCCAGCATCATCCACTGGATCAGCCTGGCTATCCTCTCTGTGTTCTTCACTGAGGTGAGCCTCTCTCTTTCTTCCCCGCCCACTCTACTCAAGAATGGTCTTACTTACAGCTGATGCAGCGGCCTATCGATTAATGCTATGCCGTGCAGTATTAGCGGCCAGTGAAGTACACCGACAGATTCTCATTAGAATACTAACAACACCATGAAGTGCTCCGTACCCTGTGTCCCTGCATGATTAAATTGTGATTAGTAGAGATGAGCCACTGATAGTGTACGTAAATGAAAGACTAAAAAAATCAAAAAAGAAAAATTGGCCTAAATGTTGTTAAAGCTGGTCCCTCTCAGCGTCATTAGATTGATCTGCAGCACAGTCACTTTAAATGCAGTGGCTTTTCTGTGCCACTAGTTTTAAATAATGTCAGTGCCTCAGGTGTGCAGTATTGATTACCATTTTCCTTACAGCCAGCCACATTTGTCTTATTTCTTTACAGTTGACACTGCCAACTTTTGTGCGGCTGGAGGTTTACTTATACCAATAAAAGCAACCTTTCATACATATTATATACATTGAAGCAGTGGAAACAGCAGGCCGACTGGTTTCTGCTCTAGTGCAATCTTGAATATACAACTTCCCATCCTCATATGAACTAAGGATGGGATGTTAGGGGATGGCATAAGAGGAACAGAGAGAAAGGGAGTATTGTTTGCCCTTTGTAGCCTCCACTGCATCAGCAAAAGCAGCTAAATGTGGTGTGTGTAATTGTTTGGATGAAATACTACTGTGCTGCCTCTGATGTGTATGAATATGATGTCATTGATGAATTACCAGTGGAGAAATGAAAGAAATATAAATCACAATAGCAAACGCTATTTACTAAGACTTCCAGGTTTTTCATTGGGAGTTACTACCCAGCATCTTCTGCCTCTATCATGTAGTCTCACTCAGTGCTTCATTTAAGCTGTCCTTGTTTTCTTCCATTTTATCCAGTTTGTAACCTGTTCTCTGTCTCCATCTCTGTCCCTCTTTCTGTCACAGACGGTGTTCAGGATTGTGGTGTTGGGGATATGGGATTACATAGAGAACAAAGTAGAGGTAAGCTCCCAAAGGTCTTATTAGTCTCTATTAGTCTCTCGGGGGCCCCTTTCACCGCATTGTCATTCCCTCAATGTCATACCTCCGTGTGGCCACAGTGGAAGCTTCAGAGATAACAGTAACCTGGAGTGTGTTTGTATGTGTGTGCGTGCGTGTGTGCGTGTGTGCGTGCGTGCATGTATTTTCTCAGGTGTTTGATGGAGCTGTCATTGTCCTCTCTCTGGCCCCCATGGTGGCCTCCACAGTGGCCAACGGCCCCAGCAGCCCCTGGGACGCTATCGGTCTCATCATCACACTGCGCATCTGGAGGGTCAAGAGGATCATTGATGGTGAGACTGGGAGGGGCCGGGGGCTGATGTCCCCTGCGTCATGTCCTTTCCTGTCAGGTCACAGAGATAGATACTGCAGAGAGCACACTGCAGTATCAGCTACAGTCAATCTTGAGGTTGTTTGCTCAATTATCTTTCCCTCGCTTTTTCTTTTTTTTAATATGAGGATCGATGGTAGGACAGCATCTGCCTTGATGAATTTATTGTTTTAATGCTCTCAGCAGCTGCAAAAGGCAAATTATTTGAACAATAGGTTTTTACAAAGCATTATATCTGATGGAAATTGTGCTCTTTTTTTTAACAATCTTACTCCCCCTTGTGGTTAATATAATGTGCAGTACTTACTGAAGAGGATGGTTTGTGCGTGTGAACAAAATGGATTATCACCCCATCCATTACTTATAATTATTTATCCTGTTGAGGGTAAAAAGTGGACTGCACAAATGGTTCTATTTTATATCTAATTGTTACATTGGATCAGTGTTTTAATAGTCTCGGTGGAAATAAAATAGATTGTGTTATTAACAACAGGTTTTTATGTCACTCTGTTAAACATTTTAATTGGAATCAGTAAACTGTAAACTGTTTGAAGTCTGTTTTCACCTTTTGTTCTCACTACCCTAAAGATTAAGCATTAATATGCAATATCATACAATAATGGCCAAAACAGCCAACCAAAAACAGAATACTTACTGAACACTATAAGCTTCAGAAAAGTAAGACTGCTTGCAGGGAGATACTGTTATTATATCCATCTTGTGGATGGTTTGTTGGCAGCAATCTCCAGTCATGTGCCCATAAATGTGCAGAATATGCAGGCTTTTATTTCAGCAAAACAGTGGTTGACGTTGACATTTAGAAACAGTATGTAGGAAATACTACTATACTAAAAACTACATGATCCACTTTTTTAAAAACTACAGGTGGAGGTGTAAGTTGGTTAGTTAGAATTAAAACCAACGGGATTTCTTTTGTAGAACTGACTTCATTTTATGGCCTCTTGTTCCAGCCTATGTGCTGCAAGTGAAGGTGGAGATGGAGTTGGAAATCCGGCAGTATGAGAAGGCCAAAGCAGTGAGAGAGGAACAGCTTGACCGTCTCACCCAGATCTGCCAGGAACAAGCAGTATGTCAATGCATTTGTTTCATACCTCCCATCAACTTACAGTCTAGCTCAATGTATAGCTGCATGTTACCAGCAGAGGGCAGCAATGTTCTATGCAAGAAAAAATAAGTCTGTACTCAAAAAGTTATAAAAGATGCCTGCAGAATTGAACCCATAGCATCACTAGATAATACTTTTTACAGCAATCCTGTGGATATCAGATAGCCATTACTGTGCATTAGCTTAACGAAATCTATTGAGTCCTTTACAATTTAATAATCATAATTGTATTATTGTTTAGAAGTCAGATTATCCAGCTAAAGAATAAGTTTAGCTTTTTAAGTGTAACTGAGAGCCTGCCCACTGAGTGCTCTCTATATCTCAGATGTCAACCCAGAAAAGGAGAACAGTGTCCACAATGTGTCTGACAGTTATACAGGTTTGAAATGTGCAGTTTGGTATATGCACACTGTACTGTACAGTCCAAAGTCAGTTAAAATAACATGTAAATAAGATGTTTGCACGAAAGGAGATTGGATATTAGCATGGAGAATACAGTACACTGTTGTTAGTGTTGTTAGTTTGAATGACAAATCAGTACTACCACTTCTCCCTATCTCCTTTCAGTTTGAAATCAGGCAGCTGAGGGCCCACCTGGCCCAGCAGGACCTCGATCTGGTAGCAGAACGTGAAGCAGCCATGCAGATCCACCATATGTGGGGTAAACAAAGCAGCAGTTTCCATGAGGTGGATGGACTGGCCACTGGGGCCTCCAAGCATCATGGGCCAGCTAAAGCTAGGGAGCCCGGGGGGCCCGCAGGTAGCCGTCTGGAACACCTACCTCCTTTGTATAACTGGCTATCAAGGACCTCTGTGCACAAGGGGGAATTCAGGCTGCTATCAAGGACCTCTGTGCACAAGGGGGAATTCAGGCTGTGCTTTCTATAGTAAATTGTGTTAATGCTAAGTAGAAGGTTGAATGTAGAAATGTCCCATGTGCCTTGAAACTTGCCAGGCAAGTGGTGTAGATGTCAGAGAAGTCGTTTTGTTGCTTTAAATCCATTTACTGGCAGGAATTAGAAATGCTTTGCCTTCTTTCATAGCCAATCTGTTAGAAATGAAACAACTGGTACATGGAGGCTGGCTATTTAAAGGCTGAAAACATTTTTAAGGTTACTGAAAGCAGCAAAAAATAGAAATAAGCAGACAATCTTACAGCAAACCACAAACCTCTGCAACTATTAAACATCCCATCACTTATCTGATGCTTCCTACTGGAGGATAGAACACTTTATTAATGGTGGACATCAAACACAGGCACGGTGTTGGCACCCTTTTCTCAAAAACATCTGTCTTTGAGTCCACAACAAAATTCTGGTGTGACACCTAGATGGACTATAAACCTCTCACACAGTGACAGGTCATAACTTACAGGACTTAAAGCAACAAAGCGCTGTCAGTGCAGGTGATGTCAGGGCTCAAAACATTGAGGCTTTTCCTTTATCAAAGCTATAAATCATAGTGCGACCTGTGATACATCTGAGCTATGGTGTTTTCTAGTCAGATATCCTTTTAACTACACCTGCTCCTCATATACTCATGTGTTATTGATCATCTGGAGATGGTCCCTGTCACATTTTAGGCTGAGCAATGAGTGGCTTCATCTTGGACCTTGAAATGAATATGTGAAGCCCAAACATAAATTAACTTAAGCCAACAGTCAACACAAGGAAATACTTGGACTGATTTAGGATCTATGAAACACATTCACACCAAGCTGCTCTTTTGAAATATTTGTTAATTAATTGATGTTCATCATACTCTTAATGATTTATTATCATATTGCATTTATCAAGCAAAAATGCATAGTTTCTGATTCCACCTTCATACATTTTTGGTGTATATGATTGTTAATTGGATACTTGTGAACACACAATGTGAAGACCCTGGGCTCTGGAAACATGTGATAAGCATTTTGTACTATTTTCTTTTCACATTTTATAGAAGCTACATGTACAGTAGGAATATCAACCCAGTGGTATTGAAGAGCACCATAGTTCACTTTTATTGTGTCGGAGACAAAGTACATTATTGTGCACTTTTTATTCTCTTCAGATCATCATGGTCAAGATGACATGAACAACTACATAAGCCAGTACTATAGTGAGCCAAGCAGCGGTGAGTATCAACAAGATCCTGCTTCACTTTGTTTTTACAGACATTTTAGCACCACAATATTTCAAGGGCATATATATAACGTGTGGTTTTCTTGTAGACATGGGGATCCCAGACCCTGCTGCACGTGTCATCACCACAGCAGCCATAGACGTGCACCTGCCTAACAACCCCAGCCAGCTTCCCTCTACTCTGGTGAGTGCTGACGCGGTGTCGTCTAGCCGTCTGCAGCGCACTGGCAGTTCGGTCAGCGAAGCCTCCACAACCACAGTGTCCCGCACCAGCTTCAGCGCCCGCCAGCATAGCATCAGCAGCCACACGCTGGGCTCAACCACAGACTGCAGCTCAACTGTACGTGAGGCCTCCACCTCCACAGACTACAGCGACCAGCGCTGCTACCCACCGCCCTACAGCAGCCCCCTAGCCCTTGGCACTCAGCCACGAGGGAGTCCCAGTGCTGTGGTGCAGGAGCTGCTCTCTTCTCTGACTGAGGACTCTTGTCTTACGCAGAAGGGCCTGGACCCTGTCAACCTCAAACCTCCCAGCCCAACAGGTTCCACTAAAACTAGTCCTGAGCTGGAGCACAGGCTGAACATCTACAACAAGAGGAACCAGGAGAGCCGAGTTGGGTTGCATGCCAAACCCCTCATCCATCTGCAAGGCAATGAGCCTCTTCTAGAGGAGAAGTATAGGATGATGGAGCCAGTAGACGCCCCAGTCAACCGTCTGTCAGAGACATAAGATAGTGCCTGATACCATTTTCACAGGACATAATCCTCAAATGAATCGCAAAAATTAACATTCTACTAAACTCCTGCATTGCTGGGGGTCACCGGCACATGAACTGTATGTCTGTCATCCTCTTTGTACTGATGAACTTGCTGGAGCAGTACTCACACAGAGGGCATGGAGGACAGAATCAGATACCACTTATCAGGAATTGACACTCACACAGACACTTTTTGAGTTTTATGAACAATTTTACCAAAAGAAACCAGCAACAGGGCTCACGCCCAAAAATCTGTGCTGATAATCTGGCTTTTGATACATTAAGTTGTTGTATGATTTCTAGGATGTGAAACCAGGAAGGAGTTGGTGCTGAGGGCTTAGTTCCTCTGATACAGTTTGTAAGGAATTGGAGATGCTGGACTGATGAGATAATTTATAAGGAGAGCCACAAACTTTGCATCAGTCCCCCAAAGCTATAAGGCATGGGTTTATCACACTTGAAGGTGTATCAACTATTTTATTAACCAGTCTCCAAACTCACAAAGAACAGTCCTCTTTGAAAGGACTGCTGCAGGGTACATTGGATCAGTGAGATGCTATGTTGTGATCTCAACTTATTTCTAATCTTTGTCTTTCTATTTTAGCAATGTTAACATTTTTATCTAAATTGTATGGGTGGAACGAGTGTGGCAAGCCTTCAACTGGTGGATGATTTAAGAGTTTTTATCCAGGTGCCATGACTGGAATCTTACCAAGGCCAGCTGAGTCAGTGTTTACCGAGATTTAAAAACCATAGCCCCACCCCACAACCACCAAATTAATTGAAAATCTGCCTGCATATGACGGATTTCCATCATTCAGGTCTAAAATATTGTATTTTTATGACTTTTGGGTTCGGAATCTGTGTAAATATATCTGGATGGGTATGATCATTATATCACAGCCAAAAATAATGAGGGACTGTAAGTGGGGCTACTATAAAGATGCAACTTGGAAAGAAAATTATCATAGCATGAACCTTCGAGATTTGCCTCTTAAATATCGCAAACTAACCCTGTTTATTGTACTGTCAACAGGCATTTTCTATCTTGATCATGGAACAAGGGCATTGAAAAGGAAACCCAATAAAGGAAAAACATGGCAGAATGTGAATGACAGTTGTTAATTTAATACATCATTTTTCAAGAGCATCTCAGAAAAGTACACATCCTCTAGCTTAGCATGAGCAATTACATCTCATGTATGTGTGTTCCCAAACATGGCCTTTACTGTACCTGAAAGTAAGTTCCTGTACTACTGGAGGCGTGTAAACAACCTCCTCCCAAAGGTAAGAAGAACTCTAAAGGTTGACATTTAACACAAGTGTATATAAAAACTGGCATTTCATTCTAGACTGAGTTCTGATGCCCGCCAGAGAGAAGATGTCGACAGTGAAATTATTTGCGCACAGGCATTCAGAAATATTTTAAGGCAAGACTGCGGGTTCCTGTGGTCACTCTGAATTCTTCTTACTGCAGGTTACAGACGTGCGATGGAAGCTTGGTGATGCTTTATTCCTCCTCACTTGCTCAATGCTTCAGTCATCTCAGGAACAGCCTAAATAGAAAATGAAACAGACTTGAATGTAAGATCTTGCCAATTTTATGTTAGTTGTAACTCAAAGCAAGTATTTTTTCTGTTAAGTGCATTTTCTGCAGACCTTACAACTCAAACTACATGTTTGTAAATGCTCCAGTCTACTTTTAAATGAATGACTTATTAACTAAACATAGATACACTGAAAATCATTGAAGCACAAAATTGAAGCTCAAGCCATTTCTAGTCTGCATTAGTTGGTGCTGCAACCACTTGAACTATTTCCAGGCTTCACATGTGGGGATTCATTTTTGCCTGTGCTTGTCATTTTCATCCCCAGCATATTCCATAAAATAAAGATTGATGAGTTTATTACACAAACTATCATGCATGTTCCTGCTCATGGTATAAATGAGCACACAGTCTTTCATCTGAGATCTATCAAGACCGCAGCTGGCTGCGAGCAAACAGATATTTATCACAGTGTTCGCAAGGTTGATGAATGCAGAGTGAGACTCTACATGGGAGGCATCTGGCCCGTAAACAAACATACCGATAATGCAGACCATGTAATTTTATAAAAGAAAAAAATCCAAAAGCTTTTGTGGTAAATATGAAAATTATTCAAAATGCTTCTCTTTCTGAGTCAAGCAACTTCAAAATTAAGTCAGGGGTCACTGCCTGAGTTTGTCTGAGGTATCAACTGTCCATTTGGGGGGAAAAGTAGAAAGCCAATCCATTTTAATCAGCTATCTGAGGAGTGATCACATGTAAGGTGATCTCGCCCAGTGGGTCACAACTCTGCTGCCAGTAGCTATTATTACTAATCACTTCTACAGAGTTTGTCAGGACACCTGGGCTGCTCATGCACTACTGAAGGGCTAAATAAAACATGACCAACAGGACACACATGAAAATATAACCTACTAGCCTTTCACAAGCAGCACTGGACTCCAGTGTTAGTCATGCCAACGTGCCTGGCTCACTATCCCTGACTACAAGCTAAACACAAGAAAGCAAGTGGGCGTGTAAGAGGCTTGGCAAGTAGAGGCTGAGCACATAACTGAAGTTGCCTTTTAAGTAACTATTCAATCACTTCTTATACTGCCTGAGATGCTAATGTGTTTCTCTTGTAGAAGGAAGCTCCAGACACAACTATCCTCTGATTAATTCAAGAACTTAATAATTCAACAGTTGCACATTTCCATTAGGTGGAATAAGGCATCGTGCAAAATGTATAAGCGAGAAAGCAAATGTTATTTTCTGACTGTCACTCTGGACTCTTCACTATCAAAACATACAGCGTAGGGCCATATAACAAGTGCTTGTGTGGTGTTTTGGTATCGCTGCTTTGTTGTTTCCTGATGAAGGATCATAGTTACATAAGTGTGCTACATCAATCAGACACTCACCTTGAATAGATCAGCTACCAAGCCATAGTCAGCCACCTGGAAAATCGGAGCCTCTGGGTCCTTGTTGATAGCAACAATAGTCTGTATAAAAAAAACATGTTTAGTGCCTCGTACACAATAAAATAATAAACACACTGCCTCAAATGTGAGCTTAGCTGCTCTTTGTCTTCTGCTTAGCAAAAACCAACAATGACTGGTCCAAGAGAAGTTAGACCTAAATGCATTATGTCACAGAAATGTTCTCCAGGAACAGCGAAACCTTTGGTTCTTACAACTGCATTTAAAGGCATGGGTATAGTGACCTGAGATATTGAGTTTGTGGGTTCTGTTTGTACTTTATGTCTATATGCACGCAAAGTATGCAACTTCAAATTTTAACTTCATGTGGCACCAATGCCTTTGTAGCAAGGCAATATCTGTTTGTTTTTTTACAAAGATTACACAAATATCTGTGACTGAACTTGCAGAGCTTAGGCTACAAGTTAAATAGCCCATTTTTGTAAAACCTTTAAAACTGACTTTACCTTGCTATCTTTCATTCCAGCAAGGTGTTGAATGGCTCCAGAGATACCAACAGCGATGTACAGCTCCTGTGCAAAATGAACAGAACAACCAGACAAGCATTACTTGCTTGTAAACATGAAGTTTAATATCAGGCCCTTGGGAAAAGTACACCTCAGAACTGCGGTACAGCAGAGCTGACTTATGGTATAATGACCACGTTTGTGTAGTCTATCAGAGGGTGCTGGGGCGAGTGCAAAGGGTCAGCCATCCTCGCATCTCCTCAAACCTGCAGGGAAAACCCATGTCTGCCTCTCAGTTTAATGCATTGCCATATAAATATTTCAGTGCTCATTTAATATTGCAGCTGAAACGCCTGAAAGAGCAGAGGATAGCACAACGGTGTCTGAGAGAATATATAAAGCACCCTATATCCATAAAAACCAGACAATAACCACAAAATCTGACATTTGGCATTCTTACATTAACAGTTTAGAAAGTATGGATATGTATGAAGTACTGGAATGAAGTATTCCCATGTGATTATAAAAACTAATACAGGGCAAGCCAAGCAAAGTTCTTTTTGTCATTCCAACTTGTAAACCTTTCACTAAAATACTTTAAGACACTTTATATTTATGTGGCTTATCCAGTGTCTTCTTTAAATACAGCCTAGCAGCATCTCTAATCTCTAATAATCATATAACAAGGGAAAAGATTGTTGTTTTTAAGATAATTTCATAATTATGGTCCAATGCTGCCAAACTGTTTCTTAAAACTGACATGCCTGCGCTCAGCTGCAACATCTGACAGCTTTGACTATAGAACAGACTAACCATCTGTAAACATCAGTCATAAGTCTTTAAACTGTGATACCACTAAATTTGGTAATAAATTGTATTTTCATCAGCACAGACAATATATTATTTTACAAGCATACACGTTTTAAATATGTGCATCTTTCATTGGATTAAATATACTGAACCATTTTAGATTGGTAGGTGAAAAAGACAGACCAAATTTGAAATATATTTAATTAACTTAGCCAAGTTCAACAAGCTTGTCATAACATTTGGAAAATCCAATTTGGACAGTCTGGCCTGGTCTAAGCCTTTGACCAGAGATCCTCTGCACTCTGCTTTAATGGATCAGTTAAATCATTTAGAGCCCTAAATGTGCCATCAAGTGCATTTTGCAGGGCCTAATGTGTGGATAATCATAGCTGGAGTAACATCGCTGACTCACATAATGGGAAGTTAACCTTTTTACAGGGCAGAACTGATCATACTGAATTGCACGCTTGCTGTGGAAAGGCAAACAGACATTTGTCAAAAGCAATAAATCTGTGCACCCTGACACTGTAAATAAAGCTTGAGTTTTGTCTGTCTTTAAAATATGTTTTATACATGTTGCTGTTTGAAAAGGTTTCAATTTAATTTTCTTGATTTGCTACATTTACAAAAGGAGTAACTTACCGGTGCTACAATCTTGCCAGTCTGTCCAACCTGCAAATCATTTGGGACATACCCAGCATCCACTGCAGCTCTGGATGCACCAACTGTAAATACACATATATATGTTAAGATATAAGTTGTTTTTTTTAAACAAGCACTCAATAACACAAAATGATGTTCCCATGCTACTAGTGTCTAACCTGCAGCATTCATTTTGTCAGCAAGGTCATAAAGCAGCTTGAAGTTATCTCCACTCTTCAAGCCCCTTCCTGGGAAAATAAAACAAGCATACATGAAGAAGCAAACAACTCCAGCCCCGAGTCTACAAAACAGGATATAGCAGATTTGGGTTGCTCTCAAATAAAAGATTTAGTCCAACCTGTAGCAGAGCAATGCAAAAAGAACAAAGACAGTAGCATTGCAAACAAATTAATATTAAAGAAATGACACTGACACATTGCTTTGACCATAACTTATAATTCAACACAAAGAGATTTCATACCTCCTGATACCACAACCTTGGCACTGGTCAACTCTGGGCGGTCACTCTTTGTCAGACTTTGTTCAATCCACTCAGAAATTCCAGTAGCAGAAGAAGCCGCCACTGAAGATCAGAGGATCACCAACAACAAGTAAGATCATTGTATCAAAAATATGTATTAGTATTATAGAAGTACTGTTTCTTAACCTTTTATACCATAAAACGTTTTGTCAAAATGTAGCTTTAACATCCATCATTTCAAGTCATTTCTTAAAATGTACTGTAAGCTACTGTACCATCTTCTGATGAAGCACTCCCTCCATCTGTTGAAGCTGCCTCAAAGGACGTCCCTCT
The DNA here is from genome assembly GCF_963691925.1 of Scomber scombrus. Lineage (NCBI taxonomy): Eukaryota > Metazoa > Chordata > Actinopteri > Scombriformes > Scombridae > Scomber > Scomber scombrus. The sequence continues at coordinate 18,501,023 of NC_084975.1, read as the reverse complement.
GACGGTGAAGACCTTGACGGTCTCGTTACATTTCACGGTGCTGAGAGCATTTCCTATATAATTCAAATATTATTAACATGAGATGTTTAAAAAGTATTTTAAAAAGTAGACATGCAAACTTGCCAGAGCAAAACCCTTTTGCAAAAACCAAGCAGTGTTTTAAGCTACAGCTGTGTCTTGTATTGATGTCTGTCCCAAAGGCAGTTAAAATGATTCTACTGAAGAGTGTCAATAATAGTCGAGAATTATGAAAAAAATGAAAAATCTCAGTTTTCTCTGTATTATAATTCAATGATGAGGCTTACCAGCATAGATGGTTCTGACAAAAGTATCTGGAGACTTGATCTCAATAATGTCTGAAATTGGGGCAACGTCTAACTTGGCAGCCACTCTGGGAAGCAAGTTCTGTGGAACAAAATGATGAATAAGCATTAAAATATGCACAAATCATAAATGTGGATTTGAAGAATAAAAATAATAGAAATGCTGTAGTCAATGACAGATAATGGGCACACAGTACTTGATGGATTATTGGAAATTCTGCAAAAATTAAGTCAAAATCAACATTAACATTGATTTTGACATGTCAGAATTAATAAGTCTAGACATGCAGTGGAACAGAAACTCATGTGAGAAAAATACATTAAACTATTTGAATATAAGGCATTTCTACATACATCTAGGGCAAATACACAGGTACTGCTCTTGTCTGTGCCTTACCTTTCCAAAGGCAGATGCACCAGCACAGATGTGAGTGTAGTTGAACTGCTTTTGTGTTGCCAAGATGAGTGGAGTCAACTCCTCTGCAAAAAATAAATAAATGCAAAAATCAGGTGGCCTGAAGGTCAGAAAGTCAGCCCATGCCTACAGACTCAAGCCACCTTATGAACGTATCAAACTCAAATATTAAACCAAGTGACAAACAATCTTTCAGTGAGTACTGTTAAAATGCCCCACGTTCCAAACATGATCAGCTGTAAATATGCCCAAAATCTCAAATTTTTAAGTTGATTTTAAGCAGGTTATAACTTAAAAAAGCTAAAAACAAGAAAAAAAACATGCTCAGTATAGCTTTTCTGAGTGACTACAAGCTTAATCAGGTTGCATTTGTGTTACATACCTGGAAGAGCACCTTTGTAGCAATCATTCTGAACCACCAGGACCTTCTTCACACCCTGGACTTTGCTGATTTCCTCCACGACCTAAGAAGACCAAAAACCCCATGATGTATCCTATTATCTTGGTATACGTGGTCGCTATGCTACATCAATTGTAAATCAACTCTCAAAAGGTTTTTCCTACCTTTGCACAGTTTGTTCCTGCAACCAGACAGGACACCTCTCCACCCAGCTTGTTAGCAGCAGTGATGGCATTGAGTGTAATAGGGGTCAGTTTTTCATTGTTGTGCTCTGCAACCACCAAGGTGCTCTGAAACCTTTGGAGGAGACCAGTCTGTTGGAGAAAATGTCAAAATATCAGTCAGTCTACTAAAAAAAGATTTGGTGGTGTCTGTCATATTTGAGACATATTATGAAGACATATAGCACTACATGCTAAAAATAAGTTAAACGGCACCTGTAACTATGTAATGTATTTAGAGTTTATACTTAGCTGTGACAATTAATCACAGTTAATTATTTAATAATACACAAATTAATATTTTCTGTTTTCTTTGATAGTAAACTGCATGTCATTAACTGTTGTTTAGACAAATTAAAACATCTGATGATGTCACATTGGGCTCTGGGAAACAGTGATTGGCTTCTTTTTTTTTACCACTGTCTGACATTTCATAGACTGAATAACTAACTAATTAACCCAAAAAATGTATTAGCATATTAATTAATAATGGAAATAATAATTGTTAGTTGCAGCTCTACTGGGATCCATGATAACGTCTGTATGTTGGCAGGAGGATGTCCATTGGTCTGTTTCAAAAAGCAGGTTTAACAAACGCTGAGCGTAACCCTGAACTCTGACTTGATGAATCACGAGATGGAAAACACTGAGTATTTAGTTGCAGAACAACTGATCAGAGTTTGTTCAATCAACTGAATATGTTCACAAGCATGTGTGCAGTGAATGAAAAAAAAATCATCAATGGAGCTCTGACACTACAATTCACCATAGGAGATTAAGAAACATTCCTCAATACACTCCGGGACATTCATTTGCTTGTATTGCCATCCTGCACAGCCCTCTAATCTGTCCATCACACAGTGTTAATAATCAAGTGTTGTACACTGGTTAGAGCAGACTACAGTCTCAGCTTAAATGTGCAACTGTGAATCCAATGTTTATGTGAGGAGAATTGTACACGTGGGTTAGAGGGCAAACAAACTACACTGCAACCTCTGAAACAGTAGAGTCCAGTTCAGTCAGGATGATACCAGCCTCATCTGGACATGACTGAACATTATCAGTTATTACTGCTCACTCAGACTTAAGAAAACTGAGGGGGGAAAAACATAAAATATCGACCTGACGTCTTATTATAGACTTGCACATGTCTCACGGGACATTACATGCGTTTAGTAACACTTTGAAACACCTGCAGCGTCAATGACACTTGAACAGTTTCATAACGTTTGTTTACAAGGTTTCATAACCACTGCGCTAGTTATGCTACCGCCAGCTAGCATTAGCTCACAACACTGTGACCTTGTAGCTATATCAAGTGTCTTTAAGTGATACATATGTGTAAATTTAATGCCAGAATAAGGCACATAATGCTGCCACGCAACTGTTACTTGAAAATATGACCACGGTTTGCAGAAGAAGCACGACCTGTGTGGCTACATTAGCTAGCCAGCGATAGCAGCTGCTGCAAGAAACAAGTCATATGATAATTGACGTTTTTCACGTTACTCTGCGATTATAGATCAACATACTGTCTGTGTAGGCTGTATTAAGTTGTAACTATCATGCTCTTACCAGGTGTCTCAGGTTAGTTTTGCTGAGAGCTCTGTTCATCTTGGACTCTTCTAGCTGCTTCTTCTTCACAGACTCTGAACTGTGCCAAAGGTCATCTGACGTCCGATGCCAGTTCTCGCGAGATTATATTGACCAATAACATTTTGGTGACATTTGAGTTGTTAATTCTTTCATAAACATAATTTGAACCTTTCTGTTAAAGATATTGTCGTCTATTTTGTATGTAAAGACCCTAAATTTCAGTTTTTATTCACAAATTTCCTTTTTTAATACCTTTATTTTCTCTGCTCATTCATGATTTCCCTTTTTTATTTAGCTCTAAAATCTCTTCAAAATATAAAGAGTATATGTACAATTGATTATTATATTTGAATTTTTGAAAACATATTGATTTACGTTCATTTATTTTAATATATATCTTTTTACTGTATTTTATTACTATCATTCGGTCCATTACTATTAAAATTGTATAGCCTATTACAAGACTTGCTTGTAATTGCAATTCCTAATGCTTAACAATTGGATTGTGATAAAATAGAATGTGTCTATGTCTTTCTCTGATAATCTTATATCTAATATTTGCAAAACATATTTAAAAATAAACAGTAGCTTGATGTTTTATGATAATAAATCAAACACACGGATGCAATTCTGTACAATTACTCCTTCAGGGACCAAATAAAATAGGAAGGCACTTTAAAACTAATAATAGGATGAAAAACAACAAGAGGTTTGTCTTTCCAGAGAGTATTCAAAAATAGTCTACCACTAATACACGTATAATTACAAATATGTGAAAAATCAACTAGTTGTGAAACTGTCCTGTAAGAGTGACAGCCTATATGTACTGTTTTGGATGCCATAACTATTCATCCATATCCTTTCAACGTGTGCTTTAGACTTTTAAATTACTTTAATTACAAAACTAAAATAAAAACAAAATGAGATATGTAGTATACATGCAAAAGATTTCCTGGATTGTTGAATATTAAACTTGAAAAACTTTAATAATGCAGATATTTAAAGAATGTGGCATTTTGTGTTTTCGCACACACACAAGAGAGAGGATACAGAGAAATTTAAACCATACGGTGCCTCATCATTTGCTCTGTCTTTCATAAAATTGAACACAAATCACATGGGTTTTAAACATCAGTGGTCTCTCATTCACTGATTGACTGATTCCTAAGGTTTATTTGAGTTCACTTAAAACTGTGATAACGTTTTTACTGTTTGACAACATAGACCTGCCTTTCAATAAAATATAAAAATCGAAAGATATTTTGTACATATACTTTGATTTCTCTTTCTCTCTGTTGACCCTTCCCTTTCTCTCTTTTGAGAAATTATGAATAGGCAACTATTTTGTCCTTCATTCTCTTACTTATATCAGGGCTATCAGTTTCAAGAATTAATGAATAATCCATTCAGAAAAGAAAAAAAGATAGGTTTCCTACATCATGCAACTCATTGATGGCTGTGCGACTCAATAATCTCTGTATTGATATTTCATCCAGTAGAGGGCTCTCTAGTGAGTGAGATTATTAGTGAGTATTACAGTAAGAAAACAAAAAACGAATTTAAATAGGTTTGACGACCAGACACTTGACAGACAATTAACAATAATAATACTTATAATAATAATAACAATAATAAGAATACGTATAATAATCGTACTAATAATAGTAGTGCTTCTACGTATGAAAAGAAGAACATCAATAATAATATTAACAATTATTAGCCTATAATAATGCATTTGTCACAGTTATGATAAAAAATAATCATCAGCGATATATATATTTTTTTTACATTTTTTAAACATCACAACTTCATGGGGAAAATACATAACATGATGAAAAAATGAAAGAAAAAAACAACTATACTAAAACCCCATAGAATCATAGAAACATCATGATAACGTTACCATAAACTTCCTGTGAAGTACCACATAAATATTATGAGCGCATACATGTTGATGAAATGAGTAAAATAACAACAATACGATCCCAAACTCACACTTGGGTATCACACAAAGTGTCCTTGATAAAACGGCAAGTCAACAGAGACAACTCCTCTCGGATAATGCAGAAGCAGGCAGTCCTCGATCATCAAAAGATGTCAAACAATAACTCTCACAGCCAGTTCAACAAGCCAAAGGAAGAAGAAAAAAAACAGAGCAGGGGTCCAGGAGGAGATTTGCATGGCTCTCCGCGGACCCACAGAAGTCCAGGTCTGCAGACGTCACTGGTCGAGGATCTTTGTTTTCTCTCCACCTCTCGGTGGTGGAATACAAGTTTATCATCCAGCCAGGGACGGGACGGTCTCCTCTGCCGCTCCTCTCCTCCATCTGTCGGCTTGCACTGGGCTTTTTCTCCTGTATGGTGGATATCCTGATTAATACTTCTTTCTTGGATGATATGGGGGATCATTCCAAAAGTAAGATATTCCGCTTTCTACTTCTGTATTGTCATTCTGTCGCTTTAGTGTGAGCTTTTAATTTCACTTTTATGTGATACCCTGCGTGTAGTCCTGAATTTCATGATTAGTCGCTCGATTAATTTCGGTTTTTTTGCCGAATAATATCGAAAGCTGCAACTAACGCATGATCACAGACTTGTTAAACCTAAAAATCTACTTAGTATTAATGTTATTATAACTTCACTGTCATATGTGGTGTTCATGAGTCCATGCTGTATGGTTACTTGGTGGTATTTTTAGCTCCTCTGACCTCATTGTAATAATTCAGCAATATTCTTGGAAGCACCTACATGTTTGTTGTGATACCTGCACAACATTTTCTCTCCTTAAGGTGAAGGGGTGAAGGGGTGAAGGGGGTTTAACAGGGATGTCATGGGGATTAAAAGAGCGCACACAGAGTTGCATTAATGCATTCCCCCTTCACACAGAGAAGTCGGGAATCGCAATGTGTGTGGGCTGTGGGAGTCAGATACACGACCAGTACATCCTGAGAGTCTCCCCGGACCTGGAGTGGCATGCAGCCTGCCTCAAGTGTTCAGAGTGCAGCCAGTACCTGGACGAGACCTGCACTTGCTTCGTCCGAGACGGAAAGACTTACTGTAAAAGAGATTATGTTAGGTAGGAGTTCAACAGAATTATTCTTTTTACTTTCTTTTTTAGGAGGTCCTATATTGGGTTGATGAGAAGAAAGTAGAGATTATATACAACTGAGATGATATGAAATATAATAATACACAGATTTCTTTTACTGTCCTATTCCATTGCATAAAAAAGCGTAAAATGTGCGTCATAGACCTGGATCAGTTTTGTGTTGCATGTATTCAATTTTTAATTATCTTAAAGAGAATCATTATATACGCTCAGGGTCATTTTTGAATTTTTTTATTTAAATCTTGAACAGAGATCAACATCATTTAATAACTTTTTTTTTGGGGGGGGGGGGGCGACTACTGCTGCATGGGACCAACACTACTCCGTGCTCCTTTTCAGGCTATTTGGCATCAAATGCGCAAAGTGTAACATGGGCTTCTGCAGCAGCGACCTGGTGATGAGAGCCCGGGATAATGTGTATCACATGGAGTGTTTTCGGTGCTCGGTGTGCAGCCGACACCTCCTGCCAGGAGACGAGTTCTCTCTGCGGGATGACGAGCTCCTGTGTCGGGCGGATCACGGCTTGCTGGTGGATCGGGCCTCCGCTGGGAGCCCGCTTAGCCCGGGGAATATTCGCTCCAGACCACTGCACATCTCAGGTGTTTTACCCCTGCAAAATCCTACTAGAAAATTATGTGGATAGGCCTGAATCCTGCTTTTATTATTTTAATTATTATTATTATTACATATTTATTAATACGACTGATTCTCTTTCTTGGAAATGTTTTGGTCATTTTTAGGCTAAATTTGAACAATATTAACTGAATGGTAATAGAAATAACATCTTTTGTGCATATTTTGCGCGTATTTTTAAAGGGCAAATAGGTCTTGGGTTAAACCATGTCGATACAATTAATTGCCTATTTTTCCCATAATAGCCTTAGGCTTCACTGCAGTCTGTAAAGTTTAAAATATAGTCTCTTTGGCAGCATGATAGCAGTGAACATACAGTTGCACAATGTTATCAGGAATTTATTTTGCCTAATATTCCCAGAAACTGCAGACTGATAATTTTGAAACAACAGGCCATTTGTTACTTTCTTAACTCTGGGTTACAGTCGATCATCATTCATTTATTCATCTATTTAAAGAGTTTTCTCATTAATTTGTTTCATTTTTTTCAGACTCGGTTTCGGTGCGGCATCCTCCTCATCACCGGAACCACGTCCACAAGCAGTCTGAGAAGACCACCCGGATCCGGACGGTGCTGAACGAGAAGCAGCTCCACACTCTGAGGACCTGCTACAACGCCAACCCGAGGCCGGACGCTCTGATGAAGGAGCAGCTGGTGGAGATGACCGGCCTGAGCCCCAGGGTGATCCGCGTCTGGTTTCAGAACAAACGCTGCAAAGACAAGAAGAAGTCCATCCTGATTAAGCAGCTCCAGCAGCAGCAACACAGTGACAAAACCGTGAGTTTACCTCGTTTCTCCGGTCATGAAAAACTAATGCATTTAATTATTATCATTTCTCAATACTCATATTATACTATATTGAAATGAAATGACCAAAAACTGTACAATTGCAGAAGAAACGATTTAAATAAAACGTAACAAGTAAAATATCAGATAAGCCTACTAAAATATACTTAGTAAATATATTAAAAATGTTTCAGAAACACAAAGTAAAGAGATTATATACATAGGTTACATACAAGTACACAAACGTGTAAACGCCTTCAAATAGCAGCAAAGGAAACATTACAAGTGTAATGAGTGAGTTTGAAGCAATGCATTTTACTGCTGTGAAAGTGATGCAGTGTGGACAAACGGGTCCGATGCACTTTGGACAACTCTTACAAAGGTTTAGGCCTATTTCATAATTGTATAATAGTTATTGTCACTCTCAAAAACATGCAATTAATTCCAATTCCACAGTCTGTTGGTGTGCAATGGAAAAACCATTGCTGGGCAAGCAGTGATCTTATGTCTATTATTATATTTCTGATCTATATTCTGATCTATATTTCTGATATTTAGGGCTAATCAAATAAATGCTATTTGGACTGATCGCTGTAGGCTATAGGCTAGATAAAAGCCAGAAAATAAAATATTTATTCAGTATACAAATACAAGTAGCCTAATAACATCAGTATTTCTGGCAGTCCTAAACACTGATTCGTCTTTATTCTATTTCCTGTTTAATTTCAAAGATACACTGTTTTCCTATTAAATAAATCCGAGAAATGCATTTTGTTTTTCGTGCAGATGATTTGCCAGAGCAAACCGAGTTAAAGCCATGTTATCCAACTTTTATAGAATCAGATTATATAAATCAGAGCTATTTATAGACTGGTAAATGTAGCCTATTATATGTATACAGATGGTCACAGTAACTACTTTGTGGTCACACATTTCAATATTCTAACATTTTTCGTTGTCCAACAATGTTGACTTAAATGGCCCCTTCATGATAGAAAATGTCAATACACCCTCTCAGGGAACCATCTGGCTGTATGAGATGATGTTCTTTATCCTAAAGTGATTTAACCCGTTTACTGGACAATATTTGTGATTTTCCTGCAGAATCTGCAGGGCCTGACAGGCACACCTCTGGTGGCAGGCAGCCCTATCCGTCACGACAACACCGTGCAGGGGAATCCTGTGGAGGTGCAAACCTACCAGCCACCGTGGAAAACTCTCAGCGACTTCGCCCTGCAGAGCGACCTGGACCAACCCGCCTTCCAACAGCTGGTGAGATCACATCAAATATACATCCAGGATCAATTATATTCAGATTATATAAATATATTGCTAAAATCAGTCTATAGTAAAGAATAATTCATATGCACATCCATGCAAAGATTAAGCTGACAGTCTAATCACGACGTTCTTAACGGTGATGATGATGATGATCAGCTTCATTCAGTAAGACAAAAAACATCCAATGTAACCCATTTGAAAGAGTTTCACAACGTTACAGCTTAAACTTTGATTCAAATTACAATGTTGACTGCTTTATTTCACAGGATTCAAGTGCGAACAAGTTGTTTCTTGTGCCAAACTGTTCATCAGCCTTGTGGACTCCCGTTGGAGTCACTTGATATTCTGATAGGGTCTCTGGAGATTTACAAGAATGATAAAGTTTTTTTTTTTAAAGGTGTATTTTTGATAGGCTAGATTACAATTTAGATAAATGAAAAACATAATAGGTAAGCCTATTTGTTTAAAGCTGCCCTCATATTACTCTTGAGAATACAATAAGCACATTCACACAACATCTGTTTAGCTGGGGTTTCACGAGAAGCTACACAGAGGTTGACACGCGTTGCAACAAACCATAAATCACCTTTATTTAAAATCACATGTACCCCTCCGCCTCCTCCCGCAGGTGTCCTTCTCTGAGTCGGGCTCACTGGGCAACTCCTCGGGCAGTGACGTGACCTCTCTGTCGTCTCAGTTACCGGACACACCGAACAGTATGGTGCCGAGTCCCGTGGATACGTGAGGAGGCCCCCCCCACCCCCACCAGAGCGCGAGCACGGGTCCTCTGCAGGCACGCGCGGAGGCTTCAGAGAACATAGCAGAGACGTTCAATCAAGAAAAAATGGATAAAGGACCAGGATGGATTATGTTCCAGGATACATGTCCGGACTGGAGGATTGGAGGTCTGACTATTCCCTTTACTTTAAGGCATTTTAGCTCACTGCCTTGCTCAAGGACACTTTGGCAGCTGATGATGGACATTTTGTTGGCGGGGCTGCTAGATATGGAACACCTTTGCTGTCTACAGTGATGCCATTACCTGGACTGGACATAGGCCTATGTGTTGTGGGAATCAAACATGTGAGCCTGTATTCTACACCTCTGAACGTTAAGGCTTACAGTATGCTTATCTGAAACCAGGATTACAAGCTGTGTAGATGTGCATGATTTGTAAGTTTCAGTAACGACTCTTGTAAATTAATGAAAAAAGAGGAGAAGCGCATTGTTTGCGTTTTCTCCAGAAAATAAGTTATTATCATTATTATTATTTATTATGAGGACAGACATAGCCGATCTTATCAATAAAACAATAGTTCTAATTGATTACTGCATGGAAACTCCATTTGTTCCCAAAACCTTCAGAACATATTATGGAAACATATCTGGCTGCTTATAATGCTTAAGATTGTTTTTAAGTGGAGGTAAGAGGTTTAGACTGTATTCACACTTTTATTAGGCTAAGATTAATTCAGCAAACCAATTAGAAAAAATAAGGATTTGGGCATGTTGCTCAGATTTTTGTGGACGTCCTTCAGACTCAGTGAGCTGCACGATTGAGATTACAAAACCTTCAGGTACTTAAATCTTAGAAAACCTGCTAATATGTAGGCCTGCTCAGTTTCTGAACCAAGTGGATCAGTGACTGATGCCTGTCAAGATATTATTAACTATTAAGCCCATGTGTCACAGGTCACCGAGTCAAACACAATAGGCTTAGGACAGATTAATTTGTTCTTTCTCATGACTTTTTTTAAATTTATTTTTATACATATGGTCTCCTGGGCCTTAGCACATTTAGCATAATGTTTTGCCCCCATTAGCCTATAGTGATGAAATGATTTAAAAAAAAAAGACTCTTATTTGAACAAGTGTCATAGTCAGCCATACCGAAATGAGGCCCGTGGTTACAAGTCTAGACAAATACTATGCAGCGGCGGCCCCCTTATCTGTATCTGGCATCACCTGCAAAGGATACACTGAATGGACCCACAACAAAACCTGCAGCCGCGCAGCGCTGAGGAGACTCCCAGCCTGCGGACGCATCCTGGCGTGCCTTCAGTTTATTTTCGTTCAAGCAGGAATCCTGAACGGCAAATAGCCGCCGGACAAGAAAGCACGCAGGTCAAGCCGGGACTGACACACTACACCTCAACAATTTGTTCAGGAGGATCGGCTTTTATCAGTGAAGGAAGAAGAGTCTCATTGAAATTCAAAATCCCGTTAAGTCTTTTTAGACATGCTGAAACAGCTACTAAATCTTTAAAACTGTCTCCAGGAGATAAAACAGTGAAATGTTAATTAGAAAAAATATTAGAAAGGGCTATCTAATGATAAGCATTCCACCGCCAAAATTACTTTGGGTAAAATAGTTTATAAAATAAGTACACACTTTTTTGGAATATTAAAACATTAACACACATTTTCAACATTAACACTACATTTAAATTGAAATTTGACAAGGTGGAAGATGACAGTTTTGTAAATGTATGGTTATTTTTTTCTTTTCACACTGCTAAATCTATTCAATCGATTATAAATGCTGCCTAAAACATCCAGATTGATGCTCAGAAGTGCAGAAATTTATGTTGTAGTGATGGACCACTACAATAACAATCATTATCATTATATTTTGAATATAGACTATGTACAGATCAATAAACATCAAATAATCAGTGTGAGCAGGTAAAGGAGGAGACTGCCTCTTTCATGGGGCCCAAAAGTGGATACAAAAAATTATTTGAAGTAGTGTCAGCTTGTGTGCACCATTTTTTTTTTCTTTTAATAATGGGATTTTTTTCTTTTAGTATTATTTCCCCCTCAAGTTACAAATCAAACTGACACATTTTCATTGTATAAATTCATGAGGGTTTAAACAAGATTTACCGAAAAGCCAAAGGCAAGGAGAACAGCAGTGTTGATGTTAACAAACAGGCTAAGTCACACCCAATATATCACTTTAAATGTATACATACATTTGTACACAGAATAAAACCAAAGAACAATGACACATAACCATAATTATTTTTATTTTATACGATAAGGGTAAATAACTCAATAAATTATATTAATTTGTTAAGTGCCTCCTAACAGAGAGAGAGAGAGAGAGAGAGAGAGAGAGAGAGAGAGAGAGAGAGAGAGATCAAGAGGAGGTGTGAACTTGAAAAATATAATCTGAACACATTGAAGGCAGGTCATGTAACTTGTAACTGGCATTACTCAGACCAGAGACAACTCCAGTCATTCACATTAAAAAAATGAGACAAATGCAATAAATTAACACAAACACAGTATCTATAAAAATGTTTGGCAAGTTATTAATTACAGTATCAGTAAATGTTTCAGGTTTAGATCCTTGCTGCTGTGAAAACGTATTCATTTCTATCTACAACCGAAACAAATGGCTTGTTTAGACGTTACATGAAACAGTTGTGCGCGTGTTGTAACTGCAATGAACAAACTAAACGTTTTGTGCAAATTCCTCACAAACATCAATCTGATTTCTATGATATCAAAACAGACACATCGACAAAGGATAAAGCTTCACAAATGTTACATTTGACAAAGTTTGATAAACATATTATTTACCAATGTGCAGACTTCAAGTCAGGTAAGTGAAAAAACAAAATTCAAAAAAATTCCTCCACATCTCAGTCTCTTTTGTAGTGTTTATACTGTGCTTATCCATCCAGAGAACAATGTGTGTGTCCATCACTCCTCCTGCTTCTTGAGAAAAAACTGCAGCGCAGCGTCCCACTGATCTCGAGGAAAGCGGTTGGACAACTCACAGAAATCCAGCAGCTGGAAAACTTAGTGTGAGACACGGAAGAACAACGACATTATACACAAGGTGTCTGACAGAAACACTTTTAAAACAAAATGTTCAGTTTCAGTTTCTAAATCAGTGTGTGCCAAGAAAAATCCTTCACAGCAGAAAATTGTTTTGTCTTAAACGCAGTTATTTATTTTTTATTATTATTTTTAATTTCAGGATTTTGGATGGACCGTCATGTCAAAAATAACATTTTAACACATTTAAATATTTTTACAGAATTAAAATGATAACATTTACCGAACATAACATTTGTGTTAAGAATATGATACAATGATGACATCAACTTACCTGCTGGCTTCGTTTTATTGTCAGATTCTTTCTCATTTGCAGCACAATCCTATGAAATTTAATAAAAGGAATTAGTGACTTCAATAACAATATAATGGAGGCACTAATTGGGCAGTGTGTACAATTTAATTTGTTCCATCTAAAGTTCATTAAATAGCACAACAAATGTTTTAAAAAGAAATTTAGACAACTACAGCATCATCACATTTTAAATAAATTAAATTAACTGCATACGTTTGGTGTAACAACTGACAAGACTCATCCTGGATTAAATTGTCTCACTCTGAGGAATGTTTGTGAGGTTAGCTCAACAATGAGGGCAGCAGGGCAAGACGCCATGCATTATTGCTTTGTTTGAAAGAAATGACAATAGCTTGTCTCCCTTTGAATGGGAGTTAATCGGTGTCTAAACAGTGGTGGCTGCAGAGTGGTGAGGGGTGTGTTGTCAGAGGGAAGATGAAGGAGACAAGCTGTTTACTGGGAGTTGAACCAGTGGCAGGTAAATCCACTGTGAAGGAAGCCATTTATCTTTGTAAAAGCCTGCCTGTTACAGATTCAACGGAGCCAATATGAACAATCATTAATCAGACGTCAGCAGAGATAGTTTCCCTCTGATGTCAAAGAAATGTATGTGTTTGGATATTATACTTAATAGCATGAAACTCTCAACGGCAAACAGGTTGTTTTAAAAAAATTATTAGTATGTTTTTAAATGCTTTTTTCAACATTGGCTCCTATTTAATCAGATAATTTTTAATAATGATCTATTTTTGTGGATTCATATAGTGTTTGTGTAACCGTGCTCACAGATGTACCTGAATGAATGTAGCCAGCAGTACGCAGCTCATCTCCTGCTGCAGGATGACCTTGTTCTGAGAGTTGTTGTAGCAGGCCGAGATGAGGGAGGGGAAGAGCACTCTGATGAGGCGCGGGTGGCTGAAATACTGGAAGGGCAGCTGACACAGTTTCTGCAGCACGCTGGGCTGGCGGCCAGACTGCACTATCACCTGGAACACACAGGGAGCAGGGCCAGGGCCAGTCAGTCACTAAGCCAGTCAGTGGCACTGCTGGTTGTAAATCACCGCCCTGAGTCCCTCCCACATGTAAATCTGCCACTAAAACAACACACAAACAGCCATTAGGAGGAGACCTGGGGGGGCACAGCCTCCCACCACACAATTACAGGCTATAAAACACAACGATGGGATGTTTTGTTCCTCCTCTCTACCAACGGCAATAACAAATCTGCCGCAACATAAGAGGGAAATGAGAAATGTGAACTGATGGTATCATTAGTGGTTAAAACTTCACTTTCAAGTTTTGTGTCAGCTCAACACTGTAGCACAGAATTGCTGCCTGTTACCGCCCTGTAGGAGTGAAGCTCAGGTTGAGAGGGCATTCACAGTGCAACAGGGGTATGAAGAGGTGTGGTGGTGGGTGAGCAAACCTCCACCCACAGCGTGGCCACCCCCCACTTTAAGAAATGAGCAATACCATTAATGGAATTTTCACCCCACCGACATCCTGCTCTCCATCACAGCCCGTCAATCACACACCATCACATCCGGGCCACCAGTATTAAAACCAAATCACTCCCAGCACCATTTGATTAGAAAGGGGACTGCTGCAAAAGAAGGGGTCCCGGCCTAATGCTCTGGGCATCTCCCTTGAGCCTGGGAAGACCATCGGCAGTCCTCTGAGAGCCAGGGGGTCAGCATGGTAAATCCTGGCCGGGAAAAAAACACACACACACACACACACACACACACACACACACACACACACACACACACACACACACACACACACACACACACACACACACACACACACACACACACACACACACACACACACACACACACACACACACACACACACACACACACACACACACACACACACACACACACACACACACACACACCTGCACTGTTTTACAGGTTCAGACTGCAGGACTGAAGGGGCTCAACTGCAATGGAAACCAGAGGGGCAAGGTGAGGTCCCCAAGTCATGGTGACATAAATTCACAACATTTACAAGATTTTAAAAATACGCTCTCTAAGACTCTTCCCACTGGCTTCTCCTTTGATAATGCACTCCAAGCTTTAGCAGCAGGATAAACAAAGCGATAATTCATCGCTTTTATCAGTTCAAGGTGAAGCTTCTCAGAGCTGCCCTCTACAGCGGCGTTCAAAGGGACACAGAGCAGTGCCATTTTCCTCTCATCATTTGTTTAAAGAATCCACACTGGACGGGTCAAACAATCTCAGCTTCAATGCATTACAAATACTTATAAGGTGAAGACCAATAAATTTGTCAACCTAAAATATAAGTGTGACATTTTGAAGCTACAAGAACATGTGAAATCATTTTGCTCTGATGTACTTATTGAGAGCAGCATTGAACTGAATACTAATCTTGAAAATGAAAAAAACACCCAAAAATGGCACTGTGAATGTGTGTGCTTAACAGTGGAAGAACAAAATACCCAGTTTCTCTGACTTAATAAGTGTTTCTCACAAAGGAATGTGGGACTCACTGGACAAATTCATCCACTGAAGGAAGGAGGAAAAAAAGAAAAGGAAAGCTCTGGTTGTTTTCAAAAGCAGCACTGCTTCTTTTCAGTGCATGTAGTTTTCGTGTTTTCATGCTACAGTTCTTTTCTGCATCATCATATTTATCTCCTGTGTTGCAACACTGCTCAAAGACAAACTGGCGATGCCGACTGCGTCATAAATCTATGCAGCTGAATTCATTAGAAACCATAACCAAGATTCAGCATGAAGCAAAAAAAAAAAACTATAGGTTTTTGGGTTTTAATCCGAAGCATTTGTAATGTAGGAGTCATAATTTAACAGCGTAGCAATTGTTGGATGGTTGAGCTGGGGTTCTGAGGATATCCAACCCACAAATCACCCACCGATCTCATAATCCTCTGCAATGCACAGTTCCATCTTCAGCTGCCTAAACAAATTGTCCACCCTCAAGTGCCTGATGCAGAAAAACATAAAACAAAGCCTAGTGGCAGCAAGAGTCTTGAGATAAGTGAGTCCCCTACCAACTTTCCGCGCCCCTACTGTACCAGGTGAAGAGCAACGCCAGAGCATTAAATGGTCTCCAACTAGAGATTAAACCGCAGCTTTATTTCTCCCAGCGCAGTCTAAGTATCTGCAGCTTAAAGCCTGACATCATAAAACTAACAACAAGCATCTGAACCTATGCATCTGGCCCGCGTATAACGCAGACCCTGTAAAAACTCAAGTGTCTTGGCTGCTCTGTTCTTCAGTTCAGAGACCTGGCATTTTCAAACAGTGCCGACTTTTATGACACTTCCATTACATAACTTCCTCACTGTCCACAATGACAACAAAGAGTGTGTAAAGTTAATGTTCTGAAACGCAAACAAATTCCTGGGAAAACCAGTGTTGAAGCAGAAACCAAGTGAAAAGCAGATTTAAGAGCAGAGAGGGGAAAAAGAGAGACAAATGTCATCCAACCATGCAGTACAACCTAAATCCAAAACAGAATAATTAGCCTGAATGCATGAAGCTGCAGCACTGCTGGATGAGGCAGATTTAAAATTTCAGAGCACATATTAGGGCTCCAACTAATGACGATTTCTTATTATTGATTATTT
Organism: Scomber scombrus; assembly: GCF_963691925.1. NCBI lineage: Eukaryota > Metazoa > Chordata > Actinopteri > Scombriformes > Scombridae > Scomber > Scomber scombrus. The sequence goes on along the minus strand of NC_084975.1, from coordinate 18,484,496 downwards.
TCTCGATTAATCGATAAATTGATTTGTTTGTAAAACGCTAGAAAATAGTGAAGAATGACCATTAATAAATTCTTCAGGTTAAAGGTGACGTCTTCAGTCTAAAATCCAAAAGGTACCCAGATTACCATCATGTTTGACAAAGAAAAGCATTAAATTGTCACATTCAAGAAACACAAACCAGCTAAGTTTTTGGAATTTTTGCTTAAAAAACCACATCAATGACTAAAATGATAGCTTCCGATTCATTTATTGTCAATTGACTGATTTATTAACTGTAGCAGCTCTAGCACAAATCTAATTTGGAGTTTGTAATGTCACACAGAGGAAAAGTGAAATGTGTCAAATGTGTAGAGGCATCTTCATTCATCGTTGTGTCTAGACAGGCCAAACACCTCGGGAGGAACCAGTGTCAGAGCAAGGCCATATATCTGACACTTGAATCCACAATGTAAACCAGATCCATCACAGTGGTACTGCCTTACTGATAAGACAAGCAGCACAACAGACATCACTGTGCAAAGTTAGTCAAATAACCGTTCAGTGCCTCTTAGAACACTTAGAATAGCTTATTGAGATGTGCACAGGACGCTGTGTGTGTTGCATTTAAACAATTCAATTCTAGCGTCGCAGACACTGACAGACACTCCACCGTGACTTTTAAGATAATTATTGGCTGTCTTAAAATCCAATCAATAGCTGCTCCTTACTCATTAAAGTTTAATAATTCTTTATTTATCTCTATGAGCTGATGCTGCCATCCTTTCCCAGATCATACTGCTGATAATTCTGCTATGAAACTATCCTGACGACACCATTACAGACAAATTGAAACTCCTCACTGAAAGGTTCACAGGGATAAAAATGTCCTCAGCTTCACTTAAGTCTGTTGGACCTGCGTTCACCCTTGAAGCGGAGTGTAAATCATCTACCGAGCTAACAATCAGGCCCTCTCCTGCCAGTCAGTGGAGAGTGTCTGTCTGCGTTTCTCTGCCTCTGTTTACTCTGCTGGGTGATACAGAGTGTGCATTCCCCGGCACTGGCTCCCTATGGTCTGCACGAGCTGCACTTACCCTGCAGGCAGTGAGGGCTTGTTGTCTCGGCAGTAATGGACTGCTGAAGGGAGCGTTTCAACATCAGGTTAACAGGAATTACAGGCCTAAAGCTTGGCTTGGGCCTGCAGGGCAAAGGAAACGCCCTCCGAGAGAATGGGAAGAAGAGGAATGACCCCACAGATAAGGCTGAGCTCTGGAGATGTGTGTGGGATGTTCGCTCTAGAGACGATCTATAGCTCATGAGGTGCTTACAAGTATAAAGAAAAACCGTTTGTGAAATATAAGCAAAGAGGAGTCCGGAGCCAGTGCAGGGAAAACTATCCCATTACATTTATAAAACGTCCATACACTACCTGAAATTAGACCTGCTTTTGTGTGTGTGTGTGTGTGTGTGTGTGTGTGTGTGTGTGTGTGTGTGTGTGTGTGTGTGTGTGTTTTGGAGGCAAAAGCATTTCTGTTGCCTGTGTAGCTCACTACTTGCATGTGTGTGGCCATTTTCCATGTACTGAAACCCCCCTTCCAAAGTTTTCTTAAGATTTCCACACTCTCAAATTGCTCGTGTCTTTTTAAAAAGCAAGCGGGAATCAGGTGGGTTAACATGTCAACAGTTTACAATTACAGTTCCGTCAGCTCAAAGATCCAACAGATCATCACCATGGGTGATTCACAAATGAATCACTGTATTTAAAAGACAAGGAGATTACCGGTACATGTCTCCATGGAGAAAAAGGAAGTGTAATTACATGTAGGTTACAAAATAGGTTTTATTTGTTCTGCTTTTTTTTCTTCTGTAAAGGTCTCCACGGACTCACCAAACAGACAGTGAAACATATGGCTACATGGCTCGGTGGCCCCCAAGAGCAGGAACACACTTGAAACACGCAAGCCTACATATGTCACTCTCGCAATGGCTTTTTGTGTGACAAGGTGAATTATTCATGCCCCAAGAGCAGGGGGAATACATCACTATGTATCGCACCGCTTCAAAGTTTCAAAGTTTTTTATGAGCGGCCTTATTTCTAGAGCGTATATACTGTATAAACAAAAGCTGGTGTGCCGACAGTGAATCAGCAGTCTCGGCGACTGCACAGGCCTGGGGTTGGGCCGCTTTTGTGCTCTGCCAATGCTTACATTAGTTTGAGAAAAGCTCAAGCTGCTCTAAATATTCTCCTTAACGCATCCATCTCGGTGCGGAACTGAATGGACGCATTCCAGGAACTGGACCACTGGCAAAGATCAACTCTGTGAGTGGGTTGTGTGATATCTGGTATCCTAACAATCTAGAGTTGAATATATATTTTTATTGAATTAAATTCTTAAACCCTTAAGTAAGGTAAAAATATATATTTTTTTGTTTCTCAAAACTTTCTTATTGGCAGCGCCCATGTTGTCCAGTAATGCTTTTGCACAAATTAGCTAGATGCAAATGTTTTTTTTTTGTTGCCAAATGTATTCAGACATGGCAGCTCTGTCAACGTTGCTGTGGACAAAGACAAATCATCTGTCGCTCGCTTAATTTAATCATCAGTCCTCATTGAATTATTCAATATAATATGCTAATTGGCTCCACAATGACCAACAAAATGCTAGTTCTATACATCAGAATAATTAAATTGGATAGGTACACAGAGGAGAGCTTAATTGCCATATAGTCGAGGTGGATCTTTTTAATTAGAAGTGAAAAATCTGGCAAATTAGACTCTGTAATCAGCCTATAAATTGTCGTGATGGGGGTTGACTGTGACTGAGAGTAGATAAATGACATATCAGAGGTTTGAGATTGAAGCTGTGGCTGCTGTCTGCGTGTGCGTCAGGCTTAACATAATCAGAGCCCAGCCAACTGTGGCATGGCTAATCAGGGGCCCGGTAGACGGGCCATGCATGACAGCCAATTACACAGCAGCCAGGTCTGCTGCATCACATCCTGCTCACTTCCATGGAGCTCCCTAAGTAGTTGTATCAGCGAGGCCAGCACGATGCCCTGCTTTACCAGAAGGGAACAATGGGTCACTCTGTGTGACAATAGACGACACACAGACCGCAGGCAGGAAGGTGCCAAGGCATGAATTTTTAAACAGGTGCTTTTTGTTACAACTACAAAACTACACCCTTTTTCTGACAAATAATACATGAGAGGAAAAATAGTAATTACTAAAGTGTGCTGTCTCAACAGACGACTAAAAGTATTAAATACAACATGTACTGAAACGATTAAACAATTAGTCATTTGACAAAATGAATCTATGACAAAATGAAAGCACCTTTTCAATATCAAACATTTAAAAAATTTAATGTTTTTTACAGTTGGCCTGACAAAATAAAATAATTTTTAGAAAAAACCCCCACCTCATTTGTTAATTAAAATGATGAATCTGTTCAAACTTTTGTTATTTCCTGTTGTGCACTAATGTTAACTTAAAATGCATTAAATCTGTTCACTTACAAATGTAGGAAATGACATCTGCCCTCAGATGCATTTCTAAAACAAAACATCTTTATAAATAAATGTCATTCTTGAATCAAAATAATACTCAACATACTGAAATACAAAAAAATATTGAAAACACAAGCTTGCATTTCCCCATCTGATGCTGGAGCAAAAAAACAAACAAAAAACAATTGGCCCATAGTTGAACCTTCTTGCTGACCCCTGTCACACACTGAATGAGTAAAAAAATGTGGCGAAGAAATATACTTACAAATTAATTATATTAATAATAAAAACATTGGCAGAATCAACAACAAAAACAATTCTTATTCACAACTGTAACTGAAACTAAATATATATTTGGTTTGGAGAGGTTTGATTTTGTTGAACTGATAATCATGAATTCACTGCTGTGCAGTGCAGATTCAAGCTGCATTACCTGGTTGTCAGGGTGGTTGACGGTGAAGTATCCGACACAGATGATGACTTCATGGAGCAACTCTTCAGAGGAATGCTGAGTACAGTACCAGAGCAGGGAGCTGACAACATGTCGGAAAGCAAGAGACAAACCCTCAGCTCCTAGAACAGACTGAAAGATCACAGATGAAGTATGTCAGTGTGTGTCGCACTAAATTATACATAAATGGCTGTGACTGTGAAAACAAAGGCCTCAAAGCAATAACAATGCAAAGTAATAAAGCATTATATATGTTTTGCTGGTGGAAACATACACAGTGTAAGTGTATAAGCAACTCAGACGGGGTCCCACCATAAAACACCCTAAACTCGCTCAGAAATGAGATGCTAGGAGCACTTCACAGACAGTATTTATTAAACATGTCAGTGTGACAAAGCACCATAAGATCATCACAATCCCTCTGAAAGTTTGAACTTGTTAGCATTGTAACATCTACAGACACAACACCTGAGGAGCTAAATTATATATTCAGGCCTCATGACCTTTTAACACAGGCAACATATCCATCAGACTCATTGCATCATGTTAGCGGCTTTCAAGCAGAAAAAAAGCGAGTTCATCTAACTAAATTAATAAATAAAATTTGAACAGACAAACAGGGAGACCACAAAGCAAGGAGGAAAGCTTTGGCATTTCTGGTGTGAATCCTTTTTTCCCAATTATTCATTGCAGCCAGGGTTAAACACACATTCTTTTGACCACTGGCCAAATAGCTTGTGAATGTTCAAATTTTAACAGCCACTCAATAGATTACCATTGTGTTTTTGGCTAGTGACTGAAGCAAATCACTTGCATATTTTATCAGCATTTGGCTGGTGGCTGGTGTTAATTTTAAGCCCTGGTGGCAGCATATTCTGCCAAAATGCAACCACTGTAAAACCCAGTTATTTATACTGCATTCGACCCTTTTGGAAAGCCCTTCTGAACATATTACTGCAGGCTGATGCAGCAGCAGAGTGAGTTAACTGCCTAGATTCTCATCATCCATCCACTGCGATGCGTATTAGCCTGTGCTGTGAGGTAATGTGAAACACAAGGTGATTACAACTCTGAGCCAAAAAAAAAGGAACATTATTTAAAATGTTCATAAAACTCAGGCAGTGAAATGCTTTCATTCCAGCTGTTTTGAGTTGCCCAAATGTGGCGGGTCAGTGAGAGGAAGCTGCTTCAAAGTAATTACCGCAAGACATTAAAATAATTAACAACGTTCTCGCTTGCTCTCGTGCCTTTCCGTCTACGTGGTGACTTGGCACAGTGAAGCTGTCGCCCTCTCCTCCTCGGGGTGGGTAATGTACTACCCTGCATACAGTGCTAATCACTGGCGCTCCATCCTTACTGCTGATCTACTGGGCTTTGTTTGACCCTCACAACTGACCTGGGGTCAAAGGGCAACTATGTTTATGTCCACAGGTCAGCTTTGTCCCGAGGAGAGTAACTCCTCTTCTAATAGTTCTTAACAAAGGAAATGCATCAACCTGATTATGTATACAGATTTATTAAATCAAGGGACAATAATTAAATATTTGCGGGCATCTTAATGATATCCCGCTGATAGTAATAAAGTACAAGTCGTTAAATTACTCTAATACCAATAACTTAACACCAAGTTACCAACTATTCCTCCAGCAAACCATGTATTGTAAAAATCATTCGTCAGACTCTGCATAGAATAATTCATCTACAATACAGACAATATGCTCCATCAGATGCACAGCCGAAAAAGAAATAAAGATCTTTATCTAACATGCAAATAGTGCTGGATCTATACATTTTTTTATTTGCAAAAAGTGAAAACTATATACTAATAATGTGGATACCTGGAAGGCAGATAGGTCAAGCAGGGCAAAACTGTTGAGGAAGCGGATGCCTTGCAAAGCCACCTGGATGACCCCGGGGCCATAGGGCTCCTGACTCTGGGATGCAGACTCTGGTGAGAAACTGTGCAGCAGGATACAATACAGGGTGTGCACCACTCCCACCAGGTCTGTGGACTGCAGCAGAGCAGTCAATCCAGTCGGGTCCTGGCGCTTATTGTCAAATATACTGGGAGCACTGAGGAGGACAAAAAGGGGAAATATCTGGTCAAGAAACACTGAAAAGAACAATTTCTTCATTTCAGCCTTTTTACTGCTGTTGTCATGAAACCTAAAAACCCCTGAACCTCAGACTGAAGATGCAAATAGCAGTCTAACAGTCTACACCTCAGCAGCTTCTAGATTTACTGAGCAAACAATGGTTTAGAGAGAGACTTTACATTTAGATTAAAGATGCTACTTTGTTAGCGCTACTGTATTCTGTGTCTTAAATGACTGCTGCCTGAGAAAAGAGCACCAAGTTCAAAATGTGCTCCACATTGACGTGTTGGATCACAGCTGTCTCTGTCTTAATTTGTGACGTAATCGCTAAAATATACTGTCAACCAGTTTGATCAAGATTCAACTACAGTAAACATAGTAATTCCATGACGTGAAGCTCATGGCAGAGTGACTTCAAGTTGGCAGATTGTATTGAGCTGCCTGACACGGTGCTTAGTCCTTCAGCACATCTGAGTCAAAGTGATGTATTTGTTTAGCTTCAGCAAGATGCCAACCTGCTGGATACACATACTGTATTTAACAACAAAGCCAGGTATAATGCTGGTTAGAAAGAGGAGGTAGCAGCTTTCTTTCAATACAAGCTTGACAGTACAGAGAAAAGGCTCTATTCAATAAGCCACAAACCTCACCAATGACTTAATTCCCTTTTGGCATTAGTGCAAGAACAAGTTTCTCTTTCTAGATAAACTTCTAGCAAGAGTTTTCAGATTTGTAAGGATCATTTCTCATACTAGAAGCTAGAATTTAGGTGAAGAATTAAATCAGAAAAGATGGAGATACAGAAATTTAAGAACGGGATACAATCAGTCGCAGTGGCTGCAGGATTAACTGGACAACACAGTTTAATCCTTTTTTTCGATGAAAATACAAGAAAAAGTTCAAAGTAATTAATGCAGTAAAAGCATCTTCAGAGTTGCAATGCAGAAGGCTCCGCTTAAAAGTCACAGCTAGTACAGCGGACAATTTAAGACTACTGCAGCAGCCCTAGCTATGATTTACAGTCATGTAGAATGGAGGGTGTGTGACCTCTGGATGGAACCTACAGTGCATGCTGATACTTGATGTTAGCCAACAGGCTCTGCGTGAAATATGTTGCTAGGCAAGAACATAGCCTCCAAATGCCATTATAATCCCCTGACACAGCAACTGGCATGGCCAAAATATTCTACAAGCCCGCTGAGCATTCTGCTATATAACACATAGAGAATCTTGGCAGAACAGGACTCACAGGCTGCTGTATTGATCTTGACATTGGTCTCATTATACCTGCGATATCTGATGACAAGTTTTCTCACAGATATTTAGTGGCAAACATAGCTGTCCTCTACCATGCCAGTGTGAGGCAGCTGTTCATTGTGATAGCAGCACCTTGCAGCTGGCAGACTTCAGCCGCACACAGGGTGACTGTGAAGACGCAATGACAGGATCTGGCAGTGATGGACTGTGACATGCAAAAAGTTGAGGTTGTTATACATTTTTTTTTTAAAAGACTAAAATTGCTAAAGATTAAACATAATTAAAATGCATGAAGCTTGTTCTAGTGTGATCACATCAAAGCCTATCTAGCCTCGCTACTATGGTGGGCATTTCTTTTACTTTCAATTGAGGAGTTGTGGTGCTGATGTCCCTCGGTGTGACTGTGTGCTTAGCCTCTGTCAGCGGCGCCACTGAACCTCTCTGAGTTGAGGTCACCTTAGCACACGTGGGTGGGCTCCCCCCACGCTGTAGGCTAAGGTTTATGGTGAGTGACAGAGCACCGGGTCAAGTAGATGCCTATCTCTATCTCCAGTAACGACAGCTTAGCCAGCTAGCTGGCTGGAGTAAACGACCTGCTGGCTGATTGCAGAGGAACGCAGTCTTTGTTTGAGTAACCATGAGCCCCGTCTTTATGGATCCTTGTAACATTAAAGAAGTGACAGTAACTCACTCTCTGTCATTAGACACATAGGTGTGTGTGTGTGTGTGTATGTCAGAGGAAGATAAACAGATAGCAGGGATGTTTCATGTGTATAACAGAGTAAGAGACATTCTCACCGTCCAGTTACGACAAAGCACAACTTGCACATGCTGTGCAGCAGAGCTGAAGCTTGCTGGAGGAAAGAAGACATCTTGGGATGCTCGTCCACAGGAGCTTGGACTGAGAGAAAGCACCCGTACAGTTTGTCAATCAAACCCATGTTTACTACGTAGCTGGAAGAAACAGAAGACAACAAAAAACACATACAGTGGTTAATTGCATTTCCCCTAAATGTTAAGATAGATTTACCACGGGAGACTTCCTTAGTAAAAAAAAAAAAAAAAAAAAACTAATCTCGCCCGCGCAAACAAAAGCCTTTACTGTGCATACTTCCATGGCACTGCAGTTGAAAGCCAATACCTCACCTAAGCCCTCCACCCACTGCTATTACTGTGATATCTCCAATTTGTCTTTGTCAATGACAGGTCTCATGATCATGTTCCCTGTAGTCTTTTAGCAACAAATCACTGCTAATAGTGTCATTAGAAGGCTGCTGTGGCCCCTGTGCCAGCCCAGCACTGGGCCCTTAACAGTCTGCTGACCTGGGGCCATCTTCGCACAGCTCCAGTATGCCTGAATCTTCTTAGCTCAGGCACCATCAGGTTACAAAATAAAATCTAGAGACTACTGTGGCTGACAGTCAAGGCTTCCAAGTGGTTGACGTGGTCACTGTGAAGCCACTGTTCCTCGTCTCATCGATGCCTTGACTCATTGCTACTTTCGCATACCTTTTTTGTGAGAACTGTCACTCACTGAGGGCCTTTAAAAACAGGTGATTATGTTTCTTTTTCAAACCCCACTGCAGGTCATTTGACACTTGAACCAAGTTCCATTGTTTTGACTTGATCCTCTTCCACAGCTTTACGTGGGTTGAGAGGATCTATCCTCACCCTAACTGCTTTGTTCAGCGCCTGCTCTCTGTTTAACAACCTGCTTGGTGGTCGCACTTGCCACTTTGCGTCTCACCGTATGAACATGAATTGAAAACATTTATGACAATGATAGGGGGATAAAAGCACTGAAAGGCAAACTGAGGAACTGTTAATGAGAGGAAAGGAAATGGTGATCTCCTTTTTATGTGATAAATAGGTTGGCATAATGGGAGAGTGTTGCAAAAGCTCAAAATGTTTTGATCTTTTGTCCTTCCTCACTAGCACATACATTATACAAGGCAGTTGAGGTAAATTTTCTGCTCGTACTTGGGATTACCAGTCTGACGACACCATTTTTCTCAGGCCCTCCCCTGTCTCCAGGGTTACGACTAGGTCAGTGGATGAGAGTGGTGGGCCTGTGCAGCTGCTCCAACCAGATGAATCATGGCTTGTGGGAGGGATGGTGGAAAGACTGCACTCTTCCACAAGGCTTCATCAGGCCGGGCCTGCCTTTCCTCATAGCCCACATTTCTCCAACACAGCCTGACTCCTACAGTCCAGACCCACACAGCTAGCTCGAACGCTAGGTTCAAGGGGACTTTTCAAAGCTTTGGAAGTGCTCTTTGTTTATGCTACTTTGTGGCCCCCCTAGAAACTGATCTTACTTGAAATGTGGCACTGAATGTGTGGAAAAAGTACAAGCTGGAAAGATGCCAGAACACACGCTCATTCTCACACTACTCCCATTTTAACAGGACACCACTTGGATAATTTCCAAGAGATTTGACATTTTGTCAGCCTATTCTTTACATAAGGCACGCTGTTGAGGAAATCAGAGGTTGACCAACTCTCAACCCAGTGAAGAGGAGCGTAGGAGGGTTGTGCTAAAGAAGGTAAAAAGGTCATGAGATGAAATAACGAGGTGCCATGAAGGAGGAGGAGAGAAGTGTGAGAAACTACCTGATTAGGTCTTGTGTACGAGTGTTGAAGGAGTCTGTGGCAGAGCTCTTGACCTTGGCATCTGGGGAGGAAATCCATGTGTTTTCGCCTTGTCCAGACTCAGAGATATGTGGCCACAGCGACCCCAGGATGGTAGCTATGGTCTGCAACAGGCCTGTGGTCAAACCCTCAAAGACCTGTTTGCTCACACTGCGCCCAAAAATGGATTTGTCCTCATCTGGGACATAAAGCTGCAAAAATGTAGGGAAAAAAAGAAAAAAGACTTATTACAAAGTACAATACATTTGTGTCATGTGCTCCTTTCTCTCATCCTTCAGTAAATACTTACAAACTGCAGTAGAAATCTACCAGCATCCGAATTAAATTAAACAATATCAACAAGAGTGTAAGCAGACAAAAGATAGGTCAATTTAGCCTCTGTACAAAAAGCAATTCTATTATTGAATGGACAGCACACTATACATGCCCAGTTTTAGTTACACTTAGTACACTTTAATGAGTTATGATTAATCATCTTTAGTCCATAATAAGTAGATTACTTATTTGGGACATAGTAGCGGTTTGAGCCACATCCTAAGCCACACAAATGACAAAAAGCTAGTGGTTAAGGCATAGGTTAAGATGTACTATTAACCAGCTACATGATGACAAGATGGAGGCCCAGGTAAATAAAACAAAACAAAATCAACAGCATGGTCAGAAGAGCATTTTTTTCTCATTTGTATTTGAGGAAAAATTTCAAGACAGACAGAAGCAGAGCTTTAGGTTTAAAATATAGTGCTGCTGTTCAACATGCAGAACCTTGCAAAGATAAAACCTTCTCATTTGGTCTAATGGTTGGGGTGAATTCTGACAGCATCGGTAAATCCACCGACATTCTCCACAAATCTAATTAAAAGGGGACATGCTCATATGGCAGCACAACCCCCAAAGTCTTACTCTATTGCTCACATACACGCATACCAGCACGTAGACGTGCATATGCCTAGGCACAGTCAAACTACTAAAACATGCTGACAAATGAAACGTGTATTAATACCTTTTTTTGGGTTGTAAATTAAATCACAACTCATTAAGGAGGAGTGAGAATGAGTATGAATAATTGTTCTGGCCAATAATCTGTGTACACATGGATTGTCTCCTGCAGTGCTGTTGGATATGTCAGTCAGCAGAGCAGCTGCTGGGATATGTTTTATATAAACTGAAGCATACAGGCTAACCTCTCCCTGTGTGCCCCGAGGAAATATGACTGCTTTGGATTGGAACTCAGCACTGGAGAAGTAAGCCCCAGTAGAGTTCATGCATGTACCACAACCCAGTGCTTGTGCCTTGTCCTGTCTGTGTTGTGAGTGTAGGCGGCCCCAGCTAGCCGCCACCGTTAAGATGTTTGGAGTGGGCTGATGTTTACAGCCCTTCTTACAGAGTGCTGAGGGATATGGGGCTGACATGTCGCCGCAATGCAGCCTGCCTGCCTGCCTGCCTGCCTGCCTGCCTGCCTGAGCTCTCACATTCTCTCAGTCAGGAGGCATCTATGGAGCGGTTGGGCAATGGTTTGTTACTTGCTTGGCTGGTGTGTTGCTCTGTCTTTTATTAACACCTTAGTAGGAGCAGACACCACAAAAAGGCAGAACTTTCCCAGTGGTCACAGCACTGCATGTCAACAGATGTATTTAAAGCAAAACAAGGAAGGGTTAATAAAAAAGCAGTTTATATGTTGGAAAGATGGAAGTAAATTTTATTGAAATAATACCTTTTGTACAAACTAATTAAAACACATTAAATCTCTTTGCTTCATTTATAAAACATTCTACTTTTTATGGCAAATTAAATCAGCCATTTGCTGGGGTGCATAGACTTACTGTTAGCTGATGTAGGAGCAGGTCCATGAGGAGCGCAATCTTGTTGCTGAACAGCACATAGGAGCAGTTGAGAGGGCAGCAGGAACATGCCAGGTAGTAGGTATTTACAGCAGCACAGAGAGATCTAGCAAAGAAGATGAGAAACTGTTATTAATCACACATTAAGAAAAAAAAGAGGACAAAAACAAAACCTCAAGGCAGGCTGCTACTCCCCTCGCGATTTGTTAAAGAAACACCACTACTGGGATGGAAATGAGTAGCCCTGGGCACTGACGAGACTATCTGCAGTCATCAGGAAACCAAACACACTCTCCTGTATTTGTGGTTCCTTAAGGGTGTAGTTTGTCTTCACAAGTCAAAAGCATATCTCACTGACAGCGCGAGAAAGGAAGCCGATTTGAGGAATAAAAACACTCATATCAGCTACTTATGTGGAGACTCCCCTCACTAGAGCCACCTTCAGAGGAGCTGAGCGCAATCTCAGTCCCATCTTGGCTGAGATGCTGCAGCATTTCCGCTGGAGAGATAAAACTATTCCTCTCAGCAGCTCCTCATGGCCGCCAGGCAGCCCCAGGCAGCGGCCAGCGCTCAGCCAGTCAGCGTGCCTCTGTATTATGTCTGCTCTGAAACAAGCCCCAGAGAAGATTAATGCCTCCGATAACTGACCAATCGTTCTGCTGTGACTGCTACTCCCCCTCGCCTCCATTTCATCAGTTAATATTTTCTGACAACTGTATATTTTAGCCATTGGCGGGATGGCGTGTCCTATCTGCTTGCTGGAAGAATGGAATCTGCCTCTCCAGTGCCTAAAGTAGGCCATGTTTATTTCAACTGGTAAACATTTTGATATCTACCGAAACCTTCACATCTGCTGTGCGTTTTCAGTCAAACCAAGCTGGCATAGTAAATGAAAATAGATTAGGCTGAGGCAGACCCAAGTCTGTCAATAACTTCCTCTATTCTTTGCTCTGCATTTGCTAGAAGGCAGATCAGTCGTTTCGCCATATCATTATTGACATTGCAGTGTAAAGCTGTCAAACATGGAATGTGGTGTTAATGTGAGAAGCACTATATTTTCAGCGATCGGACAGAGTCCAAATATGACATCAAAACTTACTTCTGTCCACCTGAAAACAGTAACACTAACACACAGCAGAAACATTGCTACTGTGCTGTATGGCAGCTACATTGACAATAATTTTATTAAAGCATAAAGACAGTGGAAAACATTAAGCCATAATGGTTAAGTGCACTGATTGAGAAGCCTGTGTGGAGCAAGAAGTGAGGTAACATGATAACCCAACCCAACCAAACTATGCTCTGTGTGCAGTTATCCAGCCTCACGACTATGATTCCCTAGTAAACATTGGACAAATATCAGCTTCTGTGCAACCGCTATTAAGAACAGAATTACTGAAACAACAACTCAAGTACTTTTTCCGCTCAAAAACTATTGTAAAATTACATGTTCCACACAGATTAGGAAACTTAAACTGTGGTAGCTGCCATGCACATTCCCTCAAAAGGACAGGAGTTACTTTAGTTGCCTTAGGTCACCATCATGTTATTTAAGATCATGCCCCTGTTGAGTTAAGTAGTGCATAGTAGTAAGGATATCATATGACCTATCAGAGATAAAATGACTGGGCAGGACTGACTAGATTACTGTCAAAGAGCTGTTACAGGACATCAAGATAAAGTTCATCTTGGTCAATGGTAGCATTCAGGTTACACCTATGAAAACTGAGATTTTGTGCTTTTGTCCTGCCAATTAAGTTGTATTTTATGCAACAAAGTATAGCTGGGAAGCAATGGTGTCACTGTTGCATTTTCTGTAGAAAAGCTTCAATCATTCTTGGAATGCAGCCATACACACACTAAATTGTGTGCAATTGGATATTCAACCATTACTTCAAGGTATGAAAAAGGTAGTAGTCTACTTTGCACTCTGAACCTCTCATTAAGATTAAGGGATGTTTTAGACGGATTGGAAAAGCTGTGCAAAATGTTTTACTTCATTGTTTAGAAGCACTAGTATGTTCTGATTATATAGAAATGTAATCTGTTACATAAATTAATGTTCACTCCGGCATTAATTGTAGTAACTGGCATAACATTTGCAAAACTAATGACATTCTCATGAGCCTAAGCTAAACATTAGCATGGTAACATTGTCATTGTGAGCATGTTAAAATGCTGACATTAGCCGATAGCTCACAGCACCGCTGTGCTGAAGTATGCCTCACAGAGATACAGTACAAGCATGGCTGTTTTCACAGGGCAGTTGAGCCATAAACAATTGTTTGTTTTGTAGTGTTATAACTTTTAAGTGTTGCTCAATCCAACTTTTAATCACTGTTCAACTATTATAATACAGATTTCCATGTTTGACATATGTTGCAGTTCTTTAAATTGTTATTCTTTAAACTGCTCCACAGCTCACACAAAATTTACCAAAAGTTTAGAGGTTACTTTAAAATGTGTTCCATTGCCCTTGCAAAGTAGTTTCTCTTATCTTTTGAATTGTGCAGTATAATGAATATATGCACAGATGCATTGGGCAATGCACATCATAGTGTTCACTTGATTCAACAAATAGCATAAACAAGGAAAATAATATATATTAAAAAAAAAAAAAGGAAATGTAATAAAAAAATAAATATCCACAAGTAGTAATACACAACAGTGAAATAGGTTCTTTTAATTAATTCGATGCAAGGTATGGCTGTATTCTCTCTCCTTATTCTAATTAAAATCACTTCACTTCTGGCAATACAGGTCTGGCCTTCTGGCTTCAGAATCGACTCACTCAACTGCTCATGTAATGAGCATGCAATTGCTTTGTAACACAGCTAATCAGGCTTGTCTTTGGTCATCTCTGAACAAATGAGGAGCCTGTCAAAGACATGGCTGAGTTATGCCCTTACACCAGCTTGTACAATGAACCATCACAGTGATCTGTCTTTGGTTTCCTCCCACCTAATTGAGCTTGATGAGCATGACACCTGATAGTTCGCCCTCTTTGGGAATCTCACCATCTCAATACCCCTCCATGACAGCTCCAGCCAAAGATTCTGAGGAACAATTTGGTGAAGTGACACACCGTGCTGTCTCATGTTGCACAAAAACTTTGTGGGGACTGATGTGTGTCTTTTTATCTAAGCAGACAACATTCCTCCACCTACAACACCATGTGATTCTGATTGTTTCTGATTGTTTCTCACAAAATGCCTACAGCTACTATCCATCTTCATCTTCAATCCATTATCAATCCTTCAACAATTCTGTTCTGAAAATAGAAGTTTTAACTGGTGGACTAACCCATGGACTGATAAAAACTGGAGATCGAGAGAGAAAGTAAGGTGCAAATAATGAGGGATGTAATCTGCACACCTATACTAAACAGCTTAACCTCACAAAGCTATGGAATACCATTTTACCTGTGGGGCTATTCACATTCACACACAGGGATGGAGCACACCTGATCCTGTCTCACCCCTCCCTCCCGTAGCTCTCTGGGGCTCAGCCTGGGTGGCCAACAGGCCTACGCATGATAAGATGGAGGCTTGGGGGGGGGGGGCACACGTCCAACCTCTGTAATTAAACCCCTAATATTAAAACCTCAAGTTCAAAACCTGATAAATAAGAACCAACTATTCATGAAAGTAAGAATTTACATAGAAGATGGCTTGAAAGAATCCTGATTTCACTCCCTGGTTCAATTTCCAGCATAAAATGAGATTTAAAAAAAACATGCTGTTTCCCCAGCAGGGAGATGTATGGTTATGGATTTTCTCGATTTTTCATCATAAAAAAACAAAAAAGGACAACAAAGATTGTAAAAGGCTCTTTATGCTTTTTGTCACTGCCTTGCATTATCTACCCTGAGATCTGTGCTCCTCAACCTGAGTCTCACATTTCTCGCCCTCTCTGTGCGTTTCCTATGTGCGCTGTCAAGCCTGACTGGAGCAACGCTGCAGAAATCTGACCAGCTTCCAGATCAGGTTGAGTCCCTGCCTCTTAAACAGGGTAAATTTGTGTTCAGGAGAAGAAAAAGAATCCTAAGCCAAAATAAAAGGTGAGGAGCAAATCCATTTCCTTGCGCTGTCAAACAATCCCTTCATTCACTTCTATCTAAATGACATTTAATTTGATTCTGCTGTTGATCTCTCCGATACCCTGAGTGCTTCCAAGACATCTACTCTGGCTGTTGTGCCACACTGGCCAGGTATGAAGCGGGGCAGGGAAATCTGATGAGCCGTCACACAGCATCACGCTCATGAGTACACACACACACACACACACACACACACACACACACACACACACACACACACACACACACACACACACACACACACACACACACACACACACACACACACACACACACACACACACACACACACACACACACACACAGTGGAAAACATCCTGAAATAAAACCACAAGTAGCAGGGTCTGATTTCACAGGATACACCAGGTCAGGTCATGTGAGAGGTAGACAGACAAATTGGGTTAACACGCATATCCAAGGACTCCTAAACCCCCCCTTTTGAAGATTACCTGTTCAAGTTGCCATCATAGCTCTACCGGTCTTATTAAGGCAATTCAAATGGTCAATGTACTGTATGACCGAGTTGTAGACTTTAAAAATACATTTTTGGTGTCTGAATGTCACAGACCAGCATCTCTATTCTTTCAGTACTTGTTTTTTCAAAGCATAAGTAGCGTACAGATGGAGCCTGTACTACTGGGACTATTACAAGCAATTTACACAGTCAAGTCTTTCTTCCTCTTCTCTCTTCAGTGACCCCTATTGGAAGGCAGAAGGACAATTCATCTTCAATCTAAATACCTGCACTGTGCAGCTAACCATCATCTAAGTCACTGGTTTTGGGTTTTCAAAACAGAGGTACAAAAGAGGGATGCACCCACACAATGGAGAAAAAAAAAACAACAGTCGGTCACTATCTTTATGTCTCCCTTACTAGTCAGTAACAGTTATAAGTGACAACAACTACATAATAATGATGATATATGCTAAGTATAATGGGTAAGATTTTATGATCCTTTATAGCTTCTATTTAAAAGTCCACTTAATGTTCACACAGCACAAGTGGTGTGTCACACAGTATGACACTACTTATATTCAATAATAAACCTGAAAAAAAATGTGTAGATTAATTGATCAAAAGTAACCTCCAACTCCAAGTGCACCCTTCGGGTCGGGGATGAGATCCTTCCCCAAGTGGAGGAGTTCAAGTACCTCGGGATCTTGTTCACGAGTGAGGGAAGGATGGAGCGGGAGATCGATAGGCGGATCGGTGCGGCGTCTGCAGTAATGCGGGCTCTGCACAGATCCGTCGTGGTGAAGAGAGAGCTGAGCCGAAAGGCGAAGCTCTCGATTTACCAGTCGATCTTCGTTCCTACCCTCACCTATGGTCATGAGCTTTGGGTAGTGACCGAAAGAACGAGATCGCGGGTACAAGCGGCCGAAATGAGCTTCCTCCGTAGGGTGGCTGGGCTCTCCCTTAGAGATAGGGTGAGAAGCTCGGCCATCCGGGAGGAGCTCGGAGTAGACCCGCTGCTCCTCCGCGTTGAGAAGAGCCAGATGAGGTGGCTCGGGCATCTAGTTAGGATGCCTCCCGGACGCCTCCCGGGTGAGGTGTTCAGGGCACGTCCCACCGGTAGGAGACCCCGGGGAAGACCCAGGACACGCTGGAGAGACTATGTCTCTCGGCTGGCCTGGGAACGCCTCGGGATCCCCCGGGAAGAGCTGGACGAAGTGGCTGGGGAGAGGGAAGTCTGGGTTTCCCTGCTTAGGCTGCTGCCCCCGCGACCCGACCCCGGATAAGCGGAAAGAAGATGGATGGATGGATGGATGGATAACCTCCAACTCCCATATGAGAATATTTACAGGTTTTCTCAGCCTTCTATGACAATAACTGAAATATCTTTTGGGTTTGGCCTGTTACTTGGACAAAATAAACTATCTAAAAGGCATCAATTTGGGTTAAGGCATCTTATAGATTCAACAGTTAGTTGATTATTCAAGAAAATTAAATCGGCACATTAATCAGTAGAGGAAATAAGTAATTGCTCTACTTAATAAAAGTGAGATATAATTAATAAATATAATAAAATGAATAAAGTAAAAAACAAGTAGTTGATGAAAAACAATGTGCATTTTGTGAGATATCATCTCTTCGGCTGAAGTTAATGACAGTTGCTGCATAAGCCCTGATCTAGACATTCCAGTGACCACAGGGTTACACCAGGACATTAGCAGAGGCTCGTAGAGGAATTAGCTCATTAATGTAACGGTAACAAGATGGAATCAGCCTCCCTGGGGCTAGATATGGCAAGACCATCTCTGCAGCTGCCTTTTTTTGTAAATCACTCTGCTTATCTGGTAGGAGGAGCTGATCAATACACCAGCATCACTGTAAACAGATAATGTAGCGCACTCTGGGGCTAGCGTCTGTATAGCAGCCCATTAGGCCACACAGCCATCCAGATGACGGATAGTGATAAGCAGACAGCCGGCCTGCATCTTTGTGTTGCATCTCGTCACCAGCTCCCGACTCCACTGACCTGACTGAGCTAAATCACATGGTTGAAGTGTGACCTCTCCTGCATTTAATATGGTTTTCAAAACAGGAAAAAATGTACTCATGTTTGTTTGAATATAAATGTGTCTGCATGTGGATTAATATAAAGTTTTGGCTGCATACAGAGTTGTGGCCTTTATAGCAGGTTTGATAAGGTATATTTACAAGCTAAAGATCAAGCTATTTAAATCTACACTGCAGAAAATAGTGTATATACGTGGTCATGGTGAATATCTGCATTGGGCTGGATTGATTGTGTTCATCAGGGGCTTATCTCCAGTTCAGCTCTCTGCTAACAGCTGGCAAAGCTCTCAAGGGTCTGGCAGTGATAGCAGCACAGGACTGACAGGCAAACTGGAGGACTGAGGAATCAAGCTGGATTCTGAAAATATCCAATAAGGTGACTGCTGTTCATCTCATGCTGGTGTAAAAATCCCCTGCAGAGAAACCTGTTTAGCCACAGGAAAGGTTTAGTTATGAAAGAGCGCCAATTCAAGGCCCTTTCTTTTATCATGATTCATAACTCAGCCCAGTTTGACTGGACCGGTACACAGAAGATAAAACACATCGGTCTAATCTTCACCTCCTGTTTCTGTACAACACTATGTCAAGAAGGTCTCGACAAAGTATTGTGTGTATTTAAGCTATCACATCATCATGCACCTATGTGCAAAAAAAACGTAGCAAACAAATGTTGTGTACAAGAAGACAGTGTCTCCATTTAAGTTAATAACATTTCATTCAATTCAGATGTCTCCTTGAAATTCCCGTGGATTACATTGATTGAGGAACCGAGTAAAAAAAATAATAAAAAAATCAATATACATGTGATGCCCTTTAAAAGCCTTATAAATATAAGAAGCATTTGTCCATTAGCAGAGATTCAGAGACCAGTAAATGCTAATGAATGGGAGAGCAAGGCCATTCTAGTCCATTACAGAGTCCCACTAGTGAGTATGGCAGCCTCTCTGAGGTTATCTACTGGCAGGCAAGGCGAACGCCAGACCCACAACTCAAAAATACTCTGCACTCTAAATGACAGATGGAGCACATGTGCTTTTTGTGTTTCGAGAGAAAAGAATGAACACAAATTGATTACTGAGATGGAAATGCTTTCTGTTTCTAGAAGCGGCAATGCTGTTACTCATTAATACATTTTGAGAGTATTTATTGAGATGGAGCAACTATAAACAGTTATAAAGTAGGTTAGTTGAGATTAGCTCACTCACTTTATGCAATTGCAAGAAATCACAAATAGGAAATAAAGAATTGTGTTGTAAGTGAGGTCAGTGAAAGGATACAGTCGAAGAGAAGTCATTGGTAAGACAGAATGTAACAGCTGTTTGAGGCCTGGAGAATATAGAGTAGAGTCCATATTATACAATATGGATCACTCAGAGTTATTTCACTCTTTCAGGTTTGCAAAAGAAATGCTGTGTTGTGAGAACAAAAAAAAATGAACCGAAAAATGAACACGGTTATTGTTATTTCTATTTTAAACACTCTGACTAACATTTATACATACTCACAAACTAAGTGAGATTTATGGAGAGCATGAAAAAGTGCTTATGTTTTTGCCGATGATTAAGGTACACTTCAAGTTAAATAATTGCTGTAGCCCCTTTCTGTCTTTGATTTTACATACTATTCATAGAATAATAAAAACAGGTAAAATACAGCACAAAGTCAACTTCTTTTTCTACCAGTAAATACACCAATTTAGCCTGTCCATATGAGTTTTCCTAATGTATTTGAGTACAGCCTTGGTACTAACCGAGAACACAACAGGAACATTAGATAAACACTGTGGACAGACTTATCAAAACAGAGGAGGTGATGTAAGGGTTAGGGTTAGGGTTGATAGACTTCAGCCAAAAAGGAATTTCCACCGATGCAGAAAATCACTCCACACCTTTTCCCATCCTGACACTGAACCACCTAGTCAATAAGATCACTCACTGGTCCCAATAACAACAACAACAACAACAACAACAACAACAACAACAACAACAACAACAACAGGTTAATAGAGGTCTGATCCTTCTAGTTTCAAACAGCCTGTTCAGCATTTCAGAAAACCAACTGTGCCAATCATAAGCTAAAGAGACAGCTCACCCTGCTGGTTTGAAACAGAAACTTGACTGAGTCATGACAGTAAACTGAGGGGCATAGCGATTGATTATTTGTGCTTTATCATGTTTAATCACATAGATATGCAAGATTTCAATTTGGTGACGGCACTCACTTAAGAGGAATACGAGGAACTGCGGTGGGTGTGGAAGCAGCAGCGACGACCTGCAGAATTTGTTCGAGAGCCGACAGGCCGCCGCCCACTTGGAAGGCCACTTGGTCTGCATTGTTCTGTTGAGGCAAAGACAGAGAGAGAGAGAAAGTCAGAAACAGAGCGGTATAGTCAGGGGACAATGAACCACAGGCTTGACAGAGGATTACATGGCTCTCACCAGAGGGGGAACCTCTCTTTTTCCTACAGGGGCGAGGGATTGAAATCTGAAACAAAGTGATCCCTGAAGTATTCCTGTTTAATCTCAAAAGTGCACAACCCGACTCTGCCCCACAACAGTCAAGTTTCAGTAGAAGGCAAATGCTCTGCAGGCTCCAGTTAGCACCAGGGTGGTCTCAACGAATGACCAGTCTAGGAGAAACTGAGAAAATGCCACTAGGCCAAACAAAGAACAAGGCAATTAAATAACTTTAGGAAAAAATTTAAAAATTAGGACATATTCTAATAGGATATGATAAAGAAAACCATAATCTGACCCAAAAATATCAGAATCACATCAGATCTGCTGGGAGTAAGAAAGGTGATGCACTTACATTACTTCACCTGTTGTGTCAGCATTTATGGGGATCCATGTAATCCTGTTTAGAGATTTTTCTTCAACCTTTAACACCATCTGACCTCAGTATAAGCTCCCCTCTTATTTGTAGTCACTGTAGATCAGTTTTTAGTTTTTTTTGCTGATAGACTTTTCCAAGTACAGTGTGTTTAACTAAATGGTACTTTGCTTCAGTTGGCTCTGTTTAAGTTTTACTTTCAGTTCTCTACTTCAAGAGGGGAAACATGGACATGGTAAAGTTATTAACACTTTTTGTGCCAAGAAAAAAAGAAAGAAAGCAGCTCTCAAACCAATGACATGCAAATTGTAGCTGTAAAAGGTTGCAAACCACACTGTAATTCAATAAAATTAAACATTGGACAATTATTAATACCAGAACCCTTGCTGGCTGTAATCTTTAAGACAACTGAACATGCAAGATGTAAGATAGAGCTCCTTTTCCCCTTGTAAAACAAAACCTTTGTGCTAAAAATGATTTCTGTGTACATAAAGGTTTACATAAAAGTTTTTTTTTCCATTATTTAGTATTCATGAATGAAAGCCAGTGGAAAATAAACAATAAAAGAAGTGTGACTTGCTCAGATGACAATCGTTGAGGAGGGTTGTGCCTTCCTCCAGTCAGTAAGAAGTTAAATGCACTGAACAGCAAAACGTTTCCATACAATGTTGTAATCTAAACAACGTCCAGTCAGCAGTAGGCTTGTGAGTACAACTCCAGCAAGGATATTGATAGGACTCCTTTTATAAAAGGTAACATAAAATGTTTTATCTAGTTTTACTTCATGTCACTTAATTTTACACTACTTTTTAAAAATCTCTCCTTTTTTTTTTTTTTTTTTTTAGAATTTTGATGTTTCGACATGAAAAAATGTAATGTTATACAGAACTTGTTAAGGAATTTCAAGTTTTATTATTGCTAGTTGAGTGCATTGGTTTTGTCATTCTTATGTTTGTCATGTTTCTCACTCAATTTACAATATAAAAAGTAAATACAAATGAACTACAGTCCATTGCATTAGATTTGTAAACATATATGAATAGTTAGGTCCTTCCCTCCAGTGATGACAGGAGAGAAGGGTTAGAGTAATTGGCAGTGGGTCAGATGCTGTTGCTACAGTATCTTATAAATGAACAAGTACAAAGCCAGGAGCGAGTGCTATCAGGCATGTTTGTGCCTGGGTCGACAGAGGAGAAAGGAGCGGGAGGGGAGGTGCTGATGAAGGCCGTCTTCACACGACTGCAGAGGGCCGTGTTACACTGCAGGTCACCCCTCCACCTAATGAGGTTACAGGCTCCTCACTGCTGTGACAGCACTAAAATCCAGCCACTTCACAGCGCTTTTGTTCTGCAGATGGGAAGTTGCCAACAAGCCTGAACACATACAGAGAGAAGCGCTTTACCAAATTACAGATAAGCTCTTTATCTGTCATTCATGCCTGCTGCTAAGGTAACTGCTCCTCCATTCTGGTGTTAGACACATATAAGACACACTGAGCAATCATTTAGGGTTTGGAACAAAAAAAACACAGCAATGACTTTGCCATCAAGATGATGAGAAATGCTTAGCAGCATTTGAGAAAAATACCTCCTTCTGACATTTCTATAAATTGTGTGGAGTTTCCATGCCTAATCAATTGGGTCTCAGTCACTGAGCTTGGCTTAACCCTTCTCTTAACCCTCCCATCAACACACCTACCTAAAAGCTTCTTGGCTAAATGAGAAAAGGCAGCTCTTTCATAGCAGCTTATCAAATGGTATTAAAGGGGGTAAATGGGGCCTGCCCAGTCCTGGCTGTCTCCTGTGAAAACCAGACAAGAGTCCGTGCCTTTTCTGCTCTGCTGACAGATTTATCTGTTGTGATGATGGAACAATACGGGTGAAGAGGATACTATCGTTAGGTGGTCTATGCATGCAATGGCCCACAGAAAAACAAAAAGGCACTACAGTATTACTGAAGATACAATTTCACAGAAAACAAACTGATAGAAAATAAATCTTGTTTTGCCTGATAAGAGCTCTGCAGTCAGTGAATGTTGTTCTCTGTGCAGTTGCCTTTATAAGCAAATGGAACAAGCATCTGGCAATGATATATATTTTCTACAAACCTAACCACAGAAGGGCAACAGAAATCATGTTTGTATGTAATTACAGTGACAGTGTATGTATACAGTAAGCTGAATTTGCATACAAACGTAAAAAGAAAACAATGTTTCTGTCTCAAAGGATCCGTGGGGATTTGCAAATGATGTTCTGATAGACAGTTGCAGCAAAGATCCTCCACCCAATGCTCTTAAAGAGATATTCCGACACTCGTCTGTGGTCTGACTTAAAAGTTAAATGAAGATTAGTTTTTATTTTCTACAAAGACTGGAAGCCTTGGGAAAAGATAAGGTGGACTGTAGGCAGCATTTTAAAAAGTCCTGTCCTCATAGTAAAGCTGATAGGTTTGTATGATGTTGCAGTTATGAATAAAACGTATGAGACTCCTGGGTGTATGGGTGAATTGCTACTTAATAACATAAGTAATATAGTTTTAGTAGAGTCGAAAACATATTTTTAGCCATTGTTTTATTGTGGGTCTGTCTGTTAATCGACTGGTTGGTCTGTTCTCCACTTTGGTCCTGACTGAAACATTTAAATAACTATTGGATTAACTGCTATGAAATGTACAGACATTCATGTTCCCCAGAAGATGAAGCCTGCTGACTTTGTCAATACCTAAAATTCTTCTGGGTGAAATGTCTCAACAACTGTTAATTAGGAAATGTCAGCAAGCTAAACATCAGCATGTTTGCATTTAGTTCAAAGTGCTGTTCTGCTCAAGTACATCCTCTTAGAGCTGCTAGCTTGCCTTCAGAGGCTTTCCCCCCACTTTTAGTGGGTCAAGGCACATATTTTACAGTGTTGCTTTACGACAAGGAGGACTATATTTAACCTGTTATCTGTGGTAGCTATATAGATAGCTAGATAGATTCAATATATATTGTGGTTATGGGTAAGACAACAGACGAATGCATTTCCCAAAATGTAAAATGTTCCTTTAAGTTTGAGTCCGTTGGTGGTTAGTTACACACAAACAGAAGCTACAACAAAACAAAACAACAGTAACAGAATGAGAACCTTATTTATCTTTAAAACAAAAAGGAGCCACCCCCAAAGTCTGAGCATTACGACACAAGTGAGAAGGATGGCTCCTGAATTATACAACAAGGAGAATCTTATCCAATTATTGTCCAGGGTGACCATTGTTAGCCCAGCTGATGGGAAGGCCACAGCAGCTGGTAATTCCTACAACAGTGTCCACAGACCAGCAGACCAGCAGACCAGCCAGATTGCACTTTGCAGCCTCCTCCCACCAGACACTTTAATTACAGGAGAGAGGAGGGCACTGACTCAGTTGTTCTGCTCCACCAACAGATGGACAACAACTGGCAGTTCATTAAGGACTGGCCTCAACTTTGATCTGTACCTTCAAGTCGTAAGTTCAGTCCAGCACACATAAAAACCTAACAATGAGAGGAGTATGACAGATCACCCCCTCCTTACATGAATTTCTTCATTATACAGACTTATAGAAAAGCCTGAGAGCAGTAAACAAATCACTGTGGGCCAAGTCGACTGTAAACCACAACAAGGTTGCTGGAGTAAACATTTTGAGGCCAAGCATAAACTTGTGTGTTTACAAGACATAATGGCGTATGATTTAGTAGACAGTGGGAGTGCAGGGCCAAAATGGAAATGGATAATTCTACAAACTGTGTTTATTCTATAAAATGAGCGGAGATTAATCAAAGGCCAGTGTGGTGCAAAATCAAACCTGCCGCAGAAACCACAAACAGCCTCTAGTTGTAACTAATACACCAAGTATCTTAAAACCATTTCACTCCCTGTTGGTCTTGTGGTGAAGGAACGAAAATGAGGCTGTTTGTAAACAAATTAGTCTCTGATGAGAGAATACAATTACAGTAGCTCTGTAACTTATGACTTTTCATTTCCCAGTCATGTATCAGTTATTTTTTTAATTTAATCAACTAATTATTCACCAACAAAATATCAGCTCCCACAACACAGATACATAGATATTAAAATGGCTCTAAGTAGCCAAGTCTCAGGATACATGATAACATTAGGGCTGAATTAATCTCATTTTATCAATGACATTTTTATTAATAGCGTCCACTACAGAGGTCTTAAGGATGCCTTCATCTTTATTCTGACCCTCAGTTTAAATTATTACATTTTAATGTATCTACTAGCTATAACTTTCAAATGTTGGTAGTTTTGTTTGATGAAGAACTTTAATGACTAATTTATGAAAACTGACAAATCCATTAATAGTTTAATCATGTCAGTTTACATTTTAAAGATTACTAAAACTGAAATGATTCACACCTTACTCCGCATACTGCAGCTTTAAAATAATATTAGGACTGATGCCTTTGAAAATCTTTGTTAATGGTCAAACACACAAAAACAAACAATGAAAATGTTCATATTATTGATGCAAATCCACAACACCAACTTCCTGTAAATAAACACTGTAAATAAGTATTAAAACCAACAAGAAACATATTATTTTGTTCCTAAAAGATTGAAAATTTCTTGACAGAACTAAATAGAATGCTGCTCACTTTTTCTGTCTTTGTTTGACAAAGTTCTGACACCGCTGATCTGGGCTGTATCTGTCAGTCTGCTGGAGGCCCAAGCAAGAGCCCTTGTTATCCTGCTACTCTGCCCCTCACCTACCCCCATGTCCCCAGATATAACTCCCTCCAGTCCCACTGGTCAGCTCTGACAGCTGACAATGAAAATGTAAATACAGTCTGCAGTTTTCAGTTCTCAGATCACCATGTTCCTGACAGTTCCCTACCTATCATACATGTTGGCCTTTTCTAGACAGGTTATAATTAAAAGCAGTAGTAAACACTTTGGGCAATATATAAATATAAGCACTTAATAATAAAGCTACGACAAAAAGAAAAGAGCAGCACATTGGGAAAATTACTCTTCTCAATCACATAGTATAGAGAAAAAAAAAATCAGGTTTGACACAAAATAAACAATTAGAGGCCACAGAGGGAGAAACAGACTGGGGTCAGAGACTATACGCAGCCTCAAGAGCAGGGGAGGAGTGAGGGGGTTGGGACTCAAACAACAGTGCGGGAGGGGAGTGTCGGGTGTTGTCTAAGGAATTAGCAGAGAAAGTGGAGACTGAATCAGATATGGGAGAGAAAAACAAATCTCTAGGTGAGTCAATGACATGAGAGATGCTTGTTAGGTCAAATAATCTAAACGGTTCTGACTTGAAGTGACTCAGGGGCCAGACAGCCATGCTGACGGAGACTCTATTTATTTGACTTTGTCCAGGGATTAGAGAGGAAAGTGTTCCCCAGGCTGCCTCATTTGCCAATCACGGTTCTGCACAGCTTTGGGGTGGATGTTTCTATAAGATGCTGGTGGAGTAAGACTTGACAAAACAGTTTAAATATGTGGTTTTAAAGTGAGGTGAAAGACAAAGCCAAAGCACCCCAGCAGATCCTTGATTTGCCTATTGCAGGCGACACCACTGTTGAATGGAGCACATCTCCCGTGGCCCACTGACCTCTGACCTCCTTTTGGGAGTATGTGGTGCTGAGGGGAGGAGCCCTCATGTAGTGACAGCTTGTGAGCCACTCACATCACACTAGTCTCCTCCTCTCTCCTTACAGGACGCTGTGCCACCCACAGCAGCCACCTCTTTCTTTGCCTCTCTGGGGAAATTCGTTAATAGCCACTCCAGCCGTCCCCCTTGTCACTGATGGGACACCATAATCTCTCTATCCTCACGCCCACAGACACGCACAGTGGGATGTTATGATGGTGCGAACCACAACTTGGCAGGAAATTTATGCCTCATTACAGGAAGTGGGCTGTATATTCTCCTCATCATAAATATAGTGGCAGGTGCTTTAATTCCTCCTCTCAAGTCTCAAATTGATGTGAGTTTTACTGTAAAAAAAAGGCATGCAAAAAAACCTCCAGGACAGATGTTTCAAATCAACCGAAATTATAAATGTCTGCAGTTTTATCTGACAGTTATATATATTTATACAACTGCAAAGAAGTGCAAGAAAAAAAGCTAACACTGAAAAAAACTATCTTTGTTCAATAAAGTCTTGTGCATTAATGGCATTTCATCTGGAAATCCAATTTAGCATTGTCTAAACCAGTGACATCTGAGTTGTGTCAGACAATGCTTGCTCTCGTGCTTGGAAGCTCCTCTATTGGTACCATGTGCACAATAAAAACACAGTTAATCTGGTCTTCATTAACCAATAACCACAGGCAAGTGGCTTTGGAGTAAGTGATACTCTACATCGGGAGGGTGAGACAGAGGAAGCTACAGCCAAACACAACTCATCACTGACAAGACATGCCAAAGGGCTGGCATGACCTGTGAGCTGAAGCAGGCTGTTCAGTAGACAGCCAAACAGAGGATCTGAAACTGTAACAGGCAACTTCCAACCATGCCAAGTTTTAAAAAGTACAAGGTGCCTAAAAAACCTTTGGTCCTTAATATACAGCCAAAATATTAAAATATGTATCACTACACAAAGAATAGATGTGTATCATTCAATCACATTGTTCACTGTATATACCTGTTTCTCTAAAATGCGAGAGATCTCTCCCAACGTTCGGTCCAGACCAGACACCCTGTTGTTGGCCCACTGGCCACTGTCTTGGCCTTGCAGCTGCTTCAACAGGTCCTTCACCAGGCGCTGTAACCTGAACACACAGGAGCCAACAGTTAATTCAAATCTGTTTAAATGCCACTGCCATTCTACGTCAGCCAACTTCTACCAACAGTAGAGCTGAAACTATTAGTCGATTAATCAGTAAGTTAATTGAAGGAAAATTACATTTTTAAGGTAACTATTAGACACATTGAGCCTGCCTCTTTTATTCCACCAATAATATCTTTGGGTTTTGTTCTGCTGTTTAGACAAAACTAACAATTTGAGTAGTGTTGAAACATTACATTTAGAGATTTCCAAATTTAATTGGCAACAATTTTGATAATGGATTCTTCATTCAAACAATTCTTCAAGAAAAATGCCAGTCTCAGGTCATGTCTCAGTTCTTTTAGTCTTTAATGACAGAACATAGATTATTGTTAGGTTTTGGACTACTGTTTGGACAAAAAAAGCAATTAAAAAATGTATACTGTGATTGGCATCATTCTGAAATCTAAAATAAGTGTAAGTTGTGTCTCTAAAACTGACAACTTACGTTTGGGGAAATTGTGATGTACATTTTTAAAACATTAAAAGTCTAGAAAAAAGTAAAACTCCTACTTATAAAATAGGGAGAAAACACTTACTTGGCCTTGTATGGGGAGTCGGGGACCTGTGTCTTTGCCTCAATTGATGTCTCATATTCCTTTGCCCTGCAGAGGGAGAAGAAGAAAAGGTACTTGACTCCAAGGCAAAAAACGTATTTGGCCTGTCAGTAAAGTACACAACAGAAGGAAGTGTGAAGAGAAAGAAAAAGTTCAAGCTGAGTCTGTTTATTTGGCCTGTCAGCCATTCACCAAGTAACTTGCCTTAAAATAATCAGACACTCACTCTGTAGGGACAAATGTTTTGCTGCCATCAACCAAAACTTATTCTACCTTTAAAGGTGCAGTGTGTAGGATTTACTGGCATCTAGCGGTGAGGTCGCAAGATTGCAACCAAATGAATACACCGCAAGACTACAGTTGGCCGCAAAACTCACAGAAAATATGAAAGGCCCTCTTTAAAGCCAGTGTTTGGTTTGTCTGTTCTGGGCTACTGTAGAAACATTGTGGCACAACATGGCAGGCTCTGTGGAAGAGGACCTGCTCTCTCTGTAGATATAAAGAGCTTGTTCTAATATAATGGAAAAACGATTCTTATTTTCAGGTGATTATATACATTAATGAAAATATTCTTGAATATTATATTCCATTCCTGCCGACTCCATGCCACTAACTTCTACACACTGCACCTTTAAATCCCCTCAAATCAAAATTTAACGAGAGGCTCAAGTTCTGTATTTCAGTGATTGTCAAATAAACAATAAATGTGGGTTATCACCAACGCAACCAGTGCTGTGGGAGTGTGGCCTCCCAGAAGGTCAATGTCATTAGGGGACTGGTATCTCTATTGCATTAATCCAACAGAAAGACAAACTCTCTGTGTGTGTGTGTGTGTGTGTGCGCATGCATGTGAGAGTGATTCTATCTGTCAATCAGGCATTCCCAGAAATGATAAGGAACTATTGATTAGAGTTAGACAGAGCACCTTCTGGTTACCCATCTCTACATTGATAGGATCAAACACTTCCTGGAAGACAACAGTTGGACTTGTCCAGCTGACCAGCTCTGGACCAACCAAAGCCCAAACTGAGCATTAACAATCTCTTGTATAGAAGAGCGGTAAACTGATAACTTGCTGGCTAGCCTGAAAGACAGAAGGGTGCAAAAAACGTTCTAACTGCACACCAGGGTATCGATTATAGCATTCAAAAAGATATTTTATCACTGTATTAATCTTATTGCGCAAAATTATTTTAAAGACTATGAAAAATACAGCCTTGTTCAAATACTGTAAGCACTATACATCATTTTAAGAAGAATATAAAAAGGTAAGTTCCAATTTCTACAAGAAAAGCCAAACTGCTATGTGGAAAAACACCTACTCAGAGAAAAGTGAATTACAAAAAAAAAAAAAAAAGGGGTCATAAAGAATATACTCAAAGCATTAAAAATCAACTCGGCAAGTTGTGAGATAGATAGGCTATAGTAATATTCCCTGCAGTGTGAGTAGAACAAATGAGTGACACATACTTGCTTTCAGAGGGGCCTGATCTATACCTGCCCTGTTTGTCATTTGTGATATTACAATATTAATCACTGACAGGTTTATACGTACCCAAGTTAAACCGGGAGCCATTGCTGGGCGATTTATTATTGGCAGAAGCAGCTCGTGTTAAATTAGCTTAATTTCAGTCATTGGCAATAATGGACAAAGCACAATTCTCCAGTGCAAATCTATTAGCAGATTTCAGTTTCTTTTACAGACACACAAAAGTTCACTTCTCTCCAATGCCGCTAAAAGCAGACTGATTACAGTATACACAACACAGGCTTTAAAAGGAATGTCAATCAATGAAGAGAAGCATATCCTACAATTTAAAACATTCATCAACACACCAAAGATCCTGCAGATTTCCCTAATCTAAGGCAGCGTACTGGGTGAAATGAGTTAGGGTCAGGCTTACCACCTCAGACTGTAGTCCATACCCTATACAGGAGTGTCTTTGTATACACACCACCATCTTAGGTAGACACACGCACACATATGCTGAGTAAACCTCAAGCAAAGAGCTACAGGCAAGCAGCTTATACAACAACAAGAGTGGAGACTTTAGTTTAAAAGTTCAGAACCAATCCTGACACTAACTGACAGGCTACATGAAATGTTAATAGCATATTTTTCTTCCTAAAACAGTTGTTATTAGAGAAGTTAGCCAAGCCGCAAAAAAAACATGTGGGTTAAAAATGTGTGTGCACTGCTTCATGACAGAGCAGAGCTAAATGTTGGCCCAGCAAAAAGTCTAGTGAGAACCACTCACGTTTTACGGACACCATACGGTGTTCCAATAAAACGCTTCATTTCCACCCGGTGGTGAAGCAGCTCACCTTTATGTTTACTGGGGGCTCTGCGTTATTTATGACCATTGAAAGCCTGCTGCCTTTGAGTGCTAGTCTCAGCAGGGCTGGTGAAGGAGTGACGGTGAACAGAGACAGATCATGTTGTCACTTTCTCAGTACCGCTGAGCCTCACAAAGCCAAAAACAGCAGCACTGAGGAGAATAAAGCACTGTAGCAGAATGGCTCATGTGTTTCAGCTTGTAGCTGCCACTTATTCCCCCTCTGAATAAATACTTTCTCCTGAACAACACAATAAGAATGTATCTAAGAAAATGCAGTGCTAATTAAGTTATCTAATACACAGAGACAACTCATACTCACAACCTCATGCTAAAATATGAGCTTCGAGGCTTTTAAAGGATTATTAAAAACACCCTACAATCACAATTTGTAATTAATCACTTTATAGGTCTTTTAAATACACAAACAAATTAACTTCTCATAGCAATTATTACTACCAACCACAAACATGTCCTAAAACTCCAGTAGTCAGATTTAATGTTTGGGGACAACAGAAGAAAACAGCAAACTGCCTCTTTAAGAGTTTAGTTGCCATTAAAAATGTGTTTTTTTTTTGCGCTTTCTGCAACTTTGAAAGACATCCACTTGATTTGAATAATTTAGACAGCTGAAGCCTCCTATTAGCTTGAGATAAATATTGAAATACATTTTCACACAAAAATGAGGGTTGTGTTTTTGTCCCCCATCACTTATATTAAAACCACGGCCAGTATTAACAGGAGGAATAATCACAGCAAGCAAAACTATTTAAATGATCATATGCGTAACTGTCCATTGTTTTGTCAGATTTGAAATTAAAATAGTCAACCGACACTTTAATGCTACAGGATTGTAATTTTATTTATCACTTCTTGACATTTGTGTTTGGTTTCTGGTATTTTTAGCTTTTGCTTGCTTGGATACAAAAATGTGACTTCAGAATGTAAATGATACCTTATATCTACTATACAGTGATATGTGGAGATTCCTCAGTTACCAAATTAGGTTGATAAAAACTAGATTTTGCTAAGTAATTTTTTGTTTGCATTGTTCCTTTCCTTACAGTATACATCTCAGATAGAGTTGCCCTGCCTGAGGTAGTATCCTCCCACTAATCAGCATCAATAACATCTTAAAGTAAGTACAAATTCCTGGCTCTTTCCGCTCCTCTCCCTCCCCGTTTTGACAGCCCGTTAAATTGATTGAGCTCAGGTCCAGGTTCTGACACACAGAAGCGCTGCCTCCTATTTGTTGATTACTATTGATTTTCTTTGATACTACATTTAAAAATCAATATTTCCAAAGAAGAAAAATAGGCATGGTTCATACATACTTTAACATACATCCCGTACACAGAGAGATGTTTCAGATTTGGCAATGCCATGGCAGCAATTTGGAGAAAAGCTCTTTACAGGTGGAAGCTGGGACCCTAAAGATCGATTTGCAGTTTTACACCCCAATCACAGAAAGTGGTCATAAATTAAGCTCATCAGTGTTACCTTGTGGACAGTCAGGATGCACATAACATCTGCTTTCCATCCTCTTGTCGCTCATAAAAATAAATAAATAAATGAATAAACAAGTCCTGGCACAATTTTGTCCTCTGTGCCTCTGAAAGGATGGAGAAGGAGAAATGGAAAGAGACAGACTGACAGAAAGAAAAAGAAAATAGACAAGTGACCTGGAGTTCATCCTGGCACGGAGCTTCTTCGCCTTCTTCCGTGCCTTCTGCCTCTCTTCCCCATCCTTCACGCTCTCAGAAGAAACAGAGCTGTCCGTCACAATATCCACAATGTACTTCTTCAAGGAAAGATGCTCCTAAAGTAGACATAATCGATACATCAACAACGCTGCTGACAAAAATCAGTTATATCAAACCAAAACAACACACATATCAGTGGTGGAAGGTAAATACACACAGTGCATTTACTCAAGCACTTTTGGTACAGAGTATTTCAATTTTCTCCAAGTGCTTCAACTCAATTACATTTTTATAGAGAAAAATTGTACTTTTTATTCCAGTACCCTGAAATTAAAAACATGTAATCAGTTTATAAAATAAGATGTATTGCTGTGAATGAAACTACTTGGGATACGCACGCAGTATGTAGCTGATGACAGTTTGGTATTTTTGCTTAAGTTAAATTTTGAATGCAGAACTTTTATTTTAGAGGCATTAATATTTTTTACCTACTAAAGAATCAGAATAGATCTTCCACATTGGATTCAAATACAGTACAGAAAACAGGTGAATGGCAAATACCAAAAGTAAGAGTAAACTCTGAGGAAGAATACTGTCTATTGTACAATCTTATTAATTTATATCATTAGAAGTGTTACCTTCTTCACAGTGACAATTAGGACTCCAAGATAGGTTACAAAGCAGTGAAATACTATAAAAAGATTAAAAGAAAAAGGAAAGAAAAGATGTGGCACTGAATATACAGTGTGACATGTAGATATACACTTCTCAGTAACACCATTGTATCCTGTAATTATCTCCTACTAGCTACAGTCTTTTGAAGCCACTCGCCCACAGACATGCTGAAGGGCTGGAGGTGTTGCTTCCTGTCTGGCTCTGTCAGATGATTCTGATATTTCCACCAGGAGACGGGGGAATGTAACCCAATTTGAACAACATGATGCATGTGCAAGAAACCAATTACCCAATTATGCTGTCATCCAGCACCCCAGAGGATAGGATGGCCTCACAGATAAAGGGCTTCGATTCAGCAATTGAGCTAAACCTGTGTGTTGGATGTCATACCCTTTGGTCACAAGTGTTGTCAGTGCACCTGCTGCCTGAATAGGGGTTTTCATTAAGAGTCACAGAAAATACAGGTGTCACTAGGAGGGTTAAACTGTGTGAGAATGAATAACTGCTGAAAACTGAGAGAATATAAAAGGTTTCTTTGATGTTTTTGGCTTAATGTTGACCGATATGTGGAAGCTATTAATTTATGAGTAAGATGCACCCTCACTTTGAGAGATTAAGAATGATTTAAAGGCTGGGTTCACAATTTCTCATGTCTGTCTTAATAGTCAGGTGCCCAAATGAACACCGAAATGCTTTAGTAATTCCTGCTGTTCATACTGACCAGTAGAAGATCCCTTCATAATGCCAATTTCAGTGTGAGTGATGGGAGACAAAATCCACAGCCATAACTCAAAAATGTATTTAAAAGTTTAGTGTAAGTGACGCTAATATGAAGCTTCAGCTGTCCAAATTAGTCGAATCAAGTAGATATCTTTCAGCATCTTTTGTAGTCCCTCTTTTTGTTATTATACTTCTATAGCTGAGCAGGGAAACACTGTCCAAGGAAACCCTATGAGGAACTTTAATGCTAAAAAGACCATCAATGTCACAGGTATCCACTTGCTACGACTAAGTCAGCCTGCTGAAGCCTCAAATGAGCTACAGATACACTTTTAAATACATTTTTGCACAGAATGATTGTGTGGACACATTGTGGGTTTTGGTCCCCATCTTTTTAAGAGTGCATTTGAAGGTTTTTTTTAATAGCATATATGAGCAGGAGGAATGATTACAGTAAGGTAAACGTTTTTCTGTCATCATATGCACACACCTGATTGTCGTTTTAAGATTTGAAACATTATGAACCTACCCTTTAAGCTTTAATAATAAAATAAAAAAGGGACAGAAGGATAATGATAACTAACTGGAAATGAAAAGAATACTGAAAAGGGTATTATGTGTCCTAGGAAGGGTGTGTGTGTCTGTATTTGTATGCACACCTCTGCCCTCTACTCCCTGATACTACAGGTCAGTCATGACTCACGACCTGAGCTGTCCCTCGCCTGGAAAGCAGCTGTTCAGTAATCTCTCTGAGAGGCTATCCAGTATGCACTAGCCACTCACTTTAATGGAATTGTTTCAGTAACGCATCCAAAACATCCTTTGCAAGATCACACCGATAATATTTCACCTACCTTTTTATGTTAAGATGTCAAATACAGTAAAATGCTGACCCACAGACATAGATCCTTTAGCAAAATACTGTATACACACACACACTCTCCTATTACATACCATTTCCAGTTGCTAAACTCAAAAGGCAGTTTTATAGACTTTCAGTGTTTGAGACTCATCAGATGTGATGATAGACAGGTGTCTGCCACTGAACCATTGTAACAAAGCAGCCTAAAGGCAATGCAACCACACAATACTTCAGACTGCCTCTGGTGAGAGTAATACGATACTGCTCTAAACATCGCTCCC
The DNA here is from genome assembly GCF_963691925.1 of Scomber scombrus. Lineage (NCBI taxonomy): Eukaryota > Metazoa > Chordata > Actinopteri > Scombriformes > Scombridae > Scomber > Scomber scombrus. Next base: position 18,449,307 of record NC_084975.1, on the reverse strand, counting down.
TTTATCTGACACAAACACCCCTATCACAGATCTAAAAGGCAGCCTACACAAATACAGATTCTATGGGACATGTTCATCCCGTGCCTCTTTTGTCACATACAAAGGCCTGAGAGGCTGGCTTTCCATTTGGCGTGAAACAAACAGCTGTATTTCATGTTGGCTACTAGATGAGATATGATACCACATTGGATGGAGTTACCATCACTACAGTGGTTTATATGACATTTTTGTATTGAACTACATCCTATCAATGACATTTCAGAAAGGACAAGTCATACAAAGAAAAAAAAGAGAAAAAAAGATACCAAAGTTTAACTGAAACTAATCTTTGGATCTCTCTTTGAAAAGCTACTTTTTTGCTAGAACTAGATTTCCAAACAGCAAGGGGAGGGAGAGGCTCACTTCAGCTGGCACTCTGGATATTTCATCAGGGTTCTCAGTTCGTAACTATCAAAGCAGCCCTAACAACAAGACCTTTAGGACTATGTGGTGCCTTTGAGAGGTCAGCTCTGATACCCTTCGTAGCCCAATGATCCCTCTACTGGTTGTGCCTGTCAAGCAGAGAGTGTTTTCCCTCTGAGAAGCTACCAGCGTTTTTGAGCTTCCGTGTCTAAGTCCTTATGTCAAAAGCCATGAGTCTTGAATATTATCTGCATCATATTAAACACGAACAGATGGTGAGTAAAAAGACTGATTACAATCTTATGCTTTCTCATTGATCCTGCCCTGTTGATAATCATTGTATTTTCAATTTAATTCATGAGTTTTCATCAGAATGAGAGAAAATGACTAAATATGAAGGCACAGGGCACTTGCTTCCCGCTTCTACTGATAAACTATGGCGTGACTTATGCACAGTTGAGCCAACCATCTACATTTTAATTAAAAATCTTTCATTGCAAGAAGAGTTATGGAGCTGCAGTACTGAAAATAGTTGGCAGTGGTATGAATGAAATAGTGGACACCAGAAGGAGCTTTGATATAAATAACGAGGGGCCAACTAAAGTCTATCTAAACAAAGTATTCAGACAGTCCCCTACTGGATAGATTCATTAACTTTCACATTATATGAGAAAACATTTTTTTTCTGGGCATCTATACATTATCTATCACAGTTACTGCAGTAATTTAATAAGCACAATCCAATAATAATATAACCTGTCAAGTACAACATTTAGAATTAGCCAGACAGGATAGGAACAGAAGTATTATTTGGAGTTCAGCAACTTTGACTGATTTGTATTGACCATATGATGCAAAATGGGACAGTAAAGTCTTAATAATATGGTTATCGACAAAAATATATCACGCAGACAGGGACACAATGCATTAGAAGTAGTGCCCATATAGTATGTGCTATATTGCTAAAGTGCCTCTCTCTGTTGCCTTGTTTGTCATACTGTCAAACAGGAAAAAAATGACCTGCATTTAGAATGGAAATCATTTAGAGGAAGAGATGGCAGGGGTATCAATTATTCCCCACTGAAAAAAAGCTTTGAATGAAATAGCTGCTGGGGCCAAAGGTGCTGCGTATAGCACCAACAGTTGTCAGCTTCACAATGAGCACTGCTGAAAAGCCAATCTCATATTGCAGTCTGAGAGGTAACCTTGCATTAACGAGCCGGCTTCCAATGGAAAGCTCTCCCTGACTAAAAAAACGCCTGGAGACAAGGGGGTGATGTCACCCCTCCACTGAAGCGCTGAACCCTAACTGTGTACATTTCAAGGTCCATTTGTAATCTCACAAAGCCAGCAACAGAGCCATGGCAGTGTATAAGAGGATGCATAAACAATAATGATGACCACGTCATAAAAGACAACCGCAGTGTCCCCTTTGTCTTTTTACATGACACAAGCAGTGCCTGAGCAGTATTCTTTAACAGGATGTGTGGATGTTTGTTCTTGGCCGAGTGTGAGTGATACGCACCACTTCCTCATCGGAGAGCTCCCGTCCCTGGATGCTGCTACTGTCTCGCACCGCCTGTTGGTGCCTCTTGCCCTTGGTGTGGCTGAACAGGTGCACCTCTGAGGTGATCTACAAACACAAACAAAGTGGTCAGAGGTCACTGCGGCGGACACAATGGAGACAGAGGCAGGGAAGGGTCAACAAAGCCCCATGGGACACTGGTGAAATAATATACCATATGAGCTTTTAGGTAGGACATGACCTGCTTCCCCTGAAACCTCTGTTAAGAGCAAAAGCTGAGAAAAGAAAATGTGATTTGTTACTACACAAGTCACATCTGGCTTTATTGTTGTATTTCACTGTATATATTTTTTTAATAGAACTGATTCTCTCCAGGGATTTTAATACTTAGTTTAATATTTGTTATTATATTATTTTATTATTTCTCACAATGCATTACTATGCATTTTCAGATTATTTTATTTGCTTGCCCTACGATGTAATTAAGTCAAGTATTACTAAATGCAAGTCATGGATAACACTGGACTCATTACAGGTGTCTAAATAAAGTGCAAGGCTGAGAAATGACCGCAACAAGAGGCAGGTATACAGCAGACAATGTTGTTCCCCGATCTCTGGAAACAAGCCCATTTAGGATGGTTTGTGTTTAATGTCATTAAATAAAGTGCTTTCTGCTGCTGACCCATTCATGATCCCTGGTGTCAGATGGTGGCCAAGGTCATCAAACATTTTAACAAGATTCCCTCTTTTCACCCTCAACCCTCTCTTTATCCGATGCTGGTTTGAATCCTCAAGGTGTCCCACCCTTGTTGCCGTGGTAGCCAGCCCATCAAAGATAAATGTGTCTGCCTGTGGATTTGTTGCCTGACACTTAAAAAGTATAATCATGTCCAGTCATGAATCTCAGTTTAAGAGTCCATGTTTAATCAGTGCTGTTAAATCCTCATTTAAATGTGCCCTCTTCCAAAAATCCTCTGAATCACCTTGCTATCAGCATTACTACGTATACAGCCTGCCAAATAACAAAGCAAAGTTGCCCAAAGCTGCTCTGCTGCAGCAACTGTGGCTTTTCATTTCCTTATAGCCATGTGTACCGAAGACACACACATTCATTCAGAAGAGTAAAATAATTAAATGAAGGGTAAACCAATAGTTAGGGATGAACTCAAGCTTATTGGAAAATGACCAGAATGGATAATATCTTATCTTTTAAATAAGCCCTAAGACTGATTGGATGAAATGTACATACCACAACCCCGCACAGAGAGCAGTGTTTCTTGCGTTCGTACGGTGTTAGTTTGGGGGCGTAGTCTGTGTTAGCATGTCGGCCACTGCTGAGCTCAGCAGCCTTCTCCTTCCTCTGCTCGATTTGCTCCATATGCCTACGGCTGCTCTCATCATGCTATGGAAAAAAAAAAAGAAAAGAAAAAAAAAATCAGATCGCAGGGGTCATATGAGAAACAAGGATTCCTAAATGATATTTGTTGGAGAAGCAATGTGACACGGTACAAACTTACTTTCATTTGAATTTTCTTCTGCAGCTCCTCCATGGCTTCCTGTTGAGCAGCACTAAGAGCAGCCAGACGCTCCTCTCGGTCTCTTCAAACAGGACATACAAAAGCAGTGTAAACAAATCTACATCTAAATACAAGTCTCTCATTTATCAAAGTGACAGGTGGAAAAAAAGGAGGGCTGGTGCAGCCACCAGTGTATATATACTCTCTTACTCAAAGGATTTGGGACTACAAACCTGGCTCTTTCCCGTGCTGCGTCCTCTCTGGCCTTCTCTTTTTCCTGCTTCTGCTGTTCAATGCGAGCCTCCTGCTCCTTCCTCCGCATGAGCAGCTCCTCCACCCGTGCCTGCCGCTCTGCCTCCAGGACACGTTTACGTTCCTGTGAGAGAAAAAAAAGGGGGGGGGGGGAGGGCACATGCTTAGAAGTGACAATAACCAGTAGACAATTTTAATATGAAACATAGAGGAAGGAAATTATTGAGTGTTGGTTGTTGTAGCACCTGCACAGCCTCATCTCTGGCCTGCTTCTCCTCCTGTCTCCTCTGTCTGTCCTCCTGCAGCTCATTGAGGCGTTGCTCGTACTCATTTAACTTAGCCAGGGCATCATGCCTCTTGTTTTGAGCTTCCAGAGTATTGATGAATGCAATTTCATTCACCTATGCAGACACATAAAATTACATATAGATACACACATACACACACACACACACACACACAAATACTGATACATATATGTATATATATATATATATATATATATATATATATATATATACGAAGGTTTGGGGGCATGTCGGTCTGGCAGTTTCTAGACTAAATATTGTAACCTTTAAAATGTGTTTGAAAGAAAAACATTGGAACAGATCTCAACACTTTTTTTTAGAGACACTGTGTATGTTTGAACATCATGTAACACTTTAATGAAAAAGGTTTGGCTCCAAATGCCACTTAATTCGGAAAATTCCTCAGCTGTCACAAGCATATGGTTACATCCTTCAAAGAAAGTTCCTCCCCTACCTTGGCCTCCTCTTCCTGAGCCTTCTTCACAATCGCCTGGAGCTGCAGCTCTCGCTTTAGCTCTGCGTGTAACAGCTTTTCTTCCATCATCCTCCGACGTTGCTCCAACAACTCCTCCTTCCATTTCCTCACCTCCTTCTCCTGCAGACAGTGACGAGGGAGCAGCAGAAGTGATGAAAATGTACAAAAAAAGAAAATGTACAGTATATTATTCAAAACACAGACAATGGATTCTTCTATCATTTGCTACCCTCCCCCAGTGTATCCACGTGGGGATTAACGTGAATATACACCACTTCTTGTATTTATGTGGTTAATCGTAATATATTCTAGGACTCACTCATCTCGCCATGGTCTGGAGAACAAAAACAAACTTCATAAAAGGCTGTTGATTTTGGCCAGGGGTCTCTCTCACGACTGTCTGCGGCCAGCTGGCCTGGATGCGACTGGAGGGAGGTTATAATATTTGGTGATTCTATCGGGCAGTGTGCTGACAGAACCTCTCATTGTGAGCCAGTTTGGGCTTAGCTTGCATGGAGTTTCTTTAGGGTGCTTTCCGTCAGCTCAGCATGGCTTACTCACCCTCTCCAAAAGCTTCTGCAGTTTGAGCGTCTTTTCTTCCCGGAGTTTGTCCCTCAGCTGCTGTGCCTTCAGCTGTTTCTCCTCGTGTTTCTTCTTTGACTCAGCAATGGTTCTGTCAAAAATATGGAAACAAATCATTCATCTCTCTGTTTCCTTATCATCAATGTGCAAGGCAGCCAGGGACTCTGATAGGCTCTAGGGCCTGTTTGGACAATCTGGGTGGTAAGCTAAAAGTTAAGAGAAGGTCAGATACAATAAGTGGGGCTTTGACTCTTAGGCTGCCGGGTTAAATCCTTGTCAAAATAAGGTAAGGTGCTGCAAATGAGCATACTGAGGTGGTGTTCATCAAGGCACATAGAGAAGCTGGTTGTTTTAAATGTATACAATTCTGCATAGACTCAATCAACTACTGCAAAAAAAAGAAAAAAGAAAAAAAAAGCTGCACCTTTTGCGTGATGGTGAAGACAATTTTTCATGCATGTGGATCCCATGCCCGGGAGGTCTGGCAGGTTCCTCTTCTACTATGTCCCCCCATGAGGTACTCTGACGCCATGGTTCCCGAGCTACAGGAATGACAGGCAAAGAAAATATATGGACTTGAATACATTTTTAACATATGAAAAGGACTGAGTTTTCATTTAGATGTTGGCCTCCATACCATCATAATCTGCCAGCATGTCACTCCAATCCAGATTGACTCCACATCCTCCATTGCCCATGCTAGCCTGCAGTGTGAACTTTTTATGTGTGAACTTACAATACACTTTTAAATACAAACTATAACTTGCTGCTAGGGAAATGTGAATTTACAGTATTGAATGAACATTGAATGAGCATGATTTATCTTACAGAGAAGTCACTTTCATTGTCAGTCTCCAGGTCGTTGTTCTCAGCTTGAATCTCTCTGGTCAGCTGCTCTTCTTCTGCGATAGCACTGGCAATCGCTTCCTCATTGGCCTTCTCCAGTCGGTCGGCCAACTCCTCTTTCTTGGCCAAGACCTCTGCCATGGACTGGGGCTGAACACAAGGCACAGATACCCACCTCATACACACATCATTTCATGCATCATAAATATTGTGTGGTTCAAACAAATCAAGTGACCAGAAAAACTGAATCGCAATACAATTGTCCTTTAATGATAACAATAATAATAAGAAACTTATTGCTGATTATACTATGATAAGTGTTTCTAATATAAATTAGGGTTGATAGAGTATTTGAAACACCACCATAAGAACAGTGCAGGTGTTTCTAGTTTCTGGCCCCTGAGTTTAAATACTTAATGGAGAAGAAATATGGAAAATATAGCTATTTGAATGAAAATGAATCAGTGTATGGGTGAGTCCTCTGATAATATAGCTACAAAGATCATATTTTACGTGGGTCTGATTTGTAATGTGATTCAAAGATTGAAGGGAACACCATACCAACCTAAATCACAGTTTGAACCACACAATCATCACAAGAATCACAAGTGAGGAAGCATTCAAGAGTCATGCAGGGCACATTTACTGTGAGGATGAAGAGATGGTGGAAGGAGGCAACTTCCAGTTGGCAGCTTAATTCAACCTTTAAGTATTTTAGTACTTTATATTTTATGTGTCCCTGACATGACAATAATATGGTGACGAGACACAGACTACTAATGGCAAGCCACTGCTCTACATCACCTTAAAAAGGTGAATAAGAGAGTGTCTTCTCAACAGTGTAATTATAGTAGGTGTCTCTTACATGAGGAAGGCTAAAGAAAGGAAGGCTAACTGGTAATAGTACTGGGTCTAAATGAATGTGGCCTGGCAAGGACTATACTGGTGATACATTTTAGACTAAATAACCTATACTGCAGGTTAGATTTTTTTCCAGGTGCTTTTGTTTACCTTCTGTCAAAATCAATATCCCACCTGCTTAAATGTATGAAACACTGGAGTGCATACTGCACACTCCATAGTGTTAAGAATAATGACAGCACCTGAGGTAGGTAAGACAAAGATCTGATGCTGGGTTGACAATACAGATTGGAATTTTTTCAAAAAGAAGCCAAAATAACTAGAAGAAGGTGAGAGATTATTTTTGGGTAAGACCCTGAGAGCACTTGCTGGGGTATAAAAGCCACCTACTCACAGCTTTTCTTCACAGTGAATGGTGCTATAACAACACTACACAGAGCTATGCAGCCCTGCCGGCACATTTGGTCTGGAGGTTTCTTAAGATTGACTTTGTTTAGGCGGTGAAGCACCCTTGGGGATCCTAGGCCCCCATCCAGCTCTCCCCTCCTTCAAATCCTCCATCTCTCAGCACTCACAGTAGAAAGCTCTGTGGGGTCCAGCACACTCTCCAGTTTCACCGCTGCCATGGGAGTCTCAGTCTGTCCTGGAGCAGATGTGGCCATGCCCTGCGACGCGCCCCCCTCAGCCCCACTGTCCCCCAAGGCCAACAGTGCACCGAGCCCATCCGTCTGGGGTAGATCTGGTGGTGTGGAGAGGGCCAGAGCAGGGACTGGGACTGATAAGGTAATGTCTGTTGGAGGGATTGTGGCTGGGTTTGGGTTGGGCTCTGGGGCTGGGGAAGGGGTAATAGCTGCTATGGGGGGAGGCGCGTCTTCACAGGGTGCGTCGACAGACTGCCCCGAATCTTGTACACTCTCTGCAGGGGGCTGCACCGACAGTCACACACAGACACACGCAAATGCAATTAAAGACATGCATATTTCAAGCAATTAATGAGAGCAATAACAAAAAAATCAAACCAGTCAAAAAACTCAAACCACAGCTGAAAACACAAATCATGCAGGGGAGCTGGTACTGACATGCCCTAAACATCCAATTATGATAAAAAATAAGCAGATTAGAAATACAGATTTGTATTTCAAAAATCAACTGATGGCTATAACACACTCTTACCAAGTGTGTCCAGAGGCATTGACAGAGTATTTATTTCATGAAAGTGAAAATGGATTTTCTGCCTCTGAAATGTCAGAGTTACAATCAATCGTCTTAAAGCTGATATTCCTGTCTGGACAGTCTGTCTATGAATATCATGGAGCCCAAAACAAAAACAATGCAGCTGATAAAATGGTCTAGTGTTACTTTGCTCCTCATGAATAATTGATATCCAGGGACAGCTATGGGATAAAGACGTCACAAGGTACTGAACCTCAGTACCTCCATCATGTGCCCGCTGTCTGAACATCCAACCTCCTCCTGGGGCTGAGGCTCCGCAGGGACTTGCTGCTGCTTAGTGTCCATCTGGGTGGTGTCCTTGTCCGGGGGACACTGAGGACAGAGCAGTTGCTCTTCCTGTGGGGGCAGCTCTGACTGGTTATCCTTGGCGCGGTCCTGTTTTGGTGTGACATGAGCCAACACAGGAATGACCTTGGCAACTATGGCAGCAGAGCGTGGCTTGGCAGTGCGTCCTCGCTGGACAGTCTCCCAGCCCTCTGCATCCTTTTTACCTGGAAAACACATGAGTTACTGAGTCAGTCAAAGAGTGGATGATGTCCTACTGTGCTCTTGATGTCTGAAAGGACACACATTTTCTTAAGAATACAGTCTGTGCAGGGGGGAGATTTCTTACTTGGTTTTTCTACTGGAGAAGTGGTCAGTTGACTGGAGCTAGGAGATGACTGAGTGCACTTCACTCGGTCTGCCCAGCTGGGGCCTGTGTGGGAGAGCCGGGCTGCAGCCAGTGTAGGTGGAGGGCCACTGGATAAGACACACATATCATATATAAGAACAAACGTATAAGCATCTGTACAGCGACTCCTTTACCTTAGTACCTCAGTTTCAGGTTGCCTTTATTGTCAGCAGGTACAGTAGGATATTTAGTTTTATTACGCTCTAACATCTCGTCTCTGAGCAGTTCCTATTGTGCTGCCCCCAAGACCCTTCAACGGTCTGAAGACCGTGCATGTGACTGTATTGAGCAACAGGCCTCCATCATGATCAATACCCATTTCCTCTAGCATCCGATTACAGAGCACTGCCCATATTGAACCAATGCTTCAGCAGTCTTTAACTGACACTTTCATCTACACCTTCTACTGATTGTATGGCCAAAGAGTGAGAGACTCAACAAATTGCATTAAACAAATGCTTCACCACTAGCAATCGATGGCTCTATTGCCAGATAACACAGTCTGCATAGTCTAACCCTTTCAAAAATAGGCATAGTGCATCATTTCAAATATTGACTGGTTAACAACAGGATGCCTTATGATACTACTTTAATCAAATAACAGTTTGTGTTGATCTTTAAAACTGAATCATGAAGATGGAAAAAACTAAATGGGGGTTGGTGCAGCTGACAGGCCTTAGTGCACAACTAGAAATAATGACAGAGAGACAGAGCTTACCCGAAGTTGAGAGTGCGACGTGCACCTGGAGAAGGAACCATCCTGTCCGCAGAGGGGCTGGGCATCACATGACGTCCTGGAGACATCTTACGCACCTCCCAGGCTAAAGAGGTAGGCCTGAACAATAATGTGAAAGGGGTGAACCTTTTTTTAAACTAACACCAACTACAATTTCTAGTTGCCAAGCACACACAGACTTGGCTCGTTCATTGGTAAATCTGTTAAATGGCTGATTCACTTGCAGTGATTTATGCAATGAATGGGGCATTTAAAAGTTTCAGGTTGTCTTATTGATTAACAGTACGCTTTAAATGAACACATTGGGAGGCAGCACTGGGAATTTCATTTCTTAGTCAATTTACGGTTGCAGTGGTCACTGTGTTAAAGAGAAGCCAATAAACTCATGGATCTCTTTGAATTAAAAGGCAAGGCTATTGATCCGTTCTGTTTGTGACTCAAAGCCAGGGACCAGACACCCGGCACTTCCAGTTTCACCTCGGGGAGCAATTGAAAAATGGGGAAGTGAAAGAGAGTGAGAGACAAAGAGAAACTGAGGATCACCTGTTCTGGGCGTCCGTTTTCTCCAACTTCTCCTGAAGTTGGATCCAATCTATCAGAGCTTTGAAATCCCGCACATAGTTGTCCAACATCATCAACACTTCCTAAAGAAAGCAATTACAAAAGGACAGGATGTTAATGAGGATGGAGTCAAAGACAGAAAACATGAAATCTGTTGCATGCGTGTCACTTAGGAACATTTGTTGCACAACAAAAATGCAAACACATAAAATGGCATAATTTCAGTTATAAATAAACCAAGAAAATACCAAGACTATAAACAGTGCTTGAAAACAGAAGCACTCAAACAAACATACAAATTGTAAAGCAAAAATTCACATCAATGTAACCATGTTCCCTTTGTATTGATAATGTTATATCCATCATAAGCATGAAGTGTTGTCTTTTCTACTTTGGGTCTGTTTGTGATATTAAATCTTTTGGGTCATTAGACCACAAAAAACATATGTGATTTTTATTTTTTATTTTTTTCCAATTGTAATCAATGACTGCAATTTTAAATTCCAGATGAGAGCCTAAATCTGCCATTCAAGTCCAATTAAAAACAAAAAAAGTTGAAGGAGAGACTTTAAGCCCAAACACTCGATTGAAAAGTTTGAGGAAGACCAGAGAAGGCATGTCCCTAAAAGCAAATGTCTATTATCGGCACTTGGACTGACTCAAAGTGTTGGTTATCCAGAGGCGGTGTACTGTGTGGAGCCTTTTTCCCAGAGCTCTAATGAAACGGACACAACTGATTGATGGGGAGCGTGAAGGGAGTGGTAATTGAGAGTAAAGCTTCACAGTGCTTTTAGTTAATAGACAAGTCAGGCCAGTGAAAGATGTGTCCAGCAGCAGGTCTGCTGATTAGAGCTGGTTAACAGGCAAGGACCACCACGCTGTGGCCCAGCATTCATTTGGTAATGAAGGCTGAGATGGAGAGAGGTTTGCTGCTCCTCTGACGGATAAACCAACAGTGAGTGAAGGCACTGTAAAGTGGCTTTCAGCATGTTAACAGGCACACTTACCTAAATACAACCCTCACATAACATTTCATGAGGAATGACAAAATGTTTAACCTTGCAGGTGCCATAAAAAAAGAATGGGCAGTAAAAGCTTGTGATCCATACAAAGAAACAAGAATGCACAGGTACAGTCTTTGTTAAAGTTACTGACCTCAAGTTAATAATTCAGTTGAGTGTTTTTATTTAAATCATTTAAAACCTGAATAGCCTGTTTGATGTACATATTTACAAATAATAAAACCTCTGCTGCCTCCAAGCACACAGGAACACCAGGCACCTTTCTTTCCTGCTGTGCGTGATATGTCTAATAAATCAGGAATGGGATAAATGAACAAAAATAGAAACTAATTAGACCTGTGGCCTGTGGGTTAAAGAGGTGTGTGTATTATCAATAAGTATACATGTATCATTCTGCTGCAATTTCCCTTTGAGTGCGAACTTCCTGGCTATTGTTGTGTTTATGTCCGTAGGTTTTTATGTGGAAAATAGTGAGATGTTTGTGTGAGAGCGCACAATGCAGATTGCCCACAGCTACACTGGGGGATTGTGGCTGGGAGGCTATCAGAGCACTCTGCTTCCCCTACCAGATTACTCCATCATCTATCAGTGTCCATTAAGCCCAAACTGGGTGGGATGGGGATTATGAACAGCACCCAGCTCCATGGCCATTACACAGCATTAGAGTGTAGAGAGATACAGCGGTATGAAAAGAAAAAGAAAAAGAAAAAAAAAAAAACACCTAGCAGCCAGATGTCTGACACAGGACAGTTGACAACATGATGATCACACCACAGGGAGCTGGGCTGTGGCACTGACAGCAAGCCGACCACACCACAGGGAACTGGGCTACGGTACTGACCGCAGAGCGACACCAGAACCATTCACAACATAATGCAGCATGGCAGGAGAATCAATACAACACAGGACATGCCAGTATGCCCCGGGGCAACATCACAGTGCCAAAGCTTCCCCTCAAAGGCTGTACCAAAACAAAAACACACAATTCCACTAAACAAGAGAAGATCACATGAGTCATGCTGTTAATGTTATGCCCTATGCAAAACCACCACCACAGATGTGGTCAGAGAGAGAACAGAAATGGCCAAACCCCATTTAAATGCCTGATGATGAACACAACACATACACAATTGAGTTTACGGTCTGTCATCAATATTCAGTCCAGTCTGCCAGACCCATGAGAGTCCTGTGATAATTCTCTCACCAGCAAGCCTTCAGAGAGCCCCTCTGACATAAAGCAGAAATCAAAAGGAATGTGAGCTGTGAAGGAGAAATTTTGTTAGGATCTCAATGTCTCCCTCTGGTGTTCATAAATCATCACACCTTCAGTCTTTCCTAAAAGGGAATTCTTGTTTTTCCTGTTCAGATCATGAGCCCACTGAGACTAGAATAAGCATATCTATGGGTTATTTATATAATTACTTTTCTTTCCTAAAAGCAGACTAACCTTGCATTCTACGACACTCTGATCAGATTCACAGGTGACGTAAATCTCGTCCACTGCCCGACGCAGGTTGTCGAAGAGGAACGCCCAGTAACGTGCGCGCAGGTCCACCTTGCGGGGCTGTCTTGCTTTGATGGGACTCTTCTCAGCCGCCTTGTCCAACAAGGCACTAGTTGTGCCTTTACTTTCCACGCCAGCATTCTGTGGAGACAGAGCATGGACCAAGTGTGACAATGACAAACATATTACAGTGTTGTGTAAGTCTCTAGTTGTTGATACATAGAAGTCACTTTTTGCTGTTGGTTTGGACATTGGTTGTAGCTAACCTATGCTTTACATTACCAACCATACATGTATACCTAACATGAGGGGAAAAATTGGAGATTTGAACAATTTATTGCAATATTGATGCCAAGAATTACTACAATGGTTACCCTAAATTTTAAATAAAAAATATCAATAAATGTGGGGAATTCCATAAAGTAGTACATTAAATATTATAGCAGCCTAGTCGATGCTGTCACAATCATAATGGTCCACCTCATCACATTCTCCTTGGAGCTTGTTGAAATAAACACATCTTTTGCCAATTTTGCAACCTCCTGCAGCTATAAAACCAGTGAATAGACATAAACCTAAGGACTGAAAAGTTGGAAGATCTGCCTCAGGAGTGTATTTAGTTCAGTGCAGCAAAGGAATATTTAGATACTGCACATATTGTAGTAGCAGTATTGGTCTGCTTAAAACATGTGAACTCAGCTTTTCCAAGACTAACAAAATGTAAAAACAGCAAGTTGCCGTACAGCCACAGATCAAATTGGGGTCAGTTGGCTTTAGAGGATTTGAATCAAGTGTGAGGCACATGGGAAAAAAATGTTAGCTTGGTGTATGCTGCTATCTAGTGGAAGCATATGATACACCAACCTGTTTCTTATTCCTTTGTTGACCAGAATTGATCCTCTGAGCCCTGGAACTGCCACTGGAGTTGCTTTTGGACTTTGCTATGTGGAAAAAGAAAAAAAGGACCCTAATTTAAGGTACAGTAACTGATTAAATAAACAGGGTTAATAAGATGGGTTTCAAGTTAACAATCAAAATACTTCTGATAATCTTTGACAATTATTACACCTACTGCTGATGAATCCAAATATCACAAATGTGCAATAACAGAGAGATTAACAATATAATTACTTAAGTATTAAAAAGGTAAATCATTGACAATCCAGCTGAATGTAAATAGAACAACCTATATGAGATCTTAAACAGGATATATGGCGATGTGAAGATTTCTGAGATTCAATATATAAACAAAAGAGCAACAACAAAGTCTTAAAATGAAATTACTGAAATGACCCAAAAAGAAGGATGGGCCGTCTAGACTTTTATGCCTAAATAATGTGAAGGAGCAAGATTTCAAACAAGATTTCAAGCCAATAACATAATAACGTATTTACTATACACAGATCACATAGGTACAGTAGATTCAAAACTTCAATATAAATGTCCCATAAAGGATGACCAGTCATCAAGCATGAACCCACTTCAGTGAGTCTCAGTTCTCATTAGGGATTCATTAAACTATTCGTGAGATGAAAGATTATCATTGTGCTCCAGCTTGTATTACAGATGACAGCACTGTCTACATTGGGCATGATCACAGACTGTGTATTATATAACAGTGCCAAAGATGATCTCTGTAATGTTCCAGAAAAGTATCTTCCACTGGCCCATATATATGAGAAACACACAACAGCTACTTGAGCCAATGTACAACAATAACAATGCCATATTTATCTATTATCTAAGTTTTAAAAGCACATTAAAATTGTGTCTATTACAATTCAGTTATATTTATTTAGTTATGTTTTCATTATTCAACTGTATATTTACATTTTTCTGTAAAACATTCCTCCTGTTGTTTTTAAATGTGTTCTTACTATAAATCCATTTGACTCCACATGATTAATGTTAATATGAACCCACAGCATGTGGGGCAGCAGAGTAATGGCACATTAGTATGCCCAGAAAGTTTGCTCTGTGTGCAAGCCACTGACCTTCCTCCTCTTTGTTCTCTAAAGGGACACTCCAGGCAATCAGGTTTCGAGCAGCGCGGCCCTCTTCAGCTACAATCTTCCGCACTTTGTCATGGCTGTTGGAGCGCTGAAAAGATGCCTGTAGGATAGACAAAGATTCAAATCAAAGGAATGGCATGATATGTGTTTAAAATACTGCATATGTGACTCATAAGGAGCCTTCAAATCTGATATGAAACCCAATACAACAATTGTATCACATAATGGTCAGTCGGAGAAACTTGATATCTTGCATAATACACAAAAAGTGGCTCAACGGTCACAGAGGAAGTGTCTTCATATCAGTGGGGGCAAATAATGGACCTGAAGCTGTGTTGTGACACCTCTGAAAGCATTATGGGGTCAGTCATTGCCATACATAAAGAAATAAAAGGAGGGTATTTAAAATGAATTTAGTTCAAACATGGTAATTCTGAGTCTATTCTACACTATACTTGTTGTCAATTAATCCAATGAAAATATCAAAACCAACTATGAATTAAGTAGCGAAACCCTTATATACAGTAGCTTATTCCTCTGTGACATAGACCTCCATATTAATAAACTATAATTTTGTAACAATTGCACATATTTTCTCTTGTTGCAGTACGTAATCCCTAATGCACCAAATCTGAAGTTGAAAATAGTCCACAATAAATACACAATGTATTCTTGTCTTGAGTGCTGTTTCATAAAAATAAAGTTCCTGAACTTCCTCTGGGAAATTACTTACGTTACCAGTCAAACATTTGGATACTTTCTCATTCAAGTGGTTAGGAAAGTGTGTCCAAACTTTTGACAGGAACTGTACTTTTACTGTTTGATAAAATCAAAGTATATATTTTGTAATTTACATTCGCTAAAGGAATCAATGGGCTTGGGGGCTGAATGCCACAAACAAGGAAGACAAGTCAGAAATCAATGAGAAACGGACTAACACAGTTAAGTTAGTTTTAGTCTTTTCATGGGATTTGTTGACAGTAACAAAAAGACTGGACACTGCCAACTTTATCCATCAACACATTATTATAATAGTTTTGCTGGTGAGATAACTGGTAACAGCCTGAAGCGTGAATATCGTTGCTATGGTTACCTACATTTCATTACAGCTTGTAGAGTGATCTAGTCCAGTGGTAAAGTCCAGCGTAGAGTAGTACAGTGTGTTATTAAAAGCCCTAAAATAGCAAATTATTGTTGTTGTATACTGTATTAAATCACATCATTGTGGATTTTAATAAAGAGTGTGACACAGCTGTAGTCCCTTTAACATGCATCATTCAAAACAGCCATAAATGCCACAAAAAAACAGGACTGTTCACTGTCTGTAGTCATACATCTTATGCTTCATAGTGACTCAAACCTTTATTTTCTGCATAACAGGTTCAACAAATATCCAAAATTACTCAAAAGTACTCATTGCTATTAAAAATGATCCAATGAGAAACAGAAACACTCAGTGAAAGTACCACAAAACTGATCACGAGAGGTGTTTAAATTTGTCCCTTCCCTGGCGTGCAGTTGTGACCTCTGGTTGAAGCCACAATACTTCAAACATTAAGAGTATGTAAGAGGTCTACTGACACAGACTCTGACAAGAAAACAGCTAGAGGCAGAAGCTCTAACCCGCTTTATACCCAGCATGCATCATGGTTGACCTACACATTGAATATGCATCAGTGAATCTGACTGTAACCTCGAATAAAGCAGATAATGTGAGGCAAAACAAATGCAGTGGAAAGTCATTCATCACATCTTTCACCTATATGGGACATTAAGAAGCCCTATAATGAAACGTGCTGTCAAAAATTTCTCTGCATCCCCATCTCCCGTTCAAATGCTCTGTCACATCACAGTTATGTCGAAGGGTTTCTGCATTAAACGGAAAGCACAAATCTGCTCCACATCCTGCAAGGAATAACAACTAAATTTGGCAGTGCAATGACAGAGATTAAAAATACTGACTAAATATTTTGACTTCTGGCAACATGGTTACAAAACACAGAAGTTGATAAAATATCTGAAGGCTTATCACACTGGATCCTCTACTCTCTGTGTTCACTCTCCCAGCAGAATAGCCTGAACCACTTCTGTGCTATTCCTAAATTATTGAATCTACTGTTGAATAAAATCCAAACCAAACTTGGCTATTTTGGTCAGACAATTATAAGATGTGGTTTCAGACTTAAAAATACATGGTTACCTGAAACCAACACAAAAATCAAGAGCCAGTTCTCCTCTTAATAGCAAATGAGTCATGGAACAAACCGTTCTCTCTTTTCCTGGCCGTCTCTTACTAGCACCACTATTCAGGCAAAAAAGCTACAGCAAAATTATGTCTCTGCCACACTTGCAAGCAAAATCAAAAAGGGACACAATTTATGTTTTATCCGAGGCAATACATGAATGATAATTAGGCCTAGTTTGTGTGCATGTCACGCATCATGCAATGATCTTTTCAGACTATTCTTCAAGGCTAATAAAATAATGTTAACATGGCTCACTGGGCATTACATATGCAGAAACAGCATGCAGTCTGTGTGTTGCTCTGATACTATTTCATGTCCCTAAGGGAGATACCCAGCTGACCTACTTTTGGTGCGCAACATTTTTTACACGGTGAGTGGTCTGGGCTTTATTCTCCCAAGTAGAAAAAGAACATCAAACATAGACCCTGTAAAAATGAGCAATATCTAGTGAGATATGTCCACATCAATGCACCATCTCCCATCACTGTAAATATTTACTCTGTGTTTCCTGGCTTCGGAGGCCAGCAGTTGACAGACAAGCGTTGTAAGAATATGTTACCTACTCACAACTGATGGCTAATTGTGTGCAGCAACCTGAGGCAAAAAAAAAAGGCTTACAGCAACATTCCCTTGATCCACTTAATCAGCTGCAAACAACCTGTCTCCCCGGCTGCACTGGAAAAAAACAACAAACATTGTAGAGCAGGACTTTCGCTATGTACTCTGTGCAGGCAAACCTTCCCCATGCACCAAAAACAGAGCTCACTTTCTAGACTGTGCTGAGTAAGTGGCAAGTGCACAGTAAGGTTTTCCTTTGGCAACGTCTACAAACAGATGCAAGTGGCAACACAGTGGCTGAGATCTAGCTCATTAGGAGAGACACAGAGGAAAACAAAAAATCAGAGGATACATACAGAATAGAAGTACAGTCTGTAAGCAGGTTCCTCGTCCTTATCCACCCCTGACATACTTTTGCAGCCCACTTCAGGCAACCTGTTCCCCCTCACCAGTAGTGCCAGTTGTACAAGGTGACATCGTCATCTGACAGCAATACCAAAATAGACTCCTACTGTGTAGTCCGCACTGTCATAGAAACTTCCCCCAGCTGTGTCAGCTCCTCTCCCACTGGCGATTGAGAGACAAGTGCACAGTAGCCCGCCAGTCCTGCTTTTCACATTGACTATTCTGTCTGTAACTCTGTCTGTAATCTAGCCTCAGCCCTCAACACTTTGCTGAGTTAGCAGCCACTTCTCAGGCCTGACACGCTGCCTGCTGCTGTCTATCTATCTATCTATCTGCCTGCCACTCTGCTCTGCTCTCCACTACATGTAGCTTCCTATATTTGCAGCTTCTCTCCCTGCTCTGCATCAGAGCCCCCACTCTCTCTCTCTCTCTCTCTGTTTCTCATCTCTCACTCTCCTTCTGCCACAATACTGTGCAGTCATGTGCACACTACAGGCCTGCCGCTCTGCCCCCCTATTCTGAAGCTGGAAGTGATGAGAGTGTAGCTGCAGGCTCAGGGACTGTGTGCTGAGTAACTAACGCATGCCTGGCCGTGCATAAGCCACACAGCAGAGTGATGCTCTGTATCTGATTGGACTCAGCATTGGATGATTCATATGCTGCTGGGGGACAAAAAACACACAAGTCCACATGGTTAGACTGCCTACACATGGTACAAACTTCCAAGAAGTTGGGACAGGACTTTACAAAACATTCCTCTTGTTGCCACATTCTTACTTTATTAAAAATATTACTATTACCACATTCATATATATTTATTTACATATATTGATACAAACCCCACGAGTCACTAGCATCGTCCAGCAGTTAAAGCATTTTGTCATCCTTTGGTAGAAATATATGAGTGGATGAGTTTCACAAAAGGTTCTGCAGGAGGGGGAACATTTCAGGGCCTGAGGGGGCCTGCTGAAGGTACACACCCACTGAAGGTAAGGTCACCAAAAATGCTGCTTTACTGTTGTAGCTATGAGCTACAAACAGCTTTTTAATAATCCAGTCAATTAGCTAGCTTGGAGTGCATCGGCATTTTCAGTGTGCTGACGTCCGCTACGTGCTGTATTTCAGATTTCAGAGCTACTAAGTCTTCACGTACCTTTAAAGCAGTTATGGATGCATTCTTGCTTTTGCCTCCTCCATGCGAGGAGCCAGAGCTGTTACTGCCGGACCTCTCCCTCCCGTCCCCGCCTTGGCTGACTCTCGGGCCGAGACGGTGCTGCCCAGCGCCGCGCCGCCGTCCATCGTGGCGGCTGTCTTTGGACATCGACCCCGTCGGTGTGTTCAACGCTCAGTTTCTCGGCGAGAAATACAAGCGCACGGACAAAGTTGTCTTGATGTCAGAGTTGACGGAAAAACATGTCAGTTAGGTGCATGACAGTGATGACAACCTAACATAACAAAAGCAGGAAGTCCGTTGAGTTAATATTTTTTGAGAGGCGTTAAGCTCATCCAATGAATCCACTGAAGCATAGAAACGACACACTCGCCAGCCAATCACGTACAGTCTTATTTGGGTCAAGGGGTGGGATATGTTTACTAGGGCGGGACTTAAAACTGTCTACCATGGCAACCATGAAGATCGGGCGGGACGTGCGGCTGGTCTCTCAGTAACTGTCAAGTTAGCGACTGACAGCAGCAACAAGACACATAGAATTTAATCTGCTTTCAAAATTAAAACATTAATTGAAACTGCCCATTATTTTCATTATTGATTACACTGCCTGTCTTTTTTTTCTTTTTTTCCCCGATTAATTGGTTAGTCTTTTGTCTGTAAAATGCCAGAAAATAGTGGGGAAAAAATGCACGTTGTAATTTCTCAGAGCCCAAACTGACATCTTCAAAGATATTCAGTTATCCTCAAGAAACCACAACCAGCAAATGTTTGGGGGCATTTTTGCTTCAAAAACCAAACATTATAATTATCAAGATAGTTGTCAATTATTTTTCCTAAAGGAAGGACGGACAAACCCTATACCGAGTATGGATAGGTTAAAGTTAGAGTTAGAATTAGGCTGGGTTTATTGGCCTTTATTAACTATTTTCCAGGTAGCCTATAATGCTAGAAATAAAACAATAAGACATTGGATCAAAAGAAAAACAAAAAATATTGCATTAATTTTCATTTCATTAAATTTCACTCTTAATCATAATTGTTGTAATCTCACTCAGTTTCAGACAGCAGCTGGTTGAAGCTACTGTTCAAAGCAAGTGACTTGAACAAATTAAAAAAATATATATATAGATTCAGGGCTTTTGAGAAAACACTCAGAGTTGCAGCCCCAACAACAACCCCCAAGCTCCAACCCTGGGGTTAGGGTTAAAGTACAAATCTCACAAGAGTTGTGCAACTTGTCCCTCCGGCTGCTCCAACTGAGCACCAACCTTTATTTTTCTGTGAACTGACTAATCACTGCAGCTCTAACAAACCAATAACAAACAGTAAACCACGGCTCACTAGATTAAATCTTACATAATCCTTATCATCCATATCAGTAACAAACACTGTATGAATTAACTAACTCCAGAAAACTGCAGTGATGCAACACCAAGGATGCAAGCTGCCATTAAACCCCAAAGAAGGAGATGTGTAGACCTACACAAGACACTCATTTTACTACACGATACACCCAATTTAATATAGGACATGCCCCCTTTAGTAGAGGAGACTGGGGGCAATTGTAACTGACTTCCTGCATTAAATTTAATATTATAGTCTTGTCCTTATTAATGAAAATATATTAACTGCATTATTAATTAGTGCACATAGGTCTCTTACATCAAAAGTTGACCAGTGTATCTCTATAAATCTGTGAGTTAAGAAAAAACCTTTTTACAATTGCCCCGGTCTTCCCTACAAGGCACCCCCTTGATATTTTCACAGTAATTGCATGCTGCAAGGCACACACACCCTGACCCCTTCTCCTAAAAAACAAATCTTACCCCATCTTCTGTTTACCAACCCAGCCAAGTGGATGTGTGGTAAAGTGGGTGTATTGTGTAGATTGTGCAAGTCCACAGATAGACTTGAAAAGGAGGAGGAGGAGAAGAAGTGAAGAAGCAGCAGAAGAAGAAGACAGGGGCGGAGGAAGAGGAGGAGGAGGAGGAGGAGGAGGAGAGGAAGCAGAAGAAGAAGAAAAAGGAGGAGGAGCAGCAGCAGCATTTTGTGTTGAAATGCCAAACCGGAAATGCTTTTCTCTCCCATGGTAGTTGACACTAGTGCAATTCCTGCTGCGGAGGATTTTCACGGTAACCATAATATCCTCTGTTTACATTATTTGACACATTTTATCGCATTTATTTTACTGTTGCTGTTTTTGCGTTACCTTTAACTGTATCTCTTTAATTCTGCTAACGTTTTGCTTTCATCCTTCATTCTGACTGGATGTCTAATATGTCTCCGTCTGTGTCACAAACACAGTCTGAAACATAACTTAGTTACACAGGACTGGATTAAAACTTGACAAGAACCCTATTACCATTAAGCATTTCTCTTTCCTCTCTCCATCTAAGAAGTAGCTGTTCCTGACTCTTTTGTAGGTTTATCTCTCTCAGTACGATGCTCACTCCCATATGGTGTTTAGTGTTGTTAATCTTCTAACTTCCACCAGCCGACCACAAGGTTGCACACTTGAGTTTTGGCAGCTCTAGCAAACCAGCCCTGTATCTAATTAATAGGCCTTTGTAGTGTTTTTACTTCCATTACTCCTTTTTTTCTACCTTACATCAATTTGTTTTGTCACTTCACAGATGGCACCCTCTGCATTGATGGCCTTGGTGCTGCTGCTCCTTCAGTTTGGCTGGGGAGAAAGCTCTCACAAATATCTCCATGAAGATCATTATATTGGCCAACAGCACAACTCTGAACATGACATGCATGTCCTGCTGGGAGATCAGGTTGCTAATTAAAGAATAGGTTCACATTTTTTTAAGGCTGTCATAAAACAACAGCCAGGTCCCCATATGAACACTGAAATAGGTTTTCCTTGCTGTGATCATTCCTTTTATACATACCAGCTATTAAAAGATCCCCTTTTAAATGCACTTTCAATGTAAATGATGGGGCCCAAAATCAATAGTTTGTCCACACAGTCATTTGTTCAAAATGCATCTTAAAGTTTATCTGAAGCTTATATGAGGCTTCAGCAGTCAGTTAGTCATATAACATTTCCCTTTACCGTCAAAGTTCCTCTTTGTGTTTCCTCACACAGTTTTTATGTGGAGCTGCAGCGGAAGTGCAGTAACAAAAAGAGGGACTTAAAACACTACATTACAAGATATCTGCTTGATTTGACTAATTTTGGCAATTTATTTGCAGCTTCATATTAGCTTCAGATGAACCTTTTAAATTAATTTTTGCACAGAAGCTTTGTGGATTATCTCACCCATCACTTACATTGTACGTGTATTATGAAGGCATCTCCTAATGTCTTCTTCTGTAGTTTACAGACAAACTTGAAATGAATTGTGAACCCATCCTGTTACTAATCTTCTTCATCTTTCTGCCCAGTTTCTACTCTTAATTTGTTACTTTCTGACTCTTTGCTCTTATTTTCTTCATTTGTAGGACACAGAAGAGTTAAAGAAACTTAGTCCAGCAGAACAGAGGAAAAAGATGATGGAGATTGTAAAGAAAATTGATACAAATGCTGACAATCTGCTGAGTACAGGTAACTATATGTGTTTTCCTCAAGATTTGGAAATAAATGATTAAAGGTCATACTCAGTCTGGTCTCCATTTTATCCACAGAGGAGATCACGCTTTGGATTCAACGTGTTTACAGAACCTATGCTCTGGATGATGTGGAGGAGCGGTTTCCTGAGTTCGACACAAACAAAGATGGTCTTGTATCATGGGAGGAGTACAACATGGTCACACATGACCAGCTCATTAGTTTAGATGAAAACACCAACCTGGACGATCCAGAGCAAGAGTCTCTCAGATTTGTAGGTATACTTTCACTGTCCTGTTGAAAGTTCACATTATGACACAGCCCAATTTATCTGCAACACTTTAACATACTGTTAATTCGGCTCATATCTCTGTCAGCTCCGCCTGAAGGAGAGGAGGCGCTTCGATGTTGCTGACATGGACGGCACACCGGGCCTCAATGTAACAGAGTTTCTCGCCTTCACCCACCCATCTGAAGTGGATCACATGGCTGTAAGAAGAGTCTAGCTCATACGTCTGCAAAATCTGACATGATAATGCACCTTTCCTTCCATATATCATGTTAAAATGTAATCAATTACCCCTTTCTTCCTCAAAAGGATTTTGCCATTGAAGATGTATTGAGTGAATATGACTCAGATAAAGATGGATCCATCAGTCTGAGTGAATTTATTGGAGATGTTCGTGGTGATGGTAAGATCACATGTTATTTTGAAAACACAGAATGATCTGTTTGTTATTAGTTGTCTCAGGTATGCCCACTTTACAGTTTTTAACATTCTTTATATTTTTTGAAGAAGACACCCCTTCTCAGTGGGAGATTGAAGAAACAGTGCGGTTTAAAGAACTCTATGATCAAGATAAGGATGGCAAGTTGAATCGAGAGGAGCAGCTCCGTTGGATTGCACCTAACAGCTATGGTTCAGCAAGAGAAGAGGTATGACTAACTGTTCCTACGTGTGCCCCCAGTGTTGTAGGCATAATAGATCAAATTGATAATGCAGGGAGGATTATATATAGTTTCTGGCCAGAAACTATAATTCACTGACGTCTTCTATTGCTCATATTGCTCTCATGTCATCAACAGGCTCTTCACCTCATCAAGGAAATGGACCAAGATGGTGATGGGCACGTCTCAGAGGCTGAAGTTTTGAAAAATCAAGACATGTTCATGAACAGTGAAGTGACAGACTATGGCAGACAGCTGCATATATCACATGATGAATTATAACTATGTGCTCAAGTTTAGAGTTTTCTTATTTGTTTTTACATGACGATGTAATGAAGTTTTTTTCCTTGGAAGACATTAGTCATGAGATGTACGTCATTCCCTGAAGAGTGTTGACTGTATCTGTCAGAAAAAATGTTGCAATAGAAAATGACAGGGTGCAAAATAACAAGAACACATCCATAATACATCCTCAAAAGCTACACTTTATAAAATACAGAAGAGGATTAGGGCCACATGTGAAAATTGGATCTGATTTCTGAGATTAAAGTCAGAATTCTCACTGCATCCAAAGTCACATACTTGGGACTACATACTTAATATGTGTACTATCGTTCAACATACTTTAAAAATAACAGCAATATGAATGTTTTTGGACATGCTATGTTTTAAATATCACGTCACTTCCTGAGAGCCTCCTTGCTCATTTGAGAAGGTTTCAGACAAAGTCTGAACTAATCTGAAAAATATATATCGATGAGCAAATTAAAACCCTACTTGAATTGAAACGTTATTGATGTTGTTCCAAAGCTGCCTTGGTCGCTGTCCGACATTGTTATGTTATTGTTGTTGTTACAACTGTATTGTATTATAAGATATTTATGCCAGTGTAGTGTCCAGTTCTTATGCAGTCATGGATTATTGGCTTCACAGTTTTGGACATACAAAAAAATCTCACATACTGTCTCAGCATACTAAATAGGATGGTAGTATGGAGTTT
The DNA here is from genome assembly GCF_963691925.1 of Scomber scombrus. Taxonomy (NCBI): domain Eukaryota; kingdom Metazoa; phylum Chordata; class Actinopteri; order Scombriformes; family Scombridae; genus Scomber; species Scomber scombrus. Next base: position 18,424,914 of record NC_084975.1, on the reverse strand, counting down.
GGAATGCAGTACTTGACTTTATTCTCAAAAAAAAGGTCAAAGAGAAGAAGTCAAAGTTCAAAATATAGTCAGAAATCGGACTTTAAACAGACCTCAAATGTTTCACATTGCCCTAATCCTCTTCAGTACCAAAATGACATCAGGGTTGCACAAACAGTTACAAAATCTGATGCCATCAACGTCACAAAATAGTGTGCATGGCAGGGCTATTGTATTGGGCTGTATTATATTGAGAACTATTCCTGTTATTTTGTCCATATACTCTGGAAGAGCAGGGAGGTTGATGAGCTAATAATCACTTTTAATGAACATTTTAACAAAAAACAAACGTGCTCAAACCAACAGTCATGTAATAATCAAAGAAACTAGAGTTTGTTTTGATTACCTTTTAATAGCTTTATCTCAGTGTTACCTGTCCCTACACATTGTGTCATAAGTGCAGTGCCATGAGTGTCAGTTCAGGTTGTGATAACTGCTGACATGTTGCAGCTCTTCCTCATTTAAATCAAATGAGTAAGTAAGTGAGCGTTGCCGTTTGAAGGCTGGCTTCCTGAATGTGTAATGATCTGTTTCACTTGCATCGAGCAACAGCTCCTCACACTGCTGGGTGTTATAAAGTGACTTTGAGTTAAGTGGATTCTCCAACACGGATTATTTTTAAGCGCCGCCAAGATGACATTACAATTTAAAGATGCCTTTTGGGTGAGTTAGTGTTATGCTACTAATTCCTAAACATTGTTTTTGTACGATGTTCATGTTGATAGGTAAAGCTGAAAATTGAGCTGTGCATTCAGTGTTGTATTTAGTTTAACTGGAGTTAAGATGTTATGTGTATCTTCCCACCTCTACTTTATGTTGTATTTTGTCTCGAAATACTTACCATACACTAGTGATGTATGTAGTTATCTGTAGTTATCTCTGACTACACTAAGCTAAATATTTTACCTTGCTGTCCTATGTATGTCTTCTTTCTTGTCATTGTTTTTTGCTTTTTCTCACTTTAAAACTCATTGAATATGTACTGACTTGCTTCTTTGAGTAAAACGTGAACAATGTTTCTTTTTTTATATATGCTTTCTGAAGGAGTAAAAGCATTGTTTGATTGTACGTCTGAATCGTTGTGAACATATTGTCAAATTGTTATTGGAGAACAAAGTTTATAAAACTAGGCCTGTCACAGACTATACAGCTCTTTCTCGGTATAACTTTTTGAAATAGTTCACGAAGGGGCAGAAATACCACAACAGCACAGTGACGTTATAGCGGTAACTGTGTTATCATTATTTAGGGTTTCCTGTTAGTCGGTCTTATTTTAGATCCCCTCGGTGCCTTTGATCCTCTAGCCTTGTCTTTTACAAAATGTAATTTGCAAAACACTATCAGCAAGTGTGTGCAACAGTTAAAAGTAATTTGACCAAAACTCAATGTCCATCTAACCAGTTACCAACAGGATGCAAATGTATGCCATAACTGTAGGCAAAACATCAGGAACTGGTTAGTCAGAAACAACAATAAATTGCACTTAAAGTTCACATTGTGAAGTTATGTTCTCCCTTTTGCCCCTGCATTATCATCCTGTTATCAGTATTCTTATGTAAAATGTAAGTCAGTAACAGTTTAAATGAATATCAAAGTGTGAATACTCTGACATGAGTAGGATCATTAGGTACTTTTCCCACTCACTTGCTTTCCATTCAGACTTCAGACACTTTCCATGAGACTGCTACAAAACCATAGTGTGGGGAAAAAATCAGTCTTACAAAGGGCAATTTAATCAAAGGAAAAACTTGCTGTGTCTTTTAGTTAAATTATCAGCTATTGCTGAACAGATGATCATTTAGCTTTTTTAAAACAGACTGGGAAGTTGTTGGGTCTGTAAAATGTCACTGTTTCTCAAAGCCCAAGATGCGACCTAAAAGGTTTTGTTTTGTCCTGACCGACAGTTTACAACCTAAAGATATACAATTGACTATGGTAGAGGACTAAATATCCCTGTTTAAGTGACCTTTGGCATCTTCTCTCAAAAAATTAATTGATAATCAAAATAGTTGGTGATTAATTGACCAATTGTTGCAGCTCTATTTTATACCCAAATTTAATGCAAGTTGTGTTTGGTTCTTAAAGGATGGAGCTTTTCTGTGCATGCGTTCCTTTATTATTAAAAGATATTATAAGTATATTATAAAGATATTACATATTAAAATATCTGATATTTTGCGGTTCCAGGGTGTGGACTTCATCAGTAATATTGGGTATGAGACTATCATGCAGAGATTAAATGATGGTCGACGGACATGCAAAGACATGGAGGAGCTCTTGAAAATGAGGTGGGCTCAATGATTTCCTTTATATTGTACACGAATGAGTAACTGTCAGCTCATTATCATGCGATTTGGCGTGGTTTTGTCTCTGTAGGGCATCAGCAGAGGAGAAATATGGCAAGGAGCTGGTCACAATTGCACGCAAGGCTGGGGGTGTATATGAGATCTGGTAGGTGTGGGTGCATTTGAGCATTCATATTTTCAGTTAGCCTGTTTGAACAATACATTTATTCTGCGGTCAATGAAATGCACAAAAAATATTAAATGCATGGAATTTTGCATGAAGTGTGCCCTAGCATGTTCTGTGTTTGTTTTGTTTTCACAGCACTTTGAAAACATCTTTTGATGAGATGAAAACACGTAAGCACAGGATATATTTCCAAGCATACTTTTTTAAGCATTCATACATGTGCCAAGTGACTAACTTGTATGTTTTGTGTTCTTCAGAAATTGAAAACATAGGGAACTTGCACATTCAGCTGTCAGGCTTCCTAAAGGATGAGGTTAAGAGAATGGAGCAGTTCAGAGAGCGACAGAAAGAACAGAGAAAAAAGGTACTCAAAAGAAGCTTGTCTTCCTCATTTGCATATAGAGGAAATCTAAAAAAGAGATGTTGTTTTCTGAGTCTAACATCTTGTTTTTCTCAGTTTGAAGTCGTCATGGATAAGGTCCAGAAGACAAAAGTCTCACTCTACAAGAAAACAATAGAAGTAAGGTCAATTGATGTATCATGATATGTGTCATTGTGGAGGCTTTTGTCATCAGTTGCCAAAGAAAGAACCATTTTGGTTTCAGTCGTGTATTTAAATGTGCCAGTGGTAAGCATCTTAGATTACCTCAGAGGCAGTTTTAGTACATCCTGCTCATGTCTACTGTACTATGTGCAAGAGAAGTGCATGATGAGGCACCTTATTCTGCAAAGATGTCACAGATAAGTGTTCCTTGTAGACTGAAGGTGTCTAAGAGGAAGCTAGTAGAAAATAAATAAATGCAAGAGACTGGTGTGATGGACATGTCAAGAAGCCTGAAATATCATGCTTCTCTCCCCTCAGAAGAAAGAAAAAGAAAAGATGGAAGTCCCCCAACCCCCCACCCCCACCCCCACCCCCCGATCCTCTTTCCTGTAAGGGGCTCATAGAGCGAAGTACCGATAAAAAAAAACATGGGTGTTATGGTTTCATATGGTTTCTGTTCTGTTTCTGTTTTAGTCAAAAAGATCTTATGAGCAGCGCTGTAAGGAGGCTGATGAGGCAGAGCAAACTGCTGAGAAGATGGGTAATGCTACCACAGCCACACCCAAACAGATCGAGAAGGTGAGTCTGTGCTGAAATCTGATCCAATGCGGACTCGACTTATTAACTTCATCTTCCATTTTTTTTTATTGTTAATCTAATTTACTATAAATATATCACTTCCTTTTCTTATTGTGCTCAGCCACAGGTTGATTCTTTTTCTTTTAAAAACAGGACAGGCTGTGAAAACCTTAAAATATTGTATTCTGTTTTGAATAATTTGGGCCTCATATGGTTTTACATACAAAAGTTCCATACTTATGAATTCTTACAAAGCACTCTTACTTTTTAGAGTCTGTGAATATGCAAATATGTTTCATCTCAAAAATGTAACTGGTGGACACAAAGATATGACCTGCTCCTGAGAGGTCCATTCTCACATTTGTACAAGTTTATTACTGGACCATGATTGGCTTCTAAACTATTTTATGATGTCACAAAATCCTGCTGGTACGCGTCTGTACACTTAGATTTCTGATGAGCACAGCAGATGAATTTGAACTCACACCCTTGCCAGGAAATCTAAACCTTCAAGTGTAGTAACACTAGGCCAAAGACATTTTTGAGTGGAAGAGAGCTCACAATATTTTCAATGTCACATCTCAGATTTAATCTCTCTGTCTGTTTCCTTCTTTGCATATTTCATACAAAAGCCAGAGCCCTATTTAACCTTTTGACTCAAAATAATCAACAACAGTCTATACTGCTATTGTCAACCAGTACTCTCTCTGTCACTTCTCCTCCCTGCCTCTGTATCATAACTGTCACTGGCGGTCTCTCAGTCTACTGAGCGCCTCATTAAGTATGCATGATATCCACAAACTTTAACATTCAAATTAAGATATATTTAACTTAACTTCACCTATAAAAAGACTGGGTATCTGATATGGATTGTTATTGCTGGCAACCCCAGTTTCTCAAACAGCACTGACAGTTACTCCACAAAACTCACACTGATTGAGAAATGCCGTTATCTTTGCCCTTAGCTTTATTATTTTATTTAGTAATTTATAAGCTGTAAGACATGAATGTTTTACAATTTGTATTCTGATTTATATACTCTAAAAAGATGTTTAATATTCTTTTTTTACACAACCAATTATATTTTCTTTTACTGGTATATCTACAGGTTTCCAGACATACAGGCAATGTTTCATTTTGAAACCTCTTTTCTTTTTTAGATGAACAACAAATCTAAACAATGCAGAGAAGCTGCAGAAGAGGCAGGTAAGGACAGATCCTACGTCACTTTAGCTACACCAGTGAATATATCCCCTTCATGAAAGTCTCTATGGTTTACCAGCAACATTTTTTGAAGACGGTGGTTAGATCTACTTCCCTTTTATCGAGGCTTCTGAAAATAGGATTACTGTTTCATGAATGTGATACATATAAATCGTGTAGTATATTTCAAATCTATGTTATGGAAGATTTGGATTTACTTTACAATGAACTGTTTCATATTTCTTTAGAGAAGCAGTACATATCAAACATTGAACAGCTGGAAAAGATTCGTCAAGAATGGGACTCAACACACATCAGCACGTGCGAGGTAAATTACACCAGTTGTATTTTTCCTCTGTCCTGTATTTATCAAGCCGGGAATGCACAGCATAGCATGATACATTTTGAACTGCACAGACTTAGACCAAGAGTGGCAATACCCGAGGCCTGTTTTGTCAATGAGGATGTGCAATACTTCCTATAAGCACAGTATGAAGTGAGTCACTAATCTGTAAAAATGTTTCCGGGCAACAAAGTCTTCCTACATGTGATAACATCAACAAAACGGAGGCAACCATTGAACAACTTTATTCATCCTTGTAAAGCCAATTGTAAGTGGTAGCTTGCACACACAATAAACCAGGAAACAAAACAAAGCAAAACAGGAAAGACAAGACACAGTTAAAAGCTGAATGCAGTGTTCCAGTGAGCCGTACACTAATATATATCTAAAAAGGAAGCATTAAAAAGCAGTCAAATGACAGCTATTGATCTTTTTTTGGATTGTAAAGAGGCTTAAGGCCATTTTGGATGCTTTTTTGTGCAGGTAATTGCATGTTATATAACTTCATTTCATAACTGTGCTTTACAGTGTTGGAAAAGTGTTGAAAAGTACTGTGCCTCAATGTTTTTGTGATTACATACAGTTTTTCTCACACTGTTGTTTTGCAGACGTTTCAGCAGCAGGAAGAGGACCGTATTAGTGTGCTAAGGAATGCAATGTGGGTCCATTGTAACCATTTATCAATGCAGTGTGTGAAGGATGATGAGGTGAGTTTAGCTGTTTTCATACAACTGTACAGGACAAATCCTCAGCAAGCACTTCAAATATTCTGCCTGATTGTAATTCATTCTGGACAAACTGCTCTTTCAGTGTTATGACGACGTGAGGAAAACACTGGAAAAATGTGACATCATCATAGACAACAACTGCTTTGTGGAGACGAAAAGCACTGGCTCAACCCCCTCAGGTAGGTCCCCGCCCTGCACCCTTCCTCATTTGGATTTGAATATGTTCCAAAGTGGAAATTTTAATATTATCTCTCAGCTGCTGCTAAAACATAGTAACTGCCAAAAACTCTGATATATACAACAGAGTTTTTGGCACCTTTGGAAATACGTGGGGCATTGTGTGTAGCAGGGTCTTACAACGTAAGTGTTTGTTTATTTATTTTCTGAATTTCAACTGTTGCTCCACAGCTCCCATAGAATACCAAAATTACTATGAGAGGGATGCAAGAGCTGATAGAAATGGAGGTGCTGGATTTGTCGGAGGAGTCATGAAAAGGTCGAGATTATACAATGGAAATAACCAAATAATCAGTGACAAAAATGATGATGAAAGATGATGATTACATGATGTATTTCTCCCTCTCTCACAATAACTGTTTCTTATTGACTTCTGTCCTTATTTGTAGGTTTTCGAATCTCCTGCAGGGGAACTGTTCGAGCGGCTCCAAAACAAGCATCAACGAACCAGTTGCACAACCTACCGGTATAGTACAAGAATCATTGACGTAACACTGCAATTCGAGATAAACAGCAAACAGGATGATGATTGTGAAAGGCCCTTGATCCTTGCAAAATCAAGGTGTGGTTAAATACTGTAGTCATTTTTCCTGACACACAGAGTAGTTAGACTACAGGGTATGTTTGCAGTCTCTAGGGGGAACATGGAAAGATTGGGGAGTAGTTGACCTGATTGATTTTTATTTATTATTAGTTGATGATTTGGTAAATCTGGTTAAAAAAATATACAGAACATAAATATTTACACAATTCAGATTATAAATCGGTGTGAAGCTGATCTTAAGTACATTTATGTATTTTTAACAACTCTGTGTTTCTTCTCTTCACGACTTCAAGACTTCTTTGCCTGTTTATCTCAAATGTGCTTGTTCTTGTTTTCGACAGTTTACCTTCATTTTTAATTTTTGCTCTCCTCTCTTAATTATTAATTTTTTCTCTTCTTTCTCCTAAACCTATGCTGATTATATCTGTGAAACTTCTCAGGTGAACCATCAGATGGCGTTTATGCTTCCATTCCTGGATTTCAAGCGTCCCAGCTGAGCAGTGAGGAGTACAAGGCCTTGTATGACTACATTGCCCAGGTCAGGTTCTTGATTCTGATGTCTCATCCTCCACGCAAGACTTTTTATTCAACACATTCAAATGTTTTATATGTTCAAATAAATCATGTTTAATTCAAGAGAACTCTGTTGATTGATTGATTCTGTCCTTATTTAGGGGGAAGACGAGCTCTCTGTATCTGTCGGGGACGTTGTGGTTGTCATAGATCAAGGTGATGACGGCTGGTGGATGGTGCAGAGGAATGGACTTACTGGATTGGTTCCAGGCTCGTACCTTACCAAAGAATGAGTTTACCTTGCCACACGAGGGAGAGTATGAATACTAAGTTTCCTCATGCAATACTGTGTTGTAAACGTTCTGTTATTTCAAGTTGCCTTATTGTTCAATCTTATTTGCTACTTATAATTCTGTTACATGCATAATTAAAGCCCCTATGAGAAGGATTTGAAAGGATCCAACCCTGAGATCTTGAGAGTGAAGGACTGAAAGTAACACAAAGGCTTCACCCGTGTTCATAGGGATTGTTTTCCAATAAACAAAAATGCATGCAACCAAACTAATTTCAACAGTGCTAATATCAAATAAAAATTCTACACATAGGGGCTTTAACATACAATGGCATGAGACATCATTTATTATGCTGGCTAAAATGGCACAAACATATTCATACTAGTTTGCCCTTACTGATGGTGTGGTGAGTGCTCCTCATTCCAATGACAGCTGGGGGATTTACTCATCCGTCACAGAAGGTCACTGCACTAAATGTATTCATATACTCTGGTATTCTTCTTTGAGGTCCTAAATGTTGGGCAGAATTTTTGATTACTATTCCTAGCCTGTATATATTATTTCTATTAGTTGTTGTTTGTATTCTGATGTAGAATATTTGTTTGTGCCTGCATTTTTATTTATTAAATATGAAAGACAAATACTCAGGTTTTTATTTGTTTTTAAGCACTGTTAACATTGTTCTTATCCCCCTCAGCTGCTTCGCTACAGGGGGGATTCATTTGACCTTGAGGCAAAACTCATTTTAAAAAACTACTTTTTTAATGGTTGATGACACCACATTACAATTATTGTATCTTCCTTAAGGCCCATGTATTGTAGTAAATGTTATTCTTACAAGATCATACTAAAATAATCCAAACAAAATAGCTGAAATGCAGCCTAACACTATTCTTGGGTCATATGGCTTAGTGGTCTGAGGTCTTTGGTTAAAAGGTATCAGCTTACTCTGCAGCGGGTGACGCATTGCAAATTCTGTGTCTACTGAGTTACCAAACCTAAAAAAAGAGAGACCAACGCTGAGTCTGATTACCAACATTTTAAGTGTGTACAAGGGTCCGCAATGGTAACTTGATGCTATAGAGGCAGATATAACTAAATCTGGTGGGTCATATCAGTAATAATAAACGTGTCAGTTGATGGTCACTTACATAAAAGTCCAGATGACAAAACTAAAAGATTAGACACAGACCAAACCCTTTGACCAAATATATGAACCCCTTACACCCCTCCTTCCCCTCATGGGAAACAGCTGAACGTTGACATTTCTTTACAAAGACCAAGTTGACTTGATCTACCAGGGACAACAGCCCATGAATATGAGCATTGTCTGGAGGGATTTTAAGAAAGTTCAGTGTCAGTGTATCTGTCAGAGAAATGAAAATACATCAAATTACACAGTAATTTAATTCCAAACTTTCCCCATACATTTTATTTACATTCTTGAGTATTGCCATTGCTACATATCAACAAATCAAATTCTAAAACTACACTCAGTAGACAAAAACTAAACAGCTATAGGACAAGTCTATCTTGAATTCAGAATGCATTACAACTTGAAAATCCTGCATACTGAGGGGGATTACAAGGTCTGATTCTTGAAGGAAAGATCAGATGAGCAAAAGCCAGTTGAGTAACATAGTTTCAACACACAAAAACCTGCTGTGACATTGACTTGAGATATGGTGTCCACTATGTCTTTACAGAATACTGCAAGGTGTCAACCAAAACTGAGCAGTAGTAGTGCAGTAGTAATAGTAGTAGTCGCAGTAATAGTGAAAGTGGAAGTACAGAGTAAAATTATACACAGATACAAGTCTTTCATTCAAGTACATGACAGGTTTAAATATGAAATATTCAAAGCCATACACATAGTGCAAAATAATATGAGGAAATTATCCTGTCCATATTTAACTCTGTACAGTACATGTCTAACAAGGTTTGGGTTTGGTAAAAAAAACAAAAGAAAAACAAACAAACAAACAAACAAAAAACACCCTCATGTCATCCTCAGAGTAGCAGAATGCTTTCAACATCTCATAATCATTGACCGTTTTTGGCCGACAGCTTTAGGGGAAAAAACAGGTAAAGTATATAACTTAGTGTGATTAGTGAGTTAAGGTTAGTGTGGTAATACATTATTTCAATGCTCTCACCAGTGACGCATGTAGAGTTTGCAAATGCATCTTCGCATCTATGCATAGGTTCCACCTGTAATAAGAAGCTCGTAGGCAGGATCTCTGCTTCTGCGACACAGCACAACACACGCACACAGCATCCCCAGCATCTAGCAGGAAGATACACACAAACGTTTAACTTGTGGTTTTGGTTTTTGGTTAAGAAAAAAAACCTTTAACCCCAAGATTTTTGGGTGTGTTACTTCCCTTGGTGTCATCTCCTAAGCAATATAAACATAAATCAAACCAGACTTGTTCAAAAGTGAAGGATTTGTTGAGCTTCAAATCATTTTCAGTTAGGTAATATTTTTAAATGTGTGGCTGCACTTAGGGTAATCCTGGAGACACTGTCAGCATTTAACTGGAAAACCCTGAAGTTCACTATAAAGAATCACAACAAATACTGCTTGAGCACATTTATAGTAACACATCCTTTGAAAATCCAGTATACTAACCAAATGAATAAAATAACATCGAAGAGAGAAAGCCTTTCAACTTTTAAAAAAATATTTTTGTGCAGCTGATACACATTTTTGTTGAGTGTTTGACCCATATTTATTCAAAAATATTGTTTATTCACATTTCAACATGATGCATTGAAATTGTTATGTTCTCCTGTGTTATGTAACATTGTACCAATATATAGTGTGATTGTAAATGCTTGTCTCAATCAACAAAAAGCATAAAAATGAAATACACTCTCTGTTTTCTGAAAGCATCATTAAGGATTACTCACTAATTTATTAATGACTGATGGTTAATCAGTAATGATTTATGGTTCAGAAATTATGTATAGAGACTGATTATGAGGGGATATTGTAGATATCAGAGTATAAACAGTATTTAAGGGTTAATCAAATAGGTGTGAAACCAAGCAAATGCTGACACAGGATGTAATGATGGCCCATTTTATGAGGAAGTTCAATGGTGACATATTTCCTTTAAAAAAAAAAAAAAATGTACTTACATACACAGCAGAGATGTAAAAAAAACCCTTTAAAGGGTGGTCTTAAGGGCTACATTTTTTAAATCTGAAAAATATTTTCTTTATGGTCTTGGAAGACAAAAACAAACTAAATGTGTACAATAATACATATAATTTATAAGATTCACTAGTTTTCCTCATTGTGCTCAACGTCACCTGCCACACAACTATATAAGTCAGTATAGAAATGCTATGATAGAGTCACAACTCAAAGTCCATAATGCCTGGATTAATAAGCATTATCAAACACAGTTGATGCCCAATGAAATTAAGTATCTTGATAAAAGTTGCATACCTGGATGGCAGCAAACGTCAGTGCAGTCCAGATGACATACATCATGATCTCCTTCAACTTCTTAACAACCAGAGCTTCACATCCCTACACACACACACACACACACACCCACACACACAGTGAATATATTTTAACATATATAAAACTGAAAAATTATTTTAAAAATGTCTGTGATTTGGAAACTTGAAAATGTAATGGTTGTTTTACTTCTTGGTAGAGATCTTCAGGATGAATGAGGGACCCTGTGCAGCTTTGAGTAGTGGATTTGCAACAGCTGGTAGGTACGCTGTTGTTTTTTGATTTTTCAAACCAGTGTGTATACTTCCAGTCTGAGTAATTGTGGATCCCACAACACTGAAGCTGTACAAATGAAAACAATAAAAACTCATTCATTACCATAAAGATGCGCCATCACTTTATCTGGTTTACAAAGAGGACAGAGGAGTTTCTGTCCTTACCTGTCTCTGAACGTAGTCGATGGCGCGGCTAGGGGCATTGCTGTTGGTGCCGTTGTACTCATCATATACTTTCTGGATGGAATTATTAACTTCATCTTCAACCTGGCAACGATTAAGAAGGGTGAGTAAACATTTGATAACACACCTTTAATGGTGCTTAATGATTGCTGTGCTCTTATGGGTGTGTGTTATCAGGATTATCTACTGGGTTACAAGTTAAGTATTGAGGGCCAAGAAAAACAAATGTGTTTCAACTTGTGTTGGACTTTCTCACCTTTGCTCTGTAAATGTATCCGAGCACCACCACAGCCACTTCCGTCAAGAAAACCAGCAGGAGAATGACAACAAACTGTGGATTGAATTTCAAGATTTAGGAAGAACCAAGCTTTACTGCCAAAAACAAGTAAAAAGTGGATTTGTCTGTTCAAGTTCAATACAGGATACTATCAGTCAAGAGATGTTTGCAATGACCTGTTCTACCATATCCTGAAGGTCTACTGTGTCTTCAATAGTGATCAATATACTCTTTAATATCTTAAAACTGTTCATCTTTTATTAATCATTTACTAAAAGATAAGATAAGATATTCCTTTATTAGTTCCACAATGGGGAAATTTGCATTATTACTGCAGCAAGTGGACAGTAAAATAGAATATAAGAGCAGCAATAAGAAAAACAATAAGAACAATAATACCAAAAAAAAAAGACCATCAGTAACAAAGTACTACTTTTATGTGTCACACCAAACTTACTAACCGTTGTCAGTCCACAGTAGCTCTCTCTCACTGTAGCGCAGCATCCAATGAGCCCGATAATAAAAAGAAGGGCTCCAACTGCAATGATGATCACTGCTGGGATGAGAGTGTACATGTCTTCAAAGAAATGATCGTAGTCATCATACGTGATGAAGACATAGGCCCCGACATAGCACAGGATACCAGCAGCAGCCTTTGGGTGACAAAAACATCAACAGTTATTTAAAGCCTCTGCACAAACAGAAGTGTGAGAGACTCTGATGCGAGACGACAGGGACGTTAAAATGTGTGTCATTTTTCACTTTCTGTGGTGTCTGCTAAGACTGTATACAATACTCGGTGGTTGCTTTTAGCATGGTTACTAGTCAGTATATGCCACAGCACACAACATATTATTAATTACAGTACAGTTATTGTCAATGTGGGCAATGTAAAGTCACAGAAAAATATTGTACTTTACTTGAACTTAGCTTAATTTATTTGATAGCTCCAGCTAATACATAAAGTAAATTTACACCAAAACATATGACAGTCTTATAAAATATATTCTTTGCCTGGGTATGGCATGCTTTATAATATAAAGTTTGACTTGACTTAATCATGAAACATCAAGTCAACATCATGTATAATATTAATACTTTGAAACAAGCCAATCTGGAAAGTTAGCACTATTTCTTATAATACACATAGTACATTTTGCATTTGCATTTGAATTTTGTTACTTTCTGAATGCAGGGCTTTCAACTTATAAGGGATTGTATATATTTTACATTGTTGTAGTGGTATTTTTACATGTGTATAGCATCTAACTAGTTCATATTGCATTGTTTATCCTCATTAAAATACCTACACTGTTAATTATATTGACATTGGATCTGGATCTGTAGCTCAGCACAATGACCTGCCGACTGAAGCCAAACAAATTAAACTTGTTTTCTGGCAGTAATTATCAGCATGCATGACTGATTTTTTTAAACATCTGCTTGGTGGATTAAGTTACACTCAGGGTAAAAAAAAACCCCAAAAGTGATAGTTTTGAAACAAGCAACACATTTTTGAGACGACAAGGTTGTTTTTAAGGTGCTTCTTTTAATGAGGAATTGCGAGCGGATAGTCTATTCATGTAACCAACGACATGATATCTCCTACATAATGTCTTCCCTGCTGTCCTCTCAAACCAATCCCTCCCTGGTTAAACAAAGGTCGGCTGCAGCAGCTAACGCGTAGCTTTAGCTTAGCAGCTGACTGACAGCTAGCTAGCTGCTGCGCTGTGACGCACGTCCAGAAACCTCCAAACTCACCCAAAATATCAGGTTCAGGAAGACCAGCACCGTCTTGGACGATGTGATGCCGCACTGCCCCATCATCAGTACGTGGATTTAATGCCGTACGTATTGGGAAAACTGTACAAGTTTCTAGTCAGACATGTCCCAGCCAGCTCCTACAGTCCATAACACAACTCCGCCTGTCACTCTCACTGAGGAGGCTGCACCAAGGCGCAGCGCCACCACCAAATCACCACCATGACCATAACAAACCCTGAAGAAATAACCCCTCCTAACACAGAGGGCATTACTGAGTAGAAGACAATAGTGTAATCATTTTATTTAGTTGAATACACTTTGCTGGTGATATAGGCTATTATGTGAAATATTACAGATAAACATTAAAAATAAAAAGCAGGTTGAAGTCACACCAAAATGGCAATTAGAGTGCTTTGCTGACATCTAATGGCAGAATATATAAATTTACTTTAACCTACTTTATCCCCTCATTCATAGAACATTTCTGGGATCATCACTCAGGCTAAATGACCTCAAAAACCAATAGGTCTACTGCTGTAAAAATATAAATAAATAAAAGAAAAGAAAAGAAAAGAAAAGAAAAGAAAGAAAGAACGAAAAAATTCACAGTAAGAAGAAGGGAAATGTACTAATCCAAAGCCAGAGATGTCACAAAATCATCAGTATGTGTACACTGTCATGATTTATACATATAACTTGATCATGCACAATGGATGACATCCATCCAATGAGGATTTAAAGTGAAATATAATCAAATGATTTTGTCGCTGCTGGGCCTGAAAACACAATGAAATTAAACTATTCGAGAAGAAAAATAGATTAAATGACAATGTGGACAAGTATCTCAAAGGATGTATTATTTATATGAGGAAGAATGTAATGTAAGCCTTACCTAAAAGCTCAGGATCACTTACAAAGTAAAAGAAACCAAACCAGAGAAGGAGGCATTAAGGCATTATTTATGTTGCGCACATACTGTAGATAAGATGATCAGATTTTGTTGTCTTTATAGCTACAAGAAATATCACATCACATTTTTGTGAGCAATCATTTATTATATGAAGAGCATGTATATCAAGAAATGTATACAGAGGCACAATTATTTTTGTACACCAAGATAGGAAGGGTAAAAAGCCAGAAATAAGTGAGCAAGACACACATCTCATCCTTATTGCTGTATTTTCCCCCAAATATAATTACTGTAAAATACCTCAATTTTAAAATCCCTTTACATTCACACATGAAATTAAACACAAATCTCTATCTATACTAAGAATGACATATCAACTTTTATATTTCACAACACTGATAAAACTGAAGTCAGCATGGGTTCCGAATATTTTGTCCCAGTGGCTGAAGTGTGGTGCAAAGTTGGTGTTGGGCTTCTGATGGTGCACATCATGTTTGCTGGGCCCTCCATAGAGGCCAAATGGTATCAGACGAGATGTGGACCAGGGAAAATTGTAGCCGCAGTGATCCTCTATGGAAACGTAGACATGCAACATCATGAAGGTCCATGTGGTGAGTAGATGGCATCTCAGGATCACAGGGTTCAGGGTGGTCCAAAAGCCAACTGTGACCAGCTCCCAACCACCAAGACACTGAGTAGCCAGAGCAAAGGGGGATGAGTAATTATGATGGATGGCATGGAAAGTGACATACAGCCAGAGGATCCGGTGATGGAGCAGGTGCCAGATGAAGTATTGGAAGTCAAAGAGCAGGAGGTTGCCGATCACTCCAGCTATCAGCTCCAGCAGAGATGGAGCCTGGTCAGGCAGGTCCACAGGTGGCCTCCATAGCCACTGGGCCACTGATGCTGGCAGTACAAGAAACACATGGTTGTACAGGGTGACACCTGCACAGTGCAGCAATGTTGAGGCTGTTGGCCGACGACTGGGTTGGATCTTAAATTGCTGGACCCATGCCCACTTGTCTCCTATGATGTCACAAACAAGAAAAGGAAGGCACAAGACAAAGTATGAGGACACGGTCAGAACGATGGGAAAGAGTGGAGATCTCAAATAGTCTCTGTAGTTGAACCTCAGGCTGTCCCACATAGGCTGCAGCAAAGACTCGTTTCCTAAGCATCTTATCCAAAGCTCTATGCTGCTATCTGCAATATCCATCCTGAAGTAAAAAATCTTACGAATGTATAAGGAATGTAGATGTTCCAGCCAGAAACAGCGGCTATGGTAAAGGTTTTATCCCGTGAGTGCCTGTTTGTGCTCGCTGTGTGGTATCAAGTGCCACCTGGGAGCAACAAATTATTCATATACATGAGTGGAACTGGTAACGTATATGCTGTACCTCTGTTGACAAATTCATTAGGTGTAAGATAGTCCTAAATATCTCATTTTCTGTTGGTGCCGTATCTCTGTTCAAGGTCAAGTGATTTAATTTGCCACGGTACAGGAACACAAGTACAAAAACACTGGCATTGCTGCAGTTTTCTCAGTCATTTAAAGGAAGACAGACTAACAAACAGGAGGAGAGAGCTATACAGTGGAGGAAATAATTATTTGATCCCCTGCTGATTTTGTAAGTTTACCCCCTTACAAAGACATGAACAGTCCATCATTTTATGGTAGGTTTATTTTAACAGAGAGAGACAAAATATCAACAAAGAATCCAGAAAAAAAGTATCATTCAGGTGTTTGGTCCCCTGGGGCCGGTCCAAATCCACCCGACTGTCCTTTTTTGTTTCTGTTTGCCATTGATTTTATTTTTATTATTCTAAACATGAAAATAAAATCAAACCATTTTAAAATTTCTGCTCATCCCCTTTTGACCAGGAAAAGAAAAACAGCTCATATTTCAAATTAATCTTTTGTATTTTTAAAAATGAAAATCAAATAACTTGTTGTTTGTTTTTCAATATTCATTCCTGGAAAGAAACTCGAATGACCAAAAGATGCACTGACCCTAAAAAAAAACACAGACCCATTTAGTTGTGCTAGAGATTTTGATCACATCATCGGCCAACATAAACAAGATGTCAGTAAAATGCTCAGAGAAATAAGAAATTTGAACGTCTACAATTTTCTTGATAATTTGTCAAACTCTGGTAAGGAAGACCATGTGATATGACTGAAAACTCCACGACAGCCACAAAATGGACTTGGTTGAAAGATTGGTTTACTGTTGTTGTTTCAAAGCTCAGGGGTGAACTTGAACCTCCACATTACACTCCCAAACTGTAGAGGGCGACATACTGTACTGCAGAGGACCCTTGGACAGTGTTACCTTTACACACAACAGCTTTTATGATTTAGTCACTTGACAGGCAGCAGTTAAGGCCGGTTAAGGCCACTTTAAACTGTAATTTGAAGCTTTTAAACAGCTGTATTATCATTACACGGAATAAACCTTCAAGTGGACCCTCTGTGTGTATTTAAGGTATTGTCATCCGCCAGCAATAACTACTGAAATGATTTTTGTGACGACCAGTTGACACTTCTCCTTCCCTGACAGCGTACACTAAAGTTTAGTTAGTTCAGTACATGTTCTGTGTATTATATTATCATTCTCGGCTTTTCAACATGACATGGTTAAATATCCAAACGACATAGCCTACTATTATTGGGAGTAGTTTTAAATATAAATATAATATAAAACTATATGTTCTGATTTTGATCCCCTTCTAGGTAAATGTAACCAACTCTGTGGATAGATCATGTACACATTAAGCAATAAAACCATTAAAAGTCCATAGAGACATACAATATATGTAACCATTTTGTGCAGGCCTCTGGTAGATCACTAGATGATTAAATGTGTGTCGGCACCTCTTCATTTTGCCATGAAATTATGAAGGTAGATAGGTAGTTGAATTTGGCCCTAGATGAGTCCATGTTGTTTTCAAACCTGCCTGTTTTGCAGGGGTGAGACGAGAGTAAAACGTGACGATATTTCTCGTCGAGGTGAATGCTGTATCTGGGGTATCCAAAAAAAAGACGATCGGTTTTCTATCGCTCATTCCCACGTCATGTCTTCTTGTTATAATGTCACTGTGTGGATCAATTCATCTTATTGTTCTAGTTTGTGAACTTCCAGCTATTATTGAGTCACGAATGGCTGTGCTACTCAGGTGTTCACATCATTTTGACCATGTAGTATGTTTCATTACAAAAGTACATACTTCTCCAATGCATGTATAATGAGTCTGACTGTATTCGTTCATTCAGGTGTTGAAATAATGGAGAATGGTGAAGGAGAGACAACAGGTGAATCAAAGCCAGGGCCTCGAACACAGCGGCTGTGCCGGTTCTTCTCTCAAGGGAGACACTGCAATTTTGGGAAGAAATGCAGATTTCTGCACGAAAGAGATGAAGCCAAAGTTCATGAGAAGAAAGCAGATGGGACAGCCTGCCAGTCTGACATTGTGCCACACCACTCAGAGGTCCCTGGTACAGATGTGGGGCACAGGCCTGCACCCAGTAAAAACAACTCCAGGGCTGCCCCAGCAGCTGGCCGCCGTCCCTGCCGTTACTTTCTCTCAGGGCACTGCACCATGGAGGACAGATGTCGCTTCTGGCATCCACCACATTTCCCTCCAGTAGATGACCAGCCTGTTCCTGGAAATCACGCAAGACCTGTGCAGAGGATGCCAACAGTGCCCCGCCCTGACATCCTTAAGGAGGTCAAGCTGTGTGACCTGACAGAGGATGTCGCCAAGAAGCTACTAGACACAGAGATCAAGCAGCTGAAAAAGCGTTTTCCCAAAGACCAGCTCATTATTCAAGAACGGAGCGATGGCATGGTTACTTACTACAGGGTGACTGTAGAGGCCACTGATCCAGACTGGGTAAACATTTTCCTCCTTCAATCTTCTCCCTGCTCTTGATGCCCAAGAGATTAGAGGCAAAATCTGCCACAATCAACACAGAGGGAAACTGTTATGATATAATTCATAACACTGAAGGGGAAATTGGGTAAAGCAGTGATTAAACATTGCAATTTTGGCTCATTTGAAGACTAGTGATTTCGAAAGTGAAATATGGCCATAATCCAGAAGTTTTTTTCTTGTAAATAAATAATCAATTTTTCTTACACTTGCTTAAGCCTGATGAATTTGTTATTATATATATTATTATATGGACATATACTGACTCTGCATTCTAACTTACAGCCTTTTGATCTGAAAGAAATTGACATCATGGTGAGCTTTCCAGACAATTACCCTCAGGAGGTAAGTAAGACTAAAATTTTTGTTTACAATGAGTGTTATTTAATATAAGTATGTAACTCTAACAGCTATTTATCATATCGATCATTTTCTGTAGATTTTCACGTTGGACATACCATGTGACCAGAATCTGCCACCAGTGATGTCAAGGTTAAAGCATTTCCAGTTTATTCCTAACATGTAATGTTTTGAATTAATGACAATCATTTCTATACATTTTGGCTATGTAGACATGTACAGGAAGCATCATGTGAGTGGCTTCAGGCCAAGCATGCAACCAATCAGCTTCTGGGAAAAGTAGAGCTGCTCTTTCGGCCATTTCTTCGATGGCTAGATCGTAGTTTGGAGAGACTGTTCACTGAAGGAGCCAGGCAGGTGAGAGCGACTTCACCTCACTTTTATCTGCATTTGTGAACACATCAAATTATAGCACTGATTGGAAAATGTCATCTTGTTTTGATTTTTTTTGCAGTTAAAAAAAGACATTGATTTAGAAAAAGCTGGATTGCAGTTCATACCATATCAGGAGCTCCAGGCAACAGTGTGTGAAAGACCTGATGATGCAGAACAGGGTGCCAGTGATGAAGGAGAAGCTGAAAACACAGAAGACGAGAGGAAAGTGGAGGAAGGACAGGAGGGTCCAGGTTGTGATGACAGACAGCAGCAGCAGGAGGATGAAGAGGAGAAAGCCAGTCATGTAGTGGAAAACATTAAGATCAGTGATCCCCGCAGAGGCACAGAGGTGAAGCTGCTGGGACTGAGGCTCGGAGAGAACACCGCCACTGTAGTGGCCAGACAGATCACAGTTTGTCTTCAGTGTAATAGGTAAGGAAAGAGTGCAATATATAATTTCTTCACGAATTAGTTTATTTAATTTGACTCTGTGCTGTATGTGTGCTGTCTGCAGGTGTAAGGTAACTGCAGACCTGACACTGACTGGAAGGACACCATGCACAGCTCAGTGTGAAAAGTGCAGTGCAAACATCAACGCTGCATTCAGGCCTTGCATGCTGCACCATTACAGTGATGTTTTGGGATACCTGGACTTGCACAATACAACACCTGCTGACCTTGTGCTTCAAGACTGTGAGCTGACTGTGGGATGCCTCAGCTGCTCCCAGGATGGCCCTTTCCAGGTGATTAAACATGTTCTTCTTGTCACTGCATGTCTGTTTTTTTTGTGAAAATCAGCGGCGTGAAGTAAGACTCAATGAGCAAAAATACAAAAATAATCTTTGTATGTGTTTATTTTTCCTCAGAATGTTTCTTATGGGCAAACAAAGGAGTTTAATTGTGAACACTGCCACAGCAAACTCAGCATCCTGGCTGAGAGCACAAGATTCCAGTATATTCAGCCACGTACCAACAAAACAGGTTAGAACTCACCTACATTTGCTACATTCAGCACAAGCTTAAGATCTTACATAAATGAACTGCCACAGTTGGCTGCTTGGCCATTGTTTCCTCACATTAAAGTTACACAGTGGATGAAAACCTCTAAATATGAATATCCATACAAATACAAATCTTTATATATTTACATGTATTTACCAAAGCAAACCAGAGAGACTAATATAGACTGTGTGTGTGTGTGTGTGTGTGTGTGTGTGTGTGTGTGTGTGTGTGTGTGTGTGTGTGTGTGTGTGTGTGTGTGTGTGTGTGTGTGTGTGTGTGTGTGTGTGTGTGTGTGTGTGTGTGTGTGTGTGTGTGTGTGTAGGTTCTAGTGCCTCTGCTATTGGTTATAAGACTATAAGAGATCCTGCTGTGCAAAAGGGGAAGCCGCTGCCAGAAAAAGGAACATGTAAACATTATAAACAGAGCCATCGCTGGTTAAGGTATCATCCTCAATGTGCACTGTTAACTCATTTCACATATCTGATGTATGTTGGAGCTCTGAGAAGTACATGCAGAAGTAAGTGAAAGCTCTGTGCCCACATCCTCAGGTTCCCCTGCTGCGGTCGGGCATACCCCTGTGATGTGTGCCATGACGAGGACCAGGACCACCCCATGGAACTTGCCACAAGGATGATCTGTGGCCACTGTGCCAAAGAGCAGGTGAACAGTCAGACACAAGGCTGATGTTGGACTTTCATTTGGAATGTGGGCATTTCCTGAATTTAATCCCCATACTGTTTATTTTTGCAGCCGTATAACAATGGGAAGCCTTGCATCTGCTGTGGAAGCATGATGACGAGAGGTGCACGCACCAGCCACTGGGAGGGAGGACTGGGATGCAGAAACAAAGTCAAAATGAACAAGTAAATCTACCTAAAGACACTAGAGTTAACATTTTAGAATTTGACTACTATTATTATAAGTGATGAAAACATAACAGTATATGTAAAATATTTAGTTAATTGGAAAAGATTTGTTTCAGTGGTGTCTTTTTCCTCTCTCTTCAGAAATGATCGACAAAAATATGCCAACACCAACAAGACGGTTTCAAGGAAGGCAGCTGGTGACAAGAAGTAAATGGTTGAGAAGAGAATTATTGACATTATGTAATACATAATCCACGATTTCAATAAAATTGTTAATTTTCTCAAATAAATCATGTTATAATGATCATTCAGTGTGAATATGAGAAGTGTTAATATTTAAAACTTAAACATTTATTTGAATTGAGTTGGATGACTAATTGTAAAACTGCATAGTTTGTATTCAACTCGGGTACATTTACAAAGGTTTTACTGATATAACGTGTTATTACATACAGTATAACAAGACGCAATTAGTTAAGAAGAAATGCATTCTGGTTATTTGGTCAGAACATACTGTATTAAAAGGTAACACTGCACCAATTCAAGTAGTATAGTGTTCTGTGCGGTGATCCAAGTTTATCTATCTCTAAAATAAGACTCAAATGGCAGGAAAATCCATCTAGTCTTAAATCACCCCAGAGTCAAAAATGGGTTTTGCTTCTTGTTACTTCACGTGGATATTTGTGCTTCATTGTGCAGAATGATGTTTGAGATTGATACTAGGAGGCTGTTTTCAAATTAATGTGCTGAAATGGAAAAGTTTAAGGGGTGTACCTATGTGACGTCACAACTCGTGTGGAAGCCAGTCATGGTCCAGTATTCAACTTCAAGTGGGATGTGGAAACTAAAAGCCTCCAGTGAACATACACTGAAAACTGACTTTTTAAGTGAAGAAGGAGACATCTTATGTCCAGCAGTTAAACTTTTGGAACCTTTTTTTTTGCATATTCATAGATTTTGAGGAAGAAGGAGTAGTTTTAAAGCATTTTTGACTAGTTTATTCATTTTTTTTGTCAAGAAATCTTATGCAGACACATATTTTTAATCAAAGCAGAGTATTTTTGTAAGTCTTTAAAACATGTCTGGGGGGACCTTACAGTATCAATGGACTAATAATACAAAATATAGAGTTGTTTCTGTGTGAAAAATGGTGAGGGATACTTTACTGAAAGCAGTGTGATAAATGTCCCTGAGGTATGCTGACATATTACAGCTGAACAATGTCATTAACAATAAAATACACTTGGAATATGTTTGGAAATTTTCTAGAGCAAAATTACAACTTTAAACTTGGGGAGATTGGGGGCATTTTTCACTTTTACAAAAATGCTTGGATCCTCCTCACCTCTATGTACTGAAAATGTTAGACCTTGTACTGTTTGATACGCTGAGGCCCTAGGGTTTAGCGAGGTGTTGTGTCTAACTCATGTTCTATAATAGTTAATCTTCTTGTGAAGGTCTGTTTGTCGCCAGCAGCTGGGGGAAAAAAGCTATTGGACTGTTCTGATTAAGAGGAAAGCCCCCTCTGTTGAACTACACTATATAAAGGAGGGAATCTGTCTAGATTATGAAACTAGAAACAGCCGCCTGCAGTGGTACCCCAAAAAGATGATGAACATCAGTGAGCCCCATTTGCAGCTTCTGCCCTCCAGGGCCTCGGACTGTCTGCTGCAGCCTCTCTGGGATTATGTGCTTTTTCACCACCTGCCTCTCATTTCGTCTCCTTTTTTCCCGGTCATCATTGCTTTTTCCAGCTATGTATTCTTCAGTGCACCTTTTGCTGTACTGGATCTCCTGGGAGAAAAGGTGCCTTTCCTCTATCAGTACAAGATCCAACCGGACAGAAAGCCAACAGTTAGAATGATGGCTACCAGTTTCCTGACGGCATTTTATAACCACATTTTCTTTGTTCTACCAACTGTAATAATAGGCATGTTCATACTGCCTGCACCAACAATACCACATGATGCTCCTACTCTGTATGAGGTATTCATTGATGGACTAGCTATGCTTCTCCTCTTTGACACTCAGTACTATATTTGGCATTACATTCATCACAAGCATTCTCAGCTTTACCGATGGATACATGCAATCCACCATGAATATGTGGCACCCTTCTCTTGGTCTACTGAGATGCTCAGCATCCCAGAACTGATGACTGTGGGACTCTGGAGCAACCAGGACCCGATTCTTTTAAAGTGTCACCCACTGACCACATGGTGCATCACAGTTTTCAGCATCTGGATGTCTGTAGAGGACCACATAGGCTATGACCTACCCTGGACCCTTAATCACCTGGTGCCTTTTGGACTGCTGGGTGGTGCACCAGCTCATGACATGCACCACCAGCTGCCGAGCAGCAACTTTGCACCTTTCTTCAGCCACTGGGACAGAATCTTTGGCACTGCCGTCCCTCTGAAGAAAAAAGCTATGAGAAGATATGAAGACAAGTGAATGTAATGTAAATACTGCATGTTCAGTGTTACTTCTTTGATGTCAGCACATTATTTGCCTTTGTCAAATCCATATTTTTCTATTTTAATTGCATTGTCTGTAATTGTATAGTAGTCGTTCTGCCACCTTTCAGCTCCAACAAGATTGATTTGCAAGCAAATTTTTTATTGGTTAAATCAAATTGCAATAAAATATACAAATATAAAATTCATTTTTCATGTTTTTTAATTAGTAAAAGCATTATGTTTGTCAACTTGTGTTTTTTTCTTGTTCTGCAATATGGTATAAACGTTACGTAAATGAACACATTCAATACATCCCTGCATGTCACATTTGCATAATCACACATCATTTAAGTAATTCCAGTGAGGGAAAATTAACAGTCATTACTTACGATTGCAAAGTATAAAATCCTGTGAACTTCCTGCTCTTGCTTTTCTCACAATCCTCTTACATAATATAAAATCGTGAAAAGAGAATTACTCAGCATATTTTGTTTACAAATTCCACAAAGGAATAAGGAGCTTTTGAACAAGAAAATTAAGGGGTATTAGGGCTAACCTGTGCATGACAAAGCGTTGACTGGACAAATGTTCAAGACTGACTTGTGGTATTTGTCGCAACAATGACACAGCAAAAAAGGGAAACATCAGCAAAAAAGATGGGAAAACTTGCAGAAAATGCACTTGGAAACCAGGATTAATATTGAGAGCAACACTTGGTAATATCTATCCATGAACATTATGGTAAATCTCAGAACCTACATGATAAAATATATTTCATCATGGTACTGAATCTTTCTACAATAGCAGCCAGTACCACACACAAAAAGGTGCAATAAATATTTAAATACATTTGTCAAAGAAAGTATAACAGTGCTATTAAAGTTCAGTGAAGACTTTTATTTAAATACTGCACAAACATGTTGGCAATTTGTCCTGTGTTCTCTGTCGGGTGCATCTTGGTGTAGCTGATGAATTGGCGCCGTAATTTCCGCAGCTCTGCCATGTTGATGTTCCTGGTAAGCTCTATGTTCAACATCAGGTTAAGGACAATAGAATACAAGTCTATGTGTGTCTATGTGTGTGTCTATGTGTGTGTCTATGTGTGTGTCTATGTGTCTGTGTGTGTGTCTGTGTGTGTGTGTGTGTGTGTGTGTGTGTGTGTGTGTGTGTGTGTGTGTGTGTGTGTGTGTGTGTGTGTGTGTGTGTGTGTGTGTGTGTGTGTGTGTATGTAAGCTGCTCTCCCATAAAGACAAGATGTATTTTTCCTACACTGATGAAGCTATAACTTACAGTCTTAAAGTATCTAAAGGTCACAGTATCATATCTCAACCTTTGAGGACAATAAAATGAAACAAGTCAAAGTACTGAAGGTTACTGACATCATTTTAAATTCAAACTCTGCACCAGTGCAGAACCTGGTGTACTTTTAAGTTAGTTTCTGCCTGGATCGACATGTTCAAAGGAGAAAAATCAAAGTGTTTGCTTCTGAGAAAGTCTGACACAGTGCAGCTGCCAATAAAATCCACTAATCTATGTAATTTAGTTTCTCTCCTCCTAACACATCCCACAGAATGTTATTACTGGCGAGACCTTTAAGGGTGATCAGTTGCTGCGCTTCTCATTTAGGTTCTTTGATGGACATGCATTCATTCACCTATCCCTTTTAACAAGTCCAGTTATTTAATATACAACAGTTAGCCCTGCATAGGAGAGGAAATATGACTTTCCTTGTGAGGTAGAATAAAAAAAAATGAGTCAGCATCACAGGGAATATTAAGTTTAGACAATCAATAACTGTGAAATATCACTGCTACCTGACTTGAGGTTACAAACATAAAAACATCTGTTAATGTATATGGTTAAAACTGTTTTTGGTTTTTTGGGGGGAGTTTTAAAAAAAAGGACGTGTAAAAAAGGATATCTTTTCTGTAGCTCCCGGAACTGAAATGAGATCCCCAGGAACACTTGTCTTTTGTGCGTTAAAAATGGCCTGAAAAACACAACAGAAAAACACTTAAAAAAAAAAAAAAATAACACAGTGTTGCACTCAATAGCAAATCAAGGGAAGAGAGCAGGTGATTTCTTATTGACTGAAAGCAATTAGCAGACACAACCAATAAGAGACACATCAATAGGACGGTAAATCGTTACAGGATGGGAGGTATTTACAAAAATTGGCCATACAACCACAAAGGAACATTGACGCCAACAAGTGTAGCAGATTTTAGACAATGATTCATTTCCTCATTAGGTTGAGATCATTTTTTACCTTATTTAACAGTTATTCTATTTTATGTGTCTTTATGTGTGTGTGTGTTTGAGCAGAGTGAATGGATAGTTTTCTTTTATGAGAGACAGCAAATTTCGTTGTATGTGAACATGCAATGACAATAAAGGCATTCATTCATTCATTGTGATATAAACATGTTGTCAGTGATCATATTGACAGAGATCTTTAATGTTCCTCCACTGTTCTCACCGTGACAGCAGAACATTTATAACATACTGAAATGTGCTGACATATTCGGGGATTCTGACATCAATCCTCTGATGACTGGATGACATTATTATAGCATCAACAAACTCATCATTCACCTTCTTATGTGGTCTGCAATATATTGATGAAATAAGTAGACAACTCAATCTCAGAA
Source organism: Scomber scombrus (assembly GCF_963691925.1). Taxonomy (NCBI): domain Eukaryota; kingdom Metazoa; phylum Chordata; class Actinopteri; order Scombriformes; family Scombridae; genus Scomber; species Scomber scombrus. The sequence goes on along the minus strand of NC_084975.1, from coordinate 18,398,889 downwards.
TCAATGAATGTAAGAGTTCACTGCAGGACCAATCTCAGGTCATGTGTTGCTATACATTTGGAGAGCGTCACCAAGTCACTTTGACATAGTGAAGGAAAAAAGCACTGGTGTATTTAATAACATTAACGATAACTCCAGTAGTACCCCAGTAATCACCCCCAGGCCAATGAGCGAGTTCAATATCTGTACCTTACATGTTATTAGTTCCACCTGCGCTTTTCGTACTGTGATGTTAAAATGTCTTCTGTGACAAAGGCTCATTATCCCCAGCTGCCAGGAAGTGGTCAAATATATAACATTATTGTAGTCTAAACCTCACACCAATGTGGCCTCGCTCTGCAAATGGGTGACGTCAAGGTTATCTCAGTATTAGTATACCATTGTCTTCTACTTTTGAAAACAGCTCTTGTACTGTAATTATTTGCCTACATGACTCTCTTTTATGTTTTTGTCTGCCTGCAATAAATAGTCACTCACTCTGTTCCCATTTGTCATTTAGTGAGGATGTTAGTGGGCTATAAATGATACTTTCTGTGCTTAATTAACTTCCTTTGCAGAAGGTTTTGCTCAACAGTATTTTTTTTTTTATTCTGAATTTTGTTATCTTTGTTTTGTTATCTCTTTTGCCATAAAACAAAAAAATAAAGATAGTTCCACAAAAACAAATGCGGAAAAAAAACTGAGTGAATAATAAATGAACACCAAATCCAAAAGAACAGATAAAATACATACCATCAACACATCTTGTGTGATCTTGTCCAGCTCATACAAGAAGTTTGCAGATGACAGTGGTTGCTGCAGAGAAACATGAGAACGTATACCATCAAAAAGACAGCATGGCAGAACATACTTCATATGTACCAAATACTGTTTAAAAGGTGCAGTGTGTAGGATTGAGTGGAAACTATTTATTGGTGTGGTTTCAGATTGGAACAAACTGAATTATCCCTCCTTCCCTTCAGCAAGTGTTTGGTTTGCCCGTTCTGGGCTACTGTAGAAACATGTCAGTACATCATGGCAGGCTCTGAGGAAGAGGACCTGCTCCCTCTGTAGATATAAAGGGTTCATTCTAAACTAGCAGAAACACAATTCTTATTTTCAGGTGATTATACACTAATTAAAACATACTTAATATTAGATCCCTTTTTTGCCAATAGATCCCCCTAAAATCTTACAGACTGGTCCTTTAACTTTGTAAAAAAAAAAATTTAAAAAAGGAGGAATGTGTATGTTTGTATGTCCTTTACACTTTGCGTAGACTGGTTTGGAGGAGGTGCTTTTCTTTTAAAAAGTGCATCAGAGATGTCCTCAAATGGAAGCGTGTCGTCTTTGAGGATGGTGAAAAGGGGACTGTCCCATCGGTTTCTGGAGTCTGGAGCTTCAAATCTCAGCACTAAAGCATCCAAGCTACAAAAGACAAACCAGATGTCAGTCAAACAAAACAAATATATTGAATGATGATCATTTTTGCAATGGCATGTTTGAAAAAAAAACACCATAATTTTAAACCCTATCTTAAGGTGAAGACATGTCACTCACATGTCCTGGGTGTACTGCTCAGCAGCATATCTGTTGGTATTCCATGTTGAGCTCACTTCATCTGATGTCAAACAGTATACCTTCACAAAAATATGGAAAATTTAGAGTTGTGTTGTTGGAGGATTTTTTCCCCCAGATGTTACAAATTCATAGTAATTTCTCTTGTGTTCTTACCAGGCAGTGTGGTGTCTGTGCATGTTTAATGAGACAGTACAGTTCATAGCGGTAGCCTGTAAGATATTTCAATTTTAAGAAGGTAAAAGCATACAGAAAAAAAAAAATGTTGTGATCAAGAATCTGCACACTATTCTGAGGATAATTTACCTTTAATGTAATTTAAAGAATCAAAAATGACGATGTCACCCTTGTTGACCTTCCTAAAACAAACAGATAAACATTAAACATGCTGTGACAGTAGAACAGAGCGGGGTCTAGTCCTGAAATTGAAGGAACCCACCTCTCTACTTCAGCTTTCAGAGCTGCTCTGGTATTTTTTTCCTTTTGGGAATCTGCAACATATCAAACAATATTTGTACACATTACTGGAGATGTAGTTTGTTTTCTACAGACCCTGTTTCGTAACAGTCATCTTTGATATACTGATTATTCATTTGTGATATAAAACAACAGTAGATAGGTATTCTGACCACTACAACAGTGCTGCAACCAACAAACATTTAAAAATCAATTTATGTGGGAATTATTTTCTTGATTAATCAATTAGGAAATATCAGTAAAATGCCCCTCACAATTTCCCAGAACCCAAATAGACATCTTGCTTGCTTGTTAGCCTGTCTGAAAAACAAAACCCAAACCCCAACATTTAGTTTATTATAGAGACCTTAGAGAAAACTTTTCAGCTGATTGATTACTGAACTAGTTTATATAAAAGCTTCAATTTGAAATAAAAAATGTATTAGATGTTCCAGACACAATCTGAGTAGTGTAGGTTTTTGTTGCAAGAAAACTGAATTTCTTGTGTAAAGATAAGACTGAGTGACACTGTCCTGACACACCAAACTCCATTCAAAATACTATGAAGTCTACCCTGCCCAAATCCTCTACAAAAAAAACATCAGACAGCATTTTCCCTCGTCAAAAAACTTCATAACACTAGAGAAAACCAGTCTTAATTCAATAAAATGTTGTCTTTATATCCAGCTGGTTCCCCTGTTTATCATTACAGTTATTAGCTTCAGTTAGCCACACAGGAGCTAATCCACACATTTACTGTCATACTGTTGTTTAGGAGAGAGCTAACATGTACGAAAGACTGTTTTTATTTCAGAAAAAGTTAATAAAAGCCGACAGCCCTCCTCGCATACACTTAACATCTGAATGTAATTAACATAGCTGGCTCAACTTGCCTGCATACACAGAGTTTTTCTCCACGCCCAGAGCTTCATCTCCCACAATGTGAACCTGTCGGAGTGACTTCTGTTCAAAATACCCCTTCAGCTCTTCTGCTCTCCGTGTTTTACCACTGCAGGGATAACCACACATCACTATTAGAGGCATAGTTAGTGTTTATTTTCAGACAGTCCAGTCTAAGATGTGATGATAAGCATGTTGCTGCTTTCTTTCGTTCTTCTTAAACAGTTTTTAGATGCATTACTGCCACCTTCTGGATTGGAGTATATTGTGTTTTCTAAAAAAAAAAAACTGAATAAAGGAGAATAGTCTCTGTACCTTCATCGGTGGTTTTCTAAAGCAGGGTGCGGGCTATCCCATGGCTTTCAGCGGATTCCATACTGAATTAGTAATGAAAAACCCTCATGAATCAATCATACATCAAAAATAGCCCCACTTTACCCATGATCCATGATGATGAACATACCGAAAAATAGAAATGCATGGGAGTAGTAGCATTGTCAATATTTTAGAGACCCAACACAACATTTCACGAATCATGTTTTTGAGGGGAGCTCATGTCTTATTAAGAGTAGCCAAGCTGCCCCTGGCTCCCCTGTAGTTTGCACCCTGCTCTCAAGGTCCCCCACCCCCCACCCAATACTGACGATTGTAAGAATAACAATGAAGAATGTGAAACCTATGAACACAATAGTCAGATTTATACATTCTCTCATAGGGCTAACTTGTAGTAAAATAAAAGTAAAATACTCGTGAAATTAAATCCACAAAGTGAAGACCATAAGATCCTCTCATTTCTCTGACTTTTCTTTGAGAGCTGTATAGTATCTCTGTCCCACTCTTCCTTCCATTTCTTTTTAATTTCTGATCTGATTATACTTTAATCCTCAGCCTTGTTATATTTTACAACTATACTTATTTGTGTTTTTCTTGTTGCTCTTGCCTGGATATTTTTAATATTATGTCAACATTCTTTTAAATCATAGAAATAAAGACTTTGGTCGTGTTAATACAATACAGTAGAATATTTCAAAGTGAAAATCAGCAAAAAAGTCTGACTCAGGTCAAGCTTTCAGCACTAGTTTATTAACAGAACAAAACACTGCAGACTGACATCACATTGTGATATACAATATAACTTATCACACTGAAATATATGTAAATGTATTTATACAAGAGCTTTATTTGTCACAAGAAGATTTTAAAACGCCTCTTCATCTGTGGGAGTTCATATTGTTACAGTAAATATGTAACAAGTTGGTTGAAATGCTCCTCAAGCAGGATCCACTTCTCCTCTGAATGAATGGAAAACATATCATCAGTTGTTTAAGCAATAATAATAATGATAACAATAAATGATGATGAGGACAATATTAATAAACTGACATGTCCAGTGTCTGTTTCCGTTGTGCTTGTTGGGTAGTTTTCAGCATCTGAATGAGCAGCGACTGCAGGTCCTTCACTCTGTACGCAGGACTAACAGCCCTGACTTCAGTGGGAACATTTAGATCCTCAAAGGCAGACTCCATAAAGGAACTGTCAACCACACTTTTCTTGCCCATGAAATGTCCTAAGTAAAAACAAAAGAAAAAAGAAAACTGAGAGAAAATATTTGTTAAAAACTGCAAAATCATGGAACATAATTTACATACTTTTTCTTACCTGTTGCCCACAGATTCCCTCTTGGATTCACCTTGATCTTTGAAACTTTATTTCTCAGCTCAGTTAAATCAAGAGTCATTGAAGACGTAATTGCGATGTACGAGATGAGGATGAAAGACAGGAATCCTGCTCTGCAGATCTTTGTCAATGTGCCTCTCATTCCTCAAACGTGTTTGATGCAATTTAATTCCAGCTAAAAAATCTCTTTGCTGTTCTGTCAATTTGGGGACAGGCAGTTATACTGCTTTATCCTATATAGCAATATTAAGCCCATCCTGCTACTATAGGATGGGCTTAATATTCTAATGGGATGGCATCATCTATCTGGGGTTGGTTTCTTATTGGACGCATGATGCACATTAGGGTGTCTTTTGCCATTCTGACATGCTGTGACGATTGTGAGATACGTGACCTCAATGCAGAACCACTAATTATCACACACAAGTAAATACTTTGGGGAGGAAAAGAAGAAAAAAAGACAAAGCAGGGATATAATTAAATCCACCAATTTATTTGTAAGTACTTTAAGTAAACATAACAGCAAGGCACATGTGCCACTGCATGCTGAATAGATGTAATGGCTTAAGAAATGCTGTGAATCCAGGGTTCATTGGCTACTGTATGTACACGTTACTTTCCAACACAAGTCCTCACTGTACACAGTATCAAAAGTACAAATATCTTTCAACAAGCACTACAAAAGAACAAGTCGTGAACAAGACTTTCTCTTCAGCCTCTGCAGACAAACAGCTGCATTTTGGTGATTTAAGGACTCAAGATTACAGAGAAATAAAGAGCTCACATAGCACTTACATAGAAAAGTTCACTTGCCAGTTAAGTCAATATGACCATATAGCCTTAATATCATTCCCAAAATAATTTATAAAATTGAATAATGTGGGATAATACACATTCTATAAACTAATTTTACATTGCACTGAGATTATCTGCAACTCCTCAAAGCCTTTCAACATTTAACACTAATTATTCATCACTTCCTTTTACCATGGAGGTAGGTACCGTCATGTATTCAATACAAAACAAGAAGTGCAGCTTTACAAATCAGAACCTGCCAACAATAGCTTTCCAACATTGTGAGCTATTAAATGATCATGCATTAAACAAACTCCTCCATCTTACTCGTATAATTATTATTATTATTAGTATGAGAAATGTCATGTTAACAGGTCCCGGTTTATAAAATGTTCACTCCGATAAACCATCACATGTCACTTTCACACCTGATCTGGATTACCCAAAACAATGTACCCTGATTTGACATAACATTGACCGTTCACTTGCCTGAAAAATACACTTCTGGCAATTTGAGGTATTTTCAATACTGCTGAAACACACATCCAATAACCCTCCTTTTCACTGAACACTCATTCAACAAGAAAACCAGAACATGTTAAAAAAATAAAAAATAAAAAAAGGCCAGATCTGGGACAACACATGTACCCACAAATCAAACATTTTCAATAAACCTTAAAACAAAAGCTTTTCAGAATGCTTATATAGTCAAAAGCATGTCTTGTTCTTGCATATACGGTAGCCTAACTTCAGTAGGCTTTGCTTAGCAAGGCAAATCCAAGCCTGTTTTTTATCTCACTTTTTTAGATGAACTGTTTAGCATGAACGCAGAAGTAATGCTTTTAAATGAATATTTAACTATACTATGTTTTGTAATAAATGACAACTAAAATTCTAGCTTTGTACTGCAAATGAACTGCAACGCTGTTATAATAAACAGTAACCTGGATCATATCCAGGTAATAGTGTGTAGCATTAAATACTTTAGACAACATTTAAGCAATTTGAATTGCTGTTGATTACAAAAGGAGAAAATCCACCACTTCTCTGACATCAATCACTACCAGACCTTAAAACTAATAGACATTCCTTGGTTTTCTGTCAGGGTGGATGCAACATTTGTTTATTAAAAAAAGAAAGAAGCTGTTATATGCTGTCGTCTGAAAGGCAAAAGGAATATATTGCCAGCATGCAAAGTTAAATAAAAATAATTGAAAAATGATTATCAATACGTCCTTGTATGTATGAAAATACTGTTCTTTATGAAACCGTTTGAATGTGCTGCACTGCTTCTGAATATTTTAAGAGGGATTTAAAAAATAAAAAAGCCCAATGACTTTGTACCACCTCCATGCAGAGCATCGAGCATCGTTAAATACTTTAATATGAACACTGAAGCTATTAAAGCAGCTTCGAAGGTGTGTTGAGGTGGCTCTTACTACCGCAGAGAGACGGCTTGTGTCTGAGAGTGAGTGCTCAGTTTTAAATTACACTCTGCGGTCTTGTCACACTGCAGACTTGTTGGCTCTCCTGCTTGTGAGGACTGAGTTTCATTTAGCTCCAGTAACAGGTCGTTCACCTCACTGGTCTCTGCTGATCCAACTTGCTGCTGCTTCTTCTTCTTCTTCTCACTAACCCCTCCTTTCTCTTCTTCCTCAGGATCTTTGACTTTGTGTACGATGAAAAGATGTCTGTTGAGTGACAGCACAGATGTGAAACACAGGCCGCAGTGAAGGCACTGAGGAGTGTTTTCATCCGTTTTATGCTGAGGTATATGCTGCTGGAACTGTGTGTCGTCGTCTGTGATGAAACCACACTTTGAGCAGCGGTATTGAGTTTTCAGTCGCTTCGCTGAAGGAGCCTCCAGACTGCCAGTGCGATCCTGCCCCTCCTCCTGTGTCCCCATGGCAGGCTTTTGTAATATAAGACCCTGCAAATCAAAAAAGTTACGTATCTTAAAATGATGTCCTATAGCATTCATAGCTTGTAGTTTGTGATTTGTGTTAAGAAATATTAAATAAGTACCTTGCCTGAAGCCGTTTTGCATTCCTGGATGGCTGTTTTTGGCATTTGGCCTAGATCGGGGTTTTTTATTCCATGCATAAGACTGATGTGGTTCTTCAACATCACACTCGTCCTAAATATGGTCTTTGTATCCGTGCAATACCTTTAAGGTAAAAAATAAATCAATAAATAAAAAAGAGTTGGCAATAATGAACTGGAATAATGAATTCATGATTCAATAGCAATTTGTTAATTTTCAAACATAATCTTACCAACAAGTGTATATTTTCTTTTTCCCATCGTGGTCATTGCGAATGTGTCGTCTTAAACTGGTTGTAGAGTTGAAAGACTGCTCACATTGTCGACAGGGATACTTCTTCAATGACAGAGGGAGATAAAAAAGTTAAATTAAAAATAGAGTTGAACAGAGTGACTATACAACCATGACAAATATAACTTGCACTTCCTAATTAATGATTATGAGGAAATCATTAATATCCAATACGTTTATTTGAGTTATTGTGTCACACTCAGCCATAAAGGGCTGTTTTAATCTTTAATATCTAACACGTTTATTTGAGTGATTGTGTCACACTCAGCCATAAAGGGCAGTTTTAATCTTTATTGCCTTTCCAACAATACATCAAATAAAAATCCAGAAGACCGAACTGAACAGTTAAATACCATCATGTAGCTGAGAATTAGCAACAGGTAAACACTTAAGCAGATATTAAAACCCATTTAACTGTAAAAGATGTTCACACCAGAATCAAAATGGCAGGAGATTGTCTAAAACCATTCGCACGTTAAATCAACACCCAGTCAGACCTCAGGTACAGTTTTCACTGTCCTCTGAGCCAGCTGTCATTACAGCAGGGCGGCTCATGATGAGTTTAAACAGACAGTAGGTGACCGAAGTATTTTCAACCAGACTGACTCTTCAGATAAAAACACTAAAACTCAGTCTGTGTAATATTAATGTAATAATTAATATATTAATATAGCTTTTAAGCAGGCTGAATGAAACTGGGATTTTGTCCATGCGTTTTGGGGTTTTTTTTCTCTCTCTCTCACTCGGATGCTTTAATACCTACATTTACGTCACAGGACTCAGTGAAGTGTTATCTTATCTATCCAATCTAATCTGTCTTTGTTCCCCCGCCCGACAACACTATACGCTCGTAATAAAACTGATGAGCTCATGGAAGCTAGAGTGATTAATAGTTGTTCATTAATGGTCCATAAAATTGTAAATTTAAAAATGTTGACAGCATATAGAAAGTAGAGGCACTGTTTGATTGATGGAGATTACACTTTAATGGAAAAATGAGCTGTTTTAGGATGTAAAAAGTGAGCTCCGAAGGAAGCCAAGAAATGTATTCAAGTGAGCAGCAGCAATTCAATGTTTGGGTTCAACATGAACACAATTCATTATGGGGGAATTCAAGATCCCTCACCTTTCCATGGTTGGTCTTCATGTGGGAAACATACGAGTCTCGTTCAGGGAACCACTGGAGACATTCCCCACACGTCCAGCCGGTGGGCTTCACACGAGGTTTGCCTTCCTGCTCTGCCTTTTTTCTGGGATTATCTGTGCGTTTAACAGGGTTGTGACCCTTCTGCTGTTGGACGGAATGTGCATCCTGGTGCCAGTCACTTCTGACAGTTTGTTTACTGTTCTTGTCTGCCTCTGGTCTCACGTCTCCTCCGTGAACACTCTAAAAAACAGAAAATGAATGGCAAAAATTACAAAGACTGACCAAACATGACAATACTACTGCCATTAAACATGTAATTTACTAAAAATCATATTTGACTATTCTGTTGCTGATGTGGTGAACCAAGACTAATTTACCATGTCTATTATTGTGCACCGTGTTTTTGGTATTGCGTATTAATTCATGTTAACGAAAGCTAACATTAATTCTTGCTGAACTTTATAATAATGAACAACTTTAATCAAAAGTGAAATGTCACTTTGTTGCACAGTTATAACATAATTTTCCACAGAAATGATAGAAATTAGTAGGCAGCGGCCATTTGTTTTCATTATGCAAATGTATCCACAAAAATGTGGATAAATGTTTAACCTCTTCATACATAATGAAATCCAACCAACAAATACACGCAGAAAAGATTGCTTGCAGGGAGTATATATTATGCTGACAAAGATACAAAAAATGTCTTTATGTAGAAGAAATACAGTCAAGACTAACCTTGAAGTGTTGCATTAACAGATGCTTTTGTGGAAAGACTGAGTTACATTCTGGGCACTTGAATATACACACGAGGCGCTTGTTGGCGTCCTGATGGAAATGCTGAAACAGTAACTGCTTTTTCTTGAACATTTTCTCACATGAACACTTAAAGATTAACCTGCAATACAAAGAGATAATGGTTCAAATGGGCTGTAAAATAGAAATGTGCAAGTTTTAACAGTCAGGTCACACGATGTTCACTTACTGAGGGGAAACTTTGTTAGAATTGTGCTTATTTTTCAGATGAACTTCACAGCTGTCTGAGGTCTTGCACGCAACTGGACAGATGGAGCACTTGTATAAGATTTCACAATGTTTCTCTTCGATGTGAGTCTTTTGTCCTTGAAGGGTCTTGAAAACCATATCACAGTGAAGACACCTGGAGGAAAAAGGCAGCATAATGTCACTTTGCCATCATTGTAAATCACTCATACTTTTTAATAAGAACTGCTTTTTTAATGCACGGTCACTTACTTGTACCAGGCTTTGCGTGCATAGTGCAGACAGTTTTCCTTGACATGCTTCTGTATGTCAGCAGAGCGACTCAGGGCACCGCACTCAGGACAACAGTAAGGGGACTTGTGAGTGTGGATGCGTTGGTGAGCTCTGAAGCTGCACTTGTTGGGTAGCAACATTGAGCAAACCTTACACATCTGTAAAAGAAGAACATGAGAGAACAGTATAAAAAATATGAAGAAGAAACACAGTCAATATAAAGATACTTGTCACAAACCCTGGAAAGGATAAATGGTGATATTTAAGTTTTTCTATTACATGACGAGAAAACAACAAGAAAGACGAGAAACAACGATGAATTCATCTCGCAACCAAGTATTGGACCAGGTGAAGGACTCTTGTAGCTTATTCATCTGTGCTACAGACCTACATTGTTTTCAGCAAACTGGCTGACATGCTCTTTCATTAAATGAACATGGCTACTCTAGTCTATTTTGAGTCAATCCCACATACGCTGTCGTAAATACTGACAATCCTCAGCTGAAAATACTTGACCCATTTGCTAAAAAACGAATCTGTTAAAATGACTTATTCAGCAGAAACAAATGGGTTTTAAGACTGAGTACTACAGACAGGCTGGGGAAGTCATAACATGTGGAGACAGACCAAAGTACTTTTGATTATGGTCTATTCATTGGATTTGATGACAATCACAAACATACAGGATATTACAAATTTTATCATTCACTATTTCAATAAAACATCAACTCACTAATCCTTCGATATCTTCAGTAAGCCTCTGGTAATGGCCCACAAGTGCTTTGTAGTCAGATAACTGCTTGTTACACTCCAAACAGCGAAGTCTGTGGCGGATGACATTGTCTGGATATAGGGGCATGACTGGTTGATTTTTAGGTGAGGGTGATGGTGTGGTGTGAGAGTCCACTTTTACTGGTTCAGCACTCAGAGGAACAAACATTTGTTCCTCTGCTATGGGTTTCATATGGAGCTGCGTGCACTGCATCACCATACCATTGTTCTTGTGCTCCCGTGCATGTGCCAACAGCGCACACTTGTTGAAGAACACCATCGTCTTCGCGCAATGCGTACATCCTACTTCAATGTGAACACTCCTCCTGCTGTAATGATACACGAGACTCCTCTCTATCCCGAAGGAGTCCCCACACTCGTGGCAACAGTACCCACGCGGTGGAAGGTTGATGTTGCTCTCTGGAGGTGGGCTAAGGTTTGGCACATATGTAGGCACAGGGTTGGTGTTACTCAATAGCCTGTTTACGGTTGCTGCTGCTGCTGTGTTGGGGATGGAGGTTCGCGGGTAAGGGTTGGCTGTTTTCACCTGATGCACCAAGGGGACAGTGCTGTACACTGTTGAGGAGAGCGCGTGCTGGCTCTGTTGGTGAGAGGTGGACCGTGCAGTTACTGAGGCAGCAACACTGTGCGGGACAAGGTTCAGACTTGCTAAGTGCATTGCTTTGGGAAGGAAGTTTGTGCTAGTTGTATGGCCTGTTGTAGCTGATACTCTCTTTGGTTTATGCCCCTGACGTGCAATAGATCTTTTGACAGGACCACTGGTATTATGGAAAATTGTTGAAGAGTCCATTATACCTGATCTTCTAGAGTTTGCCTCTGATTTGTTGTGTAAACGTTTTGGGGAAGATGTACTAAATGGGGTTCCTTTAGTCTGCAATCCTGCAATGCTTTCTACAGTTGCAATTTGAGACTGATGAGGAGACATATTACTGTAAGAATCTTCACTTATCATACTCTGCGAGGGAGAGGATTCATAGGCAGAATGAACTTCATCTGTTTCTGAATCAGGCAGCACACTGGTGACAGTGCGCTTTATCTGCCCTGTTGTAGTTTTGATGGTCTTAATTCTGACTCTTGGTATGGCAGGGGGTGATCCAGATGCCACAACAGGGGATGCTTTGCCGCTACTATCACTGCAGATGCTTACAGGGCTGTCAGATGGTTTCATCAGCCGTCTCACAGCTTCGAGTGGACTTCTGGGACTTCGTGGGGATATAGGCACCTTAGGGCTGTATTTCATACAGTCATTCTGAATGGTTGATGACTCTCTGGGGGTAGTGTGCTCACTGGGATCTTTTCTAGCATTCAAAGCCACCAGAGCCTCAAGGCAAGATGATAACTTAGATGTCTGAGAATTGACATGTGGATAAGATGTGGAAACATCCACTGGGCTTCCTGAATTGCAGTTCTCAATCAAGTTCTGGTTACCGCTTGGAGGGGGAAGTGCAGTGTGCACTCTAGATGTTTTATCAGTTTCATTACTGACACAGCTGTCAGACGGCTCCTCACTGCTGGCACTTTCTGCTCTGCTCCTTTGAATGTTCTTAGGAGTATCAGAGTCCTTTACACATTCATCAAACACGCTGAGGTCCAATTTTTTTTGACTGTCTGGGATTGAAGGCTCCACCAAAACGCAAGCTTCTGGAAAACAGGGTCTTTCTTGTTTTGGATGCATTTCATCTATTCTACACTGCGTGTCTTCAGACTCAGGACTGGATATTGGACTAAAATGAGAAAGTGACTGTGAAAATATTGGTGTTCCATCAGGTTTGTGCTGAATAGGTGCCTTTCCAAGAAGCTCTCTTGAACTCTCCCCATTCAAAGCAGAGACAAATGATTTGGAAAAGCCAGTGTTAGTTGTTTCAACAGAGTCAATGGAAGTCTCTTGAGACCTGAATCCATTTTGCAATTCTGGACTTGTGTGAAGCCCGTCATCAAAACTTTCCAATGACTCCTGGCGACTTGTGTTTTTCACAATGACACTTACAGCAGGAATATCTGCTGTAGTGACAGCTTGGCTACTCAATAAGCTGTCATCCAGACATATCCCTGTGTGTTTCAGATGACTTTCTGTCTCCTCATGACTCTCCTGGTTGGGCTCTTTAGCATCCAACCCCGGGGCATCCGGGATATCAAAGGCAGCCAGCAGATCATCAAAATCTGGGGTTTTCATGTCACCCATGGCTGCAAAGTCTCATAAACCTGCAGAAACACAGAGAGGGTAAACTTGTTATCGTATCTGTCCATTTGCACAGTGGTCGCTGCAGGGAGAGATGTAGGAGCTGATGACAACCTAAAAAGTGTTGTTTTACAAAGTGGATAATATCTGTAACAGCTGGGGAGCTATCTCTATGCAAACTTTAGCTTTAGCTAGCAAGCTAACCCGTAACGACTTTTGCTCTCCGTCTACTATTTTATAGCAAAGCATACATTAATACACGCCGTATGCACATTAGCATTTAGTACAGACAAATGTGGCCCTAACCTTACCACATATCAAATTCTTCAAAGGCCCAATTTAACTACAGGTCTTGACGTTAGCTTTAGCTAGTTAGGATTGTAGCTTAGCAAAGCACTGGCGCATAAACCATAGACAAGCAGTCCCCATTTGTCATATATTGATGCACCAGTCGGCTTACCATTTGCTCCGCGATTAAATGTAACAGCTCTAATAAATTAGGTAGCAAAATTAGTTGCAGGCGATGTGTTCGCCAGCTAGATACTGTAGCTAGCTGCAGCTGGGTTTCATAGCTAAATTAAGGCTACTAGCTACTAGCCTTAACTTCGTTTTCCTTTTCCTTGTGTCTTAGAGAGTACAACCCTGAACGCTGTCTTACAGGCGAGAGGCGGTGCCATGGGATGTTTGCTACTTCTATTGGTTTTCTGGAGTATTGCAACCATTGCAGATATTTCTAGCTAATGTGTCCCCTGAAACTCTGCAGGGATTAATGCAGTTTATTGTATGCAGTGGCTTATTGTTAAAATACAAGGTTGGGAAGGTTACTTTGGATATGTAATTACAGATTACTAGTTACCCTATCTAAAATGTAATAAGTAATGTAACTATTTCAATTACTTAATCAAAGTAATGTAACTCATTACATTTGATTACTTTTTGATTATTTTTCTAATTTTCTAACAAATGTTTTCAACTGTAAGTGTACCCATTAAGCCACCAAAATAAGTTCAGGTGTTTTTCATGGACAGTGACATTTTATAAGGGAGATAATTTCTTATAAAGCAAGATTTATCTCTTATTTGAACATGTATTCATTAGTTCATGTAGATTGTGGAATATAAAATAAAGATATTTTATGAAAAAAGTAAAAAGTCTGACATGGGTTTAATTGATACCGTGAGAAGGTCCACGTCATGATTTATTTAAAAAATATTTTTTTTAAGTTTTCAAATAAATAAAAAACAGCAATAGAGTAACTGTAATTTAATTACAATTTTTTTCTCACAAACTGTAATGGATTACAGTTACATATATTTTGTAATTAAACTACATAATGCTGTTACATGTAACTAGTTACTCCCCAACACTGGTAAATTGTTTTTGGTAAGTTGAGGTAGAGGTAGGTAGGTATCACAATCTCAGAATCAGTTTATTAGCTAAGTATGCAGCATATAAAGATGTGTCTTGGCTTATGCTCTCACAAACACGACATAGAGGAATACAAATATGAAAGGAGTAAGGTTATAATAATGAGATAATAAAATAAACAAGTTAGTACTAAAAATAAATTATGTGAAATCTGTTCACATAATGTAAAGATAGTTTTGAAATGGGATATAAAGCTTGAAATGAAATATTGAAGTAGTGACAAGTGCAAAAATTAAATGTGACATGCACAATTAAGTTACATTATGTAACAGTAGAGGCTGAACAGTGTTAAGTACAGTGTTAAGTCCAGCTTCATGAAATAAAGTGACAAGTGCATTTGAAAGAGGGATGTGAGATGTAAAGTCCAGTGTGATAACAGTATAGTTAAGTTATTTAATAGGGCAACAGCCTCGTGAAAGAAGCGGTTTCCGTGTCAGGTTTTTATTGATCTCAGTCTTTTCCCAAGGAGGTGTGTTCAGGGTGGGATGAGTTAAGGACGATCTTGCTTGCACGTTGCCTGGCCCTACACCAAAAATTATTGTAAAAGATATGCATGGATGACTAGCCCTGAATATATGGGCTCATAACAGCCCATCATGCTTTTGCCACTGTTCAGCATTGTCTGTTCAAACCTATTTGTGCATGTAATCTGGATCTTTCAGTAAACTGGTTAAAAAGTATATACAGTATATGTATTATATGTGTCTGGGCTTTTGCAATCAAGCTCAGCTCTGGAGCTCCCTGCTTTAAAATTTAAGGCTAGCAGAAATCAGTCAGATCTATACATCGCTTCTCAAAGCGTCTTACATGTCTTGTCTGTTTTATTACTATTGCTGTTTTACTGTTTTATTACTATTACTTGTAATATTACAGTTTGACTCAGCTGCACTGAGTCTACAATCTGAATGAGAGTCTTACCAGGCTTACACTAATGCCCATGCTCATGTTCAGGTTATGTGGAAAGGAATGGGAACCATTCACATGACTTGTAAGCTTTTTATGTCATATATATATACACAGTATATACACATGCGAGTATCTGTGGTTTTATCTCAGTAATCGAACAAGACAATTAGCTGGGGATTTTGGCCAGTGTTCTTTGGCCACATGTTACGTACTGCTTAACTGGAAAAAAAGACCTATTTTAAAGTTAGATTTATATCTTGGATGTTGTTCTTAACAAACAACCCATGTGTCGTGTAATGCTCAGTGTCCTCCAATCCATTGTGAGTGGCAGAAGTGTTTAGTAGATCGTCAATTAACTAAACAGTGTAAATAAAAGCCATCACGCATCAGCTCCACTGTTTGCTGTTGTTAGCAGTCTGAATATGTTGTAAATCACAATGAATTGCAGAGAAAGATAAATCATTGTTTTATTGTTTGCTTTTAATATGTGTATGAAAGATTTCCTGGCAAGCAGTACTGATAAGTGGATTATCCACATTAAATGATTAACTGAATCAGATACATTCACAATGAACGGTTTTATTTAATAGTATTTACACTTTGTCCACCTTAAGCAATTCTCAAATCATGCTCTCTAAAATTTTTGACTGTGATTTGACAGGGACTGCCAAAGTTCCCCATCAGTTTTGGCCTTTGTGACGATACTCTCACTTTGGGAGTAGGGGCAGGTTCAGCTTTGACGGCCATTGGAGTTTATATTATACAGTTTAAATTTTGAGGGAGCTAGTTTTAATTCATGTAAATGTCCTGTAAGACAAAATTGAGGGTTTTTACTGTTCATGTGTTTCCCGCTAGTCAGGCTGTACTGACTTCAATTCCTGTTAAATGCACACACACTTACACACAGAGGCATGAATCACTTTATTATGACATGAAAAAAACAAAAAAAGAGCTGCAGTAACGTAACAACAACAGTATCACTGACTGTAGAGCCAGTGCTTTGAATGTAGTGAGTGAGTGAATGATTACAGAAAGTCACTGTAATACAAAAACTAATAATAATTTAGTATTTCATTTTGAGGTACTTTACATTTCCATTTTGACTCCATTGACTTCACTACATTTCAGAGAGAAACATTTAATTTTCCATGGCATTATATTTATTTGACAGCTTTAGTTACTTTTTAGATGAAGATTTGACACAATGGATAATGTAACACGCTTTTAAAATGCAGCACTTTGTTAAAAATTAAACCAATGGTTTACAAACTTTTTTGCTTTTCATGTCTTACAAAAAGCAGTGAATAGTCTGGGTCACATTTCAGATGTTTCAGATTTATCTTGTGAGCCTTTGGGGGGGCCCGACCTCTAGGCTGGGAACCACAGGACTAAACTAGCTAACTGTGTAGTTCAAGTAGTTAAAACTAGCTGGCAGAATTTATAATGTTCTGTGTGTTTACTACTGTCTTTAGTCTTATTTAATGATTCTTAATTCACAGACAAACACATTAGAACCTGAACATTAATAAAATAAAATAAAATAACATAAATAAATAATAGCAAATAGCTTTACAAATGTTGCCGGTTTCATTTCTTCAATGCATGTTAAAGTCATCCTTTAACAAGTCTGTTTTTCAGTTACAGCTATGACTCCCACATCTAAATAGTCCAATTAATTCTGATGGCAAATGAGTTGATGGTGTGCAAAACAAGAATATCTTTGGGCTGCCGGACCATTGCATTTAATGTTACACAACAAAATCTGTTGGGTCATAAACCTCTGCTAATGGATTTTAGGGTCCACTGGTATGGTGAAATATTAATGAGCACAAATATCCTGAACTTGTAAATAAGAATTAATGTTTATCATCTTCATCCAGACACACTAAGACCCCATTGAGTGTTATGAACCATGGACCTACTCCATTTTAAAAAGGAATCCAAGATTTTTTGGGGGTGATTAAGATCAATTTTGAACAGCCACGTGAAGAGCAAATAGCCACCATTAAAACCAATCATGAATCATCACCCTGAAAGTACAGATTGCAATGCAATATATTTAATGGACCACATTAAAGCTGATTTGGAGGATATCTGGTTATGCAGCAGATGCTCAATGTACTTTTTCTACAAAATAACTGCGTAAACAGATGAGAAACTGTCATAAAATGAGAGACAATTTGACAGTGCAGACTTTTCCCGAATAGACATATGAAGACCCTTGATGGCATACACAATAGGATTTAATTTCACATAAAGTGGTTTTCTTTGGGCTCTTTTACTGGAATAATGTGCGCTACATCCACTCTAATTGCAGGAGAAATAATTATTTTTCGTCCAACCATATAAAATAGCTTCTTGTATTGTAGCCTGTTTGAAAATATGAATGTCCTCTGCCACAAAATGAACATTTGTAAGTTACAATTCATAGTTTTTTTCTCAAGATAGTAATAGACAGATCTTATCATCATGTTGTGGATTGCCTCAGAAAAACACACTATTGCAAAGTCCTCTTTATAAAAAGGAACAATATGACTGTTTAGGACATACTTTAAACATGGGAGGAGCCTCCTTATAAACCCATTCATGATTAATATACTAGTATTGCCCTGTATTAGCAAATATCAACGTGTCTATTTTAAAGTCAGTTCCTGTGAATTTGCATTTGGAAAAACAAATCATGCGTCACATGCACTACTTTTTCAACATCACGTACGAGTATTTCTTCATCAGTCCCATTAAATCATTTCTGATTCATTATCATACTTATGCCGATGTCATGTACTTCCTGATAGATCAGAGCAGCACGTAACGTGTCTGTTAATTAATGATAAGATTTTTCATAGAGGGCAGAGTATATTTTCCTGCAGTGTATTTTACAACACAGCATTTGACAGACGGGTTTAGGAGGAAGCACAATGAGTAAGCCATTAGCTCTGCTTTTCTTTGAATTGTTTGTTTTACAGTTGTGAACTGGTGTTTTTGTGCACCATTCTTCTTTTTCCTCTTCGTCAAGATAAGCTGTAAAGACACTGTGGATTTATTTTAAGATTATTTTATCTCACGGAGAGAGGAACACAGCTCGTTGGTTGTTTGGCATTCCTGGTTGTTAAAGTTAAAGCTGCTTTTCCAAAGGCTGCTGCATAGAAGTGAACAATGTTTCTTTTTTTTCAGTGGAAACCAACGGTATCCAGCTCAAAAGTGCAAACCACGCCAACGAAAATGGCGTGGACAACCAAGCTTTTGACATAGAGGTATGTTTTACCTTTTGTCTTTAGAGGAAATGGTGCAAAATTATTATTTTGTTTTCATTCAGTAAAATAATGTAATTTTCTCAGGAGGACAACATGACGGATAGTAGCAGTGTCAAAAGCCAGACTCAAAAGAAAAAAAAGAGTTTGGGATCATACCTGAGGTGTGTCAGTTTAATTCTATAACTTGACTGCTTTCTGTAAAACTAGATTAGTAACTGCTTTATTGGGCAGTGTAACTGTTTTTAGTGTAGTCATTACAGCAAGAACGCTGCATTATGTGTCTGTAACATTTATTTTGTTTATCCTATGTATATAAATAAAGTATAATTAACATACACACACAAAAATCTGTGCAATAGCTTTCTGTAATCCTGCTGACTGTTGTTGGTTTGATATTTAATACAGAAAACAGTCTTTGGGCAAATATACATTACTTGAAACTGAATCTATGGAATTATAAGAAAGACATTTTTTTATTCACAGATATTTGAAATGTTGAAATTATGTTTTATACCCAAGCGAAAATCAATTTTGATTTGTTCTGTACTTTAGCCAAGTTTCCAAGCCGATTAATGCCACAGAGGATTACATCACGGCTCACTCAAAAACCTTCAAATACATTGTGCTGGGCATACTTGGAGCAGGTAATATTAAAAGTCTGTTCATTTGTGTTGATTCTTTTTTACAGACAGTAGCAGTTCATTGTGTAAAAAAAAAGGGAAAAAAGCAGTCTTTTGCACACTTTCAAGATCAAGGCTATTTCTTGTGAAGACTATGACAAGGCAGTAATACTCATTTGAACATGGACACTTATTCTTGGCCAAATGCTCTTTTTTTGTTCTGTAGGTTATGTGGCATACTTCATCGCAGCCTGTGTATTGGATTTCCAGAGGGCCATCGCTCTTGTGGTCCTCACCAGTTTGGCTGTTGTAGTAAAATCCTATGAACTTTTGAAGACATACAAGGGAAAAAGCATCAGTCAGTGTTTCAAACCTGCAGTAAAATGCTTTAAATCTAACTTCAAATGGATAAAATGGTGAGTGGACGTGATGTGTTCAGCTACACTGTTCTGTGTTCGATAATTGGCTGCACAGGACGGAATCTGTTAATGAGCAAAGGTGTGGGGTTTTTTATTGCAGGGTTTTCATGCTTGTTGTTGTGGTCCTGCTTGTTTTTTGGCTCGTCTGGGACACAAGCAAACGTCCTGAGCAGCTCATCTCATTCGGAGGTGTGTGCATGTTCATTCTGCTTTTGTTCATCTTCTCAGCACATAGGACAGCGGTGAGTTTTACTTACCCTATGACGAATAACAACTAACATGACAGCTTTTTTCAAAATGTTATCTTTTGCTGTTATCTCCCATGTTATCTCTGGTGTGTTTTGCGGAGACCTTGGATATCATTTAGCCTTGTGCCTTTATTATCTTAAGGTTTAGTAGAAGTGCTTCCTTGGTAACTCAAAGCTTTATGGAGACTCCCTGATAGATACACTTGTAATCAAACTACTTTTTTTCTTAAAAAATCTTTTTAAGGTGTCATGGAGGCCTGTCTTCTGGGGTCTCGGGATGCAGTTCTGTATTGGCCTTTTTGTTATAAGAACAGAGCCTGGACTTATAGCTTTCGAATGGCTTGGAAAACAAGTGCAGGTATTACACTCAGATATATGTATATGTATATGTATATGTATATGTATATGTATATGTATATGTATATGTTTATATATGTGTGTGTGTGTGTGTGTGTGTGTGTGTGTGTGTGTGTGTGTGTGTGTGTGTGTGTGTGTGTGTGTGTGTGTGTGTGTGTGTATATATACAGTTAAAGCAACAAGCAGGTGTCAGCATAAGCATAAAATAATGATATCATTGGATAATAGGATGCACAGCTGATGATTATTACTCAGACTCAGCTCTAATCATCCTTGAGTAAAAAATTAACTTGCATAAACATTGTCCTTTTGCATAATGATAGGAGTGTCCAAAATTCCTGTTTTGTCATTCACCATATGATACCATATCTATTCGAGTCACATCATACATCATCCTGAAACTCTTGGTTTGCATAACAGACTTTACTTGTATGACACACCCCAATTCCTTATCTACCAGAGCAAAATATCCTACATGCATGTGCATGCTTATCTTTAGAGATACTTTATGTGCTCTTCACCCTCATTCAAGGGTTGAATCAGCAGAATGTCTGCACATGCATGTCACCTTTTAATTGGTAGTTCAGCCTACAATCTTTATTATGTTCTTATTACAAAATATGAATGAATGAGTGATCTTGTCATGAATGATATAAATGAATTGATTTTTAAAAAAAGAATCATTTGAAATTATATAACTTGTGTTTCTTCTTTGTCTCATGATTTTAGATATTCCTCGACTACACCAAAGAAGGCTCACGATTTGTTTTTGGGGATCTGATCGGAGACATTTTTGCCTTTCAAGTGAGTAGATGCTTACAGTTTTACCTTTCCAAAATACAACAAATACAGACACTGAGATTATGAGCCATTCAAACTGAGTTGTGATTGTAATTTCTTCCTCAGGCTTTGCCCATTGTTGTGTTCTTCAGCAGTGTGATGTCAGTCCTTTACTTTTTGGGCATAATGCAGTGGCTAATTCTGAAGGTAAAGTAAGGTTCAAACATAAAACTCACACAATCAGGGGCTCCTGAGGGCTGGGTGTTCATGGCTTACACCTGTGGTGATATACAGTAATATGACCAAGAGCCATGTGTTTTTGTCCACGCAGATCTCATGGCTTATGCAGATAACAATGGGAACCTCTCCCACTGAGACCTTGAGTGTTGCAGGCAATATATTTGTTGGGCAGGTACTCTGAGCAATGCTTGATGTCTTTGCTGCATTATATTTCACCTTATTCTCACAACATTGCATTTAAATTTGAGTGAGTTTGAATCACACCGTGCTTTGATTTTATGATTATATAAAACATTAATTAATTAACAATTACTCTTCTGTTTTGTACATTGTGTGTGTGTGTGTGTGTGTGTGTGTGTGTGTGTGTGTGAGTGTGTGTGTGTGTGTGTGTGTGTGTGTGTGTGTGTGTGTGAGTGTGTGTGTGTGTGTGTGTGTGTGTGTGTGTGTGTGTGTGTGTGTGTGTGTGTGTGTGTGCGTGCGTGTGTGTGTGTGTGCATGTGTGTGCGCGCTAGACTGAGGCGCCGCTGCTGATTCGCCCCTATTTAAAAGACATGACCAAATCTGAGATCCATGCTGTAATGACTGGAGGATTTGCCACAATTGCAGGCAGTGTCATGGGGGCATTCATCTCATTTGGGGTGAGATGAAGTGGTTTTCATACCAGTATGTAATAATAATGACAGTAATAACAACAACAACAACAACAACAATGATAATACTACTACTAATAATAATAATAATAACTTTTAATATTTAAAAATCCATTCATAATATGAGTGTAAAAGAATAAGAAGGTTTCTAGGCAAAAGCAAGGTTGAAAATGTTAAGTTTCTTCAAAGGTTGTAAGCATTAAAAGTTGTAAGTTGAACATTCTTAAATCTACAGGAGTGTAGCAGTTTTTCAACCAGTACCATTCAAAATATACTATAAGGATTAAAAGAAGGAAAAACTGCTTTAGTGTTTTAAAACAGACAAAACCACAAAATTTGAAACTGCTATTTTTACTTTTCAATATTTGATCATTCTTTTGTTTAGTCGTTTTACAATTGTATTATTTTAACAACATTATACAGAATATGAATTACTGTAATCTATTGCTGATTATAACAGTAACTCCATCTTTGAATTTCATTGTATTTTGCAGATTGATGCATCTTCCTTGATATCAGCCTCTGTTATGGCTGCTCCCTGCGCATTGGCCATCTCCAAGCTGTCTTACCCAGAGACAGAGAAAAGTCTTTTCAAGTCAGATAAGAATATCAAAATAGCCTGTGGGTGTGTACAGTATATCTAGCTCATCATTTCTTCTCATTTCCTAAGTGTTTTTCTGCGACTCTTGTGAATTAAACAACTTTTTCAAACTCACCAGTGATGAACAGAACATTTTGGAGGCTGCCAGCAGTGGAGCGTCTGCCTCAATAGGTCTTGTTGCTAACATTGCAGCAAACTTAATAGCCTTTCTCGCCATCCTCGCGTTCATAAATCAAGCTTTGAGTTGGCTTGGAGGTATGGTGGGATATCCTGATATCACATTTGAGGTATGTTTTAGCAAAACGGTGATATGTTGATTGTGAGATATGGATAATGTACAGTAATTTTTAAATTTTTAAATTTGATTTAATTCGTGTTGCAAGGGGTTAAAAGGGCTGATAAATTCACATACACTGTCAAAAACATGGAGATGGATAATGAATAATGGCAATGAATAATACATATTATTTAATTAATTACATTTGTATTGATGATCTATTTGCTTAACTCACATTCTAACTGATTATTCAAACATATGTATATTTATTAGGGCCCGAGCGGCGACTGCAAGTCGCCTGGCGAAAGCCCTATTGAAATTGTAATGTTTATTAGGGCCCGAGCGGCGACTGCAAGTCGCCTGGCGAAAGCCCTATTGAAATTGTAATGTTTATTATTATTAGGGCCCGAGCGACGACTGCAAGTCGACTGGCGAAAGCCCTATTGAAATTGTAATGTTTATTATTATTATTATTATTATTAGGGCCCGAGCGGCGACTGCTAGTCGCCTGGCGAAAGCCCTATTGAAATTGTAATGTTTATTATTATTATTATTATTATTATTATTCTTCCGACATTTCGTGCCCCAATTTCACCCCTTTCCCAAATGCGAAAATGCTTATACTTTTGCACGGACGTCCGGCCTCAACCGAAATTCGATATTTTTGGGTGGTCGCACATGGTTGACGCAGAATGGCGGAATAGCGCCCCCTACAAAGTCCAAAAATGCCCATAGGGAATTTTGCTAACTTTGTCCTATGCTCACAAAATTCGGTACACATATGTATTATACCCACATATGCAAAAAAGCCTCTTGACCTCATGACCTCAACCCAACAGGAAGTCGGCCATTTTGGTTTTGATTTTTCCCGCCTAAAATTAACTCCTCCCACAGCGTTCGCCCGATCAAGTTCAAATTAGGTACGCAACATCTCCAGACCTAGCTGAGCTTAAGTTGTGCTCTGCGCATCCGTAGGTCAAAGGGCGTGTCTGCCAGGGCTCAACTAACTTTGGCGTGCTCGCCATGTACATACGAGTGGCTCTCACGCCCACATACTTCATCCAATCAGCTTCAAACTTGCTGGACATGATGATGGCTCCGCCCTGAACGTCCCGATATATTAACTTCCCACGTAACTCATAGCGCCCCCCGGTGGTAACAGGAAGTGAACTTAAATTCATGAAAAATACATAGTTGACCCCATCAACTTCATTCCACTTCTAAAACATGCAGAACCAGTTGGTGAATCTACATTATGAACACTGTGAAGCTACGAGTAATGGCGTCCCTGTGGGGGCGTGGCTACCATCAATTCCTCGCCATGAAAATACGTTTGGCTTTTTGATGGCTTTATTGAACACGTATCATCATGAAAATTGATACACAGGTCCAGGGTGGAGACCTCTTCCATCTGATAGGGGTGTCGCTCATGTCTCCCCCTAGTGGAAACAGGAAGTGCCATTTTTTGCATCAACATTGTCCGATTTCCACGAAACTGAGGGACTGACCCTGAACACACCTGCATGCACCCCATTACTGCCACCTGGTGGATGAACCATCAACCTCTCATAACTCCTTCATGCTTTGTCCAATTCACTCCAAACTTCACATGACTGATGAGTGGCCGCCCTGAACACACCAGACCACACCAGACCATATGTGTAACTACCTGTGACTGCCCCCTACTGGATGAATGAAACATTGCATTTTTGGCCTCCTTCCAGGTTTTTTCTCACTTTCTGCTTCACGCCACAGCCCCGCCATGCCTCAGGCCCCGCGGTGGCATGGGTGAGCGAGGGCCCGCCATCTCCGCTTGCGGCTTTAATTTATATTGATATTTCACATTAAAGTTAACAAGTGAATCTAATGATATCCAAATGACTACTTGGATTTTTGTGTTCACAGTTAGTTTGCTCTTACGTGTTCATGCCTGTGGCCTTCATGATGGGAATACCATATGAGGAGAGTTTCATCATTGCCGAACTAATTGGCACAAAGCTCTTCCTCAATGAGTTTGTGGCTTATGAGAAATTGTCTGAAATGAAGGACAACAGAATAAATGGACTTGAGGACAGACAAATTATTTCTGTGAGTAAATGTTCTTAGTTTGAATTCTTATGTGTTGTGAACATTGTCAGTGTGGGTGTGTAAAAGTAGCACACGGTCAAGTATTTTACATAATGTGCAATATCGTTCAATTATTTTGTTTCTTTCTGTTACAGGTCCGATCAGAAGTAATCACCACTTATGCTCTGTGTGGGTTTGCCAACTTCAGCTCACTGGGAATTGTGATTGGAGGCCTTTGTGAGTATTTTATCATCCCATCACTTTGTTACTTGCACCAGGATACTGTATAAGTGATGATTTTTGACACAGAGCGTTTTCTCTTATCAAAGCCACTATATGCCCATCTAGAAGATCTGATATCTCGTCTCTGGTGTTGAGAGCTATGATCACCGGGACTTGTGTTTCTCTTGTCAATGCTTGCATTGCAGGTAAGCGAAATTTCAAGTAGTTATTTATGTGTATCTTGTTTTGCAAATTAACTGAGTGGCTCTTAATTCGTTTCTCAGGGATCCTCTTTGTTCCTCCGCTTGACTGTGTGGAACTGTTCAAGGTATCCATGTTCAACGCCACAGAAGCAAACATACAAACTTGCTGTAATGACCTCTTTCAAAGGTGAGAATTTACATTTTCATTATAAACATGCTATCTGGTGCCTCAATTGAAACATGAAACACAATATCAATAACACAGCGTTAATAGATCAGGCAGTTAATGTGCCTTTCTGTGAAATGTGGTTCTTTACATTTATGTCTCAAATTCATTTTCTTGCAGCACTGTAAACAATGGGACCATCTCATTTGAAGGATCATGGAGCACAGTAGCAAATGTCACAGTGTTTTTCTCTAAATGTTGTCAGTGTTGTGGTCTTTCTGATGTGGCAGTTTGTAATTAGAGAAAAAAATATCAGTGTCTGTTTTTAATTCGGCTTTCAGTTACAGTGTGATTTCTGTCACAGTTCATGTATAAATGTAAAGACTATATGCATAGCTTTAAACATAAATGTGCCTTTTTTGTATTATATTGTAAATTAATTCAGATGTCAGCTTTATTTAAGGCCAAGGGTTAAAAGGACACACCTTAATATATCCTGTATACCTCAGGAAATATTCAGGCATCAGCAGTTGAATGTAAACATTTTAAATTTAATTGAATGAGACTTTATTATTTTGTGTAATTGATAATTACACATACAATCACACTTTTTATATGAATAAAAACCTATGTAAGTGAAAACATAAATCATGAAAACATGAATGCTTGAACACATATGTTTTAGACTTTTATTTAAAAAAAAAAAAAAACCTGACATGGTATAACAAACCAGACAGCACACATTGTAAACACACACATTTATCCTTCTTTGCCACTCACCCACTTGCACACTCACTCACACACTCATGTTTACTACTTTTTTTTCACACCACTTGAATTTAGTCCTTTGACTTTATGTACACATACACAATACAAGGATTTGTTTTGCATGACACCACACCTTAAAATGACAGCATTTTCACCATCATCTTCTGGTTGACATACATTTACTTATTTTGCTATTACAAATATCTTATCTCCATGTGTTTTTTTTCTTTCATAAACAAATCCTCAAGCAGTTTAAGTAAATGTATAAGTAACAACAGTTGAAGTTTAAGAGTGGCTATTTGAACTCATCTGTAGACTCTCATAGATCATTAACCAAGAATCCGTTACAGAAATTTCTGAAGCTCTCTTGTCAGTTTTGTATTATTATTAAAAAGGAAATTTAAATAAAGTTGAATACCTGTGTAAACATCATGAGATAACAGATTCTTTTTTATTTGTATTCTACCCCTAATGTTTAAGTACATGCTGGGTTTGCAACTTATAAAAAGGCAATGCTAATGATTGGTACGGTTACTAATGATAAACTATTGGTAAGCTAGGGCTGATTGTCAGTTCTAGTAAAACTTTACACATTTCACTCTAGGGGCCGTGCCTTGTGATCAAGAAGCCTCTGAAAATCCTGAGTTGGCTCTTTAGGTTATTTTGCCCATGTGCTTTTATCCCACAGTCCATATGTCAGGTCCAAATAACAGTGAAACGTATTCAGTAGCTTTCCTTGTTGCTGGAGACAAGCTTGTGTGTTTGAATATCAATGAGCATAGTCATACCACAGTTAAAGAGTTTATTTTTAAGGCCCTTACTGCTATTCCTTTGTCTGTTGTATTCAACAGAATATACTCTGAAATACTGAAAGAGGATTGTTTAAGCAGGTATACATACATAATTAACAAATACACACAAACATCTTTGACCTAAAAATGGTGTTGTATTTTCACAGCATGAGCTCACAATTGCTCTGTAATTTTGAGACATAAAGAAATGCTGCATAGGCAGTTCTAATGCTAACATAACATCTCCAAAATAAACCCTACACACATAATGTACATCACAGATGAACATGCAGTGCCTAATATGGATACATGACCTCAATCACGTCTGTGGTTGAGGTCATGTAGCTTTTGCCCATCACAATTCTTTAAACCAAAACACAACTACGACAAATGCTGACATATCTTCAATAAAAGAAAAGCGCTATTGCAAATTTTGCAGTGTGAAGTTCTGTTGATTTTTCACTGATGATTATTTTGAGTTGACAAATATTGCTTGAAGAGTTGTTTGTCCACTCATAGAGCTGATAAGACTCTGAGGCAAGTGTTTCAAACTATTTAATAGTCAAAAGTCAACTCTAATATCTCACCCTGATTTTGCTGTTCGGTGTCTATGAGCTATGAGGTCGAAGACCCTGTGCCCGTCGCGCCACATATTCTCATGAAGCTTTACTAGAGTAAGAAGTTAACTGACTAGCTGGGAGAGGGATGTCTCATAGTTGTAATGGCTACTGAAAAATTCACAGTAAATTTACAACACAATTCAGATCAACAAACTTTGCATTTTCTTAAAATTTTACTCTTCAAGTCCTTGCTGGCTCTGATAAATGGAAAGAAACAGGTAATGCTAAACCACCAACAGCAATAACATCTTACATGACACAAGAGGCCTTTTTTCCTACCTTGTTTCAAGAACATTAAGAGTTTCTGCAGTCTTGAGTTTGGCACCTGATTTATTGTCCTCTATCTCCTGGACTTTTCGAGTCACCTTTGGGCTAGAAGTTGCCTTTCTAGACATTTGAGGGCTGTGTCCCTTCCGCTGCAGCTGTGGACTGCCGGACCCCGTACTCAACTTGCGGTTGAGCAGGGGGCTCCTGGAGCCCTTCATCTTGGAGGGCTGCTGCAGACTATCCATAGTCTTCAGTGGGCGCAGGCCAAGAAGTCCACAGTAGTAGTTGCACTTATGCTGTGTCAGGAACTGTTCGAACACTTGAGGAGAGCCACACTCTGTTAGTCCTTGGTATCTGAAATACAGGAGACAGCTTTTTTTATTGCAGTCATTCTAACAATAAACAACCCATAGCATTTGCATGTACTGATTGAGATACAAACCCTTTTGACTTGGTCACAACTCTGACATTAGTAATCTTCATTTCAACACCTGCCAAAATAGATTACAGAGAATCTTTAATATTAATAGATACAGTAAAGGATCACTTACTTGATCACCTTATATGTGTGGCTTACCCTCCAGTTGAGTGACCAGTAAATTGCCATGCGTCCACTGATGGATCCAGTGCTGGAATGTGCAGCATTTCTGCTCCACTTCAGAGATAGTTCGTGTAATCAGTCTGCCTTTAGGATCCATCATACAATACTTGAGGAAGACACCCTTGAGATCAGCCTCCACGGTGGCATATGGCACAGAGTTCGCAGGCCGGTACATCAGATACTGAGGTATCACTCTGTGGATAGCACAGAAAAAATAGTGACATGATTACAAGTAATTTGTTTTTTAGTAGCAATCAGTTATCAGAAGTGCTGCATATTAGACGTGGTACTTACTCTAAAGAATGGCCAAAGTTTTCAAGAACTCTTGCTTCAGCTACAAAAATTTTACAGTATTCTCGAATCAGGTTTTGGATTTTGCACTCCTGGCAACAGAAAGAATTTTAAAAAGCAGATGAATGTATAGCAGGTATAATCTTGGAACTAGATTATATTATTAAAAAACTGGGAATTTATTGCAAGCAATTTACCAAAGATCCTTAGACATTAAATCTACTACCACTTACTTGTCTCGTAATCTCTAGATTTCTCTCTGCAAGATTGCTCTCCTGTTTGGTCCCATAGCCAATGGGGTTTTGAACTTTGATGATGCAGGTGCTTCCAGATTCAAAGACAGGATTCAGGCCATAAATTACCTTCACTCTGCTGGCTTTATGGGCACAGCCTTCCCCAATATTCACCATCTCACTCATAATGCGGCCAAAGTATTTGTTACCCCAGTTGCCACAATCAGCAATACTTTTGTTGAACAGCAGTGGGGTCATCTCTATTTCCTCTCCAACTAAAGGAAGACAGAAACAGATATTTACATCTTTGGTACAGTACAGCCGAAACATTACATTCAAAGGCTGCAGCGCATAATTTGCTCAGCGGAGAAGATCGCGGGTGCAACCTCCCCACACTGATCAGCTACAATCTTCCTCCAGAGCCAGGCAACATGCAAAGAAGATCATCACCAACCCATCCCACCCTGGACATAGACTCATTGAACTTCTTCCTTCAGGAAAAAGACTGAAATCGATAAAAATCTCCACCAGCAGACAGTTTCCAGAAGCGGTTGCCCAACTAAACAGCTGAATTGTACTGTTATCAAGCTGGACTTTTCATTTCACATCCCTCATTCAATCCCTTCATTGGTCACTTTGAATATATTAAATCAAACTGGACTAAACATTGTACATTGCATTCAACCTCTACTTGGACATAATTGAATTATTTATTGCAAATGTCACATTTAATTTTTGCACTTGTCACCTTCATATATTTCACAGTACATTCTTGTGTCTGTAGTACAGTCCATATTTCCTCAATATTTCATTTAAAGTTTTAAATCCTATCTCAAAACTATTATTATTCCATTCTGTCGATTTTAAAATTAGTTTTAGTTTATTTGTTTGTGGGAGCAAACACCAGGAGGACACATTCTTTGTATGCTTTTATATTATTATACTTGGCTAATAAACTGATTCTGATTCTGACAATAAGAAACGATTTACAAAAAAAGAAAAGAAAAAAAAAGAGAAATATGGTAGATATCTAATTGAAATAATTTACCTTCCAAATCATCTTTAAGTAGTATCTCAGACAGAACTGTAAAACAGAAAAAGTACACAAATGCTCATTAAAACACAATTATTATGATTAGATTCATTATCAAACTAGAAATTCTTCAGGCGTCTTGTATCTTACTGTCCACACTGAGGAGGTAGTCAGTGGTGTCAGTCCCATATTCATTCTTGATCGTACAGCCATACACCCCACAGTCTGGGCTGGATGCCAACACAATAGCCAGCGCTACCTGGCTTTCATCTCCTCCACTTGAGGAAAAAAAATCCACATACATTGAATAATCACAAACACATCAAGTTTATTGGCTCATCAGAACTGTACCTGATTTCAATGACCACAATCACCCACAAGGTGTCACTGTGACACAGTTAGTCACATTGTGTGGCAGCAGTCTGCTGACACAGCAACCAATAGCTCATATTTAGACTTTTAATGCCCCCTGTACATGGTCAAAATATTGTGTCAGGTTACAGTTTCAGTGTCTAGCCAAAGATTCACCTCTCTGTGTCACAGCTGTGGGGTTCATTGTCACATGAGCTGGACGTCACTGAAGTGAGAATATGAGAATGACAGAAGGCCATGAGATGCTCTCTAAGGCCTAATCCTGTTTATCCTTGTGGCATTATTGTTTCATATTTGGAATATGTCCAGTGTAACCAGTCATGTTGGCTGTATTCCTCAGAATAATAGCAGTGAAAAATTAATTATGTTACTACCCACAACAAATTGAACACCACCTCGGATTGCACTTGATCTGTGTTACATGTGGTTAGAGTAGTGTTGACGCTGTAAGACAAGAAGGAGATTTACCTTCTCTTCACCTCGAGTATTTCCTCTTCATCTCTGTACCACTTAATGGTGGAGTCACTGAGCACGTTGAAAAACTGGCACCACAGCTTCAGGTGTCCGGAGGCATCTGGGAAAGGCTCTCCCCTGATCTTACGGATGACCTGGGGTGCTGTTGGTGTGTGACAGAAGCGGTGCCCAGAAAGGGGTCCAACGTAAATATATACTGTACTGGAGAGGGGAGACTTTCTAATGTTTGCACTTCCTCAAGTGCCACTATACTGATGCCAGTGAAGGCTCAAGTGTTGACAAACTTATTTCACAGAATCATTATTGTAAAACAATTTGTGAAAACTACAAAAAAAGATGGAATAAATTAAGTTAAATATTTTTCATATTAGACTATTTTAGACTATATATAGACTATATATTAGACATAGACGAAGTTATTGTATGTGAAAAATACATATTACTAATAACATTTTTATAATATATCAATACCTTGCCCATACAACATAAACTGTATACACATTTTTTCCCCTTGTTGCACAAGGTACAAAAAAAACATATTTTGGACCTGAAAGATTGACTTTCATACCTTTCAGTGGGTCCAGCTTCTTTTCAGCATGTTTCTTCTCTTGCTTGGTGCTGACTGGCTCTTCTGTTGGTATCTCCTCCACAACTTTTGGAACCTCCAGTGTGGCCTTTCTGCGGCTCAGCAGCGGAGAGCGCCTCTCCATTGGTGGGGTGTTTTGTCCCATGGGAGCTTGTAGTAATGCTGCTCTGCGAGCCTGGCTGGGTGACATGTAGGGGGTCTCCTTCTTGCTTTGAGTGTCAACACCCTCTCCATCTTCTTTAGGTTTTGGGATGAAAATCTTGCGGCGGGCCCCAGAGGCCAACTCCTCCGGCGTGGCAGAGCGTATGAGTGACAGGCTGTCTCTCCGCTTGAGCCTAGGACTGTTTTCACAGGAGAGGGATGATGTTGGTGTCGATCCTCCACTTAAATCTTCATCTGCTTTGTCACTCTGACGGTCACCCAAAGTGATTACAGGGACAGTTGTCATGGCCTCATTGTCTGAATCGGGAGCAGACTTGGACATAAATTTACGGAGGCTGGCTGGACTCAGAGATGGATGTGTTGGGGGTTTGAAGGTCAGTCTCTCAACAGAGGATCTATTTTTTAGGAGGTCCTCAACAGTCACAGAGTTCTCTACCTTGGCCTCTTTCAGGGGTTTTGTTTTCAATATTTCAGGGATAATGTTGTCTTCAGTTGTTTTGCTCAATGATGGTACATTGTCACCAAGCTTTGGAATTGGAGCTTCATGTAGCACAGAGGGAGTGTTTTCTGTTGTACTTTTTTCTGCCAATTCTTCCTTGTTCTGAGTCTTTTCAGGCTTAGTGGTTGCATTATTGTCAACATCAGGCTTTGTTTCCCTTTGCTTGGCAGCTGAGGTTTCTGTTTCTGTCGACTCACATTGAGTGGGCAGTCTCAAATCACTTTCATCACAAGTAACAGAGATTGGTGGTACCACAAACAAAGGCACCTTTGTAGTTTCAACAGGCTTCGGTTTATCTGAAACGTGGTTGTTTACAAGAGCACCATTCTCCTTGTCATCAGTACATGAAACATTTATAACAGGAATTGTTGCATAGTCCATCTGAGGGAGCTGTTCACTGCTTTTCATGCGTGTCTGCTCCAGCTCAAACATTTCTGTCCTGTCATGAAATTGCACAACTTCCTTTACTTTCTCAGTAGTTGAAGGGTTATGATCATTCTGCATACTTTTCTGCGTGGGCAACAAATCTGAATAATCAGACTCACTTTGTTTGTGGTCTATTGCATCATGTTTTTGCAAAAAAGGAGGCTCTGATCCTGTCTTTTTGAGTGCCAAAATACTAAGTGGTGGTGTGGACTCTTTGAGTTCAGGCTCAACTATTTCAATTTTTGGGATTATAAAATGTTCATTTGTGCTTAAATCTGGTGCGCCTGGTTTAATATCTTCAGTATATGGAGATATTTGGATTTGTGGAACATTGTCTGAGGGCCAACCCAGCTGTTTCTCATTAACATCTTGGTGTGCAACATTACAAGGTTCCTCCAAAACCTTTGCATTACCTTCCTTGTTTTGTGTTACTGAAAGGATCTTTGATTCATCCAACTCCTCTACTTTCACCTGAGTTTGCTTTTCTGTCTCCATTTCAAACTCTAAACTCTCGTTCTTTGCTTCAATGCTCTTGCATTCTAAAATCACCTGCTCTTGCTCTTTCAGATTATTACACAAATTCACTTTTAAATCTTTCTCTAAATCAGAAAACAATGCCTCTTTTTTCAAGTCACTTCTCTCCTCATGGCTTCTGAAATCTGAGTTTGAACTCTGTACTGTACTATAACTGTGGACTTCTGTGTTTTTCTCTGCGATAGAAGGAGTGCAATCTTGCTGTATTTTTAGGTCACCGTTCTCTAAACTCTCTGGGGCCGTAGTGGGCGGAAATCCTACATTCATTTCCTGCTTTAGTGAAGCGCATTCTGCATCTTCTTTAAAATTACCTCTCTCTAAACTGTGTGCCTCTGTAGGTAAAAGTACCTCATCTGGTGATTCCCTCGTCTCTATTCTCTCTTCCAGTGAAGGTGCAGTTAATTCAGTCATTTCAGATCTGTTTATATCTGAGCACGGCTGTTGGTTTGATTTCACTTCAGTTTTCTCTTCCTCACATAACTCAGTAGAAGAATGGCCCTCTTCTGTGTCAGGCTCAGTTTCTTTACCCTTCTTATCAACGCTCATCTCTTCTTCTTGCACAGGCTCAGTGGGTGTCTCACTAAGGCAGTGGCTGTCTGTCGCTGAGATAACATTGCAAGGGGTAGCCTGGCTATCTTTCAAACTAGTGAGGGTGGATGTCAGGGGGCATTCTTCTTCATGATGGGCTTGGGTTTGTGGCAAGACAGATATAGCTTCTCTGGGTGAAGACTCATCTTGTGCAGACTGTTGATTAGGCTGTGGTGAAACTACCAGACAATCAAGATCTTGATGGTCTAAGGGAAGCTGAGAATCTTTCTCCTCACCCTAAAGGACAGAAACAAATAAAAAATGTTAGTACTTCATTGCACTTGCAGTTAAACTCCACCAAACATACTTTACACTGATGGCTTTTTATTCTTTAACATGGAAATATTTAAGATATCTAAAACTTACTGACAAATACATTCAGTATCATGTTTTAAGAAGCGTGTTACTGAAAACTTACTGCAGTGACCTTTGACAGTGGGACACTTTTAGATTGAGACAAGTTTTTCTGCCATAAATCAATAGAAGGATAAACAGTGACAGATTATAACAGACTTGATATTATAATGCAGTGTTACACCCTTGACAGATAGAAAGACTGAGTGAATCAGTTATTAGTAAACAGTAAGTCATTTGTCAAATATTTGGATCGATTGAATCAATACATTCTTGTGTTTTATGACCTGTCAGCTTATTTACGGAACTAGTTGTCATGTGCAAGGTAGCTGTGTTTACGCAAGCCTCCAATAAAATGTTTTGATATTTAAACAAACAGGATTAATCTACATTAAATTATTTTTTCAGCATTTTTCAATAGCAGGAGAGTGAACAATTTTAGCTCAATTTTATACTAAATTTTATGTCGATGAGTTAAGAAATGAAATGGTTAATCTGGCTCAAAAGGGGCATACTCTTATCGAAAAAACCACTGAGTTTAAAAGTGTGTGTGTATTCTGCCCTGTTTTTTTATGTTGAAACAAGGACAGGGGAATTCCCACATGAAACAGGTGTGCTATTTACACAAAGAACTGTCCGGACAGTGTATGAATGAGCAGTCACAAGTGAACATGTTTTGACTTGCAGTCACAAGTCAAAACATGTTCATGATTCAAATAAACCTGTTGTGCACATTTATATCAATCATCTGTTGAGGACATGACATTGTAATTGACAAAAAGGAACATTACCATTTGATCAGAAATTAAACAAAAATGTTATTCATGATTTTCTTTTTGAAAAAAAAAATTAAATCAATGTGGGGTTAACAAAAGATAAGATCTATGGGTAAAACATCATACAACATACGTTGTAGTGTGTTAGTTTTTCCCCCCCTTAATCTATCTTCCCTATCCCCTCTATCTGTTTGTTGTGTTCACACTCTTCGGCTGTATGAAGAAGACTAAAGAAGCCACGTGCCTCCACGTGACAACACGTTTGATCACAAGCGAATACAAGAAAAAAAGAAGTTGCTGCTTTCAGTGGAAGGGAACTGATGTCACATTAAATCTAAAAATGAAGCTCTCATCATCACTGTGTTTGTGTGTAAATAGATGTCACACTCATGAGAAAACATTGTTTAGATAAATTAACTTCCTCCAGTTAGTCATATGTAAAGTGTCACATTATACCACAACTGTACAGTTGTACTTCCACTTTATGGACACTCACTCTGCAGGTGGATAGACTTTAAACCTGGTGACTCCAGTTCCCTTTCCTACATGTGACTGTGCACCACATAAGTGGATGTTAGTGAAATCACTACTGCACAATGTAAAATTTACTGCAAACTTTTTCA
Organism: Scomber scombrus; assembly: GCF_963691925.1. Taxonomy (NCBI): domain Eukaryota; kingdom Metazoa; phylum Chordata; class Actinopteri; order Scombriformes; family Scombridae; genus Scomber; species Scomber scombrus. The sequence continues at coordinate 18,363,340 of NC_084975.1, read as the reverse complement.
CATTCACATGACAAGCAAGGGATTTTAATAAATGATGAGATCCTATTGTGTACTTCAACTACTAACATCAAATGTATACATTTCAGTTGAATTTTGATGGGGTACAATAACTACATAAACTTTCTGAAATTATCACATATTACCATGTAATTCACAAAATCCTTCCCAAACCTCTACTGAAGCAGACATGCATATTGAACAAAATATGCAGAGACAAAGAAAAACATTTTCAAGTGATTTTTCATGTGTGCAACTAAAACAATTTACCTGCCAGTTCAGAAGACGTTTTGAATGTAATTGAATGCTTAGAAAAAGACTTAAGTCAGAAAAGTTTATATTTGTCTGTCTGTATATGTTGTATCTCTGTTCAAAATTTTGGGGGAAAAACGTGGGTACAGCTTTAGATGAAAATACATGGTTATGTTTGCAACAAAGATTTTCAACCTTACCACTTCAAAGAAAAGTCATACAATAAATCCATATTAAAAAGCCAAAAGTATCATAGTCACATGATCTAAATCAGTGTAACTTAAAATATAGCAAAAATTATAAGTGTACTTAGAATCACTCTCAGCTTTCCTACAGTGCATTAATCATAGCATAACAGTCAAAATTCCCCCAACATGACAGACATTAAATAATTTTCGGTGCTGAACACTGATGAGAGAAGTATTGCCTTCCTCCCTTCTCTTCTCTAGATGAGGAAGGGGTTTATTTTAAGACATGGGGAGGGGGTGGACAGTGAGGAATGTGTCCAATGTGACGAGGCCCTCCTTTCATGCTGGGACCTGCTACAAAACTCACTCTACTACTGCTCATACAGACTACACAGCCCTCTGTCATACAAAGCTCTGCTTGTAATGTGAGAACCACCTCTTGCATTCAGGTTTCATCACCATCTCTGACGCACTGGTGTCCCACTCATTACAGCCGACATCTGAGATATTTCCCATCCTATCTTACAGTGTGCTGTGTAGATGCACAACATCCCCCACCCCCACATACATTTAATGCACGTTGCCTGCTCCTGTAGTTCCTTATTTCTCCTACACTATCTAGTTTGGCTTGTCACTTCTGAGTGTTATCGATCAAAAACCACACGCCCAGGCTGACGCACTTTACAAGTTGACTGATGTTATACTGTATGTTTTACAATGGTTATATTGCCTGTCCCACACAGTCTTACAATGTCAGGTTGAGGCACTCCACCGGTTGACTGATATTATACCATATGTTTTTGGTAAGTATTTATATTGTCTGTACCACACTGTCCCATGAATATAACATCCAACTATTTGTCCTCATCTACCTCTTATCCATCACATTTATAACCAGCAGCAACTCAAAGCCCAAATGTCATAGTTGATGCTGTTTAGGATTTGGCCCTGAAGTAGCTCATCTTGTGCTCTATCTTGTCACACCAATGCAGTCTCTATATATATATCTCTCAAGTGGCAGCTGGCTGCCCTTCAAGACCACTGTACGTACCTCAGTGAGAACTTGAAGCCCAGACAATGACATCTCTTCATGAGGACCGCTGCTCTCTGCCCCCTCAGACACCTCCATGGCCTCTACAGTATCATCAGCCTCCTTGACACTCTGGCCTGTTGACTCCTCTATGCTCTCAGGGGGCAATTTATGAGCTGGTGGCACGTCTGTGTGTAGGACACTATCTTCATGCTTATGTTTATGTGGCGTCAACAGCTCTGTTGATACTGACTGTTGTTCTATATCCACAGTTTCCAAAGGCTCCTGTGGTTTATCAGTTTCCATAGGAACAACTTCCTCTGTGAGAGGCTTGTCCACCTCTGGATGATGCTCAGGCTGCAGCCAAAATGAGGGTGGCGTTTGCGATCTAGGATGCGTTGAGGTGGGCGAGTGGTCAAACTCTCTCCCCTTGTTCTCAATGTGATCATAAGAGTCTTTCTTACCCTTACCAAAGAGGAAGTCTTTGACCGTGTGGAGCATAGAGGAGATGGAAGTATGGATGTTGTGGTGGTCGTGATCCTTATGAGCCTTGCTGTGATGTTTGACTACTGAATCATGTTTTTGGTGCTCTGTTATATTCAACATCTCTGAGAGCCTTTCTTTTTCTTTCTCCCTCTCTATGTCCAATTCTTGTTCTCTCTTTTTCTCTATCTCATATTCTTCCTCTAGTATTTTTTCCTGTTCTTCCCTCTCTTTTTGCTTCTTCTCTTGGTCTTTACTGGCATTTACAATAGGCGTATCCATCTCCCTAGGTTTCTCCTCACGAGGGGAGTTCTGCTTCTCATCATTAGTTTGGGACTGGAGAGTCTCTGCCAAAAATTGTGCCAAACTGATTCCTCCATCGTAACAGTTTTCACCACCATTCCCCATCATATGGCTTCTGCTGTTGCTACTGTTGCTGCTGGTGTCATCTAAACCATTAGTGATCTTTATTTTCTTTGTGGCCAAGGTTACTTCAGATGGGGGTGTCTCCTTCTCCATGGCACTTTCTGTGGATGTCACAGGGGCTGTTTCCTTGACTTCAGAGCTAACTCCATTGGGTTCTGCGGCAGCCTGCACCTGCTTCACAGTTTCAGGCTCCTTGACTGCTGGGATTGGCTCTGGCTGTGGGACGGGTCGCTTCCTTTGAGGACGTTCAGGGCTACCTCGTGGTTTCTCTCTCTGAAAGTTTTCTTTATCCCCCTTCTTGGTGTGGTCCTCCAAGTCTCTCTTCTTCTTCTCTGCTTTCTGCTTCAGCTTGGAAAAGAACCTCTGGTGGATCTTGTACTCATTCATGGTGCCAACCTCCAAAACCCCCGAGCAGGATACAATACCTTTACTATTGCTGGCTGAGACCTGATAGATGGCTGCATCATCCAATGTGCAGCTGAAAAGAGAAACACCTCTTATTCCCATAATATAAATACTCTGAATAAGCACAAAATACAAGATATACAACAAAATGTAACAGCTTAAATAGATTTAATAGATTTTTTTTGCAAGGCTGCAAGGTTGTCTTACATACTTGTAAATATGGAGGGTGTGGATTTTTCCATTACGGCGAATTTCATACTTTGGGAGTCCACAGTAGCGGTCCATTTCCATATCATCTTTATACCATTTCAGTTCTGGAGCTGGGTATCCTATAAATATGAATAGACTTTAGTAAAAAAAAAAAGAAGCTTGCTGTCATGTGACTGTCAAGTCACATGACAGCATTCCTTGTGCCACAATCTGACTGGCATGTTTGTTACAACTGCACCATGTCTGAGGAGACATTTTGTTCCTAATATTCTCTTTATGGATAAGTCAATGGACAAAAATACTGTAACACAGTACAGTATGTAGAGGCTTTGTGTCACACAGAAAAAGCTGTTGCTGTTGGATGGGCCAACCCATTCGATCTGCCTGCAGTTAACATCTTGAAAAACCAGCTTGAACATTTGTGTTCAGCTTAATTGTCTACTGTGTTCAGAACGAATAAAGCAATTTATGTTGTGCCTTCAAAGTGAGATCCTTCCTCTGATTTCAGATTAGTCACATCCTGTCTCTTCACATCTAAAAAGTTTAAGTTGACCTAACAAAGAACAAGCAGTGGCGTGCTAATGAACTTTTAGGAGGGGGTTTACCTGATACCACACAGGTGAACTTCACATTACAGTTTTCTGACACTGCTTTTGATTTCAAGGTGCTCTCAAAAGACGGCTGTATGTCCTCAGTCAGCTGAGCCATGACGCTGCACAATGTGCTCCTGGAGGAAAACACTTATGCATTAGTGCCCTGTTCTCACAATTTATTGCTTTTAAACAGTAGACAGTTTTCAGATCAGAATCATTTCAATAACCTCTTCATGACATTCACATTACTTGCTTAATTAAGAGGAAAGGATGTTAATGGGAACTTCTGGTAGGGAAGAAGGTGTGAAAGAGTGACACAGAGACTTGTGAGACATCAAGCCAAGCATAGTTTTCAATCCAACACTGAAATTGATGTTTATCTCTAAAATTGAGCGCAACACTGGACAAATTGGACACTTACATTACTGTTAAGATTTGTGTAGGTTTCATTCTAATTTTTGTGGTTAAGATGTTAGTTGGGAGGAATGTTTTAAAAGTATAGATTACCTCGTTGGCCTGTAGTGAGAATACCTTGAATAGCTATTCAGAGAGGAGGCAAATGAAGGGACGTTAATGATGAATTAAGATCTGCATATATGGAACCCATCTAAATAAAATAGTTTAATAACTGTTCTCATCTTTAACAAAAGGAGCACTTTTCATGTTTTATTATTGTCATGGTTTGTAGATTAGAAACTGAAACACGCATAATTTATATGATAAATGTTATTTTTGAGCCACAATGTGATGTTGTGCTGAACAATATGATGTAAAATGTGTTTTACTGGTTTCCTCAGTGTGACTCTTTTCAACTAAATTAATTAAACAATTTAATTTAATTTAATTGAAATAGAGACGTTTTCAGTTGTTATGTTTTGTGATTATTTTAACTTAACTGGCTCTCCCATCATTTTTCTTGATCACCATGCAATATGAATCAGTTTTAAAAACAAAACTGCTTTACAAGAAACACATATTTACATGCTCTGCATATACATGAATTACAGATGAGGTTGTCTACCTGTTCTCAGGCCTAACATTGGAGAGGTAAGTATTGCGGCTCTCTGAACGGCCATTGGAAGAGCCGCCCTCCTCTTCACTGAAGCTGCTTGTCCTCCCATTGCCAGAAAAAGAGCGAGTCATTGGCCTCCTGGAAGTCATTGTCCACTGAAGTAATTCACAAAAAATGTAAGATCCAAGATAAATAAATAACTGACAGTACAAAACTACTCTGTGCCCACAGCTTGTCAAAGCTCACTGCCCCAGTTCAGAGTTGAATTCTGTTATCCATGTAAAAAACCCTGGAGAAGAAAAAAAAGAAACACTTAAGAATGGTAAAACAGCATGTGGGATGACACTGGAAGAAACTATAAAGTACAAAGAGCCATTTTCTCGTACAAAACTCAAAAACATAGTTGGACTCAATGCTTGTCCTCTCTGACCAAGCAAAGTATTGCATTGGAGCAAGTTATAAATAGGTTCAGCTATCAGGTTGTGGAAGGTCTGTTAGTGGTCAAACACAAACCTTAGACATGTTATTTAAATGTAAGAGTTCCACATGCAATTTGGGTGTTTTTTGGTCCACACAAAACCTGTTAAATCTTCCAACTTACCATTTAGTTGTTGTCAGTGTGGCTTTGGAGCCTGTGTCTGTGAAGAAAATCTGTGCAACTGCCTATCATAGACACGCATGTGTTGCCAGAAGGGCCCTATTTATAGCAGGCCCACAAATAGGTGCAACAGCACATGAGATTGTCCAAAACTAGACTTAAGACTTAACAAAGAAACCTAAAAACTAAACTGAATATAGAGTGAAAACTAACAATTTAAAGTAAAAAAGCCTTCCTTAAAATCTGTCATTTCATCACAGGTCACACTGTAAAAAAAATCTAATTGTTTTCTTTTAATCCATCTTAATAAGATGGAAAACAGTGTCCCATGTTTGTGAGACCCTGTAGACTGGATGTGAACTTGCAAAACATGCCTGTAGAGTATGATTCATGATGCAGGTGATGACGACCTATGATGTACGTATAGAGTTGCTAAAGTACAGCCCCCCCCCCCCCCCACTCTTTATTGCAACACATAGTCAAAACATAGTGGCCCACTTGCTGCTCACATTTCAAATCAAATAGACAAAAACACGCTGTACTATGATTTGATGACGCAGGCATATACCAGAATCTTGATGTATTATGATTTTAGATAGCTCTTGGGTTGTTTGAAGTGCTATTTAGGTTGTTTCTAGGACATAACCTTTTATCTGATTGTGTTAGAAACTTTAGTCATGATTTAATAACTGTGTCCTGTAATACAGATTTTTGGCATAATTTGTGTTATCTGTCTTATGTTGTTTACCAATAACTCATTGCTGCCAATCTTGCTGGGACACTCCTTAAAAAGTGATTTTTCATCTAAGTGCGGCTTCCCAGATTAAATAAGTTATCATTAACATTAAAAACAAACATCCTCATGCAAATGTCTATCTAAATCTATTTTTTTAAGAAAACAAAAAAGCCATATACCTATATAGTAGTATATGTATACCTATTGTATATGTCTGCAATGTGAACAGGGAGTTAAAATAACTATTAAAATATCTTTATAGGCTATTTAATGTATACAAAAAGCAAATGCCACAATATAGTATTCTGAAACATTTATTATAATTTAACACTTAATAAATAGTACAGAAGGGATAGTAAACTCTCTAAAAGGATGAATATTACTTACAATAACACATTATGCTTTGTTAAAATGTATGTTATTTTGCTAGCCTTCTTCAATGAGAAATGTACTTCATATTTTACAACAATTATGCATGTTAATGTCATGCATAAAGAGTGAATAAATAAACATATCCTTATTTTAACTCACACCCTGCTATATAGTATATGTCAAGCATGTGGTTTCTGTAGCTCGGTGACACCCCAGTTTGTCCTGATTTGAAGGCACATTTAACTTCCTATAGCGTTGACACGAAACCTCAGCCTGAGATTGCAGAGCACCTGAAAAGGGGCCAGATTGCTTCTTACCGTAATGTCGGAAAATTAGGCTCTACGCGTATTTCCTTTGCATGAGCCATATGAGTTTAACGGGTCACGGTCCGTCTTTTTGGACATTTTTCCATTAACGCATGTTTCTGCTTAAAAATTAAAATAAATGTCTATGTTTTCGCGATGTACCTGAGGCTAAATACTCCTTATCTTCTAAGAAACGCGTCTATATTAGAGGCTTTACGGTAATGTGTGTGTGTGTGTGTGTGTGTGTGTGTGTGTGTGTGTGTGTGTGTGTGTGTGTGTGTGTGTGTGTGTGTGTGTGTGTGTGTGTGTGTGTGTGTGTGTGTGTGTGTGTGTGTACACTGTCTCATTCCGGGAAAGGGGAAGAGTTAACTCAACAATTTAAGTTAAAGAGGACTGAGCGGAAGAAAACATACTTTCTAAGGTCCGACAGCAACACAACTGGTACGAAGCTGACGGCAGGTATGCACTTAAACACGGATAATGTTCTTTTTAAAATAGGACATTTAACATACAGTTTAGATAACGCTAACTTCACAAGAAATTATAATTTAGTGGTGGCCATGGACGTCGAGCCTGTAATTTCACGTTGATTTTCTAGTGTTACTCATTTATTAGTATTTCCAGTCGATGTAGTAGTCTACAACTGCGAGTGTGCCAAATAATACCAATTTTAAACTTCGACTCATCTTCTTACTGTCTGGTGTTGTCTGTCTCAGCAAAAGCAAAAAAAACAACAACTTGCCGATAAAAAGAGGAAAATGCACTGATGACTGGATAACGCCCAGACCCTGTTGAATAATGATCAGAGGTATGTTACATTTATGGCAAAAGTGAGACTTTTTCAAAACAACGCAGGTTGATTTGAGATGACTGAGATCCTGACTCGGTTTGTTCCAGATATTGTCATAGTGCTCCATCCTGTTACCGCCTGTGTACCTGTGAACCACAAGGTGACTCTGAGTGTCCGTGCTGAGGGCTCAGGGATCCTTTACTACCAGTGGTTCACTGATAATGAGGAGGTATGTCGGTATTACTTGTGTATGAGTTACCAGAGATATTACATTTAAAAAAGGGTGAATTTCCTTATCTTATACTGCATGTTTATTCTTGGGCATGTTTATTCTTGACACAGACTTGCAGTGACCTTAAGCACTTATTAATTCCCATAAATATTTCTGTGCCAAATATAGGTCTTCTTTTTTGTTGTTGTTTGTTTTTAGGTGCGTGGTGGGACTCAACCAGATCTGACCATCAATGCTCAAAGAACTCAGCTCTATGTTTGCCGAGTGCATGACAGTTTGAGTAACTGTGTGTTCAGTGATTGGGTGAAAGTGAAGGTGTTGGACATTGATAAGTCAGGTATGCATTACGCCATTCTCCATAGTTATTTTTATATATTATTGCGGTCGTATGGTGTAATTTCTGTTGTTTTGCATATTTGAAACACAGCGTTATGTGGTAATGACTAAGTCCTATGAATACTTATGTGGGTTTTAAACTCAGTGTCTTTCTTTCCAATCATCATCAGGTTTGCCACTGGACTGGGAGGGTGAGCCCCACATTGCTGTCAACCCTAAACCCCAGTCTGTCCAACCAGGTGCAAAATGTACACTCCGCTGTGTTGCCTTTGGCAACCCAGCCCCCCAGTATCAGTGGTACAGAAATGGACAGCCGCTGCAGGACAAGATTAGTGACATACTGCAGGTAAGGAAGAATGACAGTGCTGATAGTGATTATTTACAGAATTGTAGCCTACCTGAATATTACACCCTTCACCAACCATGTAATTCAGTTAGAATATTTGGTTTATATTTTGCCAAAGGTTTGATTTATGGCCTTGGAGACAATCAGTGGTAAAAATATGATCTTTTGTGGTTCCTGTAGATTGACTGTGCCACAGCTGAACATGGAGGATCATACCTGTGCTCAGTGTCTAACAGGCTGGAGGAGATATGGACTAAACCTGTCGATGTTGACATTGGTAAGTCGTAAATGAAACTATTTTTATTGACTCCATAAAAAATTCACTGTTTTTTGTAAGGCTAGCATTGTATTTTCCCCATGATTTTAAATTCCTCCATTTCCAATGAAAAGGCTGTGAAGAAAAACAGATTTTCTTCACATTTCCTTCATTCTAATGAATTAGAACTTGGGCTTAAGTTGTTTCCATTATGCTGAAGGTACTTTCCCATTTGTAAAAAGGAAGTTGTTTAGACTCCAAATAGTATTTGGTCCGAGCCTTAGGTACACAACAGGAAAATGATGATAAGTGAAACTAGTTCAGTGCAGTGTTTCTCCTGTTTGGTGGTAATGTAACTTATGTTGTAGTATGTGCAGTACATATCACAAAAAAGTTGTTAAACACGTCATATGTTCTGTCTGGACAACATCATCGACTTCTGTTGAAAAAAATGCTGACTTTGTGCTTCTTGTTTCATATCCTCTAGTGCAAAATGATCAACTTCCTCATGCAGAGCCCACAGGTATGGTTTAGTGTGTGTGGGGGAACGGTGTCAACTCAGGCTATTTTTAGTCTGCTAGATAGGAAAACTATCACAGTATGTATTATAATTTCCTCCCACTGAACTCTACTTTGATTTTTTTGTTTTAGCCTCTGATAAAGTTGCTCTACTTATTGGCAACATGAATTATTCCCACCACCCCGGCTTGATGGCCCCCATTATAGATGTACATGAGCTGGCCAACCTCCTGCAGCAGCTTGGCTTCAGGGTGGTTTCCCTGCTGGATCTCACCAGGGAGGAGATGCTGGCTGCTACTGACAAGTTCCTTCAGCTCCTTGACAGAGGAGTTTATGGTGAGTATAATTTTCCTGTAAGCAATTTTTTCTAGATCAACCAAATTCATCTTTTTATTTCCAGAATATTTTAATATTGTTTATTTGCATGCTAACATAGTTCTTAAAATATTTTAGTGTGATCAGAAATATAAGCCCATAACTTCCTTTGTCGTCTTTTCTGGCCCTTATGTTTTGTTGTCCACTTATCATGGTCATGGTCTTACCAGTGGTTTATGTATCTTAGTTTATACGCATATGTAGCTGTTTTGGAGGATTAGGGGTAAACATGCGTAGGTGTTTTAAGTGTCAGAACTGCTTAATATGTATTGGTGTTTCCTGAACGACTGTAACACGTGTAGGTGGTATATTTATATAGTATCAGTAGAGGGTAAATGGCAGTCAGACAGCCCAAGTGGTCAAATAAAGTTTTCTCTTTCTGAATGTGTCAGTTGTACAGTGTTGAACAAAAAAAAGTTATAGTGTATTGTAGGTGTGGACATTGTAGTGTATGAAAACATTATGTGACTCTTTACTGGAGCCTATAGCTTAAACAATTCATACTGTCACATTGTTCAGTGTAACTGAGCCAATACGGTTATTAAACCGCGGACAGGTACACAAATACACATTTTAATTACAGTACTGTTGTTGACTATAAAATTAAAAAAACAATGATAAGTGAAATGTCATGCTGTATGAGTGACATTCTCTGTTACTATTCTCCACTTTTTCTTGCTGATAGTGAAACAAAGACAGAAAACATATCTAACTGTACAGACCTCAGAAATCCTTTTACCTCAGTGAGACCTTTCTGAAGATGCCCTATATTTTTTTTAAAAATTGATCCTGGGATTGTAGAATGTTTGCAGTATAAAATGTGAACAATTAAAATTCTAACAGTCTTGTAGTGGTACCTAAATGTGTGTTTCATGACTCATTACAGGCCTTTTCTATTATGCTGGTCATGGGTACGAGCGTGCTGGGAGGAATTACTTGGTACCTATTGATGCTCCACAGCCTTACCGACCTGAAAACTGTGTCTGTGTGCAGAGGGTCATGCTAAACATGCAGCAAAAACGGACTGCTCTGAGCGTAATCCTACTGGATACCTGTAGAAAATGGTAGGTGGAATAACAATTATATTAATATCAGTTTATTTTGTCATAATAAGTAAGTTATCTGGATTTAGTAAAAATAACTAATCCTCCTAAAACCTGTACTTTACTTTGTTAAGGTACAACCAGCATTGCATACCGTCAGTCATCAAACCTTTGGGACCCAGTGGGAATACTGTATATGGTTATGCCACGTATGTACTTAATAATGAAATTATTATTGAACTATGACATGAGAATGCTTTTTGAAATCAGTCAACATGCTGTAGAATGGAAAACCGTATTGCAAAAAGCAGAACAAATTTTTCTATCTGTGTTTGTGTTCTATTATTAACCAATGCAGATGTGAAGATGCTGAGGCTTTTGAGGTCCAGGATGGGGGGAAGAGTACTGGAATCTTCACTAAGTACCTGAACAAGCACATCCTACAGCCTGAGAAAGTCACACATATCTTAGAGATGGTGTCTGAGGGTAAGTATTTGAGACAAAGCTCAAACATATATCATTCTATGAACAAATCTAAAATGCTGCTGCAACAAGGATAGCTGTAGGTTTTCAAACAGGGCTGTAATTTCAGTTTTGGAGTGGATTACTTCCATTCATGCAGGCTGACTGATATCCAGGGTGAACAGATCTTAAGGGAACAGGTTATTCTTGGGTGTGTTGGGTGGACCATAGAGTTTTATAATTGTTGGCAACTTGTTTTAGTGTTTTTTTACTCACGATTTGTGAGTATAGCTGGGGGAGCAGAGGTGGGTAGTCTTGAGAGTGTGTTTGTCTGTTTGATGGGCCACTGGTAGAATTATTTTTTTGAGGTATCATTAGCATGTGACCTCATTCCCTGGAAATTCACTGTTGGCTAGCGAACAGCAGGAAACCTGAGAGCTGCAGTGTGCCAGACAGCTGCTCTGCAGTTTGGACACCCACTGCCACTGCTCTCATAGGCTCACTCACAAACCAGTGTTATCAGGACAGAGTGCCCTGCTGACAGCACTGTGTGTGTGTATGTGTGTACTTATGAATATTGTGCAACTTATTTAAACTTTTGGCCATTTTAGATTTGAAATACAGATTATGGAGGCCAGTTTAGACATTCCCAATCTTCTAATGTTGTTTTTTGAAAAACATATTTTGTTTCTTTGTTTTTGTATTTTTTTAATGTTTATTTGTTCAAGAGGGACAGTGTACATTAATGAACATTTCTATTTAAAAAAAATGTAAATGCACCCAATTGTAGCCAAAAGGCTAGTTTCCATTGGCAGTCCCCCTGCCTTATTCAGAGATGGAAAAAGAGATGTTGATGATGAACTGCCGGCTGCTCATCCATTATGGGAACATAGTGAAAACGGCTTGCCTGAAATATTCATTCATATACCAAATCTTATCAAAAGCTAAGCATATATCTCAATCAATTTATTTGAATATGGTTTCACAATATCTTTTTTCATCTCTTCTGACCAGCTGTTCCGCTCTGTTAACTTTTATAAATGATTAATCATCTTTGCATGGTTGAAGGGTTTTTTCCAAAACTCATTTAGTCCAGTCAATTACTGTTTAACTATTTTCAAATTTCCCTAAGTTCCTCAAAGTCAGTAATGTGAATCTGATGCATTTTTATGAAACCCACTCCCTGCTATTGCAAACCCCAGGCAGCCCCATGTTCAAAAATGTGCAAGTACACAGGTACTGTGGTTGGTAAAGATTTTGTAAAGACTTTCTATGGAAACATAACTGAAAATGTACCTCTGAATTTTCTGTAAAGTTTTGTCTAATGATTTTACAGGTGTTGTTATTTACCTGCATTTTGTTCTCCCTCTCTCTCTACACCAGATCTAGGCAGAGACCCTCTGGTCACCGGCAAGCAGGCAGTTGAGATCAAACACACCCTGAAGGAACCTCGATCCCTTACGGATCCAGTTAGCACCACTGGCCACACAAGGGAACTACACCTGAGAGATTTCTGCTGGAGACAAGCAAATGGTGAGTTGGGAAAATTGTTTCCAAACCATAAACATGTTTATTCTTATGTTTATTAAATGTCAGGTCATGTTAAAGACAGGGTTTGTTATAACCACCTCCCGAAAACAGTTTATTTTCCATCCAGTAAAGCATAATTCCATTTCTTATTCTGTTGTTACTGTGATTAAGAGAAATAGTTTGTACTGTTTACTTTTACTCACACCTCCCACACTACAGCATGTGACAACCCAAGTGCAGTCATTGTGGTTTAATGTGATATTTTCAGGATTATTCAACATTTCAGATCATTGTTTCTGATAAAATCAGAATGGGGAACTGGTTCATTAAGTCTATCTTACTGCTTGATGGAAGGAAGCCTTTTTTATTTTGACACTTCATAACTTCCTCAAATGTACTTTATCCCCTGTTAAACAGAATAGTGTTACTACAATATCTAATCTGAGAATCTCTTCCAGTCTAGATGAAAGATAAGTGTGTAGCTGAAATTAACATAATAGTGACTGAAAGTACATAATGTGGTTTATCAATGGCATTGATTAGTCAGCCTTCTAAGAGAATTAATACCATAATGTTTTAAACTTCTTTATCTCTTTTCAGAGCTGCCACAGAAGAAGCGGCTGATGTTTCTCTGCAGAGTAGAAGTGGAAGTCAGCTTCTCAGCATTGTTCTCCAACGTCTTAGTGGCTTTTGCCACTGTGAAGACTACAGGCCCCCAAACCCAGGACTGCACCGTCTCTCTGAGCAGTATACCTGTAAATATTCATTTTTACTTCAAAACTATCAGACATCCTGTCAAGTTTTATTGTCATCCATTTAGATACAGACCACAAGTGTTCTGTGTAGTGGCATTATTTCACCATTTCACTTTCAGTTTTGAAAAAACACACAAGAAAAACTAGTTAGTAAACTAGTAAAAAAAGTATTTACTTTTGGATGTGAGTAGGTTATAAACTCAACATTGAGTTTAAAATTGGAAAGTTTTATTTACATCATAAATTCCATCTTACTCACCACTACACACTGTCAGTTTCCGTTAGCCAGCAGGAATTTCTCATAGATGACCATTCACCCCCATGTTCCACATGTCTGAGGAAGTCTTGCCCATATATGGACTTCCATGTTCCAGTCTGCTGCAACCACAGTGAAAGACAAAGCAGGAAGCAGTAACATGAATCCAGTATATTTATCTTAGAGGCATTCGTTCTTTTGTGGACCATACCGACATCTAGTGGCTAATTTATTACAGCATCTGTTGCAGTGCATCAGAGTGGCGACTCAGTGCCAGGACATTGTAAATGCAGAAAGTATTTATACTTTTCCAATATAGCTGGTTGACAAAAACTAATGATACTGATAAAATATTTACTGTTCTGAATTTAAAGGTATTGGAAGACACATTCTCCAGCCCTGGTAGGTCAGAGGAGATGGACACCCTACTATTTCAGACATCTGATAAGCCAGACTGCACTCTGCGACTTTGTGGTCTTCAAAAGCTTAAGGTATGCACTCGTTGATATGTATCATTGAAGTGTTATTTCAGCTCAAAATGAAAGAAGTCTTTGCAAGACAGTCTGTAATATAAATGTATTTTGTCTGTCATTCTCTTTGTTAGGAATCACTAGTCATCAAGGTGGATTTACACTATACTCACACAGAAAGTAAGCTACGACTTACAGAAAGCCAAAAAGTGGACATAGGAAAGCCTATGGTGGCATCCTGTAAATTGTACAGGAGAAATCATACAGCAACAGCCTACAAACAAGAAGGTGCTTCTGCTCAAACTATGGGCAAAATTTCAAGCAGCAAACCACTGCTGCATCAGAGGCTTCCTGGTGCATATCGCCCTTGTACCAGAAAGGCAGAGTGTTCTGCTAAAGTTGCAGTTACAAGGAGCAACGAACCCGAGGAGAACGATGAGAACGAACTATAAGATTTCACTTTTGGACATTAAGCCCTTCTGGTCCTATCACTGTAAATAAAAGTTTGATTATTTTATGCATTTTTACTGATGTAAGGAGGAGTTACTCAATTGCTGATCATGCATCTTAGTTGTCTGTGGATGATGATAATGATGACAGGGTTTGTAAATGACTGTGGTTTGGGTTTGGTTTTCACCAGCCTTCAATTCTTTGCTCAACACTGAAGAAAAATTAACACTTAACTTTGCTCCACACTTATTTAATCACAAATTGTATAATACCTGGAAAGACATTACTTGTGCATGACACTTTTTCATCAATGGCCAGCTGGCTAGCCTAATTTATGATTATTGTCAATAATTTATCTAATAAAACCTACTACTTTCATCAATATTTCAGTGTCAGTCTTTTGAAACATGCTAATCTATTAATCAACTTGAAGGGTTCAGATTCACATTTTTTTAAGTGCGCTTTAAAACAGTAGTAAGGTGCCTCGCTGCAATCATTCTTCCAGTTGGAAGTGGCTACAAAAGATCCCCTTCAAATGTGACTTCAATGTAAGTGATGGAGGGCATCCACAGTGTGTCCACACAGGAATTTTGTGCAAATGTATTAAAAAGTGTATCTGCATCTTATATGAGGCTTCAGCAGTGTGAGTTAGTCATAGCAAGTAGATATCTGCCACATTTACAGTCTTTTTAGTATAAAATTCCTTAGTGTTTCCCAGTTGAGCTGCAGTGGGAGTATACTATCCAAAAGAGGGACTTTGGCTCTAAAAAAGATTTCACTAATATGGATGGTAGAAACTTCATATTAGCTTCAGATAAACTTTTTGCACAGAAGTACCACTGTAGATTTTGCTCCCCCATCACTTAGCCTGATTGTTGCATTGTGGTTACATTCTAGCAATATACAAGCATAAAACACTCAGCAGATGATTTACTGTGGAGAATTTCAGTTCAGTTTTCCTGCTCTGCTCTCCTTTTTATTCATTACATCCAATTCATGCAACAGTAAGAGCAACAGGACAAATCTATGTCGTTTTCGTGTCAATGCTATGTTACAAGCACCACTGTTATATTTTAAGTTCCTCATGGGTCTAATTTGCATAATCTACTTGGTTCCTCAGAAAAACACGACTGCACAACAGGCTTTTAGGGCCACGTTTAGTTCTTTAGATTATTTCCTCTGTTTCCAAAGTACCAGGAACATTTAGAGGAAACAGCCATGGCTATAATAAGAGCATTATGAAGGTAACTTCTAATGCAAGGAACAGGAGGAATTAAAACCTATTTTAATGTTCATTTGGGCATCTGACTATTTTTTTTAAAACTCAATGTGTAGCATTTAGTGGCATCTAGCGGAACAGACTTGGCAGAAATGGAATTTAATTTTATTAAGTAT
This sequence comes from Scomber scombrus, assembly GCF_963691925.1. Lineage (NCBI taxonomy): Eukaryota > Metazoa > Chordata > Actinopteri > Scombriformes > Scombridae > Scomber > Scomber scombrus. Next base: position 18,347,518 of record NC_084975.1, on the reverse strand, counting down.
GTTTTAATTAGTGTATAATCCCATGGAAATAAGAATGGTTTCTGTTAGTTTTAGAGTGAGCCTTTTATATGGGAGCGGGTTCTCTTCCATAGAGCCCGCCATGTTGTACTGCCATGTTTCTACAGTAGCCCACAAAAGACAGACTAATCACTGGCTCTGAAGAGGGCCTTTCACGTTTTTCACGGGGGAGGGGTTTTCAGTTTGTTGCAATCTGCAAACTCACAGCTAGATGCCACTTAATCTTACACACTGGTCCTTTAAAACAGGCATGAGAAATTGTTAACCTTTTTAAAATTTTACTCTATTAAAGTATTAATGAAACACAGATTTGCTATGTCACGATTACATGAAAAACTATATCCTAAAACTATATTTAGCCTCCCATATAAACTATATAAATTGAGAAATCTGAGTTAGGTTGCTAAAGTATGCTGTTTTGTTTAAAATCTGATTGACAGTAAGTGAATAAGTGCATGGTCAGTCGTTGTGCCTCAAAGTATGGTCTGAACTTACAACCCCCCCCCCCACACACACACACACACACACACACACACATTAGCTATGTAGCCTATACATACAGCCTAACGTTAACTACAGTTGGATACAACTCTGGAAAACGAACATTGTTGATCAAAAATACTTAAGAGTTATCGTCATTCGTTATATCAGCCTTTAGAGTGAAGTATTAAAGTACTGCTTTATTGACCACAGTTTCAATACAGACAGCCATGCATACCTATCCTGTGGTCTCCGTGCTTTATATACACAGAATCCTCCCCCTGCGAACCAGTTCCCATTAGCTCGCCGTGATCGTATAGTGGTTAGTACTCTGCGTTGTGGCCGCAGCAACCCCGGTTCGAATCCGGGTCACGGCAGAGATCTCAGAACTTAGGGGACGTGTATTTTGGGTGTAAAAAAATCACTCTATCCGTATTTTCACACCATTGACACACATGTAAACCGATTTTATGTTAAATGTGTAATGTTGACAATGCAAGCTGTATCTTACAGGTATAAGTCTGGCCTGTAATCAAGACTATGATGTTTTTATGCCATCACAATGTGTAGTCGTGCTGTAAGTTATAGTAGAAATAAATGGAAATGTAATTGTTGTGAAATGACACCGCTGTTCACTATTCTGGGGACTCTCCAACTCTTCATAAACCCCTGTAGGGCCAAGCACCATGCATTTTCATTATTTTCATACATTGCATGGGTGGCAAAACGGTTTTTATAAAAAAAGTGCACTAACGAGGTCTGACCTGCAGGTGGCGGTAAAACACACTCAATCCTCATCATCATGGCATCTGACAAGTAAATAATGCCAAATGTCTCCTTTCAGTGTGGTTTACATCACCAGTTAAACCAATTAGAGTGCTATGATTATAGATCAACATGTCCTTTGCAGGAAAAAAAAAATACTATATTGTTTTTTTCTCTTTTTTTAGATTTCAGCACCACAACTTTTGTTAAAAACAGGGTAAGGCTCTGCAGTAGTAGTTTTGCTATATAAATAATATATGGCTCTATATTTAGTGTTAGTCTACGCAGGATATTTCACAATCAGAGGCACATTTGAAATATTTCCAGAGTGACCTGGATAGGGGTTTGTCGGGACCAATTGCGGCGTAAAAAAAACAATCTTGGATGTTAAAGCGCTGAGAAGACTCCTCACACCCCTATTGGATCACTTTGACGTCAGTTTTCACAGGGACCCGCCTTCTCGCTCAAGTGGCAGCGGTGAATGGTGAGAGATAATCCGCGGCTCGGTCACAGACACACTGCACAGCTGAGCTGCTTTTGGATCTGGATGCGGGCATCCTCGGATTCTGCTTTTAGCACGGCCCCACCGCACGCCAAGTTAATGGGACAACAATGGTGCACGCCTCGGCGGCAGGATCCGTGGCTGCTGGTCGTTTAGGAGACCGGGGATTGTGGTCAATGTGACATTCACTTGCACGCTGGTGTTGAGTTTTTTTTTTTTTTTGTTCTGGTCATTTAGACGCAGGCAGAGCAGCGATTCTCTGAGAAGATGTTGAGCCGATTCATGAGTGGCAGCATCAGGAATCTTGAGCGGGAATACAGCTGCACCGTCAGACTGCTGGATGATACGGAATATACGTGCACCATTCAGGTTAGTCACCTGTCGGCCACAGTGTGTTCACTCTGCAGAGCTCTGTATAGCGTTGCAATTGTATCTATCCTGGCAGACAGAAGAGCCAGTGTCTGAGTAGAGGAACAGCAAGTGCCTGCATGACCCGCTGCTGGTGTCTGCTGAAAGGAATTGTTGACTCTGAACAGAAATGTGTAGGTAGTTATTTTTGCCATATTAAATAACATAAGGCTAAATCAGGTGGATATTTTTGCCTCACATGACCCACTATTGCCCGAACACATCAGTGAATTTGGTGGCAGGCTTTGAGACGTCAGGGGATCTGTGTAGGACAGACATGGCATTTCCCTCAAGCTCAGATTGAAAGGATGCCAAAAGACAAATTACACTCTGAAAGGGCACTTTGGCAGCATTATTTCTCAATGTGTCAATTTGTCTTACAGCCCGAGGTAGTTGCTAGATCATTGCTCATAAGGAATCTATTGTTATCATTTAGTGTTGTTGCTCATGCAGTTTCCCTCTGAACCTCTGACATTAATAATGCAGATAGGGTATCCCGTTGCCATTCTTGAGAACATGTCTGCAAAGTTACACAATGTGCCTCTACACTGGCGGAAACACTGTCAAAAATTTGCTATGGAATTTTGATTTAGAATTGAATAATATTAGATTTCTGTGAGAACAGAACAGGTCATGGTAATTTCAAACAAGACACTTTTAAAGATAAAAAAAACAGGATAAGGCCTTTTGTATTTAAAAAAATCCACCTTTTTATTCATTTTGTCTCACTACAACAAGGCTTTCTTTGATGATTGTGCAGTTTTATGTTTGTGCTGATTTCATCAGAAGTAGGTGAGAGGCCCTGTCACATCAATTACAAGGCAATTCCTCTCCTTTTGTGGATGCTGCACGGTTGTGGGAAAAGGGTGTGAAGAAATCCTCTGGGACTTCTATGACTAGTCAGCAACATGTACACCTTTAAGCAGCTCCGCAACATACCAAGGAAACATTAAGCCGGTGTGTGGAACAATGAAACATAAATTAGACATGCCTGATTCTTGTCACCTTGATATCTGTTGTCCTCAGCAGGCCATACTGCAGTCGCTCCTCTCCTCTCCCACAAGAAAGCGTGAAATAGATACTGCAATTACTGTGGGATTCGTGATTGTAGCCAGGTTGTAAACAGACCTGCATATCGGCACGGAGAGCCGAGCCAGAGATGGAGCTGGGCCAGATGGACTGTGAAACCAGCAGGTGTGCTGTTTGCAGCAGAGTCGTGTGGTCTGGGTGGCTGACGTCAGCAGGGTGGATGGAGGGGAGTGGAGTGAAAGAGGAGAAAGCTCCAGCTTCACTGTGGCTGTTTGGCATCCTGACAATCTTTGTGTCTAACCTGGAACTGGGAGGGAGCAAGCTAATCCCCCTCAATGGCTGCTGGAGCGCGTTTGTCATTTAGTTCAAACTTTGTCCATCCTTCCTCCCTCCCTCTCTCCCTACAGAATACGAGGACACCTAGACTAGGGAGTGCAAAGTAAGAGGCATAATTAGGTCATATATTCGGAGTCTCTCACATTCTCTCTGCCTCTTTCTATATGTGTCTGTTTCCTTGTCTTTATCTTTTTCACCCTCCTATCCTGTTTCCAGTGTGCTGCAAATGTATTCCCACTAGATGTGTTTCCATTACACTCTGATCCTTTCCCTACAATGTTTAATGGCCCTAAATTCAAATTTGCCCCTGGCTTTGGTAAGCCTCCTTCTATTATCTGACATTGAACCAGGTATTAACTTCTTCAATGACAAACACATCTCCATGAAGTCCACCTTCAGCAGAAATGAGAAACAGAAGTTAAGTATTAGGACACAGAAGGCTTTCAAATGAGGAACAGAAAATGTGCCAGTCTTTTTGAAGCAGTGGCAGTTGTAATGCATGAACATAAGTTTTGCTTTAATGAATTATGGATCTTTCCACTATGTTAGGGAGAGGAAAAAAGTGAGCACTCATCATTACACAGCCCTGTAGATTTAGCACTCATGTAGTTGCAGGTTGACAGGAGCGCCTGAAATCCTCTTTTGCCCATAGGCCTTTTCTGCTCTCTGATTTTAATGCAATGTTACAGCAGAGTGTCAGACCGAGACAGGAGCAGAGTCTCACATTTGTGTCATGTCTGAAGAACAGATAAATCGCACGCAGAGAAAATATTATTGTAAATGATAGATTTAATGCAAGACGAGACCAGATAGATTCACCCACTTAGGCTCCCTTGCAAAGGGCAAAGCTCTGTTTGTGTGTTTGCTGCTGAGGCAAAACTCAAACATTATTCTGATGTAGTTTTGTCAGTTGCATTATTGATGAGTTTAAGAGACATCTAAATGCAGGTTGTTTATACTGAGTTTGCCTTCTAAAAGCACTGTCTGCCAGTTTGTGCATATAAGGAAGCCTCACATTTTCCATTATTTCAGTTTGAGTTGAACAATTTTTCTGGATCATCACTCTTAAAGTGTCTGTTGTCAAAGTGGCACTGTTAAAAAGGTGTTGTGTATTTTGTGTGGAGAGAGAAGGCAGAAAGGCAGTGAGAAAGACCATCTTTACAGACTTGAGGAAATTATTGTTTATCTCCGAAAGTATTGCGTGTCTTGTTGAGCATATTTCTTACATAAAGAGCAAGGTCTGTTTAAGCTGCCTTCAATCCAGTGCTTTTGCTGCAATTTGCATTTTTCTCATAGTTTAACCTCTCCACTTACTTGTAATGTAAAAGTGTGATAATGTAGGACGTAGACTGTGCTTAATTTCTTCCTCCCTACTGTAAAGCTCCTGCGCATTCCAAAAACCACCAGCACTTTGTTGTGGTGCTTCTAATTAATTACGGATTTATTGAATTGCTGTCAGCAGACTAATCTGGCCCACTCTATTGCAGATACAAAGTTAATTATAGCTTACGCCCTGTGAAACCTGTGATTTCCGTTGGTCTTCCAATAACTGTTTAGTTTAAGCAAACTGCACCCACCAGAATTTTGGGCAGTTTTGTTCAAATCAACACAAGATTAAAAAAGTATATTCTGATACAAAATGTGCTAAGATAACTCAAAAAGTTTGTGTAGGACTTGTTATCCTTTCACTACTGCTGTGACCAAAAAAATCATTCGACACTGCAGTACAAGTTCTGCTGACGTCTCAGTGAGGAGACTGCCGGGGGATGGGAGCCTGTGTGTATTGAGGAAGCAGGGTGCTGGGATCTCAGCTGTTGCTACGGTGACTCCACAGTTACTCTAACAAAATGTGAGATCATTCACCCTGGTCAGGATTCCCCTTCCAAAAGCCCTGACAAAGACTTGGCCGTTAGCACTAACAGGAAGGTAATTTATTCCCTGAATGCCATTGGAGGGCACTGGTGGTGAGGTGACTAATGTCCCATCTCAACCAGAACGATCTTCAGACTGTTTCACTGTTCTCCTGACATACTTTCAGTCTTTTACTTCCTGTGGTGTCATTGTCATCGTAGATAAAATAGGCAGACAAGATTGGAGATGTTTGGCTGTGCTTGCTATTAAAGCTCACATGAACTTAGATGTAGTGGAAAACTGGAAAGTGCATTTAGGTGTGGGTATCATTTAAAATATTTAAATGTTAGTGAAGATACAGGACATGAGCTTTGGTACTAATAGGCTGTTGCAAAAAGAAAAGCACAGGTGTAAATAATAAAATTGATGATGGCTGAATATCATTCAGTTGTTTAGTATCAGGGTTATAATATTTTGCACATGGGCTTACTGGTGCACTGTCATGGTTTACTGGGACAATTTTTTAATACCTTACTAGGAGAAGTACAAGTACGTTTTTCTACAGATTTCTTCAAAAACAAACACGCCAAAGTTCTTGAATCTTAATCGCTGTACAAACTGAGAACTTTGCCAAATATTTTAGTGTACATTTGGTAAAGTTTTGCATTTTATGAAGAACTTTCTGATCAAGGGATTAGTGCCATTACAAATTTAAACAAACTTTTGACGCCAGATATCCGTGCTTGCCTTTTTTTGAATACTGTACTTCAAGCACATTTTGGTTAGATCAAAGTGTTAAGATTTGACACCTGGCCTCAGTGCAATTGATTTCCAGTTTTTTTTTTCAGTGACATCGGTGGGTTTTCTCATTACTGACTGCATTATTGTATGAGTATATGCATATCAGAAAATATGACCAATGCTGTTTGACAAAATGATTATTAGAAAGATGTTTCATTGTCGTTTTAGCTGCATCATCCACTGTACATTGCAGAGATCCCTGTTGACTGCAGGTCTCTGTCTTTGCTGACTTTACACTGTCCCGACCTTCTGCACCAGGTCCACCAGGCATACAGTATGCGTGCCAGGGTTAAAGGAGTGTGTGTGTGTGTGTGTGTGTGTGTGTGTGTGTGTGTGTGTGTGTGTCTGTGTGCAGGTGTGTATGTTCAGATCTCACGCTGGCTGACGCATTGTTGCTACGCTTCATATGAATGATTAAAATGTGTGCTATGTCTGAATGTTTCATGAGGAGTAACCTCAAGAGGACGTCACTTGTATTTACCAGCATCACTGCTCACCAGCATCAAGATTGGCTGAACCTGTGGCGCATGGCTGGTCACGATTAAGGATTACATCACTGTAGCGTCTATCGACACAGCAGAGCAGGACAGGACAGCCCCGGCATGCAGCCCACTCCAGTCTCTTTCATGGGAATTTGATATGTGGGACCACCCACTTGCCCATTACCCTCTATCAGTCACGTCTTGTTGATAATGACAGAGAAGATGCATCGTGTTAAAGTTGCAAAGGAGGCCGCTGCTCTGTTGCCGCCTTTGGATGTGGTCCTTAATCTTCACTCATGTTGTCTCGCACACAGCTCTGATATTCCAGTGATATTAAACTCTGCCTGACCTGCACTGGCTTACTGGGATTCATGAAAGAGCTTAGCTGAAGATGAGATGCCAAATGACTTTTTTGTTACGCACCCTTTGAAACATGATCTCACACACGTAAACACATTACGCTTTTCTCTCTCAGAAATGTCATCAGCTCTCTTGTCGTATCAGGAGGCTGAGGCCACTAAATATGGGTGCAGAGCTTGTTTGGGTTTGTCTCACCAAATGGCCCTCTCATATTCCCCAGTGTCTCTTTGTGTGTTTGTGTGTGTGTGTGTGCTGGATGGAGAGCAGGCAGGCAGGCAGGCAGTCTGTCAGTGTGTCGGTAGCAGTCTGCTGAGCCCTCCATTGTGCTGTCTGGGATGTATTGTGTGAGAAAGAGAAATGGAGAGGGGCCTGAGGTTATGCTCCACCTGCAAGCATGAATATTAAGCTTCCCGACCAGAGCAATATATCCCTTTGGTGGCTGGTCTGCTAATGAGAGAAGTGGACGAGACAAGAGCAGCGCTGATGATCCTCCTGCTCTGTCTGGCCGTGGTTCATTTTAAAGGACACAGCCTGCAGCCATGCAAACAGATTGCACAGCTTGTTGGTGATATTTTACTGTATATACTTCAGTGGCCTCATGAATGAGTTAACACAATGCAGTGCAACTCTTGATGGGAATTGAGGAAAGGGGCGAGACTTGGATAGCTTAACTCATTTAAATAAAGCGGAAAAACAGAGTTAAGTTAAGTTTTGATCAATTACAGATAAGTGAGGGTTGGTTGTAACCTGCAGTCATGATGCACAAGAGTTATGTGCCACCTCAAGCCAGATAGCTAATCAGATAAAAGCTCAATGACCTAAAAAAAAGTTGTGAGCTCAGTTTGTTATCAAACACAATTTTAATTGCACTGTTAGAGTCAAGGAGGACAACATAGCAATCTTGGTTAAAATTGGATATTGGGTTATGTTTTATAATGAGCCGCATTTTGTGCAGAGCCATTTTTCATTGTGTAACTGCTCTCCTGCTTTTGTTTTGGGACTGTGGCATGCTCAATTGAAGCTTTGCAGACAGCTGCTAATGGAAAGGCACAAAATAAATGTGCTCTTGAATCATTTGTTATATAAAGTGTATTAATTTGTTTAAGGAATGGCTGTGGCAGTAGAGGAAGTAGAGCGGGTCGTTCACTAATCAGAAGGTCCGTGGTTCAATCCCCAGCTCCCCCAGTCCACATGTCGAAGTGTTCTTGGGCAAGATACTGAACCTGATGGCTGTGCCTGTGTGTGTGTGTGTGTGTGTGTGTGTGTGTGTGTGTGTGTGTGTGTGTGTGTGTGTGTGTGTGTGTGTGTGTGTGTGTGTGTGTGTGTGTGTGTGTGTGTGTGTGTGTGTGTGTGTGTGTGAATGAGCATAGAAACATTATGGGGTGGCAGCCTCTGCCATCACTGTATGAATATGTGTGTTAGCATGTTTTGTAAAATGCTTTGAGTGTTCGATAAGACTCGAAAAGTGCTATATAAGTGCAGTCCATGGTGTCTAAACTAATAACAATATTGAAGGAGGAGAGGACATGTTAATCTTGATTATTTCTTTATACATTCCAGCCCAGAGATTTTACACAGCACATTATGTGTTGCTTGGGAAGAGTTTTCTACAAAATAGTCTCATTATTTATTTATACTATGCTGTGATTGCTCTATTTTACAGCAGTACCTGTGGCCTGTGTGCCATGAAAAAGTATTAACAATGACGACAATGTCACTGTGCTACAATCCATAGTCCTCTCCTTTCCACTTCCTCCTCATTGCTCTCGTCCTGTTTGTCTGTAGGCCTCAGGGCGCTCTGCTGTATTAGAGAATCCAGCCTTTGTCTTGCTCTGTACTTCAAGGCCCTGTGCCTCTGCAGACTAATGAGGAAACACAGGAATGCGCTCGTACTATTACACCCATAGTGAAAAACAGCTGAACTGGACTTTAAGTTGTTTTAGTTTGCCCAACAGCAGAATTAATTATTTGTTGTTTAAGATATTTTTGATACGTTTATTTGGTCTCTTTCAGTCCAACAGTGCTGTCACTGGTAAATAATCCTTTTTTGCACACTCCGTCACAAAAGTTGCTTTGTAATGGAGATTAATACTATGTGGGTGTCATCAGCACACAGGCAAGGTGCTGAGCTGACGTGGTCTGACAGCCGTGACACTCTTCTGTTGGCCAGCCCAACATAGTGGTGAAAGCGACTCAGAGAAAAACTGGTACAGTGTGAAGTAGAGAGACTAATTCAATCTTCAATTCAATTCACAATCCAGTCTTCACTGACTCACTCAAGTTTGATGTCTCACAAGGGAGCTTTTTTTTTTCCAACAGAAAGAGGGAGGCGTCCTTTCTTCCTATTGTCCTCCTGTTATTTCTCTCTTTCATCCCACCCTCATCTGCTCCACGGGTCCCCTCTCTTTCTCTCTGACTATATAATCACGCTTGTGGTTTTGCCTCACTGCAGGGATTTTTGAGCTAATGATGGCCCTTCCTCCCCTCCTTCTTCCATCTCCCTTCTTCCTTCATCCATGCCTCAGCATCTGGTGTCTTGTTTGTCTCCTCAGCAGATTCACCTACTCAATATGCTCTGTGGGATCTTGCTTCTATTCTGTTTTCAGTATGGTCGCTGCTATTCACGGAAACGGATGACATACTGTTATCATTTAGTAGTAATATAATGTTATTGATGCTATAGTGACTGAAACTAGTTTCATTAGTGCCATTAAATGTGTCTAATTCGCTGCTGCCCATCAAATAAACATGAAAGCTCTCACAGATGCAATAACTAAACAATATTTGATTGATATTGATTTTCCAGACATAGTATTCTTACTCTGGTGCTTTGGGGAAATGAAACATCACAGTTCATGATAGAGTCAGGATTGTATTACTGTTTTCAGTGGGCAGGCCAAGGCTTATTCCAAGGTTGACTGAAGCTTCGTGCTGACAGTGATCAAATAAACTGGAACTGATACAGCTGATTTTCATAAGGCAGCTCAGTTCCTGGTTTCTGAAATCCCTCTGAGATTTAGCTTCAGAAGATTAAGGTATTACTTATCATGTTAATGTGACTGGGATCATGATTTTGCATTTGCTGGATAATTTCACACAATTTGTGTTTAGTTACTGGTAAAAAAAAAGAAATCCTAATTTTTCGGTTTTTATTTTTTCACTTTAGGAGCTGGAAGGTCCCTATGATTTTGTCTTTAGGAGTTACTGTTTGGTAGCAGCTTATATTCTCCTTATATCAACAGCACTTAAATACTGTTCATGTGTATAGTCAGTATCCACTTTGTACATTGCCCTGTTAAAAAACACAAAACACTTAACTCCACCAGACAGTGAGTCATATATAAATAAAACATAGTCACAAAGCATGCAGACACGGTTGAGAAACAGCAGATTGGATGGTGTATGAAAGTTCAGTGTTTTAAGTAACATTTAAGGCAGTATGATTGCTGCCACACACTCCTTATTGTTTTTATATACAATACTGTATATACTGTATAGGGCTGGGCGATATGGACAAAATCATATATCACGATATTTCTGTCCAAATACCTCGATATCGATATTGCAACAATATTTTAGAGATGGCTGTTGATGCTTTCACAAAATATTTACACTATGAAATCTTTGATAAATAATCATCAGTAATGTGGATATAATGACAAAGTGGGTAAAAGGTAAATAACAGAACAGCTAGAACAGTCTGGTAAGTTCAGAAAATTACATACTTTACTGTAATGCAGCATTTAAAACCAGGAAAAGACAACTCTGATGACATATCGCGATATAACGATATCCAAAATCTAAGGCGATATCTAGTCTCATATCACGATTCGATATAAGTTCAATATATCGCCCAGCCCTAATACTGTATCATTTTTATATTGCTTACCTTATTCAATTTAGGTCAATTTGCCTGCATGTATTAGGTTGTGTTTTTCCGTTTCTTTTTCATTTTGTCCTTTCATTTTGTAATTTCTGGTTTTGATAATATTAATTTATAAGGAATAATCTTCTGACAATGTTCTGAGATATAAGTTTGTCAGGAGTGGTGAGATTAACGAAAGCCATTATGTCAGCAAAAGTGCATCATTGATGAAAAGCACTGATTTGCATGAAGATGTCAGAATGCACCTGTCCACTGCAGCTGTAGAGGATAAAGAAGTGTCTGATCCTGCAGCTAAGAACATGAAACTACTGAGGGCTGTAAATTGGTAAAAATGTTAAGTGGTCCAGCAAAGTTAAAATTTAAGGACAGAGTATTCTCACTGATATCAGCATGTTTTGTTGACGCACAAGCTCTTCAGTGCCAAATTATCATTGTTTGACATCAGCACATGCATAAACACTAATAGCAATAATAACGCCACAAACAAATAAATAGGGATTGGCAGCCATCCACCTTAATATTCTCTGTATAATAAGATAAATGTTATCTCCTGTGAAACAACAGTGCCTCACAGAATGTGTTTAGCGCTGTTTACCAAAAGGAAGGTGGCTGATCTCGAGCGTCAAACTAGAAGTGGTCACGAAGGACAGCCATCCGCACTCTCGCAAATTAGTATCTGGCTCTAAGAGAAATATGAGATCCTGTCATCCTCGTACACATGTGTCTGGGTGCCTGTGAAGAGGGCCACTTGAGCAAAATGAGAGTACAAGGTCTGCCATTCTCTGTGGATCTCACTCACATTCTCCTTTCCTGTCTTTTATCTCTCTGTTCAAAAGAGTGACAGTATGTGCTTTCACTCAGGTGTGCCACAGCACACAGTTGAACAAAATCCGCTTGGGAAAAATGAGAAAGGCAGAGAGTGGAGGGGCTTGAACAGAGCCATGTGTGTCGGCGCAATAAGATGTCAAAATGAGATGGGCTGGTTGTTTTTGGTATTTAGAGTTGAAAAACCACCCGTTGAATGTTTAATTCATCCAAGTCTAATTTACCACCCACTCTGGATAATTTTCCTCTGGAGGAGTTGTGTTTTCCACCGGGTAGATGGATAGTAGGCTGAGTTTCTTTATGAGAGTCATTATTTTTGTGTGTGCATCAAGCACTGTAAGTATGCATAGTTTGTGTCTTTGTGCATACGTATTTGCATGCTACATCATCCATCACTCGATGTTATATTCCATCTTACAATCAAATGAAGGGCCTGGGTGGCTCCTGTTGTTCCACGTGTCTGGGCCTGCAGATTACACTTACAGCTATTCATGCATGCAATCAGTCTCCTTTTCCTTTGTGTGTGTGTCAGCTCAGCAGTCAGAAGAGATGAGTGTCTCTAGAGAGGAGATATACACACACAGGAGACAAAGAGGCTGGCTAGTTGAAATACACAACAAGCCACAGTCACAAAGCCAGCTGTCCACTGCAGGTTTTGGCCCAATTCAGCCAATGTGTTTATACAAAACAAATAAACACAGGATTTCTGTCACCATGAAAAGGTTGTAATAAAATGTATGTATTGAATATAATAAATGAAAGTGAAGGTTGAAAATCATAGTTTAATTTAGGTTTTGTATCAGTTTTATAATGCTTGCTGGAAAGGCACAGACTTGTGTCTATGTGCTGACGTCCCTAGTGATTTTGGATTTATGGTCTGTAATTCCTGTGACAGTATTCTTGATAAATCAGTTGACGGATAATAAAGTTCTTCTTCCGCCACAGCCACATTTCACTATCAGCTGTATAAGAAGAATACTTTTTTCATGTGGATGATGTAATTTGTCTTAATAGAACAGTAATATATATATATATATATATATATATGTGTGTGTGTATGTGTATATATATATATATATATATATATATATATATATATATATATATATATATATATATATATATATATATATATATGTGTGTGTGTATGTGTATATATATATATATATATATATACACATATACACACACACACACACACAAACATATATACATATATGTGTGCTGTGTGGTTGTTTATTTGATAGTCTTTCTTAATTCATGTTTAATATATACATTTTTGTTCAGTTTTTTTATTTATAGTAATTTATAATTATTAAACTCCTAGTAAAGTTACTGTTTCAGTGCACTGCTGTCCCTTTATTCTTGTTAAAATGTTAAATGTCATGTGTCATTGACATGATATTTGTCACAAGTGTTTGACAACCATATTTGGGGGATTATTGCAAAAAAATTGTTTATGAATACATTATGCATAAGATAATTGACTGATATATTGATATTGGAAATCTTTACTTCCTAATATGAGTATCGGCATCCAACCATCTTATTTGACAACATTATGTTGCAATGAGCTAATATTATAGAGTAGATTTAGGTGTTTTATTTTTCAAGGTAGCTTTGGAAACTTGAAAATGTGAACTTGTGTAGAAGGATTTGTGTGTTTTGTGTGATAGATACATTAACGCCACTGTTGTCTTGTGGCTGTCTTGGGGGTAACGTCAAACAAGATTTGCAAAGAGATTTGCAGTTGGCAAACATGTTGTTACTGCTTAGGCTCATGAACTGCTTGCACATATCACTGTCCAGACAATAAAAGGGCTGTCGCTTTCTTTTTATATTGAGGCTTGGTAATGATGTGAGATTATAGCTGTTACGTAAAAGGATCACAAAGAGAAATCATAGGCAATTTACACCTTTTATTACATTACTTCTCTCAATTATTCCTGTGGAATGACTTCTTTTCAGTCATTTGTTCAGTCTTGGATTAGCTGGCCTTCTTAAAAGCCAGCCAGGTTCTGCGTCTCAATGACAAGGGCAACCACTGCATGTCACAACAGATTTCCGAAGTGTGCTCCTATTTTGGCCGCAACATCTGCCAGAAATCGATTAGGGAAAAACATTCTCATTATTCCTGGTTCATTAGGTTGTGTCTGGCTATATTAGACAAGAAGCAAAGATAGTGACTTGTTATTTGGGCAGCTCCTCTCCTCTCCTCAGTCTCCATTTGCCTGCACGCCCCACTGACTATAGTGGAGAGTGATCACATACATAGAAGACTCGGTCATGGCAGCTGCGACACACACAGTCTACCCGCGCCATTCATAAAATAAGAGACATTCAAGGTCACCTCACAACAGATCCAGCCAAAATAAACAAGGCCTTTGCTTCATTCTATGAGGACATGTACCAGTCTGGGGTCAGCTCTACTGACTCCCAGCAAATGAATAATTTTCTAGAGAATAGCCAGCTCCCCAAATTAGATGAAGCTGCAGCTGAAGCAATGGATGCTGCCATAACTTTGGAGGAGATACAAGCCGCTATCTCTCAATTCCCTAACAATAAAGCCCCCGGACCCGATGGGTTCACCATTGAACTGTATAAAAAATACTCTTCCAACCTAGCCCCTTTGCTACTCCGCATGTTTGCCCATTCTAAAGATACAACAGAATTGCCACCTTCTCTATACAATGCTAACATTGCTGTTATCCTTAAGAAAGACAGGGATCCTTTGGAAATGACATCATACCGTCCAATATCCCTCCTCCAGATGGAAACAAAAATACTCAGCAAAGTGCTGGCTAACAAGCTCTGCAAATACATAGCTAGCTTGATACACCCTGACCAGACAGGCTTTGTCCCTGGTAGACATATACATTTCAACCTAAGACGTCTATTCAACTTTATGTATCAGAAACAGAATGAGGAGTCTGTGGTGATTGCCTTAGACGCCGAAAAGGCTTTTGATTATATTGAATGGAGGTACATGTTGACCTCCCTGAAATATTTTGGTTTTGGACAAGAGTTCATTCAATGGATTGAAGTAATTTATGCTCACCCTCAAGCTTCAATAATTACTAATGGTGACATTTCACAATCGTTCCGTCTCCACAGGGGTGTCCGCCAGGGTTGCTCCTGTTCACCCTATCTGTTCAACCTAGCCATTGAGGCCCTAGCCAGTCACATTAGACTGAATCAAGAAATAGCCCCAATTAAAATGCATGGTGTGGAGAATAAGATATCCTTTTTTGCGGATGACATTACTCTATTCTTGTCACGCCCCAAATCCTCCATCCCACCTTTATTACAGCTTATTGATACCTTTGGCAGTTTTTCTGGCTATAAGATCAACTGGGGTAAGAGCGAACTTATGCCCATATCAGACAGGGTTGACCTTAACTTTTTACGTACCACTTCATTTAAAATTACTAGAGACCGATTCAAAACCTTGGGTATCATTGCGACACGTGACCATGGAAAACTCCTCTCTAGTAACTGGGAATCTAAACTGCAACAATTGAAACAGAACATTCAATTTGGAACACATTGCCCATCTCCATGGTCGGTCGTATTAACGCCATAAAAATGGTTGTCCTTCCTAGATTCCTATATATTTTCCAAAATATCCCTGTGTTTATCCCCCTTTATTACTTTAAAAAGTTGGACTCCATCATATCCTCCTTCATATGGAATAATAAACTAGCTAGAATATCAAAAAAACACCTGTTTAAGCGCAAGGTGGAAGGAGGCTTTGGTCTGCCTCACTTTAAGCTGTACTACTGGGCTGCCAACATGAATGTACTACTGTACTGGCGTAATGGTTTGCCGATGGCCCACTACAATCAAGAAGCTGTACCCTCATGGCTTCAAATGGAAATATCTTCATGTGGTGCCACCTCCCTCCCTGCAAAATTAAAGATACCTCTTTACATAAAAAATCCCATAATACTTCACTCTTTAAGAATTTGGAAACAAATCCAGCTTTTTCTTGGTCTGCCTAAAGTCTACATAGACAGTCCAATCTGTCACAATCATGCTTTCTCCCCGGCTTTAATGGATCCAGTCTTTTCCATGTGGAAAGCGAAAAATATTGTTTTTTTACAGGACCTGTACTTTGAGGGTAACCTGGATTCATTTCAACACCTACAACAGACATACGACTTACTGTCCACACACTTGTTCAGGTTCCTCCAAATTAGGCATTTTATCAGGACTCATATACCACACTATGAACATATGCCCAAACACAACACACTAGACAACCTTAGACGCCTCATACCAGGAAGCAGAGGCACAGTTTCTTCTCTGTATAGTATTCTAATGGCCAATGAGGAGGTGTCCACTGAAAAGGTGAAAAACGATTGGGAGCAGGAACTTAACACGGAACTCAATGTAACAGTTTGGGAGGGTATTTTGGATAGGATCCATAGCAGCTCAATAAACTCCAGACATTCTTTAGTACAGTTTAAGGTAGTCCACAGGCTTCACTACTCTACAGCCAGGCTCCATGGCATTTACCCCAACATTTCTCCTTTATGCGATAATTGTAAACAACAACCAGGGACTCTTACACATCAGTTTTGGTCTTGCTCCAAGTTAACTTTATTCTGGTCTCTTATATTTGATTACTTTTCAAAGGCCTTTCATAAATGTATTTCACCAGACCCACTCCTTGCCATCTTTGGTTCAGTGGTGTATAACCCCATCCTCACAAGTTATGAAGGGCAAGCCATATCCCTCTGCACTCTGTTGGCCAGACGCCTCATTTTGCAACAGTGGAAGTCAGAGGCTAGCCCTCTGTTCCAGCAATGGCTTAGAGTGCTAGGCAATGTACTGCACATGGAGAGGTTGCGCTATAAGATCACCAATAAAGAAATAATCTTTCAAAGGATATGGCAACCTCTGTTGGACAAATGGGCAGACGTGTGAGACCATCAAAGCCCAAAGTGACAACCCTAGCACTTGAGCCTGGCCTCTTCTCTTTCTTTCCGCCGAATTTGTTTTGTACATTATGTTGTCTAACACCATCTAGTCATTTACCTCTTGCTGGCTTTTTTTTTGTTTGTTTTTGTTTCCTTCTTAGTTGTTTGTTGGTTTGTTTTTATGCTGGGTGGGGGGTGGTTGGGTTTGGCCTTGTTGGCCTTGTTGTTGTTACAAAAAAAAGCAGAAAACCTGAAGGAGAACCTCTGTACTGTTATCCTGTATAACCCTTGAGTCCTTCAATAAAGATATTTTTAAAAAAAAGAAAAAAAAAAAGAAGAAGACTTGGTCATTGGCATCTTTTCATTTGGTTCAGAAAACTCCATTTTGTGCCCAATAATGTTTGTAACAGGAGACTATTTCCACTTCTTGCACAAGGAAATCACATTAGGAACAGCATAAGCACTGAATAACTGCATTGCTGTCTTTGGTAAAATGGATTTTCAGGCCAAATAGTGACATGGGGTTAGAGTTTAACAGTTGTGCATATGATTGTCAGTGTGCATGTCTCTGGGGAATGTTTGTATCATGACTGAAAACAGAATATGATTTCTTCTGAGCCATCAAATGTATTCCCCTGCCCTCTATTTTGTAAAACTAGGGAGTGTTAGTGGAAAGTTGCTGTCATTGTGTGTGTCTTATATTCAAAGCAAATTTCAAATTGAGATCATCCAGGGACTGCAGTCTGGATATAAATTGGATATGGAATAAAGCTAGAGCTGAAAAAGTTGTTGATTAATCATTTGATTGACAGAACTGCATCATTACATCAGTACAGTATTGTGTTCACCAGTGTGAGAGTCAAACTCCTGAAAGCCTCTAAAAATGTGCAACTTGTGGCATTTACAACATGAATAAAACAATTTACAAATTCCTCTCAGTGCTGTGATTGAAACAGAAGTTGTAGAAAAAAATAGTCCTACATTTGAACTGTGAAAAATATATTGCACTCTCAAATTTCTGAACTTCTAAGTGGAAAAGCGTTGGACTTTGAGACCCATGTAACCAAACACTGAGATGATACTTTTGTGGCTCTAAAATAATTCTGTGGACAAATGTCACCTTATTTTCACCTCGTTGTGTATTGTGTACCTATGATATAAGCTGTGGTTCTCCTGAAAATCAACAGAACTTGTACAAATAAAAGAAAATGATTTTAGCCTTTGGTGGCAGCTCTGTGTCTTTGTTTTGGCTGAGCACACAGGCAGAGGTGTGCCATATGGTAGCAGAATAGCAGTCTGGAGGGGATTGTTTCAACAGTGGTGCTTCCCTCAATAAATGGTGTTCATGGAGCTCCCCACTGTCCCCGGGGTAGGAGACAGGTGCCGCTGAAGGGAATAAAAGGCTGTTTGCACAGTGACTCAGCACGTCAGTCTCCCAACTCATTTGGAAGGGAAGAGTGATTGTTTGGCTTGGGCCTCTTTGGCTATGTCTACTGTGCGAAAGGGGAAGAACCATTTAAATAATATCTTCCAAGTCTATAAGATTGGGTAAAATATTTTCTTCATGTTTCTTCATTATTTGCAGTTACTGGTCTGATATGCCAAAGAAAGGTGATATGATCATTATGAAGCAAATCTGTTAAGTTGTAAAGCTCGTTCTCCTGTACCATAACTGCACGTGTTACAGAAGCCCTCCTAAATGGAATGCAATGAAGCGTGGATCAGTCTAGTCAATACTGAGATCAGTAGCTATCCTGCAGGCTGTGGGGATACTGATGATGCTGTGGTCCAGTTTGTGGTGAGCTATTTTTAGCACTAGTCATTCCTCAGTGCAGGTACAGTAAATAATCAATATAAAGGAGTTGGCCGAACCACCTCTGCCCACATGCTGCCTCAAGCACAATGCAAAGCTAATGCATCATTAACACATTCTGTGACTATCATCTGATCTGTTGGTGCCCTGTGTGCAAACGCTCTGGGAAAATCTAGTATGATATACAGTATCTTCGATTGATTGTGCTGCTCAAACTGTGCCACAGTTTTATTCAAGCTGAAGGAGTCTCAGTCTCAGTTTAGCACATTGCATAATATGTAGCCTATGGCCTCTCTGATAGAAGACTTACAACTAGGCACAGAGCTGATGCTCCAGTTGCCCTTTTTTTAGGCTGATCTGATGGCAAGAGCAGTCATGACATAACAATATGAGGAAGATGCCACACAACAAACATGATATAAACAAAAACGCTGCAGGTCAGAGACATCCCAAAATTTCCAGAGGACACTAAACACTGGCATACATGTTGACCACTTGTCAGCGATGTTTGAAAATGAGCCAACAATATTTATTTCAGTTTTAACATTCTGATTGTGTGATTCCAATATATTATTAGTGATATTGGCTATGCTCCTAACGTTAGCCTTTTACTAATTACTAATTTCATTGTCAGTTTTTAGTCTCACCTTTAAACTTCTTTTGTGTTGTAACATTCAGCATTTCTTTTTTTGTTTGTGTTCTATATTTGCAGCACATTTTTTATGCTGCAGGCGTGTTGTCAGATTGGTGAATTTTAATTCCCAATCTGACCCTTTAATTTAAATTCCCTTTAATTCCCTTGTGTTTTGTTAAAATGGTCATGCTTTCTTCATTTGCTCATGTTGTGTTTAAGTTGCAGTGCATTGAACTGTCTTGGCCACCATACAGGACATAAACACACTCAGGTTTACAAGAATAGATACGAGATATTTACCCTGGTTAAGTCAATTTTTAAAATGTATTTACATACCTGGCCAATAAAGTTTATTCTGAATTGGATTTTATGTACATTGTAATTTGTTTGAGCATCAGTTTGCTGTAAAGAGATCAGTCGTGTGTAATCGCCTCTTGTAGCCTGACGTGCAACATAAAGTACAAGTAACCATTTGACTTGACGAATGATAGTGAGGTTGACATTTGCCTAGATATCTGGTTTTTCTGTTTGGTTTGACTCAGTTCATTGCTTATACCATCTCAGTGTGGTGTTCACCAGAGAAGCAAACTTCCAACCAGAATGAATGGCTGAATCTCATCTCAGCATCTTCATTGACCATGACTCTGACTCTGGGCTCCTTTGGGTTTTCCTGAAATGTCTCTTTTATACAGTAGGCATTAACTGCCCTCTATAATTAATGAGAGTAGCTAACTGAAGAGTGGCAGCAGAGCTTTATGGAAAGCACCCAGCAATGCCCTTTAGGACATCCCATTACGTCTCTCCTCTGGTGGGAGCAGACTCAGATTGTTGCTCCTGGCTTGGTAATGGTGTGGAGGCAGATGTGGCTGCAAAGTGTTGTGGTCTGTAGGAGGTACAATCATGTTGAGATTATTCTTTATCCAGTAGCTAAAAACATGTATTTGTCTTTAGTGGCATGTTTACTTGTATTCACAGCATCAGTGTACTTTTCATCCCTTAATAACCGTCTTGTGTCTTGATTCTTAATCGTCCTAAAGACAACTTTTACAGTACAGCAAATGGTAAAACAGGTTTGTCACCATTTCAGCCAGCAGGGAAATCATGAAATTGTAAGATGATGTGTACTCTCTGTTATTTTCCATAAATTACATCATTGCTTCAACCAGGCTGTCAGTGGCTACATAATAGATGAGTGAATATATGAATTATGCATTTGTGACCGAATAGTGAGGGTGTTGGATATTCAGATATTACTATGCTTTACTTCACATATTCACAATGCACTGTGGGCTACATTAATGACACTAAATGTAGACCACATCTCCTTGACCAAAGCCAAGGTTAATGATTGCTAATTTGAAAGAAATCAGCATATTGCTGTTCTCTGATATTTCTCTGAGTTTTGAACGTTCATCTCTCTGAACTGTAGTGTGGGCAAAATACTAGTGTTTGAGTCTTTGCCAAGGCTGTGCCCTTCTGTGAATGGTGCAGTAATTACCAACCAGCTGTCAGGCCCTGTTTGCTCTGTGACAGTTGGCCAGACTTTGCAGTCAATACTTCACTGCCCACTTCATTCACTACAAACATCACCTTGATTTGATTTATCTCTTGTCTGTGAGTCAGAGCACACATGGCAAGGACTGTGGAGGGTCAGCGAAACTTTCTTTTATGTTTTTTTTCTCTTCATGCAGCACATTAGCCCTTTCTTATGGTGCTCATTTTGACCTGTCAATCACAGGTGTAACTTATTACATCAATTAATGGCTGAGTGCAGTTCACTCAAGCTGGTAAGGCTTAATGTCACACCTAAACCAAACTCAACCATCATTAATATTATTAGTGACACTTGTGTTTTTCCTGTCAAGACAAGTCAAAACATCTGCAGTGAAAAGGGTATATTAGCATCTCTCCGTGGCACAGCTGCTGCTAAATAACACAAATCTTTTCTATGTCTGTGTGTGTAGAAAAATGCACGCCTGTGTTACATAATTCCTCAGCTTTGTATGCCATATATACACCATGGATGTTTTAAACATTATATAGGGTATCCAAAAAGAATACCCCATCCTTTCACAGTGAAAGCCGCTTACCTAGCACATAGCCTATGTGGAAAAGGTTATCTATTGCTTTCGTCTTCCGTGTACATAATGCATGCGCATTAATATCATTCTCTGGATGCTTGCCCATGAGCCCCAGTGGCTTATATGTAAGTAGTAGTTCAATTTGCAATAAGCTAGAAAGTCATTTTTGATTGTTTGTGTTTCACAGTCAGTTCTGTTGTAACAGATCAGAATGTCAGAGTCTTTTTGGGCACAGTGGTGTGTTTGGAGGCACAGTTTACATTTGCGTTGCACAAGATGATTTGTGTCAGAAGAATGAGTTTGTTCTCTGTCATGAGTGGGCAGCTACGGTAGTTATTCATAATAAACAGAGATGCTCCCCTTGATTTACATATTGTGTCTGCTAATTTTATATTTTAGCTTGGAAATAAAATAGAGATGTCTTTATACCCAAAGTAGTGGTGTCTCTTTGCTTAGAAGAGCGGAGCAACCTGAAATACATTTTCCTCTAAACTACACAAGGTGATGATACCAAGCATCTCTCTTTGGCCCAAACAAACAGACACGGGAATTTTTGGCAGTGATATACATGCTGCACATTGCATTTGTCCCTCAGGATAGTGTTTGGCATATTGCACTGCTCCACTTTTCTTCCTCGTGTACTCGTGGCTGGTAGTTGTGGTTTTGTTTTCTCTCATGACTGACATTAATCTTTATTCATTTGAACACATATATAAAGAAACTATATAATGCATCATATAAAGAGCCCTCAACTGTGTAAAACCCAGATATACAAGGTTGATAAGTCGATCTGAAAAACTGCACAAGGGCACCAGGAAGCCATGTACAGAATGGCATTACCTGTAAATTGAGTCAGACAGTATTACATTATTGCACAAACCCACAGCTCTCATCAAAAAGCTCTGGTAATGTTCAGATGATGAATCGTGAGTATCTAAATGTTTGGAGACCTGCATAATTGGAAAAATGACAGATGGAAGGAAATGAAGGCTAATTCTGTAGCGCTTTTTGTAAATCACGTCGGTTGTTGCTATGCTGAGTGTGGGTGTTGAAGGTCATTTGTCAAGGTTATTGGCTGATGAGTCACCGTGGGGAGGCTTTGAGAGAAAGGGAATGGGGGCCCTATACCGACAATGTAATATTATTTAAGCGCGGCCACAAATCCTTCGGTGTGTCAACACCGGAGAAAGAAAGATAGATGATGATAGAAGATAGATTCCTTATAAAGCATAAGGTCACAGAAAGGCAGCTGAATATTTGAAAAGATGAACTTTTTAGTATTTTTCGCCTTTATTTGACAGCCAGTGAGGAGAGACAGGAAACACAATGAGAGAGAGAGATAAGGGCATAATATGCAACAGGGGTCTCTCAGTCAGGCGTCGAACCATATGCTTTGTGATCATGTGGTATATGTGCCTTAACCACTAGCCCACAGAGGCGAAGGCAGCTGAATTTTAATTTGCAGAGTATATGAGCGATATTGAAAGCTGATTTATATCATACTGCTATTTCTCTCTTTTTTATGGAAATGGAAGACTGGTCAAACCCCATAATCATCTCACACATATTAAGTAGATTTTCAGCTCCGAGCATTAAAAGCCGTAGAGAGATAGCGGTCAGCTGCAGCTGTGCACGTCTAATCCAGGTTTTCTAGCTCCTCTGTGTTTACCATCTCCATTTCCTCCTGCATACGGTCTGTTATGTTTAGATCGCAGCCCACTCTGGAGGTTTATTTCTCTCTGACCCTTTTCTGATATCCAGTAGTGGATTATTTCTCTCAATCAAGATGTTTTATGTAACCATTAGCCTGAGAGGATTATAGAAAAACACTCCGCTTTTAGAATTTAGTCCAACAAACCATAAAGATGTGGCCCTACTTTCTGATATATGTAAATAATAATCCTCCTGGTGTGAAACATGCTTTTCTGAGGCATCAGTGGACATGTACTTAAACATATATCTTTCAATATTAAGAAGGAGATTTGATGTAGAAATGATGAGTTCCTTGATTCTACGATCCAAAATACCTTTACATTCACATATGACTGACATTGAAAATTAGTTGATAATAGCTTAATAACATGCTTTGTGTTCTCATTTATCTTTGTTGTTCCTGAGTGGCAGCCAAGGAAAAATGACGTTTCCCTGTCCTTGGTGTTCTGGGCTGCTGTAACACCTCATCACCATGGCAACTCCTCATGTCGTCATTTCTCTCCAGGTGTGCTGTGTGCCCAAACTCTCTCTGCTCCCAGCTCCGTCTCACCTCATAGTGCACTAACTCACTCACCTCAAATAACACTAATTACACCTTTATCATGACAGAGCTAGATATTGTTATTGTGTTCATGTTTTAATAATTATGCTGTGTTTATGCTAAGCTTTTCCTTTTTCTTTTTTGTTTTGTCATCATATCGCCCAATTTGTGATTCATTGCTATGGTTGACATGCAAGCTGGGTAATCAGATCTGTTATCTGTGAGATTTTCAGTTGGACTCACTAAACAAACTGCTGTCTTCCCATCCTGTATTTACAAATTCAGCGTGCCAGTGAAGAATGAAAAACAACAGCAAGTGGCGGCACTCCACAGTGAGCAATACAGCCTGCAGATGAAAATCCACTTGTTCTGGTACAGTAATTAGTGCCTGAAGGGTGCAGCATTAGCACATTCTGCTAATCCAGCGCCGGTGCTCCATTGGGCTCAGGGCTAGGAGAGTAGGACTGAATCCCAGTGGAGCAGATGGATGACGTGATCCGAGGGAGGCTGAAAGGGGGCCCTGATCATAAAAAGGCTGATTACATGGTGGTAATGGGATCAGCATTACGGGCTCAAGGCTGGTGGTTTGCAGGAGATCCGGTTCCCTCCGGGCTTTCTACAGCAGAGTTTAGAGGACTTTTTTCTTAAAGGGGTTTTTCTAGTGAATTTGACCGAAGGTTATGGTTCCCTCAAGGGAACCTCCATTTATTGTGTTATGACATTGCCTGTTCATGAACCAAGAACACAGGACAAAATCGTCTTCACGACAAGAAAGCCTGTCACTGGCTTTTTATTCAAAGAAACTTATATTTTTTTTCTCCCATACAGCCGCATTGGGTGCAACTTGGTGTTCAGTGTCTTGTTGAAGGACACTGGAGCATGCGAAACAGGACTGGGGATCAAACCACTAACCTTATGATTAATGACCAACCTGATTGGTCTGTTAATGAGTAATTTGTCCCCTGATTTTATAAAGGCCGGCATAAATAGACCTCATAATGATGATAATACTAATAACTAATAATGACTGATTATCTGTTATTTAAAAATAAGGCTATTGTTTATTGTTTTACAATCACATTCAGCAATGACAATTGGTATGTAAGTAGGTGGTGCATTATCCTAAAGACCCTCTTTAGTTTAGCTTCATTCATCACTGTCACTGGACCAAGCAGCCAGTTACAGATGGTTGGTGTATGTGTGTGCGTGCATGTGTGAGTGTGTACCTCTATCCACATATCCATTCCTCTGACCTTTTCTGACTTCAGTGTGGCGATATGTGTGTGTTTTGTGTTTCTTTATTTGTCTCTTGATGCTTTAAAGTAAATTTTTGTATGGCCCTAGTGACCTGGCCACACCACTTGTGTTGTCTGTCTGTTTCTTGTCATTAAATTCAAGTTGTGAAATTGAATGGGTGTTTTTTTGCCCCCTCATTCATCCCAGAACAGGGATTACAGCTTGATTACAAGTATTTATTAATTAGTGAAAGTCAAAAAGAAGCAAGAGCCATTGTTTGGCAGGATTAAAACAGATTTAGTGGCTGTGTTGTTTCTTTGGGATGAAAGCAACTCTGCTTTTTTCACTTTTGGAAGTCAACCCAAGCCCCTTTATTCTTCCAGATGAAACACAGCAGTACTTTTTAAAGTGGATGTTGTGACTGAATGTGTCAGACATTCAGTTTGAGTAGTTTCTTGGGTCTGGTTTTTTCTTCTTCTTTTTTTAAAATGCACTTTTAATCAATTGTTATCCCTGTTAAAGGACAAATGTAAAAGCAAATGTGACTGAATGCAGATTTTTTTTCATTTACTCTCAGTTGACATTCTTGCAGTTGATTTTGCTGTCCATAGAGGTTACACAATTTCCAAACCTCCGTCATGTGTCAGCAAAAATGATTTCAAGCATATTCAGGCGTATGTAAATGTTCCGGTGAATCCCTTCTCCTGTCATTACCCCTGTCATTTTATGGCATGCAGTCTGAATCACCCCAGAGCCATAAATTCAGGGATGCTGACAAATCTATCAGACACTTGCAGTTTTTTTTTGCTGACTAGGGAGGTTCTCATCTTACGGGCTGTGAGATTTTCATCTTTCAGCAACTCGTCCATCTAAATCTCAGCAGCAGCAGCACAGTTGGTGAAGAAGGTGATGATCATTTTGAGACACACCTTTTGCTTCTGGGACCACTGCACTTGTGTGCTGTAATATGAGGTGATGGATGTTCTCCTCCAAATCCACCAATGTTAACATCATCTTCAGCTCAGTACTCCCTCCTATCATGATGTGCAGAACAGTATCTGTTAATGTTATTTCATTTAAATGCATTTAACATTTATACACAGTAATACTTCAAACAGATGGAATGATTTGTTTACTTAAGTTTTTATTTTGAGTTGCAATTTATGTGTTTGGCACTTGCTAATTGGTTTCCTCACCATCCTCCATTGGGATCCGAGGGATGTTTATGCATGTGAGCACACCACACATGCATCACAAAATAATCCTAAGGATGACTTGGCAAATTAACCGCAGAAAGGCTTCAAGCATTTCTATCAGTCCATGGGCAATAATTTCATAAAAACAAGAATATTTGAGTCTTTCTTTAAATCTCAGACTTTGTGCAGTATTTTTTAGTGAGACTCACCAGAGAGGCTGCCCACTGCCTGCAGCTCTGGATGACATCATCGCTCCCAGAGCTGCATGACTGAGTAGATGTTGGAAAGACAGTGGGGGAAACGGCCCGCAGCAAAAAGTGCAGCCTCCCACGCCACCCCGGTCCCAGTTACACCAGACCACATGCCACCCTGTGCAGCCAAGCCATGCCATTCTAGCTTCCCCCTGGGCAAACAAAGACCCCTTTCAGGCCAGTCCCTACTGTGATCATGCAGAGCAGAAGCAATCTGTTCCTCTTGGCTGCTCACTGTGAAGTGACCCAGCCTTTTCCTCGCTACAGCTTTACTGTTTTGTTCAACGCTCAACCTACCCGACTAGGTCTACTTTTTGATTGCCCTGCTTGCTGTCCATCTTGAAAAGGGTATGGAGGCTCAGATGAGCCATCCCCAAGGGTTAAACTTGTCAGGCTCAACGAGCAGTTTTAAATTCATATAATACTTAATTCAATACATTTCACACATTTCCTCTTGGAGAACTTTTCAGATTGACAAATGGCGCTTTTCCACTATACAGTTCTAGCACTACTCGGCTTGACTCGGCTCGACTCGACTCTGTATAGTTCCAGAACAGACCTTTTTCCATTACAAAAAAGTACCTACTCAACGTGGGTGGGGTCGTCATAGCACGGCTCCGCGAAACTGCTGTGACTTCGTTTTATACGCGACACGAAACACATAAACAATGGAGGACATTGAGGCAGTGGTGTATTTGCTGCTGTATGTGGCTTTTTGTCACACACAAAGCAAGAAAATTGAGCCGTGTGGCTGTAGCCCTGTTGCCGGTATTTAAAAATGCTGGGTTTGATTCTTGTGTGGGACGCCTCATGACAACTCTTCTGACCAATCAGTGGCCGGCAGTCTGTGCACGTCACATTTAGTATCGGCTCGGCTCGCTTGGAACCTCGGCAGAGCAGGTACTAAACAAGTACCAGGTACCAGGTACTATCCCTGATGGAAACGCAAAAACAACCAAGTCGAGTCGAGTCGTGCTGGAACTGTGTAGTGGAAAAAGCGCCAAAAGTGTTTCTTGCTTCAATCCCTGCATCCTCTCAACTCTTTCTGGCAAGGCATCAGTGCATTCTCTGTGGGTTTTGATTTGGGAGGCAGATGTACATGGTCCATGGCCTTTATAGCAAACCAGGAACTGGTAAACGTGACTTTAGAAAGCATTATCCAGAATTACATAACTTTCATAATTGTAAAACAAGATTATGAGATATTCCTTCACTATGCTGCAGCTCTGCAGAGGCTGACAATATGATTAAGACTGTAGGATGTATTTTTGCCATGACTACAGCTTGAATTAACAGGCATACAGCAAAATGACAAAACACACAAAATAGATTTCTACTTATCTAGTGCAATATAAAATGAACCACCACCAAAAATGACTGAAAAACTTGAGCTAGGTATTCAAGATTAGCTGGAATATGTCTACATTGTTTGCCTGCAGCTGCTTCACAGTTACAGTTTTTTTTTTTTTTACAGTCACTTGGTAAAAACAGGGCATGATGAGGCACAGATGCTTTTATAATGATGCAGCATCATGTAAATATATGATAGTATTTGAACTAGCCTAGAATGCTAACTTGTCAGTCTTCTGGATCACGGATTTTTGTTGTCTTTCCAGCCATGTAGATACATGAAAGAGAACGAAATACCGTGCTCAGGTCCTGGTGATCATAATAAAAAATATATAATAAAATAATCTACACATACATCTACACAACAAGACATAATAAGTCAATAAACACTGTTCTGAATCTACACATTGCAAATGCAGATTTAAAAAAAGAAAAGGTCCATCATTGAAGTGTTCAGTACATCCATTACACACCACATACCTCGACCATATCCTGCAGCCTGAGATGCAGTGATGTTAGCAAGAAAGTGGAGCAGTAGCTGAAGGTATTTTGATGATACTGAGTGGCTTTCCTGAACTCGCCCTCCTTTTGATGGTTAAAGATGCTCCAGGGCCAGAACGCTATTTGTTTGACCGACGAGGTTCAAACTGGGCTGTCTGGACCAGCATTCACCTGCACTCCCATCAGCCCTCTGGGGTGATGTCGCATCTCCGCTCTGTCAATCAGCGGCCTCCCATATCATTCTACCTGCAGCATCATTTCACTGGCCTCATTCAGTCACTCTGCAGTAGTCAAGGTGTTCAAGAAGCCTGGATGTGCACATAAAAGCCTCTGAGGCCTCAAGACACATTTAAGGTTATCAGGGAACCTTTTGTTTGCAAAAGAACTAAAGAAATTTCAACTTTTCTTAATAAAAAGATAGTTTTTTTTTTTGGAATGACAAAGAGGTAATTTAACCACTTAAAAGCACACTACAAAAAGTGAATAATAAAAATGTATAATATATAATAATTGCGGCAATCTGATTGGGTATCTGGTTGAGATCCTCACTGTAGATAGTTACTGTAGATATTTCTCTCCAGAAGACCATTTAATTGTCCTGCATTGACAGGTTGTGTGATGTTAAACTCTCACAGTCGGTCTTTGTCATTAGGTAAGATGTATTTGTCAGGGTATTGACCTGTTTTACACCTTGTTTTACACCAGTCACCTCTCTTTCTCTTTTCATCGACATTGGCTTTCACAGAGAACAGTAAACCTGACTTATGTAACCCAACACTGATTTTATTTGCATCCCCCAGAGTATCAATACATCCATCACAGCTTTTTAAAGGCTTACAAAAAAGACTGATCTAGCAATAAATTAATGATGAATATTTTGCAGTTTACATGAGTGGGTTTTTTTCATCTCTATGAATTTGGGAAATGTTTTTTTGAAACCTAGCTTAAGTGTAAGAAGAAAAAAAAACCTCTCCTGGTATTCTCTGTTTAATTATTATTATTATATTAATTTGGTTATTGCTATTCCTCAATGACGGTTGACTGTCAGTGACTGTCTGTGAGGACAGTTTCTTAGTGCTACTCATAGTTGGGTAGCCTATTCAAAAGGGAAATACAAGGAGATCTCTATTTTTGGCCTCAGTTACAGCCTACTTTTTCCACTGTGGCGTTATAGTGGGTGAACATTTTACCCAGTTAAGTAGAAAGCTCTTCTAAAGGCAATCATTTTCAATTGTGAAGATGCAGCTATTGTAGTTAGAAGTGGGAGATTTTCATACTAAGTAAAAGAATGAGAAGAAGCAGCAGCTGTTGGTCTTGACAAATGTTGCCATCATTGCTACTTTTGACTTCCATAAGTAAGTGTAATACATTTCTATAGATAGTTTACAGCTGTGACAAATCATTTCTGGTGTGCTTCTCTGTGACTGTTCATTATCTCTGTGCACTAATCATTCAACATTTATTAGAAATTTATATTCAAGAAGAATCTTGTAAGAAAACAAACAGAAGAAAGTAATACATTAATTACAGTTAATAATTTGAAATGCAAAAATGCACCCTAAATGTTACTTTTTATGGAAGCATGTAATACAATATATTTGAAAGCGTTACTGAGCTTAAAACTCAGATTCAGAGGCTTTAATGATCTAATGTTGCAGAGATTAAATGCTGAATTTAAGGGAAAAAAGAAAACATCCTCATGCTTGTCAGTATCTTTGATCAAAAACTAAAACTCCCTTTATTTAGTAATTATGTATCAAAGCAACACAAAGGTGTAGTGTGGGCACATGTCCAGCAGTCCTGTTCACTGTATAAGACGTTGAGAGCTAAGCTGTATGTTATTGCTTCTCAACACAGCGTTCATCTACACACACACACTTTAACACATTGCTGGAAGATGGGCCGAGCCAAACTAGTGTGACGCTTCTTGAAGTTTGACAGAAACTGAGTTGAGAGAATGTTTGCCATCACTTCCAACGTGATTATTACAGATATTGAACCTTAGTTTTCAGAGTAGCGTTGTGAAAAAATCATTTCTTTCATAGATGACTAGTTTTGTGTAACAACAATTTTTTGACTCTGCAGTTTAAGACATCAGCTACATTAAGCTGAACGAGGAAACTCCAGATAAAGCAAAACATAGTTTAAACTAAGAGAAACTGTAGTAGTGATACCAGCACAAGTGCATTTTTCTTATAGTGTTATACTTCTTAATTTCTTCTTTGAAACACACTGGGAAGAAGAAAAAGTGTTAGTCTGAATGGCTGCTCCTCCTACTCTTCGTGCTTGGAAAGTGCACGTGCAGTCTTGGTCTAATGTTCCAATATAGTATTTTTAGGAGGCAGATATTGGAACTTTTTTATTTAGAGGCATATAGGCTCTGGCTTTGTGTGTGTGTGAGTGTGCCAGGGAGTGATGGTGGGTGGGTGTATGTACGTGCTGAGGCGATGATGCCCTCAACTCACAAGCAGCAGGTGAACATGCTTTTGTTTCTTTCCAAATCTTCCCATTTTCAGACTTTATTCTCTCCTGCAATGCATTTGAAATGTGACAATCGTTCAGTGTCCATTTTTGACTGTACAATTGATGCATGCCAAATAATAACCACTATACATACAAATACTAAGCTCAGTAAAAAAACAATTCTATTTGCTGTCTTTTTGCATATGATAGCAGCTGCTTACCTGTTGATTAACAATTCTTTGCTCAAATCTTAACATTTTGGGAATGCATGTCTAGGTGGATTTTTGAAGATGAAAGTTTGCCGTCATTAATGATTAAAATGAATAATTCTGAGTTAAACAGATCTTCTTTGATGATATTCTAAAATATCCCATTTTATAAGCTGTGTAGAGTCATGTCTTACTCACCTGTTTTTCCATTTGAAGTCTGGCACACTCAGATCAATACCTTATATAAGCTGTGTGGGAGACAGCTGAGGATGAATTTCAGCCTCTGTTGCTTAAGATGAGTGCTATCTTTGCATTGTGTATGTTCTGCAAGAAGTCGCCTACTTTTATTCACAGGGCATGCATTGAAGAGCAACACCCTGAGTAAGAGAGGCTTGTGAAGCAGTGCTGCTCATGGATACTGCTGTTGCTATGAGACTGTTGAAAGCATGTTTAAAGCACAGATCTGTTTTGAAGTTGAAATATTTTTAACACCTAGTGCTTAGGCCAATGCGAGCCAGAATTATGCTAAACCCGTCTGCTATGAGCATGCAATAATTTTCCTGGAAAAATGCGAGAATAAGAAGCCTGTGCTGTAAAAGTACATTGGGATATTTGTAGATTCTCCGCGCAGCTTCCCTCCTGTCTCTCTTACTGTCGACTGCTGTCTGATCAGCTTATGAAAGACAATATTTTCACATAGCATGAATAACAGGGAGAGAAAAGGCCATGTTTGTCCCTCAGGGTTTATGTTGAGTGTTAGGAGGTTGAGGGAAGTGGTTACGGGAATACATTCAGATTGTCAGTTATGGTTTTGGAAAGGCCACAATTCTGGGATCACGTGATGAAATGTGTTTGAAATAGCTGTGTCAGCTAACAGCTCGAGGACACAGCTAATTATGTGTGTTCCTGTGTGTCCGTTTTGTGAATGTATCATCCTCTTACCTGTGCTGCACCACTAATTTGTCATTCACTGTTGAAAAACAGGTGAAATCCTAAGAGATATTCCATCTGTGCTCTGTCTTACATCACGATGCTGTTGGATCCAACATGATTGCATGGGAGGTTTTTAACCTTTAGTCCCCGCAGGGCCGGAAGACAATCAGCACCATGTCTCCCCTGAGGAGAGCAAGCTAAGCTGGATGGGATTGAAACTGAAAGGCGGCTAAAAGAGTTCTCATAACTGCCTTTGAAAGTTCTATTTTTTGTTCCACTTCTGGAGATTCATCCTAAGAGGCTTAATTTATATTAGCCGTACAATCAGATTGCTCTCAAAATACACGCTTTTAATTAAGTGTGCAAACCAATTAAGTTATGCTCGTCTTCATTTACTCCGTGGTTAACCTCAGACAAGGTTAGCAGCAGAGGCATCCACTGTCAAAGAGTTTATCATCCGATACATAAACCGCTTTTGTTTAACGTGAACAAGCTGAAACTCTTCTTAAACTTGGTCAGTTTGTGCAGGTGACACACAAACACACTGTCATAGCACCTGTCACAGCTGGACAAAGACGTTAAGCATCTGCTGCTCTTACATGGCATCAAGGTGCCTTTCCTATTGCTAAGCACTTACTTTGATATTAAGTTCATCCGTGTAAAAGGCATAATTATTGGATTGTCAGTTTTTGTTTCATTTTGTTACACTTTCCAAAAAGAGATTAAAAGATATGTGAGGCTGAAATGTGTTCAGCTCAGCTTTCTCTCTTAAAGCTAATACGTTAAAGCTCCCATCAGCAAATATTTCAAAGCAATCTGTCATCCCATTTTTCACATACTGCTTAAACAATATAGTGTAGATCTCCTGGATGTCATCAAATTTTCTGTATGACGTCTTTTGAAGTTGAAGGTTGCATATCGTACATAGTGAGAGCTTAGCATTAGAGCGTCTCACACGCACACACACACACACACACACACACACACACACACACACACACACACACACACACACACACACACACACACACACACACACACCATACACACACATACACAGTTTATACCATATCCTTTTTGAGAAGGGGACAGCACAGACTTGTCATAGGATCAAGTTAATTCTCACATTTCCATCGTCGGATGGCCACTTTGTTTATTTTCGTCCTCATTAAAACCTGGATCAAAGAATTGTTCAAGCGAGTCCAATGTAACATTGTCAAGGATTAGCCAATAGGGAGACTCCTCCTTGTCGCTTCATAAGTGACACCGCAGTAAATCTCTGAAATAAGCTGTCACTCCAAATCCCCGGCCAACAACGTGACAGCTCTTTTTAGCTTGTCCTGCCCTCACTGTTTGGTGCAGCGCAGTGGGTTGCAGACAGCAGCCGCCCTCGCTTCCATAGGTAAACCCTTAATGGCTGTCACACTAAAAACTCAAGGAAGATAAAACAATCTCAAAGAAATGATTCTGCTTGCTATTGTGTCTGTTAGATGGTGGAAACTAAGAGGAGAAACTAAGAAGAGAGCTGCTGTGGCCTTAGTGCAGCTCAGTCGGCACAGTTTGGAGCGTGTAGTGCCTGTTGTGGTGTACAGTACAGTAACCAGATATTACATCACATCAGATTAGATCAAAACAAAATAGGGTTTACATATATTAGTCACATTAATCTAATAAATCTCTTTTTGCTTTGGCTTTTTCTTAAAATCAAATGTTTCACATTTTAAACCATTTTTGTTTAGATGCCTTTTTATATTGCAATCCTAAAATACATTTTTTCAGTTCAAACATTTTTAGATGAGTATGAAACTGTCATCAATTTAAGGGGCTGTTCTTACTGCTGAGAAGGCCTGATGGGTCAGATGCCTGCAGTGCAAGGACTTTTAAAGAGTCCTCTGGGAGTTTTCAAAGACTAATCAGTTTTATAGGACATTGGAGAGCTCAGCCACATTGAAATGGCTTTTTTCCCAGTAGGCGATCCAATTGTGTGTGACCAATAAGATAATTTGCTTTAATTTCCCCTATTATAGTGGAGCCGGCCATTACTTGGCTTTAATAAGAGTATTAGACTTTTGAAGGATATTTCACCTTGGTGTAATGGTTTAGTTATCAGCGTCAGGGAGTGTTGGCATGTGTTAGTTCATGTACAACAAATCATGATTTCTTTATATGACTACTGAAACATTTTCTAAGTATTTTCATATTACGATATCAATTTGAAAGAAACTTTAACCTTGCGTCAACTTTAATTCATTGCAGTGAACAATATGGTTTTATTGTCCTCAGGGTGTTATCTTTGGATCACATATGGCAGATTGATTTGAACAGTCTGCTCTGCAACACACAACAAAAACATACTTGAGAAAAACAAACAACTACACTGTATCTTAAAATCTATTAAAATCCTAACACCCTCAACCTCTGAATCTGTGCTCAACTACTGAAGTGAGGCATCTTAACCCATCAAGGGAGTCATTTAAAGGATGAGCCACATTTAGCCAAATGTATCCTTGTCATAACTACTCAGAGCTGCATTCTATGAAAACCTGATATTTCTGAATCATTTATTGAGAAGATTGCATCTCCCTTGGGCCTCCATTAGAGCGTTGACACGCAGGGGCAGTGGTGGGCCTTTCACGCCTGTGTGCACAAGCAGCCAGTCTCCAGGGCCAAACAGCTTTCTGCATTTTTATGGCTGGATTCACCACTGGAAAATGATCTTTCCTGGGGCTCTGGAGACAATGGAGAGGGTGAAGTGGTACCATGGAGGGCCCCTCTGCTCAGCATGAGATGTTTAAAACAGCCTGGGGGTGCTTAATTCTGAGAATTGGAGCTCAGCATCTTTCTACCAATCAATTCAGCCGGCTTGTCTGCCAGTCACACTTATACAGCTCTTACACCATACAGAACCAGATATTCAAAGACATACTCATTAATCGTAAGTTCGAAAGTTTTTGTAGCAGCAGTGGTTTACTTCAGAAAACTACAGAGGGTGATTTACAGTACACTGAGAGCCTCTGGCCTGCTGGAGTCAGATGCAGCTACAGTACAAATTATGTGGGATGACATAATAAGTATGAAAGGCTCACTGCGAGGGGGCAGTTATCAAAGATGCACTATATCTGAGTCACTTTGTGTGACTTTGTAAAGAACGTCATCGTCTTCATCAGTCAGATATAATTGATGTCATGCTTTAAATCTATAACCTTTGACATGTCCTTCGACTACAGAAAAGACAGAACATATATTGTCATTTTGTTGCATCTTCTGTGCCTTCATTGATTTTATCCAGCTATCGAGCAGAGTAAAAAGTCTTTGTCAAGTAGGTAACAGAATATAAATGAATAATGTAGTAGTGGTGGGTGATATAATGATATATACCATGAGATAAATGTACACAGGCTTTTGCAGATTTTGCAGTTCTATTTGTGCTGTGGTAGCAATATCCTTTTACATCTCTGGATGTAATAAACCATTGTTGGCAATGTTGCAGATCAATGAGCATGATGGGTTTATGATTTTATATGATCTTGTATCAATGTGATATATTAATTTGATTTGTTAGGTTCGTCATTTTGTGGATTAGCCAAAATACACAGTCATGCCTCTTTAGTTTGTCCATTAACTGTTTCTCAATTGATTTGCCAAAAAAGTACTATATTACAATTTCTATTAATGTCCCAATATAAAAATATATATACGGTCATAGAGGATTTTATCCTTTTAGCCTACCCTTATTGTGTACTCTATTTCCACTATTGACAAGGAAAAATGTCACCCGAATATGGACAGGATCACAGCAGTAATGACATTCTTTTGTGTTTTACTCATTTTAAAGTTACTACAAGGATCTTTGATTTTAGTTTTAGGTTCCCCGGTGGACAAAGGTGGCAGTGTGAAGACTGCATTTCCCATGAGCACCACCGCCTTGTGTTGTAAAGATGTATGCCAGCACAGGCTTTTGTTTTGGAAGTGAGTGAAGGAAAGACACTGCTTATGTCTAATGCTGTTTCTAATGCTGTTGTTTTTAAACACAGCTGTTTGCAGGATGTATAGCGATTAGATAATGTTTCCTTTTTTAGCTATGTAAGATTAATAATTGTAATATGATGATGGTGAAGCAAAGTTAACTATTTTAGTGCCCTTCATACACCTAGGCTACATGTAAGTCTACATTCACCACCAAATCCTGCAGGGTTGTGCGGAAATATGGGCGTGTTTATCTGTGATTTAAAACATAACTGCTGTGAAACAATCAGAAAATAACGTTTTATTTCTCAGAATGACTCCGTTATTCTTACTTCATTGCTGCTCACTCTCTTCATTCATTCTCTTGCTTGCCCGACCACAGCTGAACTCTCTCTCTAAACTGTTCTTTCTCTTGAAACTTTTCACACTGATTGATTTTGAAAATGCAACGGCCAATGGGAAACGCTGTAACTTCATCACTCAGTCAGTGAGTCTGTCAGCCAGTGACAGACAATCAGGGTTATATGGCTGCTCCAATTCATCTTAAATCTCTGAAGTTATTTTTGGTTGACTGACAGTAACTCTCTCTGTGGTTCCACACTGCAAAGTCACACAGTGTCTGTCGAGCAAAGATTTTTCCATCTGGAAGTGACTTCATCAGCAGAGCCAGAAAATTCAAGGTTCCGCCTACTCTCTACAGAAAACCTTGAATTACTTCAAAAGGATTCTGATGCCTTTGCCTCTTCAAATGTGTTGCCTTCACTTTTCCAGAGCGGCCCTATCACTGTTCTGCTGGAAAATGTGCATTTACTTACGTTTCCTTGTCAAATAATGGGCCCTCTGTGTGCTTTGGGTTTGAGGCAGCAGGGAATTGTGTCATAATACCATTTTTAGGTTTCTAAAGCTGCCTGTCAATATGAAACTCACAGAGCTCACAGAAAGTAAGAAAGTTGTAAGCCCTGAGTGCAGGAGCTCTTACACTAGAGAATCATGCATTTGCTGAGATATACAGTACCTGTCAAAAGTTTGGACACACCTTTGTATTCACTTGCAAAGGTGTGTCCATACTTTTGACTGGTCCAGTAAAAGATTTAATTTCCACTCCCCAACTGTTCTCTTCATTTGCGAAGTTGTTAAATTAGTCAGTGGTGTTCAAAAGCTATTATTTATGCAAAAGGGACAGAGCCTCTCATCTTGCTCTGACCACAAAGACTCTTGTCATTGTATCCCTGATCTGCAGGCATATCACAGATGCTGAGGACAATAAGAAAGCAAGGCCTACTGCAAGTCTGTGGGTCTCAGTTTAAGCCTTTTGATTGGTTCAGTGGGTCCCCCAATGAGCAAACAATACAAACACTGACCCAAAGCTCATTCAGACAAGAAGGTGCCGCATTACAAAGGATTTCGTCTGGAATTTCTGCCTACTAATTAGGGGTGTGACAACACTCAGCTCACAAGACGAGACATGATATTTGGTTCACGAGACTTCCTGTCCCGCACGATCTGCTCTGTGCTGAATTGTTGCGGAAACGGATCGGACCCGACGCCGTGCCGAAGCGGAGACGGACCGCAGACGCATCCGGTGGAATTTAGGGGTAAGGGTGAACAATTACTGGTAAATTCCACCGCATGCGTCTGCGGTTTCCATTCTAGTCAATGTGTGTACTTCCACCAGCTGTGGAACGGCTCCATCATAGCCGCGGAACGGCTCCAGCAGTCCAGAGGCCTCCGGAGGACATATGCAGAGCTTCTATTTTTGCTGGATCACGGCGCAGCAATTAAGCACAGAGCAGATCATGCGGGACAGGAAGTCGAGCACAAATACAAAATAAAAAACGTCCGGTTTTCAAAATAAAATACACTGTGTTCACGGCGGATCATATTTCCCAGCACTATACCTTGAAAACATCATAAGTAGGCCTACATAATTGCTAATATTGTACATACCCATGGTTGAGGTCGAATCAAAATTATCTCCAAGACAAGGCAGATCAACAGGTCAGCACCCCTACTACTCTTGGTAGTAGGGGTGAGTAGAGGTTAA
This sequence comes from Scomber scombrus, assembly GCF_963691925.1. NCBI lineage: Eukaryota > Metazoa > Chordata > Actinopteri > Scombriformes > Scombridae > Scomber > Scomber scombrus. Next base: position 18,309,922 of record NC_084975.1, on the reverse strand, counting down.
GTAGGGGCTTAACCTGTACTTGGTTTTGTGGTTATCTATATAGAAAGTACATTATGTTATATTGCGCGATTATCCGTGAATTCGGGAGATCTCGTGGGTCCTCACGGCTCCGGCTGCCCGCCGGAGCCAGGCAAAGCCGCAACACAGACGGAGGTGGTGGGTGTTGACGGAGGACGGAGCCAGAACGCAGCGCAGCCGTTCCAGAGCGGATCCGGAATTTAGGGGTTACATGCATTCCCACAGGTGCAATACAATAAGATATACACAGGTTGTATCTTAACTCAGCTACACTCTTCTGAAGCTACTTTTTAACCACCCCAGACTAGTTGATGTGCCTGTCGTTGTCTCTGCGGTCAGCACTGGTTCTAAGCGCTTAGAAGAGCTGACTGGTTAAGACAAAGTAGCCTCACATTAAACTAACTTAATGTGATGACGGCGGGGTGAATCTCAGGGAGGAAATCTCTATAGATGGAGCCCTGAGGCTTGTTCTTCACTGCAAACCAACTGATTTTGAAATGCAAAAACCATCCTTCACAGGTATCCAAACCGAATACATAATCACTTTGTAATTTTAAGAAAAGTGTGCTGGGAGTGATAGTCACTATCCATATTTAAGATAATTTGCTATCCTGAACTAATATTCAAGATGTAGTTTGATTGAATATTTTCACACTGTAGCTGTGATTCAGATTAATTCAGTCAAATATACAGGTACGATGGCAACAGGGTAATTCCCAACTGATGTTTTCTCCTGTGAGCTTACATTCAATCAGCCGACTTTACAAAAATAGGAGCGGTTGCTGCTGGGAAATATCCCTTTTCAATAATGATAGAAAAAGACCAAGAATTCAGAAGGGAAATTACAGTTTGACAGTAAAGAGATAACTGTGTCTGAATGAATTCTTTTCTTTCCCAGTAAGCCTTTTGGTTCTGCCCTCCATCTCATGTAGTCTTGCTTTTCATTAAAGATCTGACGGCTGCAATTTATTGAAGGAGACACATAATGCTTTTACCAGCTGTTTTGTTTGTGTCAGCAGATCTTTAAAGTAGCAGTAAAAAAGACAGTTTGGTAAGCAAACTATTAAGTGTGATAAATGGGAGGAAAATTGAGAATCTTGTTCGAAAGTGTCTGTAAATGTGCAGATAAAAAGGCTCTGACACAGGAAGGCAATCAGAGTTCATCAGTGTAGCATCAGGAGGGGATTGTGAGATGAAACCAGCGAGTGTGTTGCACCCTCACAGGAAGGGAGTTCACATTATCAGCACAGTATCACTGATAATCATGCCAAACAGAAGGTGCCACGGTACTGCAACAATTATACCCAATGGGTGTCCATGCATATTTTAGAGACGGCAGGCTGCAAAGAAAGAGCCAGTGGTGAAGACTGTCTGGTAGGCTACCGCTTCCTTTGCCTGACATGAGGTTAACTTTGGAAAAAAGGATGAGTCTGGAGCTCAGTGAGCTGGCTGCCTTTTTGTTTAATAAAAAAAAGCCCAGGGCTGAGACTCATTGTGGAGGTTATAGCCTGAAACCAATTAGCAGACCATGTCGTCCAGCTTTTAACAGTAACTTCTCACAATGACCCAGCCAGGGAATAGTTTCCGTCAGAGTGAAATGTTCTTAAATGCCATTTATGAAATGGAGACTGTTGAAAAACCACTAAAGGATCACAGAGACTAAGAGCTGCCCCCGCCAAGAAATCCAGTAGTGCACTGCCTGTAGCTTTAGCACTGATAAACAAATGGGCATTAGTCAATGCGTCTGTTTGATGCTAAGTGTTAAACCTCTAGGCTAAACCTAGATGTAGTTATGATGATACCACATGCTGTACGAGTGCCCAGTTCCCCTTCCCGAAGAGGTTAACGGCACATGAGAATAAATGTCTGATCAGAGGGGTTGATTTAGTCGGAATTCACGACACTCATTGCTCGACAGCCTTTTCACTACAATGGGGGAGACTGAACTGGCGCATTACCACTAGGGCTGTGCAAATGCCAAAAAATGAAGCATTGTTTATATGCTAATCCCAAGCATGACACCATTTGTGCTGTTCATTCTGTTTTGGGGGTATTTGTCACGCTTTTTAAGAAGAAAAACCTAACTGAAGCACATAGGGGGACTTTTTTTTTTGCGGGGGGGGGGGGCAGGGTTACGGGACTCAGTAAACATTTACGGTATACTAACCAAAGATGTGGAGAGTTAAAAAGAAACAAAACATGTAAATCCTTGCTCTGTTTGGTTGTCTACATGGGGTGTATGTTGTGTACCCCATATGCTCAGCTGTACTATATGTGCAGCTGAGAAATGTGACAGAAAAGCTATTAGAGCCAGGCTGGCAGTGAATTCCATCACCGGTGGGCCAAAGGACTAATGACTCAGAAATCCTCATTGAGAAACATATTCATTATCTGACGTAGAGGAAGGAAGAGCATCATTTAGGCACACTGTACATGTCATAAACAACTCTCCATCAAATGCACATCTAGAGCCACTTTTCAGGTGCTGAGGGAACATCCCGTTTGTTTCTCAGCAGCTGTGCTCACACGTTGTTTTTCAGTGGCTGTTTATGAATAACAGTGAATGCTCTTATAAATGCTATTCACTTTAGCGATGTACAGTAGTAAATAGAGAGACTCCACTCCTCCATCACTCTCCTTCCAAACATCTGTGAACTTTACAGGATGACATAGACTGAAAACCATATTGACCTGCAGTATGACCATGGTCTGTGTGGCTTCTTTTGAACACTGTCTCTTGTTCTTTAACTGTGACACACATGTGAAGTGTAAGGTTTGTTTAAGAAAAATTAGGGAGTTGTTAGCTTTGCAGTGTGCTAGTATCAATTTGGGGAAAAAAGGATTTAAGCACTTTCAATTCGAACTGAAGATGCAAATCCAAAAAGAGTTACTAATGCTATGTTTGCTATAATGTAACACAAGTCATTCCTAAAATCCAGCCATAATCATGATTTGAGGCAGTAGACGCAAAGCAATAGGCCAGATCTTAGCTGATAGCCGTTTATTTCCAAATAAGCATTAAAGAAGCTAAGAGACATACTGCTGTCTTGACTGATGTTACACATCCTGTTAAATGTGTGCTTTGTAGTTTATCCTTAGGCAGTTAATTATCAACCATTTACACATTTTTCTTCTGTAATTACTCAAATCCTATACTCTAAAGCCTTAGCAGACTAAGCTTTCCTATAAACTTGCAGATTGTGAGACTTCTGTTGCATGTTTGATCTCACCAGATGATAGTCTCATTGTCCAGTTCTCTGAAACTCATTTTATCTGCTTTTAGTCGTGTTAAAGTACATAAATCAGGGTCAAGCAGGGTTAGAGCAAAATGTTACAATTATAAATAATTATTGAGCGGAGATGTTCTTGAGAAGTTGCCTTGGCATTTAGCTGAATAGGACATTTCCCATCCAATGGATTTCTCCCTTAATCATAAATGCCAACTCACATTTCACCCATTCAAACCATCTAACCGCTCAGAAGCTTTAAAAGATATTATTCATGTCACTGTATCCACAGTTCTTTGTTGTTTTTTTTTGCTTTTACTTTCAATTCCTCACATTTCTGGGGCAAATGCTCACACATTCCCATCATGTTTTGATGGCCCACTTTTTGGCTGGTGGTTCTCAGCGTCATCTTGTATCACATTTTGTCTGTGTATGTCATTAAACATGGAGGCCTTTTCTAGTTTCAGTTAAAGCTAAAAAAAAGACGTGTATATTCTGTGTACGCTCAATTTTGCTCATCATTAAGACGAGATTTATAGGCTGTTAAATTGTATACTTATTTCTTCCTTGCGGCATCACTCTGACATCATGATGTCTTTGTCAATGATGTCCCTTCAGCACATGATAGATGATCAAAACCTTGTTTAGATATTCTGTCACCATCCATTACATGTGTTGTGTCTCCCTCAGCAGCCCAGGGCTGCATAAGTTAATAACCCTTTTCAAGAGCTGCTGCTGAGCTACTACAATCACAGCAAATGTTGGACCATATGCTGATCAATTGGTTCCACACCTTAGAGAGATAAGCTATTTCTTGGAGTATTTGGCTTTACTGTTTTCTTTAGGCATCCTGATATCAAATGAAGTTGGTGATTTTATACACTCCCACTGACCAGCACATCCAGTACCAGTCATTTCCTGTATAAATCATGTTGTCCTCATCTACTCCTGTCTTCTTTTAGATAATGACCGATAATTGCTGGCTGGTTGTGGCTCAACGGGAGAGGAAGTTTTTATTGTTTCATGCAAAACATGAAGAACTCTTTAAATTTGTTTTTCACTCGAGGCTTTTTTGTTTTCACCCCATTAGCCACTGGAGGTATTTTGAGAAGTCTATTTGCAGTAATGGGTTGACAATTAGACAATTAATCCCATATGTAATAGTCTGTATCTGTTGAAGTCTTGAAAGAAATGGGTGAAATGTAATGTAAACAAATGTAATGTATTGATTGTTATATATACAAATACTAGTGCTGGATGAGAATTTAACATTGATGGTGACTGACCCTCAGCAGAATCCTATTGTGATTATTGGTCTACAGATTTATGTTGTCCAAATGATTGATTCCAACCAATAAAAAAAAATAATGAAAAGACTTTGTTTTAAACATATAACGAGTTTGGACTGTAATACATAATGATGCAACACAGCTCATTGCTTTGAAAATCAGTTTGATTACTTTATATATATATGATATTTAATGTATCATGAAATGCACGGCTAATAGAAAATGTCCTTATTACTTTTATGATATTGATTTTAATCATATTGTAGCATAAATACAGAATAGTGCTGGTGGTGGAGTTAATAATTGTAAGAATCAGACTAATACCATAAAGTATCATCAATTATTTTATGGAATAGTCAACATCAACTTACTATATCAACACACTGTTTTTTGCTGCAGTATAAAACTCAGTATATTAGCTCACTAAAGTGACATGTCATTTCAGTTTCTATGTGTGACTTGACAGAAACATACATTATTTTATGATCCACAATAAGGGGAGCTTCATATTAACCGTAAGTGGTTGAGGGTTGCCCTTTGTGTGCCCCCAGTCCCAGCTGAAGCGGCAGGGTCATGACTTGAACTCCACACAGCTCGGGCAGGAGACTGAATAGGACACATTAACCAGCGCAATCGCTCAGCCAACTGGGACATAAGAAAATAATCTGCTTATGAAACCAAAGAAACCACCTCAGGGCTCCTGGTATCTTTACCTTATAGTGCTCACGCACACACGCACGCACGCACGCACGCACACACACACGCACACACAGTCAATGGCATCATGTTCCCACTCCTCCAGCTATAAAGTGATACAATCTTTTATTAATGGTCTGTGCCCCTGCGTTGACATGGAGACCATTTTAATGATTAATCTGAAAGTGCCTATTGTACACATGGGGCTCTTTAGGAAGTAAGAACCACTGTGTTGTTTTCAGTTATAAACACATCTCTTGTCATTGTCATTGATTACAGAAAGATCTTTTTACTTATTTTGTGTCCGTCAAAGATGTCCATCAGCTTGTTTCAGGAGAGATATACGGACATATTTGTTTGTTGGCAACATACCATGAACTCAACATTTGACTGACTCTATCCATGAGTGGAACATATGATTTTAGTTTGGTTTTAGCTGGTTACAAACTAATGATGAATTATGTATCATACTCTTTACTCCACTTACATCTGTTTATGGAGTCAATAAACATTATCAATAAATAATCATATGTATACATGTAATCACATAACTGGCTCTGCCCTGTTTGTCTTGAACAAAAGACACAGTCTATATGATGGGGAAAAAACTACTGGAGTTAAATGAAAACCTGCAATAAACTTCACACCATGGTTACTTCATAGTATATGTTGTCCGTATTTATTCATATAGTTATTTATTTCATAATGTATTATTAATTTATTTAATATTAATCAATTTGGTTCTCTGTATCAGTCAGGCTACTAAATTATGAGATTATATCCACTTTATTTTTAAGCTTTTTTCTTAATGAGAAATAACTTTGCTGACAAAGAAAAAAGAGATTGATTGAGTAAGCAGCCAGGAATAAGCAATGCTTGTAAATTACATTAGTTAACGTGGTAAACATTGCATTGTTGATTAAGTCGGCACTGGGCTTCTGCCTTTTAATTGTATCCAAGATTTATTGCTGTGCACATTTGTTTTGTTTTGTTTTTTTAGTACTTTTTGGATTTCCCCTCCAGAGAAATTTTCCAGTGTTTTGAGTTTTATTATTTCCATATTTTTTTGCCTAACAGTGACACATTGTCACAAGTGATATCCCCATAGTTTAAAGCGACTCTTACCTTTCTTGCATTTCACACAGCGCTTTGAAAAAACTTGAACAGCAACAACCCCTCCTCCCTCCTATGTCCCACCCCCGCACTCCCACCCCCCTCCCTGCCTCAGCGAACGTGCACTACAATAAACCATATAGTTTTCTTTTTCCCCGTGGGAGCGTCTGGGGGTGGAAGCCGTGGCCCACTTTTCATATCATTTGGTCCGAATGATATGATTGGTCAGAGTTTTCACAGAATATTATGAGAATGGAATAATGATTAGTTTCTATGCCTGGTGGATCTCTCTAACATTTTAGAGTGCCATTACCTTATTAATAGCATTTTAACCTAAACAAAAAAATGTGTAGAAATGTAACAAAGGTAAGGGTAGCTTTAAACTACTCTCATAGTTTTAAACTTGTTTTTCATTGGCAGAAAGTTCAAGAATTTATTGTTTTAAAACTCCCCCCACAAACCTTTTGTAGGTCTGTTGAGTCTCCTGTAGGTCTATATTGAGATGCCAATCGAGGCGAGGAAATGATTCATTAGTATTAATTAGACATTTTGGAACATCTCTCTCCTGCAATCACCTCAATCTTGTAATTAGAGCGACTGGTGGGGAATAAAGCAGCTGTGCTCAGTGTTGGGCAGAGACAGCGGTAGGGGGCACCATGGAACAAGAAAGAGAGGGCGGTTGGTGGGAGTGTTGTGGAATACTAACAAACTTGCGCTCTCGTTGCAACAAAGGAGCAGATGTCCTTTCTGACTCAGTGTGTCCTCTCCATTCAGAACCCTTTTCAATTGTTGTGGGCTTCCTTACTTGCACCCTATTATAGGCCTGGTGATAAAACCAGGGGAAGTATAATGCATTTCAACAACAAAGAAAATCACATATATTTTTTGCCTGCTTTGTACTTTCTGTATGCATGAAAGTAACAATGTAGAAGTTCATTTGCACATGTTTAAAGCTGCACTCATTTTATTCAAATTATTTTTACCCACCAAAATCACTGGCAAACAATCTCATGAACATAGTAGAGCATTCAACAGCTACAAAAACAGATATTTTCCTCGAAATTTGGTGGAAAGCAAAACAAAGCAAAAGCAGGTCTTAATATAGGACTTGAATTCATTAGATTGCCATAAAATGACTCTGTGTGCTTTGTGTCTGCTGCATTTGTAAATAGGAAACTGTTTGCCAACATGTTCATTATCAAAAAGATGGAAATATTCTGTTTGCAGCTTCCACTGCCCCCAAATGCCCCCCAAAAAATCAGGTAATGCAGTATTGAAGGATGATTGACTGATCCATATGAAATCTGTAGTTTGCAAAACAATCACTGTACACTCTTGTCTGTGTGCATTTTAATTTTGTACATGTGTGAGTATGTGTCATGATATTTTAAAACAGCATTTAGAGATGTGTGTGTGTCTCCGGAAACGCCACAAAGATCCTTCCTTCTCTACTTTATCCAGGCCCGCTAAGTTAGCAGGCATGCCAATTTGATTAGTAATCTTCCAACGAGGAAATAATCTCAAAGTGACAGTAGCGAGCACCCATGAAGCCCCTCGGTTTCGCTACAGAAAGGTCAGATACCTCCAGTAGTGCAGCTCTTATTGGCATTTGGTCACAGAGAGTCACAGCGGTTAAGCGACAAGCTCGGCATCGACAGGCCTTTGTCCTAATGAAGTGCCTGTTATCTGCAGCCTGAGTAATGACATGGAGGAGAGTGCTGCCAGTGACACTTCTACTGCCACCACAGGGCAAACGAGCACAGGGAGGGGAAGGAGGAGTGAGGCAGCTGACTGTGGCTGTCCAACCTTGAACTGAACTGACCTTCACTTGAGTCATAAAGAGGGCTGAGGCCTGAGTGGCCGTTAGACTGCAGTAAATATGATATATGGGTTGGACTGGGTATGATTTTAAAATGTTTGCATGGTTTTTCTACAAAATAATTTTCCATAGCTGTATAAGAACCTGGTTTAATACAGTTTAACACTAGCAAGATTTCCTGATTTAGATCAGAAAATGTCTAATCAAAAAACAGTGAATAAGACTAACAAGGCTGAGTATTTATACCTATTGATACCTTCAGCTTCAATACTCATTACAGACAGTAGGTATTGAAAAGGTAATGAGCTTTTGTAGACATGATTTAGTGTAACAAGCCATAAAGAAAATAATATATTATCACTATTTGAAGTTAATATGGTGAGCATGTTAGCAAACAGTAGTTACTTACACATCCAGCAGACATGAAGCAATGTCAGCATTCATTTGAAGTCATCTCTCCATCCACTCAATGAATATAAGTCCAATATTCACCATAAGCACCATAGAGCAGAGGGTGATATTTTTCTGTTGGTTTGTCATTAGAAACGACCCCTTTTCGCATTTTACATAGACGTTTTATCCATTTTTCATATAAAAATATTGATAAGTGCAGCTTTATCAGAGCATTTAGACCATTTATTCTGTGGACATAACTAATTTTAACTTGTACAACAAAGAAAACTTTCCTTTCCATGGAGTAAATTGTTCCTCTCATCGTCTCAAATTGCCGCAAGCAGGGACTCCTGTTAGGCATTACATGCATGTGCCGACTGACTAAAGTGCTACTACAAAGACAGCTTCCATTAAGATGGTTGTGGGATGTGTCACGAGGGTGTGATGTTTCTTTAGCAAGGAGGAAGACACTGGAGTGGCACTAGGATTAATGTTTGCAGTCTTCCTGACACTGATTAATCACACCCACCTTCTAACCTCATCACATTTACTGGAAATATGCTCTGATGCAGCGCTTTAATGCCACGGAAATCAAGATACCGAAATGTCAAGGTTAGATCATGGGTGCAAGTTTTCCTGTTGAATTAAAATATTTTATGTAAACTCTCAAGTTTATAATATCCAGGCTTGTGAATTTACATAAAATGCAGTTTTTCTGATATAATTGTACCATATTGTTGATCATCTTGACTTGATTGTAGCCCTTCACAGTGACTGACACTGATTTGCACTTTCACAGCATTTGATTAGTTGAGTAATTGTCACTTGTTATTACTCTACCTGGCTCACTGCAAAAATCATCCCTCTTAATGTAGTTTGCAAATTTTATCTGCATCCCTTATAGGTGTATAAAGCAATGGGTTATGTTGAAGAGCAGCCTTAACCTGCCATTGTCCTGTCATCTTTTTGTGAAGAGCAGCACATTGAATGCTACAGGGCATTTCAAACTACACAGAAAAATCTGTTCTGGTCTGATCCAAATTTTCTGGTTTAAGCTAGGGTAGCCAGTTGAAGCTGCTCAGCAGTGTAATGCAGTCTACAGTGTTGTACATAAGGTGGAGGGTATCAGATGTGTATTGGACACAGTTTTCTCTCTGTGTTGTGGTGCACACAGCTGTTTCTCTGAGGGAAGCATCCTCATGAGGTCCAGAATGCAGAGTATTAACAAAACCCCAGTGAGATCTCGGCATATTTAATCCACCCTATATTTGAGTTCTTCTTTTAGCTGTTGACGGGGTTTATTCCACACGCTTCAAATGGCTCTGGCTGTGTATTAATATTGAATGAATCCAAGATATCTCTGGCGGAACTTGAAGCACATTCTGCTAACAGGAATTACTGTGTTTCTCATGCAGAAACCCAGGACAGTGCCTTTCCATTGTTGAACCTTTTCACAGCCGCATATTAGTATTTGTGTTTTTGTTGACATTTCTCACTGAATTGTTCTTTTTCTTCTATTACAGCGGGATGCAAAGGGACAGTATCTGTTTGACCTCATCTGCCACCACCTCAACCTGCTGGAGAAAGATTATTTTGGCATCAGATATGTGGATCCAGACAAGCAGCGGGTAAGTGTTTGTTATGTTATGACCAGGGCCCTTTGTGTGGCCCCTTGTGTTCATTTGATTCATTTATCAGTTCCCATATGGGTATTTTTTTTTTTAAATCAGATTGCTTTTCAAGAGACCCAAGAACAAAAAATCATATCCATTCATGATAACACAGTGCTACGTCCCAAAAAGACTCACAAACATTAAAGCAAACGTACTTTAAAGGCCTTTAGGAGAATGAGAAATCCTAATTGAAAGCTTGTTGCAGTTTATTTAAATTATACAGTGCATAGTGCAGTAGATACACCGTGCTTTGTGTGAAGTTTTTTAAATTAACCATTCCTATGTTTTGGTACCGTTACCGCTGATTTAAAAGAGTACTTTGACAATTTGGGAAATACCATTATTCACTTTTTTTCAGAGTTAGATGAGAAGAGCAATAACACTTGAGCACTTGTGTTGTGGCACATTACGTATGGAGCTGGGGGACAATTAGCCTAGCTTAGCATAAAGACTGGAAGCAGAACAAACAAGATAAAACACATTCATTTGTGAATGCTAGTTGTTTCCCTGTTTCCAATCTTCTAATTAGCTAATTGCCAACTGGCTCTAGCTCTATACATCAGTCTTCTCATTTGACTCTCGACAAGTAAGCAAGTATGGATATTTCCCCAAAAGAACAATTCATTTAATATTAAGAAAAATATCCAAAATATCACATACATTGGATTGAAATAGGGATGCTAAGCTGTCTAAATCTGTCTTCTTATATTAAATGCATCCAACATTTCAAAAGCAGAAGTGATCAAATGTGAACTCAGAGTGACTCCATGCAGTACAGACATGGCTATGTTGCTTTGTGTCTATATAAAAATCACATGGTTGACTATACTTTAAAAATGGATCAGATTTGATTTAGTCCATGAACGAGAGGGAGACTGTTGGCCAGAGTTAAAAGTTGTGTTTCCTCAGATTTCTTTATTCACGCCACCTTTCAGTGTGACAGTTGTTCCATCAAGCTCCTCTGCTGTAGCGCGGCTTGATTCATAAAGTATTCACATGTTCACAGATCATATTGTTGTCTGCAGATAAGAGCCAAGCCCTGCTGATGCTGCATTTCCTATGCTGTCACTCAGGACTATTTTGGTGGTTGTTGCTGTGGGTAGGTTTGGTTGGCGCAAAGGCAACCTGGGAGAAAGATGGAGAGTAAACATGCTCCCAGAGAGAGTGAAGAATCTGGCCATAGACACAGATCCAGTTTAACTGTCACCACCAGCAGGAGCTCACTGTTAAGTCAAAACCTGTTGTCTAATCAGCCTTACTGCTTTAACAGGCTCTCAAGAGACCTCCACTGCCATGAGAGCTGTTTGATCTGATTCGCCTGAAAATCTTTGATGATTTCATAAAAGAAAACCCCCACTAACTCTGTATTTTCAACTGCTTTGACATATTGAGGCACTTGAATCATCATCAAGAGGTGCGGTTTTAACGCAATGTGTGACACGAACAGGTGTCCCCAGAAAACTGTCAGTAGTGACAGCTGAAGATTATAGAAACTGCCATTGCAAGTGTCAGCTGAAGGATTTGATGTGTGGATTACTTAGAGAGGATTTTTGTGTGACTATCTAATTTATTTGCATTTATCTGCTTTCCTTTCTAATACAGCACTGGTTGGAGGTCACAAAATCAATTGCTAAGCAAATTAAATGTAAGTACTGTGAGTTTATGTTTATCTTTGTGGATAATCTTGGAAATTGGGCGAATATATCTTTCATCCTCAATAAGAAGTCTGACACAATGTATATTTGAATCCATATTTGAATTTAAAGGAAAAGTTCAGCATTTTGGGAGTTCTGTTTTGGCTTGGACCAAGTAACTGATCCTGGCCAGGAAATGGCACATAACCACCCATAAAATCATTTTATTTCCATTTTTACACTTCAATTATTGTATGAATAAGCAATGTCTCCAGTTTTTGTGCTACATTAACTTACTGCACAGACATGAGATTGATATCAGTCTACCTATGTAACCTTTTTCAAGAAAGCAAAAACTGAAATATATGATAGGGATGATGATTATTGATCAACAGAAAAAATGAAGAAATATAAATAATTTGTGGGTTAATGTTCAGTCTTTAAAAAGGCACCCTAGAATTTTTACATACAAAATATAAAATGTGCATAAGACAGTACACTTCAACCAATAAATAATTCCCCAGTATAATGTATGTTAGCTACAGTCCAACCTAATTAAAAGTGTTAAAAAAAATACATGTATTGCAGGGGAAGGACTGATGAAGACAAACAAACAAAATGTTTGTAATAAACGTTTCAACACTGGAGCAATTTTGGTTGGTGCCAGACATTTAATCTTGTATTGTATATAGATCTGCATTTGTCTGCTACAAAGTAGTGATTTGTTGATGTTGAGATGGTTCTGTTTCACCTAATTTCTGTTTGATTATCTGATCTGTCACCTGAAAAGGATTTCCGCCCATTTCTTAAATGCTTTTTTGTTTGTTTCCTCCAGCTCAGCCTCCGTTCACCATGTGTCTCAGAGTCAAATTCTACCCTCCCGAGCCCGCTGCTCTCAAGGAGGAAATCACTCGGTATGACCCCCTGTTATTGCTTTCACTTAAGATGACTTGATATAGGTAGCTTTGTTTTAGATTCCTACAGTGACAGTGTGAAAGAGAGACAACTTGTCGTTCATGGAGAGGCTGCCATCATTTGACAAACCTGTGAAAAGCAACTGTGCATGTTTTTTTGTTGTTTCTTTTACATGTGCCTTTAGTACAGATTGTGCTCCAGATTTTTTAGACACATCAAACGTGTCTCTTTCTAAAACATTATTTATGAGCCTTCATAATTAAAATGCCCAAGTACTTTACTGTCTACTTCATTATGTTAAATATTACACAGAACACAGTTTATAAAAGCAGGGAGGGCAGTAAAAGCATTCACTGCACAACTTGTTTTCCCATCCAAATTCTTTGTAAATCACATCCTGCCAAAATATTTTGCCCAGAAAATGTATGGAAAGGTAAATGTCACAAATTAAAAACATTGCCAAACACTTACCAGCTAACTTATTGCCTCCAAATAATGTTGACAATATCTAGCTGGTTGCATCTAGTTCGCTGATGTATTCATCATCACATGGATAGAGGAGTCCGCTCTTTCTCTGAAGTGTAATGAGATGAAATATGTATCACACATAGAGTGCACATAATGAACAGAAAGGGTAGTGGAGATAGGGAGCAAAGGGTGCTGATTGAGAGTGGGAGGCTGCAGAGTGGGGGAAAGAGGAGAGAGAGTGATACATGATGATGAGAGTGGAGAGGACCCACAGAGCGAGAGAGAGGGGAAATAACCAATCACACACAAGGCTCATTCAGCGTGTGCTCCCTCACGTCAAATTCTGTGGGGATTGTGTGGATAGTAAAGACATTTTTGTTTTTTATTTCCAGCATCTTGACACGAAACTCTTATCAGAGCATACATGACAGCAGTGAGCTCTTTTTTTAAAGGACACATCATAGGAAAGAAATTAAACCTGTCCAACCATGAAAACACCTACAATAAAAAAAAAAATCACATTATTGTACAATTTCTCTCTCAACTGACATTTAGGAACTAATTGGCAGTTAGTTTCTGAACTAAATGTCATGTAATGTAAGTATTATATTAATTAATAACCATGCAGGAGTGTCTCAGTCACATGTCTCAGAAAAAAGAAATCTTCAAATTGAGCTGCATATCACAGATTTGTTGTAACACAATCAAAATGCAAAGCCCTCAACCCTAAATGCATGAATTGAATTATTACCCATCTATCCTTTTGTCACACTTTCAAAATAATCTATTGTACTTAGTGCAGAGAGAACAACATGGGAAATGAAGGCAACTTTTTTACGCATGTCTCCATACAGTGAGTGTTATTAGCCATTGTGGAAATGGGCCAGTTAGATGCAGGCAGTGGGTAAAACAATAAGATGAGTGTCTTATTTTTGAGTATTTTAATAATATCACTGCGTGTGTTCTCCTCATCATTAAAAATAATAATAATTTATAATAATAACAATCAACACTATTAGCATCCCATTTGCTGCGGATATTGTCTCGGAGTGAAATTCATGCTTCAGGATCTGGTTAGTTGGGTGAGTCGGAAACTAGGCTGGAGGCTTTAAGAGAAGCATAGCGTCAGTAGCTGCTTTTCCCTTCAGGGCCCTCCTACTCTCCTTTCCCCAAAACAAAACCCTCATTTCAGCTAAATCAAAAAGAAATATTCAAACTACCCATAGGGAACGTGAACTCAACAATCTTTGAGGTTCATCAGGTTTGTTGTTTTGCTGCTTCTGCTTCTATCTTTTTTATTGTTTTATTCCTTCAGTTTTTTAAATTGAGAAATGTAACTGTATTAGTGGTTTAGAGGTATTTATGAGTCATGAATCATCAGTATGCTTATCAGCAGGCCTGATTTATCTCATTTTCCTTATAGATATCTTGTCTTCCTGCAAATCAAGAGAGACCTCTACCACGGCCGGCTCCTGTGTAAAACCTCGGATGCAGCCATGCTTGCTGCCTTCATCCTTCAAGGTAATGAATGGTGACAGATGGAAATGACTTTCACCACTCTTACACTGTTTTACCAGGCCCTGTAGTTCACCATGCTGAGAAATCCCTCCAGCCAGGCAAATAGATTTCTATGTGGAAAGGAGTTAATTAGGTGATACTCTGAGAATGTAACAGTATAATGCTCCCCAAAAGATATGCTTGCGTATTATATTAGTCACAGAGGAAATTTTCTATGGATTAAGATATGAAGATATGTGATGATACATATTTTACGGCCATCAGATGTGCGTTGTCCATACTGATATAGGCTATGAATCTGTACTTTGTATGATAATTCATTTAACGGCTTGCATAGTCTTTAATAAACAAAAAATCACGCTCAATTAGAATGTATTTGAAGTGGTTATCTGGCATCTTATCATCCTCTCAACACACACACACATACGCTTACAAATGCTGACATAAACAAACAACACACGTGAGGTGGCACAGCTAACATCACAGAAAGTACAGTGTTTGAGGGGATGCAGGTTTTCTGGAGGAGGGGCTCATGAATTAAAGATGGGCTGCCTGGTCAGCTCCACCTTGCAGAGAGAAATCAGCGTCAGGGTCATCCAAGGGAGTGCAGTCAGCGTGCCATGAAGGAACACAAATAATCCCATGCATGTTCAGCCTGTCTACAGTGGCAGAAGCACCAGTGTGCCTAAAACTGTAGACATCAGTTGAACTTTTATGTGCACTGAAAGTTTGTGAAAATGTAAACTTTCAACTTTTTCTTTTTTTTTCCAGCTGAGATTGGTGATTACGACCCCGGGAAGCATCCTGAAGGTTACAGCTCCAAATTTCAGTTCTTCCCTAAACACTCGGAGAAACTGGAGCGCCGGATTGCAGATATACACAAGACAGAGCTGATGTAAGATATAAAACAAATATAAGACTGCATCTACACTGTCAATCTTACATACCTGCAGATCCAGATCTCATACAAGCTGAACAAATACCACACTTCCTCTGACATTTTTGTAATCGACTGCAGTAATGACGTCCAATTGGTTTGTATTGGGTTGGCCAGACAGATTAATGTCGATTATTTGTGCAGATAGCGGAGAAAAGCACTCTCTTCTCTGCTATCAGCTCAAATAACACAGTTGGATTGTCTTGAGCTCATAGTCTGCCCTTTATTTGCACTTGTTAGTGAGCGATCGGTCTGGGAACCAGCCCTAACTGTAAGAGCTGCACAGTGTAATAATGAAAGTGATTCTAAAAGTTTTAACTACACACACACACACACACACACACATACACACACACACACACACACACACACACACACACACACACACACACACACACACACATACACACACACACACATACTACTATCACTGGCAGCAGGTGAACACTGAGTCAAGAACACATGGCCAAAAGGGTATTTGAACTAAACTAATATGACCTTTTCTTCTTGGCCCTGATTTGCTCTAAAATGAGTGCTTAAATGAGCCACTGTGTTACCTTACATTATTTAAGAGGCAGTTTAAAGGTTAATGCTGGCTGCTGGTACTGTGACGCTCTCCTGCTGCCTTCTGGATATTGGCTGACAGTGGAGGATCGTTAGTGTAATATGGCTTTCCTGGACCTG
This sequence comes from Scomber scombrus, assembly GCF_963691925.1. Taxonomy (NCBI): domain Eukaryota; kingdom Metazoa; phylum Chordata; class Actinopteri; order Scombriformes; family Scombridae; genus Scomber; species Scomber scombrus. The sequence goes on along the minus strand of NC_084975.1, from coordinate 18,293,538 downwards.
CAAAGCTGTAAAAACACATGTGGTCACTCTTTCTCTCCCTTTCTCATGCTGACATCCCCTCTGCATCATCTTCTTTTGGTTCTGCATCTTGTTACCTTTAGTTGTAATAAATAAGAGTTGTTTCTTTGTCACATGCCTCAGCCAGTTTGTGACAGCTATGAAAAAAAAGGCCCAAAGACCTACACCCACACCCAAAGACAAAAGATGTCTGTTTAATTATATTCAGTGAGACACAATAGAGCTGGAATTGCATCAACCATGTCTAGTTTTGACACTGCAGGAGCAGTATGAGTCTCTGCTGCCCACTAGTGGCTTCTTCTTTTCTCACCACTGAGTGAATGGAGCTGCTCTGAAAACTCTTTAACAATGTAAGAATGAGTTGAATCCAAGATAAAGAATAAGTGCTTTTTAGATTTTTCTTGAGCTTATCAAATTTTAATATTTAATAACCTCTGTCTGCCTTTTTGGTCCTCCTCAATATGAATCTGTTATATGAATTCAAGACCTTTTTTCCATTTTTAATGCTTATGGTAGACTGACACAGATGTTCGGTGTGTTGTTGCCCTCCCTTAGTGGACAGACGCCCGAAACATCAGAGCGAAATTTCCTGCAGAAAGCCCAGATGCTGGAGACATATGGTGTTGATCCACATCCGTGCAAGGTTGGGTAGTGTTTTTTCAAGCACTGCTTTGCTATTTCTAGATTAATATTAACATCAGTAAACAGAAATATTCCTTGTATGTTATAACATGCGGTTGAATTATGTTTGTGTCGATGGTTATTTGTTTCTTTCAGGATGTGTCTGGGAATCCAGCTTTCCTCGCATTCACACCATTTGGTTTTGTGGTCCTTCAGGGAAACAAGAGAGTTCATTTTCTCAAATGGTGAGCCAAATGTGCATCGTTGTCAAATGAGAGCCATACAAAAACACACTGCTGGCTTCAGTTTTACCTGATCTAAAGTACAGTAATCTGCTATAGGGCATTCTACATCAAGCAGCATGTGCACAACATCTGCTTATATAGTAACACTCAACAAAGAGCATCCATCTGCCTGTACCTGGGAAAAGAGCTGAAGCATCTGCACAGATGGCTAATTATACCAGCTAGATTCACAACACTTAGCAGAAGATCATGAAAATAGCAAGACACCAGAAGCCTTTACTTATACTAAATGCTTGCTAATTCAAATTCACCAAGATGCTTTATAGAGAAATCAAAATTGTGTACAACATGATGCATTTCTGCTTTAACATTGTTCTTTTTGTGCTCTGAAAAGTATATATAATAATAATGAAGACAGACTTGTTATGTATTTTGTTGTCAGTATTTATAATGGCTTTGTTTGCCTTCAGCAGGAGCTCATGTTCCCCTGTTTTCTGTTCCCTGTCTGCAGGGAATATTATCAGTTATTTGTTTTATTAGCCAAACACAGAGCTCCATTGCTGTTTATGTGATCTCCAAGTTGTTTTCATGAATATTTAATGAGGCTGTGGCTTTCTGTTCTGCTCGCTGTATGTGCAACCGTTGCGGTGCTCTCCTGGACAGGAACGAGGTAACCAAACTGAAGTTTGAAGGCAAGACATTCCACATATATGCAAATCAGAAGGAGGTGAGAGCATGAATTGTTGGATGTTGAATAAGAGTCTGCATGTTCTGATGACACTGATTGTAGAGTGTACTATAAATATTTGTGATTTTCTCTCAGTGTGTTATATTGTCCTGCACGTTCTCTTATTTTCAACATGCAGGACAAAAAGATCATCTTGACATACTTTGCACCCACACCTGAGGCATGCAAGCACCTGTGGAAGTGCGGAGTGGAGCACCAAGCTTTCTATAAGTGAGTCCATGAATAACTTCCTTCATTTCATTTCAATGTTATTCTTTTGCTCCCCACACTGTGATGATGTAGATATCTCCTTTGTATCCTTGAGCACTATTATAGTATCTTGGTGTCCTTAAAAACCCTCCCCTCCAGGCTGTTTGTCAGTGGGAAAATTAAGTGTGAGTTGCTGCTGACCTTTAGTGAATGAGTGTGCGCTCGCACGAGACTTTGGTGCTCCTTCTGAGATATGGTTCCCCAATGTCTGCCATGAATTATAGTGCAGGTCCCCTCTGCTCTCTCCAGCTCTGAAAAGGTGATTAAAAAAAATAAGTAGCCTGTGTACTCAGAGGCCGGGTGTGGTGTAGTAATTTGCGGGCTGATGGTTCAGGGGATGAATGGTGTGTGGGGGTTAACAGATGAAAAGAGAGAAAGAGAGAGGGCATGTGAAGGGCACAGCTGAGCACGATGGATGGAGTTAATATGATGTGACCTTTTGATGACTCTCTGAAGTGGCAGACTGATAATATTTTAACAGCCCCGCACTTATCACAAAGATAAAGACGTTCTGTCTTACGGAGAAGCACATACATCCCTGGAAAGCGAAATGAAACATTAATCATTAATGTCTCACTTACTATGACAAAATAAACATATTGAATACTGCCTATAGTGCATGGAGAGGACATGCATAATTTAATAATGGGATATTTGAGCCTGCTTTCTGCTTTGTTCTGCGATTCAGACGGCAAAGATTACAGATATTCACACTTCCTCCAAGAGTGAGATCATATTGGGAGCATATTCTTGCAAGAATGAGAAATAAATTGTTTTCATTTTCAAGTTCATGGTGGCATTTTTTCTTCCTGTCCTTCATTTGTCTTTTCTTTTTTCACCTTTTCCCATCAGGCTCGAGAAGTCAAGTCAGGTTCGCACGGTGTCCAGCAGCAACCTGTTCTTCAAGGGCAGCCGTTTCCGTTACAGGTAGAGTACACAAGAAGACAGTGTGACTGATGTCAGGGAGGGGAGGACACTGCAGAAACCCCACCAGCTAGAATTGGAAAGAGGTGTTCCCAGAAGACGTGGCCTTCTAGCCTTCTGTGCTGTAACACCAGCCTACCTTTGCCTGGAGGATAGGACTGACACCTTACAATATAGAGGACACAGAGGGGAAAATGAAGGGGACTGATCACATGAGGCAATATCACATTGTATCTGCTGTATGCCAAAGAGATTGTCCTACATTAAAGGATCAGTTCACCAAAATGGAAAACATAAGAAACACATTTTCTAACTTATCCTCAGTGGTATCAACCCTACTGTTAGTTTTCGTTGTATCTGTCCAAATCTTGAGATATCCATGTTTAAGATTTATGCATCTGGACATGAATGCAATTTCTTTTGTGGTTCTCACAGCACAGAAAAATGCTTTTAAATGTGTTTCCAGAGACATTATCCTGCTTAGTCTGGATAATCCACAGACTTTACTGTGAGGAGATTTTAATTGAGATACAGTATTTGAACCTGGTTTCCACATAAAGCTGTCTGTCTCCCCCTTCTGGCAGGAGAGTAAAGGGGGGCCTTTGGTTTAGATTCCCTGACACAGGCATGCAGCATATTCTCATACACACCCCAAATGACAGAGAGGGCCAGTAAAAACAGATATGTTTTGATTGTCCACCAGCCCATCGGGATTTGTCCCAGCATTCCCAATGGTCAGTACACCACTGGACGTAACCTACCATTGTAGCTGCAAAACAGTGGACACATTGTTTTGAGTGTCATACCCCAGTGACATCACTTGTTTCACTATCAAAATTTGCAGCCAAACAGCCAGCGTGCGAATGTCATGCCTAACATGAGATTTTAAAACTCTGTGCTGTGAAATACAGAGAGATTTATCTGGTGGTGTGAACTAGTTTATCAAGGTCTTGAATGAAATGAATGTTCATTTATATGTAAAAGTTCTACAAATACAGGTTTAATATGGAACAAATTGTTCCTATTGGGGTGCTGGTAGAAAAATGGATAACTCAAATCTTTGGCAAATAAAACTGAAACTCTTCATACCAAGATACTTCTAGAATTATTTGAGAAAATGTGTTTCCTCTTCCTATGTGAATGAACCGGCCACTCTAAGAAGAACATATTCATATTTGCCTGTTGAAAGGTCAAGATTAAATACATTAAAAGTCATTTTACAAAAATATCAGATGATATCCATGAATGGAGACTGTATATGAAGTAAGAACACAAGTGAAATCAGTTAAATGTTGAGTTTACTGTTGAAGGGCAAATCATGGTCATTGCTGTGATATTACTGCCTGCAAGTCTGTGTGTACATTTGTCTGACTGGTGGTAATTCAGTTACACAAACCTGAATTCACCGGGTTTATTAAATCATGATGCTCATGGACTGTGCTCATCCACTGCAGTGATGGCTCTCATGGCATTGGGTTTCACCAAGATGCCCGGTTTTGTGTGTGTGTGTGTGTGTGTGTGTGTGTGCGTGTATGTGAAACTCATCCTGAGCATCATCTCTGTGCTTTATAACAGTGGGCGAGTGGCAAAAGAGGTGATGGAGCAGAGTGCCAAAATCAAACGCGAGCCTCCAGAAATACACAGGTAGAGTTGTAAATTCAGGAGAGGTCCAAATTAGTTTTTTGTTTATTTCCCCTCCATTTTCTTAGGCACCAAGCTACTGTAAATGTCAACAGCATCTACAAGCTACTGTATGAGTAACTTCCATTCATAGCAGTGCAGCGACTTTTGTGCATATGTGTCTGTGTTTGTCTCTGCAGGGCTGGCTTAGTTCCCAGCAGAAGTTGTCCATCCATCACCCACGGTCCTCGTCTCAGCAGTGTGCCACGCACGCGTCGGAGAGCCGTGCACATATCTATCATGGAGGGTAAGAAACGAGCATTACCTAGAGGCCATGTGCCATCTTCATCAAGTGAAACATATAATTTGTAGTTTCAATACCGTTCACTAAGCAGTTATGATCCCATATTCTTTAAATATAATCATTAATAATGTTCAGAGTTTTTAAATGGATCGGGGAGCCATTGGTCCTTTTTGTAAGCACTCCTCCCCTTCTTGAGAAAACACACTTGTGTTCACACTTACACACGCAGACGCACGCACACACACACACCAACACACACACACACACACACACACACACACACACACACGCACACACACACACACGCTGTAACTAGAGCCATTTGGCCCGGTTCATGCTTTCAGAGTTGGTGGTGCTGCAGGTGTGTGCGTCAGTCAGTCTGCCACATTTTGAGGTTTGTGTTTGTGTGGGGTTTTTGTGTGTTATTCTGAACAATTGCGTATTTGTTTTGCACCAACAAAGTGGCAGTTAAAGTCACTTTTAAATCAGCCCACCTGCAAGCTCCTGGCCCAGAACAGGTGGCCTCACTTGCCTCCTTTAATGAGATGGACACAGCAGGCAAACAGTCCTGTATGCCCCTGGATTAAATCAGCAGTGAGGCCCTGTGGCCCTGCCTTTCAAGTGCATATTATAAAGCTTTATACACCGAGATAAATAGAGGTAGGTGTACTGTGTATATTGAGGGTCTTTTGCAGTGGGTTCAAGAGAGCTATAAGAGTGTCCCACCCCCAATGTGTGCTGACTGGGTGTCTCAAAGTGGTATTAATACCCCAGCTGAAAATAAACTGCGTCTTCTACTCCATGTATGTCACTGGCCTGGGTGGGGCCAAACTAGGCCAGGCCAATGCTAGTGATCGTAGCACTGCAGCAGAAACCCACTGTTTTCACCTCACACACTCCTCTCCTCAAACTGCAACTAAGACAGAGCCCTGTGGCCTAACACATACACAGTGAAACTGTGGCCTGGACTCCAGGACAGGGACCATAAGGACAGGACAAACAAGTGCATGTTGCAGCCATGGTGAAGTGTCTGATCCGCATCACCACCCGGGTGAATGTCCACCTGCGTATGATCAACCACTGCTACCGGGATGTGAAGGTTCGCGTGCTGAGCCTGGGGCCTCGTATGCTGGGCAAGGCCCTTGGCGTCTTGCCCCTGTATCCTGCCCTGACGTGTCAGCAGGAGTCTGCCAGTGTGACCCCTCTTCCTGGCACTCCACTGCCCTGCGTTCAGCCTCCAGGTAAACTCATCACAGACGCAGCCAGGAGTGTGCTGTGCATGGAGCTGCCAATAGCTTTCTCTATTTTAAATCACTGGCCGTCTCATCAGTGTTGGTGGGGAGGGAGTGACACCAGCCCTGAGATTACCTGTCTCTCCTGGAGGTCTGAGTCACTGGACATTCTTTTTTTTTTGCGAGTGCAATATGTTTACAGTATTTCGAGGCATGTGTTCAAAGTATCAAATGTAAAGCTCATAAAAGTGTGTTTATGAGCATGTTGTCACCTAGAAAACACAAATTAAAGCATCACTTTTCTGTTTGCTGCCTCACTTTTCGATGCATAACGTAGGCTAAGCAGTAAAGATGGCCGCTGACAGTCATCCAGCCATTTATGCATTTTCTTTTCACTTGTCATGAGTTTCACATCAACAGTTACACAGACTCTAGACTTAATCCGTCTTACTTTTCCTGACCTGATCAAAAGCAGAATTTTAATCCCTTCTCTATATAGTGAAGGTGTAATGTTGCTGCTTGGACACTTTGGAGAATGTGATATCGTCAGCAGGGGCTCAGCCGCAGCTCATCTTCAGTGACATGTACACTGTAAACAGGTTTTCACATACTGTTCTGTTACTTCTGCCGCAGAGTGGATTGTACAATAACAGTATAGTAAATCTGTAAAGCCTTGAAACTAGTGCCATATATATCTTAAGGAAATATATGGATGAGTAAATGAATAAAATGAGTAATGTAACCTTTGCTATCACGTTTGTTTTGGACTTTAGAAAGAGCTAGTAGATATACAAAGAGGATGTTGGCTGTTTTAAAAGGAAGCAGGCTTGATTTATTTTATTTTCTCTCAAGTATACTTTATCTTAATGTTTCTGTACACTCGGTGGTTGTTAAATGAGGTCTACACTTCCAGTGCATCATGATTTGTTCCATTAGAGTTCAGCTCTTCTGTTCAATGACAATATCACCCCTGTCTGCTTGACTCAGGGGAAACATGATCAGATCTCTGCTATCAAGTTGGAGACTGTTTGTCTGCCTCTGCTGGACAAACTGGAAAGAGTCATCTCAGAACTTAGTGCTACAGTTTATTGTGTCTGTGATCGCCACTCTAGAACGCAGCATGAATGACCACATCATCTCTTCTTCTGCTGTAAATTGTGTGTAATAATCCTTCCTTCCTACTGTCCCCCCCCCCCCCCCCCCCCCCCCCCCCCCCCCCCACCACCACCACCACCACCACCCCTCCAAAAGGTCTGGAGTCCTTGCGTGACAGTGCCCACTCTACACCAGTGCGTTCAGTGTCCCATGGGGACTGCTTCATGCCACGCTCCCGGAGCCAGGCCACAGACGCCAGCGACGGGACGGCGGTGATCTCAGATGAAGCCTACAGCCCCTCTGACAGCGTCCTGCCCACCCCGGTGGCTGAGCACAGCATGGAGCTGGCCGTCTCGCGCCAGATCAATGGGGCGCCCTGCAGCATCGAGGAGGAGAAGGAGTCAGAGGCAGGAACCCCTTCGTATGGGGAAGGGGGCGATTTTGGTGCGGACAGTAGATCTGTACGAGAGGGTGCAGGGGGGGACTCGGCACTCAGCGAGGTGGAACAGGTGAATAAGTTTGTCTTAAGTGTCCTCCGTTTACTCCTTGTGACCATTGGACTCCTCTTTGTCTTGCTCCTCCTCCTCATCATCCTCACCGAGTCAGACCTTGACATTGCATTTTTAAGTGATATCCGCCAGACCCCCGAATTTGAGCAGTTCCATTACGAATACTTTTGTCCCCTCAGGCGGTGGTTTGCCTGCAAGCTCCGCTGGGTGGGCGGGTTGCTCATTAACAAGTGAGAGTGAGGTCGTAGAGTTCGTAAGCCCATTCGGGGGTCTGAGAAGACGGTTAGGACTCCGGAGTGATGGAGGGCAGCCTCGTCCCAACCATGAACCCTGCTTCTGTCATCATCCTCCTGCAGACATACAGCTTGGACCACTCCTGGTAACACTGGCCCAGGATCTCTCTTCCCCTCCACTTTGAGTTACCCCCCACCCCCCACACACCTCCTCGTTTCGCTTGTTTTCTTTTTTTTTCTTTTTTTTCTACAAAGCCAGAGGACATTTTTTGCATTTTTTTAAATTTCAAGTCATTTCAGGTATTTATTTTTTCAAAAAACACAAAGGAAAAAAATGAAAACTGAAATCGAAGAACTGAAGAATTTTAAATAGTTCCTTTACAGGAACGGGAGATTTGTGTTGCAACGGATGAACGTTGCCTTCATTTGTTATTTATTACTTTTAAACCTGTATTTGCATAAGAAAAGGAAGTAAGATGAATGGTAATTGAGGAAGTTGATTCATCATTGAAATTAAGATGGAAGTGAGTTAGGTTAGAGTGGAGGTCTACTGCTGTGAAGTAAATGTGAAGCAATGTAAAATCTTTTTGTATGAATTCATCCCCATCAGAGGTCAACAGTACAAACAGTAGATTCACCTCATCAGAGGAAAACACAAAAATCTGACGGGAGTTAGTGAAGGTTCATGATACAGAGAACAGACAGGGTGATTACCAAATGCCTTTTTTTGAGAAGTTGATGACTGTTGGCAGTTTTGAATTTTGTGGATTGTTTTAAGACACTTTAGTACACAATGGTCTACAGAGTATCTGGTGAAAATCAAAGATGTTTTTCTAACATTTAATAAGGATACAGTGAAATGAACCAGTACCAATAGTGTTATGTGACCCAGTAGTGTCAGATGCAGTTAGAGAATATTCATGATGAGCAAAGATTCAGTGGCACCAATAGATAATAGTCTAGATAGATGTGCAATGCTCATATGGTTTTAATAATTAAGTACTTTTGAATGTGCTCATTTGTTCACTTGTTCCGTTATTAATTTGATTTGCATCTTTTTCATCAAGTTGAAATTCAATGAATTTCAATTATTTCTTTCTATGAAGAGTATGATTTATTTTGGTTTCAGATCAACCTTGCTCTTAGGTTTATGTATCATACTATATTATTATTAGAGTAAGAATAATGATGTACTTTTTGTACAAATTAGTTTGTTTCCTAATATATTGACAGGTTTTCCATGTATATTTTAACAGAACTGAAATGTTATTTTGTTATTGAAGATTAAATTATACCTTTTTTAGCGCTGTGTTTCAAGTAAGGTCAGAAGCATTTATGGAAATGTGGAAAGGGGGACTAAAAAACAAGGTTTTAATCCAGATCCGCTCAACACTGATCACATGTCTCATCAGTCCACCAGCAGTGAATCAGCCTTCAGTGTGTGCGCAATTTTAGTGATGACTTTTAAACGTGTATTTGTACAGAATGAAATCTATAGATTTCGTTACACCACCACAAATACCAAATAATCCAGAAAAACATTGTCACCTTTCATAACTTTACCATATCTTGTTTTACTTGAAGTGTTTGGAGAGGTGACTGTGAGCCTGACCGATACTGGATCTGCACAAACAGCTAAGAAATGAAAACTACTACTAAAACAATTAGTTAATCAATCATTAGAAAAATTAATTGCCAATTATTTTGATAATTGATTCATCATATTTCTGGTTTCAATTTATCAAATGTGAGGATTTTCTGATCTGTTGGTCAGATTTTTCTGTCTCTTTGAGGCCTGAGTAATGTTTCACTTTCACAGTTTTCTGAGATTTTCTAGTTGGCAGATTAATTGATGATGAAAGTAATTGTTATTTTCAGCCACAATTAAAAATGTACAATGACATGCAACTGGAAACATAACCTCTTGTGGAAATAACAGCATAGTCTGCTGGATAAACTACAGTATGTGATGATGACACTTTCTGAGGTACTTTATACACATTGTTTAACAAATGTCGGCCAATAACATTGGCCCTTTGATTTGTCAGTCAGGCTCTAGACTATTTTGCCTCACAGCTCAAGGGAGCAATAACTGTCATGGCTGCTGGATTCTGGGTAAAATCAGTTTTTTCGTACTGCGTGTCTACCTCCTGTACCAAGTACAGGTGTGAGCGAGTGTGTTAATGTGTCTGTATGTAGGAGTGGAAACAAGACTTGAGGTGGTAGAGATAAAGGTTTAGTCAAAGAAGAGTAAAAGGTCCTTTTTTTAAAATGTCTTTTGCAAAAGTCTAGAGGAAAAGAAAAAAGTGAAAGCTGTGAAATGAGAGACAGAGGATAAGGAGACTGAGGGATGATCAGTCAGTCTATGAAAGTGGGTTTTAAAAAATCAACTGGGAATGAAAAGCACTTGGTGACTCATCACTCTGATGGCCTGCTATTTCAAACCCCACACCCCCCACAACACACACACACACACACACACACACACACACACACACACACACACACACACACACACACACACACACACACACACACCGTCATACCAGCACCTGCAGCTGCTCCACTGAAGGCCCAATGGTGCTACCTTCCTTGTTTTGCTCCTGTGTAATCTGATCATGTCAGTCCCAGGCTAACTTGTAGTCCTGACCACAGAGTAGCATGCACATTGGTGTTGTGGCTGGATCCACTCCTGTAGCTCATTATCCTTAACAAACTGTAGTTATCTGTGGTGGAGGGAGCACAATGCTTGAAGGATCATTGATCTAAGGATCATTAGAGCTGCGTTGGCAAGCAACCTGGTGTAGGAGCTTATTTAAGGCCAAGTTAATAATTACATTTTTTAACTGGGATATATCTAGTAAATAGTTGCAAAGATGAAGCACATTTTCCCCTTACAAGTTGTGGTGCTGGGTGGGTTGGTGGGTTGATGTTTTTTTTTTTTTTTTGGTGTACATTCATACTTCATATTTATTACTTCTTTACTACCCTAAAGGTTAACACAACCAACCAGTCCAGCCAGGTTGAGTTGTTAGCAGGACATCTTTTTAAAGGTCAGTCTGCAAGGGTGTTTCTCATTCATCTATCAGCATTATGTAGCTTCAGTGGTCTCTCTGAAAATGCAACAATTTTTAAAAAGGCAGCGTTATTCAAGGAGCAATAATCAGTGAGAGGAGCTATAGGAGCAAAAAGATGTGATTTACAAACTTGTGTACAAAAATCCAACCATGGATAATGTTTGATAAGTCAAATATGTCCTTTCTGTTTCAAGAAAACTGCTTACCAAATTGCTGTTGTGCTAACTTTAATGATAATGTGACCACCGAGACATCTTAGTTAGCGTTGCATTCAGTGATAACATTTTATAGTCAAGACCTCTTGTGTGGATGTTTGTTCTGCTGTTTTTTCTTTGCTGTTTCATTGTCAAGTGACAGATTGCTCCTTGTGCCTGGATCCCAACTCTGCAGTTTACCAAAGTGGAAAAGATGAAGAAAAGACACAACGTCCCTATCAGCTGTACAATAGTTCACTCCATCCTTAAATGTCTTAGGCCGAGAGGGAAAACAGTGTGCATCTGTGTCTGAAACTGTTTGTAATGCACACTGGCTCTATAGCATCTGTCTTAATGTGTCTTTACAGGCATGTTTCATGTGACAAAGCTGACTTTACATTTCAGTTGCTGTGACATGTTTACATGTTTTTCATCTTTTTCACAGTCATGGGAGATGGCTTCAGGATTGGCCAGAGGTGTGATTTCTGTCTTTTTTTCTTCTTTTTTTTGGCTGAGCTAGTGTGATTATCAGCCATGGTTTATAAAAACAGAAATAGCAGCAGTGAAGATACAGCTGTGCAAAACACAATGTGGTGCATTGGAAGCATCAAGTCTTTGTGCCCAGTTTAATATACAGAGGAGGGACTCAATAACAGAGACACCTGCACAGTATGATGTAATGCCATACAACAGCCCTGCAACAAATCCTACATTTTAGACACTTGTTTTGTCACTTTTTAACAGAGACTGTCAAAGAGCTAACAATGGCGTTTTCTGAGTTTGTATTTTGTCGTGTTGTTCTATTTGACTGCATTATGCTGTGAGGTGTTCTTGTTATTTTGTCTATCCCCTGTGCCTTGCTACATATTTCCAGCAATCGTCAGATAGCTAAATAAATCACATATCAGTACATGCAGGAAATAACCTGGACTAGTTTTAAAGATTGTCATTGTCTGTCCTTCAAACATCCTTTAAAGTTTTTGTTGATATTTATGAGATAGAAAAGAATTACATAACTCATCTACATGATTGAAATGAAGAGATTTACACTAAATCCCTAAGTTACCTAAGTTCTGATCCTAGTCAAAATCCATGTCTCAACGTGGATGCTGCATGTAGAATCTAAGAGTTTGATAAAAAAAAAAAAAAAAGTCCTAACAGACAAAATCCTGATCCCCACTTTGCTCCTATTCCAGCTCCCAGTAGACAAGACCCTCACATGACCATGCATACACATAAATGAGTGCATATGCATATCCATGTCTGGTGGCGTTTTATGTAGTCTGCATTGTTTCTATCCTGGGATTGGAGATTGCTGTTTGATTACATTATATATACAAGTATATATATATAAATTCATGTGCCAAATCCAGTTCTTGTTCAGTCCGATCCATTCCGAACCCATGTTTGTACTGTAGGTAACCTTCTGTACAAGTCAGTATGAAATATTGTTTCTCTCCAATAGTCCCTTGTAACTGGTGCCATTAAATACAACTATTCAAACTTGAAATAAACATTGAATAAACACATCATGTGGCTCCCTGTGGTTTTGTGGTGTGACACATTCAATTCAGTTCTTTTTTTCTGTTCATAATACTGAAAAAGCGGGAACATTTCCTCAATGTAGGAGATACAAAAAACGATCAAGTGGTTCAATGCCTTTAATATCAAAAATGCAAATGTACATTAACATTAACAATGAAAAGTCAGCATTCAAATTAATTTACATCCATATAAAAATCTAGCCAAACCCCACGACAATGACTGTACATAACATAAACAGACAATTTGAGCAGCAAAAATAAATGTGTATATTACAGGTTCATACTTTACAACAGTGATTTTAAAAAAAAAAACAATTTGAAAATGTAGTGAAACAGCCATTAGTTTTCTGCTCTAGACAGTCCTAGCCCAAGTGTGAATAGGCCGGCTTTAAGAAGGGTCGCTGGTTGGTTTGTGGGGTCGGGGCGGCCAAGAAGCCCGGTCTCCTGCCCACTGATGCATCTCCTGCTGAGCTCCTGGACCCTCGGCCTGCAGACTGGAGGTAAGATTTTGATCCCCCTCTGGAATTGGATGAAGACCCCGATTTATTGCTGCTGTAGCCACGACTGCATCCGCAACAACACCACACAGCAGCAAGGAGAAAAAAAGAAAATTGGTTTTCAGCTATGAAGTGAAGTTTATTTCTAAATGTGATGATGAAATGTGAGACGAGCAGATTACAGACCCTTTAGAGTTGGCTTTTTTCTTCTTGGAATACTTGAAGAAAGGTGCTTTCTTCCTCTTCTGTCCCTGTGCGGCCTGATTACGGAAATATGTGGAGGACTCAGGGTCCTCGTCATCGTAATCTCCTTGTCTTCCTCGTGCCATGTCTATCCACCCATCTGCACTGTTGTCAGTCGGTTCCTCTACAGAGACAGTGTAGTTTTATTGTAACAGTAATGGACAGAAGGTATATATAAACGAATATATACATAAACGTTAGTTAATCCATTACCAGGTAGCTGCCACTCAGAGTATTTCTCCAGGACCTTAATCACTTCAGCTCCATACTTCTCCAGTCTGTCTTCAGTCACACCATCAATTTGTAGCAGAGTTTCGGGGTCAGGGGAAAGTTTCTCTGTTGAAAAAAAAAGTTATATTCTAGTTGTATAACATGAGGAAGTTGTGGAATTCAAAATCAAAAGACTGCTGCTAAATGCTAAATCTTAGCAACTACTTCAGAACTTACCAGCTATCTTTTTCAAGGCGGCAGTGGAGAAAATGTTGTAGTAGTGAATGCCAAACGCTTTGCCCAGCTGTTTGCACAGATCTGTCAGCTCCTGCAGACACTTCTGAACCATCTCCTCTCTCTGGGAGACATTCTTGGCCACAGCAGCTTTATTCTTCCTGATTGTAGATGCGCTCTCCGTCTCATAGAAGTCCACCTGCAACAGGGCGAGTGCCAGTTAGCCATTTGTGTTTTGATGAATATTTGAATAATTGTGAGCTCATATGTCTAGCTCTTCACATATGATGTATAATAGGTTACCAGCATGTGTCCTGACATGACGTTCATGGCTTTTGGTCCAGCAGAGATATAAGACACAGCTTGGCCGCCATTGGTGATGTACAGGTCTTCCACCAGGACATTGTCCAGAACCAGTTTTTTGAAGAGACGGTCTGCGTTATGCCTGGAGTAGGCTCCTCCCATCCCAAACATTCCCGACTGTATCTTGGCAGATTTAGAACCTGAGAGAGAGATATTTAAACAACAATAATAAATAAACAAAGCTCTGAAAGTGTCAAATGTGCAAAACTTTCGTTAAATTGTTGCGTAATGTTGCTTGCACTGCAGGTATGTACTGTACCTAGGAAGATATCCACCAGCATGTTCAGTGTCAGTCGGTTTTGCTGAGCAGTCCTGCCAAACCTTGCTCCCACTTTCTCACAGTTCTCCTGGACGAACTTTACAATCTTCTTCACGTCTTCAGTAACATTTCTCAACTTGTATTGCTGCACATAATCAAACGTGGAAACTGTATTACAAATGGCCAGGTGTGGTTTTTTTTGTGATGAGTTTTGATTTGTGAAGAATAAAGAAAAGACTCCTACATTTGGTTTGGCACAGTTGTCACAGCTGACGTCAGAGTGGTCCTTACAGAAGCTTTTGTTGAACTTTAGCTCCCCGAAGTACGCAAGCAGCTGGATTCTTCTGCACTCCATCACGTTCTCACAGAAGTGCACCATGCTGTACAGATTGTTGAAATGAGTCGCCTTGGCATTTCTATCACCCTCTCTGTCCACTGTGATAAGAAAAAAAGTATTTTAGTTTACATGACTGTTGTGTGCTGTGGGTGGAGTCTAAATTATCCATACAGATTTTGCATGATATAAGGAAAGTCTTTTATCTTTTTGCCACATACTGCTGATAATTCTCTTGATGCGTTGGACGTCGCTGTAGGAGTAGAAGAGAATACAGTGAGAGATATCTCCGTCTCTCCCGGCTCGCCCAGACTCCTGGTAGTAACCTTCAACTGATTTAGGGAGACTGGCATGGATCACGTAGCGCACATCAGGCTTGTCAATGCCCATGCCAAAAGCTATGGTGGCACATATGACCTGGCAGACAAATGGGGACACAAAAACAATATAGGGTATACGTGTTTTGTGAGTGCTTGAAATCTTACTGTTCAGTCTACAGTTTGTTCATTTCTCGGTAACTTTATAATATCACAGAGTTAGAGGAGTCCTCACCTGGCAGCCGTCCTGATTGATCCACTTGGATTGTACATATTCTCTGTCGCCGTCACTCAGGCCTGCGTGATACGACAGAGCCAGTATCCTTGCTCTCTGCAGACTCTCAGCCATGGCATCACAGTCATTACGGGACAGACAGTATATAATACCTGAATCACCTGCAACATGCAGAGGCAGAGAATAACCAAGGACACATTTAGGGATGGCTTGTGGAGATGATTATGAAAGATGATTAAAAATATAAGGTGTAAATTATTACACAAAAACCCTATTTTCAAGTTATTTTTGATCCAATTCTAGACTTCAACATACCTCTATTAAAATAATACACACACACACAAAATCACACCCTACAGTAAGTTGACCTGAAATATTACAATAAATTGGGCTTTTTGAGAGCATGATTTCAGACAAATGGTCCTCTCAGAAATGTCAATATCTTCACCTACAAATCTGAATTAAATCTTCCAACAAAATATATGCAGCAGTGTTTTGAAAATTGCATGAACCAGGACAAGACAAAGTAGCCCTAAATTATTTACGTGGATAGTGCTTCTTGATCCAGCTGATACAGTCTTCGTCAACCTTTTTGGGTTTCTTGGGCAGCACTGCATACTTGAGGTTTGTTCTGTTGAAGCTCATAGTAAACCTGTTGTTGAAATAAAAAATGTGCAATTAATGAAATTCTGCAATAACAAAGAAGCATTGTAGATAAAAAAAAAAATCAGAGCACGTACACCTGTGGCCGAGTCATATTTAGCTGGTGGAGGATGTCTTTCTGCACACGGGGGGTGGCCGTGGCAGTCAGAGCCATCATTGGCACATTGGGGAACTTCTGACGCAGTTCATGCAACCTCTTGTAGTCTGGACGGAAATCGTGGCCCCACTGAAAGATTTAAGGGAAATGACTCACGATGGTAGTTTAGATAAAATCAACCGTAAGCATAGAAAGTTAGTATAAAGCACAGAAACACACCTGACTGACACAGTGAGCCTCATCTATGACAAACCGGGCCAAAAGACCTCGCTCGTACAGGTTCAGCAGGGCCGAGATCAGCCTGTTACTTGCACTCACCTTGGGGAGAAAAAAAAACATGCATCAATCCTAAGTCAGGCAGAATAAAGTTGAATTATCAAAGCTCTTGTTACAAACATACAACACAATCCTCACCTTTTCTGGAGTGACATACAGCAGTTTAATGATGGGGTCTTTCCTGGAAAGCTGCATATAAATCCTCGCTGTTTCACTGTCACTTTTATCACCAGACAGACTTATCGCTGGGATCTAAAATGTTGATCATCACAAAATAACTAATAAACTTTCTGCGTATTAGAATACCACACATAGAAACCTCTACTTCACCCAGATTTAACAAACCAGCTGCAACAAACTTACATCCAGAGTGGTGAGTTTTTGGATCTGGTCTACAATGAGTGATTTGAGGGGGGAGATGACCACAGTGACTCCTGGTGACACGCAGGCAGGCAGCTGGTAGCACAAACTTTTACCCCCACCTACAAAATACATGTTACAGATGCATTTGGACATCTTGTGTGCAGCGGTTTAAGTTCAATAAAAGTGCTTCTGTGATTACTACCAACCTGTGGGCATCAAAACAAATGTATCCTCTCCCAGAATCGTAGCATTAATTGCTTCTAGTTGATTGAACCTGAATTGATGAAGACCAAACCGCTTGTGAAAGATCTTCATCATCTCCTGTGAGTGAGGGAAGTTGTACCCTCTCAGGCGATCGTGGGCAGGATTTCTGTAGGTGGGTTCTGCAATGGAGAACATTAAAACGGAGTCAGTAATAATGCACCAGAGCACATTTATCAAGCATCTCTGAATAACTCCTGCAGACAATGCTTATATTAAATTATCATTAAATATAATACATGATTGACATCTTGTACATTTTTGTTCTTATTTAGACACATTTGATTGTGATGACTGCACAGACATAACGGCTGAACATTTCCGATCCCATGCTGACTGACCAGGGGAGCAGATGTTTGCCGGTTTAGGTGTACGTGCAGGTGTTGCTGGTTTCTTCTCCCCCAAGGACTTGCTTGGTCCCCCCTCTCTCACTGTTCTTGTCACAGTGCTTGAGTTTTGTCCTGATGCTGAGGAGCTCGGGGGTTCGTCAAAGTAACCGGGGATATCTGAGTCATTAAAGTCATCTATGTCAAAGTCATCAACGTAAAAGTCATCTGGTTCTATGTCTACTGTAGCTGCAGTGGTTGCTGGGGTGTTAGATTTGTTCTGCCTAGAAATGACAGGCCCTTTGGGCGAGAAAAAGAGATCTGATCCATCCAGGTCTGCGTTTGTGTTCTTAGAGAAATTGTGTGATGTTTTTGTGAAGTCGTTGGTTGATGGAGAATCACAGACAGTCTCTTTTTCCACTAATGTTTTCCTGTTGTCCTTATTGTGTGAGGGATTCATATCAATAATACTGTCAGAGTCATCAGAGTCACAGTCTAAAGAGATAACCGAAGATCTCCTGATCTGAGGAGGTTTTTTTGAGTCCACCGGCACAGAGCACCTGGAAGACATAACACTAAAAGTATCCCAGCTAAATGAAGACTTTTCTTTAAAGCTGGGTTCAGAAATCACAGTGCTGTCTGGCTGTTGGTTCCTCAATAAAGTTTCACCACCAGTTGCAAGAATCCTCTTCCTGAAAGAGAAAGACAGATAATTGCAACCATACTGAGATATCATTAAATATCATGAATAAAAGCCAAGCTGTTTTAACTCTGATGTACACACCTTTGAGCTCTCTTCAGTAAAAGTTCATCTCCACAAGACAGTGCTATTAGTTCATGTTCAGGGATGCAATCAACCAGATTGCAGATGGACTCCATGATACTGAAGAGTTGATCATCTGAGAAGGGATCAGAAGAAGAGAAAAAAACCCAATTAATGATCAGAGAAAAAACACATTTGTGATTTGAAGAATAAAACAAGCAAAAAGTCTGCACAAATGAGTAAAAAGTGTAACACCTACTTGTTTTGCCTTTTGAGTGGCGATCAGAGGATTCCTGTAGAGTAATGATGGGTCCTTGAGATTGCAAAGAATTGTCTCTGCATTCAGCATCAGTTGACTTTGATCTGTTTGAAATAAAAGCAATGTTAGGTCCTGCGAGCTGTAAGGAAAGTGTGACCATGCTCACAGGTAGAAAACCTGCAGACCTTTAGTCAAGTCAAGAAAATCTGTATTGTGCAGCTTAACAGTAACACATGAACTGTGAATATTCTGGTTTTGATTACAGATAATATATAATTTAAGGGTCGGACATATGCACCAAGTATGACTTACCACGTGCTTCCCTTTTCTTTTATTTGCAGTTGAGATCAACTTTAAAAACAAGTGGTAACCCTTTGCATAGCCTTTCACATCACATCCACTTCACAAGGTATAGTTTTTTTACTAGAGGCACAAGTGGCTTAGTTTCTAGACTCTATTGGTTCTTGACGCAACATTCTTACAGACCCCTGGAATTAGGTGCTCTGCGGAGGACAGATGTCCCAGATTTTAGCCCAGCACTTGACTGGGGTTAATGTAGGTTTGGCATCCAGAAACCCCCGATCACCAGTAAATCCATTACAATTTTATACATAGAGGGTATTAAATGCCTAGGAAGCTTTACTTAATGAAAGCAATTGGTGATCCTACATGCACTTTTTGCCCTATGAAAGTGATTGGCAGCTATTATCACATGTTCTGGGAGTGTGCTCCATAGGCCAGATTCTGGAAGATGGTCGCTTCTAACCTCTCCAAGATGTTTAAGGTCAAGCTGCCGTGTTGGCCTGCTGCACTCATTCTGAATGGCTTGTCAAATTTGGGCCTGACCTTAATTAAAAAACTAGTGCTGTTAGCTGGACTTACAGCAGCAAAGAAACTGGGTGGCTATGTGCTGGAAACCTCCACATACACTTCCTTTACGTGCCTGGGTTCTGACATATCTGAACATTGCATGTTTGGAGCAAAAGGAGTCTGACATGGAGGCTTGGTATTCACTCTCAACTAACCTCAAACTTCCTGTGATTACATTATATAAGAGACTCTGTCCTGGATCCATGGGGTGGGAGGTGGGTGGGGTATGTTTGGGGCTTTGACATTTTACTTTATCTGTATTCTTAATTATTCTAATCATTTATTTTGCTACGTCGCTTTTTCTTTCAATTCGATTTATTTATTTTCCTTTTAGTCAAAATTTAAATTATTGTAACATTTGTACATTTTCTGCGAATGTATGTTTTGTAATTTATACTTTTTTTCAATAAAGTAAAAATGTGATAACCAAAAATAATAATTTCATCTAATTCACCATCATGTCTACTGCACACAGCAAATCATGTAAGCAGTGGTAAAATACTAATTGAAAAAGCTCACCTGCTCTCAATCGAAGATTTGGTATAAGAGATCTCATCTTGGATTGGAGAAGGAGGAATGTAATCAAGGTCATCGTCAAATTTGTCATTAAGCTCTATCACCTTTGGGTCAATCCATGATTTCTTACTATCTAAAAGGGAAAAAAAGAGACTCAGCCTAGACTGCATTCCAGACCCACTTCTGCCCTCAAATGTACAAATAAAATACATAAGCAGAAATAAACAGTGTGTTACCTGTTCTTTCCTCAGAGGCTTTGAAGGGAGCATTACTGTCTTCTTCACTATCACTAATGACACACTTCATGTAAGCAGGAGGATGCCGCCTGGTCATTTTAATTGGAGAATCCTCCAGTGAAAAATCCACAGGATCATGGATAGGACTGGGCCTTGGTGAAACTTCAGCTTTGTCGTTGCTGTGCTCCACTTCATCTGTTTCTATACAGAAATGTTTCCCTGTGGATTCTGTTTTTTCTTCAGTAGGATATAATACAGACTTGTTGCACTTCTCGGATATTTCTAGACTGAATGAGTCATTTTTTGCTTTGGAAGGAGGTTCAAAGTCATCAAAATCATCCCAGTCGTCCATTGGGAATCCAAGAGATGCATCAAGACTTGTAGAATTGCTGCCAGTGCATTTGGTAAACTGGTTGTCAGGTTTAGATGGAGCTGTAGACACCTTGCCAGGCACTGCCGCTGCTGATGGAGGCTGGACTGCAGGTGCACAGTCACCTGCTGAGCTGATGGAGTCCGACTTGCATTTTGAATTTACAGTGAAGAAGTTGTTGATTTTGGACTTTTGAAGTCTCTCAGGCTTATTTGGAAATGTTAAAGGAGATTCAGTCACCAAACTGCTCTTAGGGACATTGACATTCCTGTTTGCCAAAACATTTGAGCTGATTACCTTGGTCGGGATTTCCACCTTGGTTGTACCTGCCGGGGATTTCTTCTTGAAAGAAAAGGCCCTGAAAAATAAAAATGAGTAATTAGAATAAAATGGAGTGACTTTAACACAGCTGATTTTTAAGGTTTTTTTAAATCCCAATCTAATTAGCATTAGCTTGTTGTCTTTAGCCCACCAAAACTTTACAGCAGTGGAAAAATGCCTCCTAAAAAAGAGGGGATAGAAATGCAGTCCGGAGCTTTTCTGCTTTGACAATTGACAATGAGACAATTATTATACAGTGCAAATAATAAGAAATGTAGCTCAAACACCAATATCATACATCTGTGATAGGTCAATGTCGGCCAATATTATTGGTTCACCAATATATCGGTTGGGCTCCAGACAAAGTAATAATATTTGTCTCTTATGTATCAGGACTATTCACACACACCCCTGTCCGTATCTATGGATCCAAGGTGGAACGTATTTCCAGCTTCAAGTCCTGGGCATCATCTAAGACATTTCACACCCCAACCACAGACTGTTTACTCCCCCTAGGAGGCGATATACAGTCACAGTCACTGCACGTGTATATCTACAGAATATCTTTGTAAGCTGCTAATAGTAATTTTTATCCTGTACATCTGCACTTTATGCCTAAATCTTCACTTTTGGTTAGTTGCATCTTTTTGTTAAGTACATATAAGTTACATGTTCAATGATACGGTTTAAACTAATCTAAAATAGCCATTTATGGACTGTAAAGTGCCTTTATTGACACAAATATGCTCAATGGATCCTCAGACACCCTAAATTGTCCAATTACTACACATGTGGGAGGACCATCATCAATCAGATTAATTAGATGTTTTATCTTGTAATGTTATAACAAATTGACGTTATGATGAAGTGAACCTATTTATGTCATGTTGTGAAGCTATTTTGGATGCACAGAGTCACTGGTTAAGGGGAAATAATAAACCAATTTAAACAACAGAAACTATCTCTAATAACGATAACTTATCCCTGTTGTGTTCCTAACTATTACAAAAGAGTCAGGAGTGTTTTATCTACACTTGGCACGGTTGACAGCTCGGGGCTAACTATGACTTAGCTGTTGTTATCTGCATTGTAGCATGAGTACACTTCAGACTTACCCCAGTTTGGGTTTAGACAGAGACAACTTGCTCTGAGCAGCATTGCTGTGCCTCGCCAGCTGCTCCTTCAAATTATTTTGAGGAAGACTGGACATTGTTGGTTGGAGCAGAGCTACCGAGTGTTAGCTGGCTACCAGTCCGAGCTTGGTTCACGAAGTAGCGGTTTCTTTAGCTTTGCTCGTAACAGCAGATGAGACAAATGGCAGGAGGCTCTTGCTGACTTCGTGCCACTGCTGACTGTTTCATTGACGTTTTTAAAATGAAGACTGTTTTATCTATTACAGTAGCTGCAACGTTCACTGCAAAGGTCCCTCTCATAATACGCAGGATATACATACAACGCTTTTTGCGCCCATTCAAAACGGAATCCTGATTGGCTGAGGATGAGCAGCGATGAGGATTCTGGGAAATGTAGTGTTATGACGTATACACTGCCAAAGACACAACGTCACTTCAGAGTCGAAACTAACTTTTGGCAAAGAAATGATTGTGAATTTAACTTTTTAACTCGTGCTATTCTTAATAAATTAATTCAACTTGTCAAAAGTCACTTCAGTTATGGTGAAAAAAACATACCAGTTTTCTCTAATGTTGGATGGTATTGAACAGATAAAAAGTGTAACAATGAGCATATTCGCCAATCTTTTCAAAAAAGAAATAAGATCATCTTTTTGGAGATGAAGACATAAATTGTAAAAGAGCTTGGCTTTTGCCTTAGGTACTGTATCACAAACAAAGCTAAAGAAATACACAAAATGTAACCCACTAATTTTTTGATTTATTAAGTTTAAGTTTATTCCTATATTCATATAAGATATGAATATAGGAATGTGAAATACCCCCCCAAAAATTGGACTTATCTTTACATGTAATCCTGTATACCATATTCTTTATTTCCTCATATGTGCTGTACTAGCTTAGACTGTATGCGTGATGTGATGTTTGCTGTATTGTGTATTCCATTGTTTAAAAAAATAATAATTTAAACAAAGAAATTATTGTTAAATAGTCTGCATAAGTTCTTATTAAATTTTTTTTTTTAACAGGTTTTTTAAACCTTCATAGCCTGTGAAGATCTGTCATCTTAACACTATAGAACTTTATTGTTTTTAATTTAATTGAGTTATTTTATTTTAACTTTGTACATTCAGTATTTACTTGTATACTAGTCAGATATATCTGTTTATCTGTCTTCAATGTGTTGATAATGCATTTACATTAAAACATACCAGAATTCGTAATGAGGCTGGGAAAGTTTCTAAGATGGACCACAGGTTTACTTCTGGTAAATGACAATTAAATGTTTTAATGGGTCCCACAGCAGCAACTTATTTTTTATAGACATGGTTCCTTGAGTTTAAAAGTGTTTTTAAGATCTTTTAACCACACCATGATCCTTGGCACGTACACGTGTATTATTATTAGGATAATCATTAAATAAATTAATATTTGAGCTATGTTACTACTTATTAAGTGAATAACATATTCGTCCTCATATTCTTCCTTTTCTTTTTGCAGTGATCCAGCTTTTTTCTACAGAGGTCTTGAAACTATTTTTATATCAATAATGTGCCCAGTCTAATTCTGGAGATATTGAGTTTTTAGAATCATTATGATCATTGCAGATTATAAATGTCTTAATCATTACTACTATAACCATCATATATGGGCACCTTGCACGCAAATGCAATCCACAATAAAGTGTGATGAAAGACTCAGATTGGATTCAGTCATTTATTTGTGAATTTAGCAACAATGAATTGTATCTTCACTTAATTAAAAATCACAAATATATTGATTCATCTAGATATGATTTGACAAATCTTGTCATAGTGTTCATTATTGAATCAGACTCACTTATTCAATGATGCACAGTTGGCTGCTGATTATATAAAAAAGGATCCCATATCAATAAAAGTCATCTTTTTTTTGCTCCCTTTTCAACCCTTTTGTAGTTTGCTATCTTGCAGAAATCACACCACCGGGAAAGATGAGCAGGCAGCTAGTCCACACATGTTCTTCCCACGTACAATGAGGAAATATCTGTAAGAGGAGCATTATTGTCATTATCCCTCTGTTCTTATACATTTAGTGATATTTTCTGTATGTAACTAAACAGACAACTTACCCGTCAATCCCCCAGCTGGATCCCCATGAGTTCTTTACTATCCAGTGAGGGATGCCCTTTTCCTCTCCAAATCCAACAGCTAGCACTGCATGGTTCACCTTGTCTGTAGTGCTGTGGCATTCAGTGCTAAAAGCAGGAAGTGAATTCCAATTATGTACACATGATTGTTTTGATTAAGAATGAGGAACTAAACCACTTTCACTTCAGTTTACAGCCTAACTGAGGCCTTTGTTTAAGAACAGACAGTATGTTAAATCACATGAAATATTCCTAATCCGTACTTCTAGTGCAGGATGTTTGGCAAAATGTGATCTTAATAATACTCAATTAATTCCTGTTGATAAATGCACCAGTAAATGTGTATGTGTCTAATACACTAATTATCTAGCAGCAGTATCAGTTTTCTCAGGGTTATTCAGTACTGATAAATCAGGAAGTTTTATATCAAGTTAACTGATGTAACTTATTTGGCAATGTTAAGTAGCAGTGGTGAAAAGGTTATCAGCAAACCAGTCAGAAATGAATACAAGACTGACATTTTCTCTCCAGTCTCGAATGGAGAAGGTGGGTTTTATCATTTTAAAGACATCAGGTTTTTGATATGGTGTCACAGTGTCCAGTCTGAGTTTGTTGAAAATTAAGGTTCAAGTAAAGAGATATTTTCCAGAGATAAATACTTCTAGATATTGCAAAACTATTACGAAACCTACTGAATCATTTAAACTATTTAGTGTTGTTCCTGCATTTGTTACCACAAAATGGAACAGACCTTTGTCTTCAATTAGTAAATATAACCAGCACCTCCTCTTCATAGTTCATGTATGATTCATATATGTTACAAAAAACAAAACACAGACTAATCTCTTTCCAATAAAATGCATGACACTATTTCTGTGACTTCTGCTCACCTGGTGTACACGCCCTGTTGATAATGCATGAAGTCAGAGGTCACCTCAAAGGCAAAGCTGACAGGGTTGCGTGTGGCGACAGCATCCACCATCCCCTTCTCGTCATACTGACATAGTAAGGGAAAAAATGTATCACTCACAGGCACTCAATAAAGACATTTATCTTGAAGAAAGACATTGATGTTCACTCACCGCTGTTATGTTCATCACCTCTTTCACAAAAGCAGCTGCCCGTTCTGGTTTATATTTGCAAGTACCATCCTGAATTTAATGAAAAAAACAACAACAAAAAAACCCAATAACCCATTAAATCTGTTCTTCCACAATCACTTTTGTTCATCACTTACTTTTTTATAGGATGCTGTAGAATAGCAAATCATTTAGTTACCATGGCTGTGTATGGGTAGTCCTCCTCTGTCATCACTCCCTTGTTGTACATGATGTATTCAAATGCTTGACTTGGAAGGCCGCTAGAAGACAAATTAAGAAAGATTTGACCACAGTGATGCACACAGTGTAGTTACAGGGATTTTTATCAAAATGGGAAAGAAAAAATTTGAGTGACTCTCACCCATTGCATCCATGGTTGTTGAAATCCTGGGCGCAGTCCACCAGCTGTTGTTCTGACTGAGCAATACAAAAAGATTAGATTAGGTAGGTAAAAAAACAAGAATGAAGTTCAAGATTACAATCTTTGCTCTACAACGACAAAGAAAATATAATAACTTGCAGGTGTTGTTGTGTGTAATAAAGTAGGTGAATGCTCATACAATATTTAAAATATAATAACAGCATGTTTTTACCAGTGGCACCAGTTTACCAGTGGCAATGGCAGTGACAGACTCCAAACAGCCGGTTGTGGAAAAAGTCCAGCAGCTACCACAACCTCCCTTTGGTGCAAAAAACAAAAAGGTTAAACAATAAGTAAGAGCATCTTGTGAGATAAAACACAAAGAAAGGTTGTAGCTGAGGATGTGTGCAACATTCTCAGAGACTGATTATGACAGTAGCCCCTCCATTTTTGGAGAGTGAAAAAGTTTATGACCCCTCTCAACACATAGATGCACTGCATTTTATCAACTCGTAACAAAAGAGCCTTTTCTCAAAATACATTTTGAAATTTCACATTAGGAAAAGCACAGGTGTAAATAATAAAATAGAGGATAGTTGAATCCCATTTAGCTGCTTCAGTTTCATATCCATATTGTGGATCCTGACTCACTGTTGCATTATCATGGCTTACTGAGACACTCGGACAGAATGAAGTGTATAAATATTATTAGTAACACTTGTGCTTTTTCTACTATGAGAAGTTGATGTGAAAAAAACATGCATGCTTGTTTCTGCATGTTCCAGATTCTGTTGTGCAAATGAAAAATGCATTTACAACCCAGTCAAGCCTTTTAGGGTTCTTCGTATTTTGGACTTGACCAACAAGTTTGCTTGAAGAGGCACTCTTGTTTCTTTACTGCTCCCAAATTAATCAAATGCATTTCCACAGCAGTCAACAGTTTGACTTCTCATAGCAGCTATAGCGCAGCTGGACTGCATCATGAACAATGGCTCTGGACCAGCAACCATTGCAATGCAGAAGTTAATATGTCAACTATTTACAAATCTGTTAAGCTTTAATCTACTTAGTTTCAGTGCTACAACAATATTGTCAACTTTGAAACCAATTACTGACAATAAAAAGTGTGTGTGGATCCAAACCTCACCTGATTCTTCACATCTGTCACATAATTTCCTTTCTTCCTCCAGTCAATAGAGTCCACATGTGGTCCATTGCTGCTCAGAAAGTTCCCTTGGGTAGCAGAGCAGTTCTGAAATAGACAGAGTGTTAAATGACTGTCCAAAAAAACACCCTTTTTTTCTACTTAATTGATGACGTCACCTGAGGCTCACTCCAGAGAAAAGACTTCCGAAATTCACCAAATGTCATGTCTGAAAACTGATTCAGTCCCACTGCAGACAGAGATTTAACAATACTCAACATATTTTAATACACAGGGGGTAGAAAATTTAATAATAAGGAGTTCGTACTTGTGAAAGAGTGATTTCCCTCATTGTGTTTGTCAATCCTCCTTTTGTTCTCAGTGAATGTCTGCAGCCTGTCATGGTACTCTCTCATGGTGTACACTTTGTTGTGCTGTCAGGAGAGAGGAGACTGCTGTTAATCGTTTCAACCCAGCAACTGATTAGGCTACACGAAGTTTAATTTCATGGGTAACCTATATGTGTTATGATCAGTTTATATGGTTGCGCAATTCGAGAAGTACACTTCTGTTCATGATTTTTACGGGTAACTACCTTATAGGATATATATTGACCCCTTTATTATTAACACACAGCGTTTTAAACGTACCTGCACCATCCATGACTTGAAGTGAAACTCGTCTGAAAACAATTCAGATAAATTGAATTAAACAATAAGAAGAAACGAATAGACGCCATGGCGGGGTATGAAAGTGAAAGCTTGAGTTAACACAAATAATAAAAATCCAAAAGTGTTGACACTGTATGATAGGAAAGGAGAAGCTTACCTTTTTCAAACAGGTGAAAAGCTGAGGCAGCGGACACTAAAGTCAACAAAAGCAAAGTGTTGATCATGATCCTTCATTAAGACTGAAGCCGTCGGTTAAAAGTGAAGTGAAGCAGATGAGAAAGTCACGAGTTGATCAACTGAAATGCAAAACCTCCCACTGACAACAATACAATACAGCGGTTGATGAATCAGCAAATCACTGTGGGAAAAAAACACCCAGAAGTTTTTCCACCACTTTTATTCTAGTTCCCTTTTGGTTTTTGAGTTTGTTTGTTTTTTGGTTGTTTTTTTTTTTGTTTTTTTTTTAAATATGCCTGATACAATGTGGGTTTTCCAGCAGGGTATCTGTAGCCTATGTCTACATCAGTCCACCTTAACCTCTGTTGATAAATGTTAAGGGGACAAGAACTTGCAGTAACCTTTAAAAAAAATCACCCTTTTGCAGGTTTTAGGGTATTAAGGAGGTTAAATTGAAAATTAAGGTCAGGGATCATTTGACCAAGTTTAGAAACATTTGATGTTTATGTGTATGTGTGTAGCAGAAAAATAAATAATAGTACTATAACAAACCCAACAAAACTCACCTGAAGTGCATCCAATCCAAACAGATCAGTCCTCTGGTTGTTTATTTTTATTTATCTATTTAATTTTTTGATTTATTTCTTTTGTCTCTTGTTTTTGACAGTCCTCTCTTGTCTTGCAGTCCTCTGTTATCTCTCCATGTCCTTGTATGTTTAAAGATAAGAAAACATGAGAAGTACTTTATTAATCCATTGGAGGGGAAATTGAATGTCACCTTCTCACAAAAACAGCCAACATTTATAGTTGTAAACAAATATCATCTCCTGTTGCCTCTGTATTTGTTATTATGCCCAAACTACTGTATGCACAAAATGTTTTTTAATATCTTAATGGAGCAATAACGGTATAATACAGATGATATGTTTGAGTAAAATATTTAGTTTTGAAGAATACTGTAAGACAAACTGAAGGATTAGTGTCTTGATGTATTCTTAATATACTTATTAATAAAATATTAAAAACTCACAAATAGATAACAAACCCTAGCCCCAGTTTCCACTACACTTAAAATAAAAAATGAACCCAAACATAGACACTGAATATATTATATATATAATTATTTAACCTGTAAGTCTGATCAGAGGTCAGATGTGATCAGAATCAGTTTATTAGTATGCAAGCATACAAAGAATGTGTCTTGGTATTTTCTGTGTGGACTTTTACTGATGCATTATAATTTGACAGTAACTCCATTGTCCAAAACAAACCCAGCACGATGCATTTTAACATGTCCATATAGCTAATGAACTAAGAAAAAACAACAGCATTTATATTGCCACCTCATGCATTTTTTGAAGCATGGAATATGTGTGACAGCCATATGTTTATTTTCCCACATACAGCCAGGATTTTATACATTTTTCATACATCATTGCCTGCTAGGACAGAGGGTTGCTGTAATATTAAATAGCTTCGGGTTACATTTTACTTCATACTGAGCGAGCATGATGTCAACTGATATTTACACGATCTACAAAAACACTTGAGACAAAATGCCCCTGAGATAAAATGGATTTATTAGCAAGAGGTAACTGGGAAACATTTTGTTTGTTTGTCATCATATCTTCATTCTTCAGTTTTCTTACAAAACGGGGAATATTTCTTCAGGTGTGGAAACATGAGGGTTGAAAGATAATTTTCATACCACTGGGTATTGCTAACAGCAAAATGTTTATTTGTTTATATACCTTATAAGAGTATGTGCATGTATAAGTGTATACAGTATAAGTATATAGTATTATTCTGTCTGTGAAGGTGTTGCATGCCTGCCACATGAGCTTCAAAAGTGTACTGTACATACATAGTAAAAATACATACAAATATTCACAGAATAAGCACTACATTACTATATTCCTGCTAACAGAAATGGTTATAGACAGGATTACAGTATAAATGCAAAACACTTTGAAGTTGTTTTCCTACCTCTAAGTCATGGTTTCAAGACCACACTGTTTTGTGTTTAAGCTTGAGATACATTTTTTTTAAAGGATTACACTGTTCCACACTGAGAAATATGCAGGGTTGCATGTACAAAATGTACAGCACATCTCAGTGAGGTGAATTAACAACAAGTACAAAATACTTTCTCATGTTCATATAAAGAGCAGGTCACTCTCTCTTATACTACTACAAAAATAGTGTTTGAATGCTGCAGGCAGAGGTCATTCAAATACGTTTTTTTTTATATCATATTGTTAAACAGCAATGCATATAACAGAGTGATATACAGTCACGTTCCACAATCACTGGAACAGCAAAAAGGACAGATTGTCTTTTAATTACAGAAGAGCAACAACCTTTTACTCTACAGAAGTATCGCCGAACCTGAAGGTACAACACTTACCACCACGTGTGGTTAAAAACCAAAGAAAATTCGAAGAAAAGGGAAACTCACTTTACTGTACTGGCGAATTCCAGGTGTAACAGTTACTTCAGAGGAGAAATCCATCCCCTTAAATCACAGCAAAACTAAAGAGGTTTAACCCCTCTTTATCATTGTATGTGTTTACATACAGACTATAACTGATCAGATAAAATTAAAGGAGGGATCTGAGGCAAGTTTGGGTCCTCTGATGACAGGCAAGGAGAGAGCTTTATCTCTTAAATAAAAATACTTATTTTTTTGTTAATTTTAGGTATATTATGACATTTATCTTAGAGCAGAGGTTCCCAATCCGTCACTGGGCCTTGAAACGTTTTATATCAGGCTGCGAGGATGGTGCAGTAGATCCTATCAAACACCAAAAAACAATATGTTGGTTTTTAATTATGAATTAAAGAAGGTTATTAATAAGTGAGTTAACAGTCTGTCATCAGCACCGTTCAGCAGTATTCTTTTAATTTAAGTAACCAAAATGAGAAACTTTGGTTTTCATTTAGTCTGTCTCATGCCTAATCCACAATGCAACTCTCAATATAAAAATGGTTTGTGGTGAAAAACAGGTTGGAAACCCCTGTCTTAGACTGGTGAGCAGAAATGAAACAAATCCCTCTTGTTTTGGTTTGGGAAGCACAGAGACACTCACGCTTCAGAGACTTCGCCAGCATCACAACTAAACATAGTTATCCGTCTTTGAGTACAACTAAATTCTCTGTGCTCTTTTACCTGATTTGATGCAGTTCAACTTTTACAATGCTACATTGGTTGCAGACAAACTCAGTCACCGACTGAAAAAGAGAAGAGAACAATGGCCGACAGCACGAGTGCTCAAAAAGTGTAAAGTAGACACAATATGAGACGATGCAAAACAACGTCATTGGTCACAAAGATTTGGTGGCAAAGTGACCTCTGCTATTATGCTTAAAATACCCAAAAGAAATCCTTTTTTTTTTTAAATACTAAAAGCAGTTGGTATCATGGCAACTGGAACAAACTAAAATTATACATATAACAACCTTAAACATCTACTGTACAGAAGAGCAGATATCTTAAACATGTACAGCTATACAAAAGTCGATGTGTATGTTAACTGATGTGTAATATTAACAGAGAAAATAACATGGAGGACCATCTTCCCCATCAGTTGGGCACTTTAGGCTCAATTCTGAGCGAGGCTTCGTACATGCTTTCTTCATCCAGAACAGATCTCCCGTCCATTAGATAATGGGCTACCTGAAGCATGAAATGAAAGAAAATGTCAGCTCCAACAGCCAATATTCTTTATTGCTTACAGTGGTTTCCAACCTTTTTGGTTTGTGACCCCTTTAAATAAAGTAACAACATTTGAGCGCTACATATCACAAGCTGTACATGTCTATAGGTTATGACCAAGACGAAGATAAAGACTCATATTTCCCCGCTGTTACTTAGAATTTAAGAGTCCTGAAGGAGTAAAAATAGCCTTCAATTCACAAAGAAAAAAAACAAGATCTAGAGGAATGACTGAAAAAATAATAATGTATGTGTCCTATCCTATTAATTGTTTGGTGACCTGTTTCATTTATAGCATTTATAGCAATACCTTGGCTGGGGGGGGGGGTCCTTTCTTTTCTCCAAGAATGACTGAAGAATGTGTATTTTCTGTGGTTAGTTTTTTCATCTTTAAGAGCACCTTTAACCTCTCTGGACTTACTGCAGGTATAAGCGAAACTGACCCCTTCGCCTCTACATTCATTCTGGACAAAGCTTCATTTAAGAGGTCACAACAGAAGGTTGGGAACCATCAGTCTACAGTTTTGCTATTCATTTACCTTTGGTTCAAGGTCAAGCTTGTAAGCTGTTTGCTGAAACTGCCTGATTTCTCTGATGATGTGAGAAATCTGAAACACAGGAGAAGCAAGACATGAAGTTGTGAAAGATTCTTACGCAGCGGCACACTGAATAAGGTGCAACAGCAAGTTCGTCTCACCATTCTCATCTTTGAGAAGTTGACCAAGTTGTCTTCGGTGTAGTTGGGTGTTCCCTCCTCAATGAAAGCCAGATCAGTGAGGTACATTCCCAAATAGGGCACACAGGGAGGATCACAGCTGGTGGGAGAAATGCACGTCATCCACTTGCACTAGATGGTTGCTTTATTGATCAAGTACAAAACATTCATCCTTGAACTGAACTCACTTTTTCAAAGCCTCTCTCAGGTTTTTGAACCTCCCCTCTGATGAGACCAGCTTCTGCAGCTTGTCAATTAATGCCTTCGTCTGGAAGAAAAAGGTTATTTAATGATAATAAGCAGCTTTGGGAGGGAAAAATGAAACAAACAATGAGCAGGGGGATATAAGTAAGCACCTGCTTGGAAACCTTGAGCCAGGTCTTTTTGAGGCGGAAGACCGAGCTGCGGTTGAGAGAGGAGGTGATCTCAAGCACGGCGTTGTAATTATGGAGACAGCGGCAGATGTCAGCCACAGCTACCCATTTCTCAATGACCACGACCCGAGTGACCACATCATCACAGCGCAGGATCTCTGTGGCGATGAGGTTGCTTATCTTGTAGAAAAAAGAGAGAAACAAGGGGTTTACTTTCAATATTGTGTTAGAAAATCAATATAAGTTACAGGTGATGAGGAGATTGATTGGAACATACATCATTGAAGTGCTTTGTTGTTCTCATGATATATGGCGTCTTCTCATTTTTGTCATTCTTCATCCAGCCTTGTCCAAAGAATTCCCTAAGAAGTTAACAGATCAAGACGATTAAAAACCTATCTCTGAATTTGTATGTGTTTTCCTTTTGACCACAGACATGTACAGTAGAGATATGATGGCACTCACTCGTATGGGATGACCTTAAACACCAGGTGGTCCAGCAGGGTGAGCTGCTCTGCAATCTCCAAGGCAGAGTGACTCTCAAAAGGCTCAGCCTTCCCTGTGCCCACCTACAGGACATACACAGAGACTATCAAATCTGCAGCAGGCAAATAAACACAAAATGCCAGAAACAGAGCATAAATACTGAAAATGAAATCAACATGATGTTGGTAAATGGCATAAGGATACACATATGTAAAAAACAAAAACAACAACAACAACAACAAAACCCAGGTCAGTCTATGATCATTTTCTCTAAAAGCAAAAAGAATAAGAGGCACAAATATCAAAAAATATTCAATGCAAATTTACATGCAGCTTTCTGTTGCCAAGGCAATGGTTCACTGATTTCATTTTTTTTAGTTTCAGTGTAAAATGTCAGTGACAGTGAAGTAATGTACAGGTAAGGTAATAATTTTACTTAAATAGTGAAAATCCACGACTGCTACAAATGTACTTATGCTCCTGACACTCCTCTCTATCACAGCCTTGCCTTGTGTGCCTGACTGACTGGTGTAAAGGTGTATATTCTTGCATATTTCTGTTACAATCTACATTCTGCTGTTTTTAAACTCCACACTAAACACAAATACTCACTAATTGAAGACAGCAACCAAAGACTTCACTTACCAGTTGTGTCACGTCCTCAAGGGTGATCTGGTTGTCACCATGATCTTCCTGAGTTAGAGTCCTGACAGAAAGGAAAAGAGAGGTCATGCTGTGAAGTCGGTACAATGTAACAAACTGTGTCAAACTCATTGAGAATATGGACTTAAAGAATACGAGTCAGTACCTGATGATATTAGCTGCTGCTTTCCTCTCCTGGGTCAACAGCTCAGGGTCATGCATCACTTCCTCCAGGAAGGCAATAACCTTTGTTTTCAGCTCATTATTAGTCTCAAAGTCCTAGAAGAAACACATACAGATGGCTTAAAGAATGTTTTAATGAATGTTTCCTATTTTTAGTTTAGTTTTTGCTCTGTATTTCCTGTTTCTTTTGGGGGGAAAAACAGTGACTGTCAAGAGTCACTACACTTCCAAGCCACGTTGAGGCAGGATGTAGACCAAAAACTACTAATATTTTTTTGAGATATTGAACTTCACACATAGAAAATATCTAGAACTCTAAGACAATTTGCAGAATTT
This sequence comes from Scomber scombrus, assembly GCF_963691925.1. Taxonomy (NCBI): domain Eukaryota; kingdom Metazoa; phylum Chordata; class Actinopteri; order Scombriformes; family Scombridae; genus Scomber; species Scomber scombrus. The sequence goes on along the minus strand of NC_084975.1, from coordinate 18,259,747 downwards.
AGTGTAAAACATGTTTGCAGAATGGATGTGAAAACAGGCAATTAATCAGTATATGAATATGTAAACAAAATCATACTGCAGTTATGAACTGGGACTATAAATGTGCCATGGACTGTATTGTGGTGTTTTACCGGAGAGTGTTTGGACACCCAGTGCCTCAATACATTAAGAACTCTGTTGGTCGCAGCTCGTCTGATCACAAACTCTTTGTCTCCATTTCTCTGATCAGTTGGGAATCCTGCAGAAAATATATTATACTGAGTTTCAATACTGAGTGTTGACGTGCAGTTCTCATCACAATGAGACATACTGCTCTGGCACTGAAACACAATAAAGTCTGTGCTTGATGGGTTGCACTCAATTCTTGGCAGCCTGGTTATGTTAACAAATAACCACAGTTGGACTTTGGGATAGTGGATAGGTGTGTACCTGTGCTGGCGAGGGACATCCTTCGATATTTTTCCTTGGTAGGGGTGCCTTCATTGGCACCAGCTGTAGCAATAGCAAAGGCGGAGGCAGCAGACAGGGCACTGCGGTTGTTGTCCATCTCTCGACATGAGGACATCACCATGCCATTGTTGTAGGTAAACACGGTGAACTCTGTGTGGGCAGTTTGAGGAGAGTTGTTACTGCGAAAAATATTTTCATGAATATAATGACAAAAAATATTCACATTTTAAAAATATATATATAATTCATGCTACAGTGTATCACCGAACTGTGTATACTGCAGAATGGCCTGCTTGTCCTTACTCAAGCCTCCACTAGGGGGCCCTACAGGCCAACACAACTGTTTCCCTCCAGACTTTCCTTTACAAGAGGCTTTGATATTCAAGATGGTTGCAGCTAAATATAGCCACCAAATATCAGCATAACAGAGGAATCAACAGATTCTCTGCAGTCTGCTATGTTTAAATTCCAGGAACATAGACAAACCATAAGCGGCAAGAAATCCTACACCATGTGAGACACTCTCTGCTTCACAATTTCACTAAATTCAGTTCATTCTGGTGATGGCTTTGCTTTTAAAACCTATTGTGTGATTTTGTCATGAGAATTAGAAGGCACAGATAATCTTGGCTCCAGTGAAACAGCCTCGTTACTGGGGGCGGAAAGGAAAACACGCTCTTGATGTAGTTGCTATGACACAAGTTTCCCTTACACCTACTCAAGGCAAGCATTGGCTTTCCCCACATGTTCATAACCATGGACCAATGTATGTTATTTATGCTTGACACAGTGTCTTTTTTTTGGTTTTGCATATTAACAAACTGACCACTGCAACCTTACACTAAGTGAGAGCTTTAATTTACTTTAAAAACAATCAATCCACAACCTTCAGGCAGAAACATATGTCCTATCTTAAATTATGAATACAAGCTTTGTTTCTTTTAGCAGTCTAACAAACTGCTGAGGAGGGCTCAGTGATAAATGTGACACTGGTGAGGACACTGGATTAAGGTGGCATGTCAGTATTAGCTTAGACATCACACTAACGAGTTGTAATTATGTCACAATGGGACACAATGTACCTGAGGAGTTTTTGCATTTGATGTTTTTCGGGGTTGTTGGTGACTTTGTAGGAGAGGCTTCTGGATCTGCTTCATCACTTTGGTTTTGATCATTGTCATTTTCCTCTTGTACTGAGAGATCTGCATAATAACAAAAGTACACAGGTCAATCAACACATCATTACACTGAACCAAAACTGGAATAATTTGGTTGGAATTGGTTCTAGCTGACCCACCTTGTTTGCACGCTGTGGTATCTTCTGCCTTGTCCTTCTTGTCTTCTCCCTCATCTGGTATTTTGCTCGCGATAGGGCTGGACACGTACAGTTTGTTGATATCTAAAGTGGTCTTGCTGAATGGGGACATGGAGGAGTACATGCTTGCATAGCCATTTGAGGAGCAGCTGAGGGCAGCCAGGTCAAGAGCTTTGCCCCCAGTGATGATGGGGATGTTGAGGGAGAGCTTGCGCCGGCGGTTTGGGGATGATGAGTTCTTGGCAATAGCCAGAGGAGGAGGGGAGGAGAACTTTCGGCTGGCCCTGGGCGAGCTGGGTGGCTCCCCATAAAGGTGTTTACTGTTCTGACTGCTGGCAAAGAATAACTCCAGGGACCTGCATCAAGGGAGGATATATGTGTATGAGTTTAGTACATATGAATTATGTTTCTTTGATATTTGGTAAGTATGCTCTATGTTTTAAGAACTTAGCTAAATACATAATACCTCCCAAATTATTTACGTAAACCAAGTCAGCCCAGCAACCAGAAGTCTCTTTGCAATTGCATCTTGCTCTTTTACAGCAGGATACAGGCTGCAGTGTTGCAGAAAACCTCTCCCACTCCCCGCCACCCTCCTGGCGACCTCACGGGTTCCCATAAATAGCACAGCGAGTGATAGTGCGCATGGCCACTGCTGACACAAGCAGCCAAGTGTGGGTGTCTCACAGTGACATGACAAGCGCCACGGGAGAGCATGCTGCAGGGTGTGGGGATAGGGAGCTCCCCCTGATCTGAACCCCACAGTGGGACCCTTGCTCCTGGCCTGTGGAAAACTGAGTTAGCCCCACTGCAACACACGTCAATATTTCACACTATGGATCTTTTGCAGACAAGGAGAGAGGGAGGGAAGGGAGGGTGGGGTCCTGCAGCACGGAGGTTGGTTGCCATAGAGCAACAGAGCCCAGTTAAGACACTAACAGGCAGGCAGGAGAGACTGGACCTAATTACCGCCTTCAACCACTGAACACACACATAAATACACACACACACACATGCAAAATAATACAGAAGCATCACACAGCCCGTCCTCCTCTGCTGCTCCATCTGCTGCTTCTCTGCGCTCACATTAACCAACTGAACAATCTCCTCAAGTTCACACTCAAAAACTCTAAGATCACTCAGTTCATTCTAAGTCCTACAGACCTAAAAACTGTTTTTGTCACATGTAACACACTATAACAAATAACCCTGAACATCTCTTCATGTTTCACCTTCTTCTCATGCATCATCCATGAAATTCCAATTTGCTTTATTGGCATGAGTATAATTACATACAATATTGTCATATTAGTTAACACTGTAAGAATAATAATTCAGAATATTTAGAGGGTTACTCCAGAAATTTAGTATCATATTTTCATGAAGATGAAAGACTTACAAGAAACAGATTGGGAATGGTCAATGATGCAGCAGAGGCCAAGACTGGCATCAATGTAATTTCATTGCGCTGTCGTGTTGCACAGCTGTACAACAACAATAAAGCTTTATCATATCTTATCCCACATTTCTCATAATGCAACTTGATAGCGTCTTTTTGATAGACGTGCCCTCCTGGTAAGTACCCACATCTTTCAAAATCGACACACCTTTCTCTTAAAAATGTGTAATCACAAAGGCCAAGTTGAGATAACTCAGATCTATCTATCTATCTATCTATCTATCTATCTATCTATCTATCTATCTATCTATCTATCTATCTATCTATCTATCTATCTATCTATCTATCTATCTATCTATCTATCTATCTATCTATCTATCTATCTATCTATCTATCTATACAACAGCTGCATTTGTATCTAAATGTAGGCTTCTGCACATGCCTTGCATTGATCAGAGACTTAGTTTCACATCATGATTGATCAATGTCATCTTTATGCAGCATGTCAAGGTCTGAAGGGACTTTAAACTTCTCAAATACGATTTGTTTATCTATTGTAAAAGCTGTCAACAACCATGCAACATTCAAGTCTGTCCTAATTGAGATGACTCACCGTGCAGGGATGGCACTGATGGGCTTCTTGTAGATGGTGATGAGTTTGTCTAGCACCACATCAGCGGTGGTGAACACGCGATAGGAGTGCAGGAAGGTGTTAAGGAAGTCGATGGAAAGGAAACGGAGGTCAGTCAGTCTCTCCAGCAGGCGCTCGACGCTGGCGTAGCGGATCTGCAGCACCTTGCAGGAGTTCATCATCTTACTGAAGCGGATGTCCACATCGTCACAGTACAGGCTTGAGTCTGATCTGTTCACAAAAAAAAGAAACTGACTTATATGGCAGTAAAAGCGAAGAAGAAAGGAGGGAAGGGGTTGCATATATAAAAACAAGGCTTACTTGATCATCTGTGGTACTGTGACTTTGGAGTTGTCTTCAAAAGCATTCATCATCAACCCATTGCAGCGAATATTGTCTATGCACTGTAAGACAGATACAACACAAGTAAACAGAGAGGACAGAGGAAATGTTAGCAAGTTCTGTAATATTCAAGCTTTCTGCCGACATCCTCGGCTTCTTGTGTGACTTTGATTTGTGTTGACATGCCTGGCTGATGTCACTAGTCCATGCAGACTTCTCCTGCCTCGAGGAAGCCACCAAAATGACTGTGAATGACTGGCTGTCTTTTGGCTCAACGACAATCTTGAAGTCCAGGTGCTCCATGTCCTGGCCACTCTTGTCTGATTTGGCTTAGAGGTGAACATAAACACATAACTAGGTGTCACTTTCTCTGTAAATTCATGTACACATTCACTACAGACCTACAAAAGTTCATTTTAGTGCTTCTACTGTGTCTATTTACAAAATATGAAAGAAAAAGGTAGATGTAAACCCAAAAAGTTTTTTCATTGTAAATTACAAAAATATATGTAATTTTTTGCGAGTCCATATTACTTTCTAATGGTACGTAGCATTTAGAAAACTATGTTCCGAAATATTACTAATACAATATTTATAAATCTGGCACAGTCTAGTATGCATAAATTATATACAACATCACACACGGTACATACGACACATATTTCTGTTAGCTGCTATACTGTATGAATAAAACACTCACACTCATCATCTGTCCCCTCGGGGTCCTCCATAAGAGTGCAGTCTATAAGGGAGACTACTCCATTCTGCAAACAACATACAATTTACATTTAGTTTCATGTGACACACTGCAACATTGCATAACATACCATAGGTTTACACTACATGCACAAGACCATGAACTGAGGCTCACCAGGGTCTCCAATGCCCTTGTGAATGACAGTAAGCTCCTTTGAAGAATACCTTGCTTTTTAAAAGTATTTAAACTCCTTTATTTGTCAAAAGGTCAAGAACTGTTTGCAAGGTGTGATAAACCCCAGCTCTACAATTTTTGGCAAAACATAGACCTCTTGCACAACTTAATACTGATGTCTTTCCATAAAAAGGCACATACAATTATCAGTGACCCAGTGATCATTTTGAGAAATGTTTGCTTTCTTATGAGAGTTAGATGAGGAGATTGTTATGACGCTAATGTTTGTACGGTAAATATGTAACTAGAACAAAATGCTGGTTAGCTAATAGCTTAGCAGAAAGACTGGAAACAGGGAGAAACAGCTACCTTGGCTCTGTCCAAAGGTACCAAAACCCACCTCCCAATGTCTAAAGCTCACTAACACTTTATTTGTCTTTTATTTAATCTGTACAAAAAGCAAAGTGTAAAAATGACAGTTTGATGTTCTTCAGGGGGTTATGTGCTGGCCAAGAAATAATCTGATACATAACTACCTGCAAAACTTGATGTTTTTTTCACCCTTTAGAAGTGCTGGTAGGCAGTGTGTTTTGGAACCAAGCTAACTGTTTGCCTGCTAAGCTAATCAATTGTGTCATACTACTACCCCTTTAAGACAATACCAACAGTATTAGTTTTAGATTTTATGTGTGTAAAACAAACAAAAAGAAAGAAAGATTGACGTTTGAAATAGTAGCTCCACTACTAGCTCAGCAGCGCAGGCCCACCTTGGTGAGATGAAGCTTTCCCCCAGAACCCCTGGTGCAGATGATTAAATGCTTGGAGAAGAGAAAACACTGCCTCTCCCCTTCCTTCTTCAGAGATAGAGAGCCCAGTCGCCCACGGGTGATCTTGCCCTTCTCACTCATCGGCACCTGGATGAGAGACCCTGTATGTGGGAATAAAAGAGTGTGTGCAAATAGAAGGAAGAGGGAGGGAGAGAGAGATACATATATAAATTGAAAAGAGTTAAGAACAGGGGGTTTAGGATTAGAAAAACTGCTCCTCTACATATGAATACATGTACAGTCACATGAGATACCCAAGATTAAATAATCTCTTATTTCTATTTTCCCTTTTCTCATCCATCAAAGCCTGTTGGGGATGTGTGACATTTATAGTCCCAGATTCATCATCAGTTTGCCTCAGAACAGTCTAATTACACTTGGAAATTAAAGACTCTTCTCACGAGGATGTACATGTTGTTCCCCAGAGAGAGATGAGCCTGTTTTTTTTTTAAACTGAGTATTTCCCCCACTGTAGAGCTAGAAATGTGAGATTATGTTGTCAGACAGGTGATGAGGGACAGGAATTTCTCTCTTGTAGAATCGGAGGTTTCTTTGCTGGGAGCGGATCTGAACGCAGGAGTTACCTTGTCTTACAAACGTCTGGCTGGTGTCCAGGAGAATCTCGCAGCCCTCTACAATCATGCGCTCTATCGCCAGGTTCTTCCTGATGTTCTCAGTCTCGCTCACTTCGTCATGCATGATTCTGGGAAAAAGGACATTTCACTGTTATTTTTTTAGTACTGTATAGGATGCCCTATGGAAAAAGGGCACAAAGAGACACTCATATCCAAGAAGCCATGCTTTTTTTCTGATTGTGTGTATGTGATGAAAAGTGACATTTTGCTAAATTGAGACACCATGCTTGTCTTGTTTTTGATGATATTGCATAGCGGTACCTGGAAAGCTCCTCCAGCTTAGATTTTGCGTAGTCCAGACTGTTTCTCTCTACATGTTCATGGGGTGTGTGGGCCAAAAGTTCGTGGAGCGTAAGAATGTATCGGGGAATCTGCAGAGACAGAATAGACAGCAACAGGGGAGTTACACTCAACGATAACAGCTTACATGCATGCATAAATGTAACCAAACATGCACACACAGGAATATACACGTGCCAACGTACTGGTACACTAATGAGAAGTAGATCAGTGGAGAGCACAATCTACACTCATCAGCAAAATTTATTATCAACACAGCACAGCCTGCAGTAGGCCCCAGCAGAGTGGACTGTCAGGAAACTGCGTGCCTAGCCAGAAAGGAGCCTGAGCTCCAAAAACAACTGCTTTTTATGGACATGAAAAACACTACAGGGATGTTCTGAGCATAAGCAGACAATGCCTGCTGTTTATGTTATTGATCAGTGATGCTATAATATGGGACAAGAAGGAAGTGGGTCTTTGAAGCCAAGACCTGACTGAGCCACTCTGGCCAGAAGAGAAGCCAGGACACATTAATGATTATGCTCTAAGGTGGATATTAGTCACCACACCAGCAATAATTTATGAAATTTGGTTACAGTGTTTTTACTGGATCAAATCACCTCAATTAAATCATTTTAGTTTTCTAATCAGAGAGACACCATCTTTAAGTTAAAGCTGCTTCTGTCTTTTAGGAAGATACTTTAGTTCCTGTGCAGAAATATCAAATCCATCTTATGTTTTCCTCTAAAAACGGTTGTATTTGAAGATATTGACTCAAAAGAGTGTCTAACTTAAAAAACACATTATGTAATTTATCTGTTATTGTAGAACGTAAATTCCTCCTCAGGATGTTACAATCCCCAAATTCACAATGACATAATGATTGCTGAAGTTATATGTAGAAAATACTGCAGTGTTGTCATTTTTAAACTGAATGTATTACTTAAGAGTTTAAAAATATTTCAGATTTAACTGCAGTGTAAATTTTATTTAAAAAGTAATCATTTTAAAACAATTAATTTGACAGTGACAACTTCACACACATTCAGTTTTAAGAATCTAAAGCCCCAATAAAGACATTTCTAGGCCATATAAATTACAAATACAGTAAATAAAGAATATTCAGGAATATACACAAATGAAAATGGACAAGTGATTCATTTTAGGAGTGATAATAAATTCCAGTTATGAGTTTTGGAATTGGTGGTGGGTCTATGTTGTTAACATCTGACAGACATCCAGAAAACAATGTGGCCAACAGCTAAAACTGGGTCATTGGCATAGCAATAGTCAACTAGCATCAAGTTGGTGAATTATATGGCCCAGTGACAACATTTATATAAAGAGAGAAGAATGGCTGGGAAACCACAGAATTAACAACAAAATCTGTCTCCAGTCTGCAGTTCTACAGCAAACAATGGGGCTGCCTTTCCCGTGTTTATCAGTAATACAAATTCGCTAACCTGGAACATGGGGTAGGTGAGGAATGTCTCCAGGGTTCTCTCCTCACAGTCGGGTTTGGCCTCATACTGCTTCAGCAGCTTGTCAAAGTCTCGGTTCTGCTTGCAGTGAGCCAGGATCTGCAGGCTGTACTGGTGGTTCCTCACAAACTCCTGGTAGATATTCAGCATGGGCAGCAGGATATCGAACAGGTCGGCTGTGGAGAGATCAACATCAACACACGGGGAAATGTCAGTCACAGCAATGAAAATGAATCACACAAAAAACACTACTGGTAAAAATTGACTATCTTTACAACTATCACACACACAAAAAAGACTTAAAAATAGCCACATTATGAAAAAAATCATTAATATGAAACAAAGAAATTAGAAAATATTTTTCTTACCCAGCACTAATGTTGGCCAGCTTGCTATTCTGGCTTTTAACCCCTGGTAAAATATCTGATGTAGAAACATGATAGTTTCACTGAAAAAAAAATATTAGGAAAAAGAACATATTAGTTAAACAGATTTTTTAATTTTTTTAATCCTCTAATCTCAAATTCAGAGTTAATAATTTTGCCAACATCCAGTGAAGTAAATGTAAGCCCTGATAGGAGACAATGTGCGCGAGAGCATGGGTGTGCAGGTGTTGAGCATGAACATGCTTGGATGAGTGTGTGGGTGGATTCTGAATAGACCAATGAGGTTTCATGCAGATTAGTGTCTCCATCATTGTACTGTCTGTCTGTGTTTCTGATGGGACAGAAAAACCAACTGGAAACACAAATTTAAGACTATCATATTATATCCACATGGTACAAAGTCGGGATACAGCTTGCATAATTTGCGTAATTTCTGTTCAAATAGTTAGAAATAATGCTTTTTTGATTGTTAATTATTTCAAACTTCAAGTCTTACTGTGAACATAGAAACAAAGCTAAAGTCTATGCCCCCCAAAAAACAAGGATGGATCCTCCTGGTAGCATGAATGTACAACAAACAAAATATTCTGCCAAATGGTGAAATAATTTCACTTATGCAGTTGTCCTCCTCCATTTCTTCTAGAAATGTGTGTCAGTATTGAAACAAGAAGCAGGAAGGTAGACTGGTGCACTAGCATCAAAATAACAACTCTTGAAATAAGCAGATCTTGTGAGATCATTCTACTAGTTTTACAGATCAAGCCATAAATAACTAATATAATTTAGTCTTGTGGCTCTCATCAAAACGGGTTCCTAATGTCTTTATGCTCTCCTATGGTAGAAAATCACTTCATGTAGCTTTAAGGAAATTACATTTTTGGACTCAATAATAGGCAAAATTACTTTGTAAAAGTGCCCTGTGGAGGTTTATTTTAATTCATTGTTTTCAATGTCTTTTGTTGGTGCATTGTTATGCTTTTTTGAACGTTACTACCCGACTGTCAATTAGCAGAATACAGTGAGCGCACATTATATAAACAAATTGTCTCAAATAAACACTGCATCACAGTGCTACCAGTGATCAAAACCCCCACAGAGCACCTTTAAGATGATCACATTTTGAAGGGTAATCAGTGAATATGTGAGGAAAGGATCCAACCTGTTGAGAAATATGCTGCTGACGTCATCATGGGTGATGGGTGGCTTCTTGGAGCTGGCTGCCATGCGGAGCGGCCTCAGGAAGTTGTTCACCAGAATGTGAAGCTGCTGGACGTACTCAGCCTCCGAGTCCAACATGCTGAACACCACCTGGTTCCTCTTCCTCATGCTCTCAGCGTGTGGTGAGCGGATGTAATCCTGGATGATGGTCTTCCACTTCCTCCTGCAGATCCAGCCTCGCAGGAAGCTCTGGACCTGCAGCAAACCGGGGTTTTAAAAGCTGTAGTCAGTTTCTCAACAACTTAATTTAATAATGCAGCAACAGGTTTGAATCATTTGCATTACTTTTTTGATCTTCTTGATTTCTGAGTCGTCATCAGTCGGGGTGGCTGCAGGGCTGTCGTGGATCTTCTCATTGTTTTTGAGCAGCCCGGAGATCTGCCAGGGCATAAACCGCAAGAAAGACCAATCATTGCCACTTACACACTTCTCTTCTTCTTACTTACTGTACCAGCAAGTAAACAAAGTGACTAAGTCAACAGGACAGGACCTGTCAGTACTGTCAACACTGAGACAGTAGCTTGACTAAACTAGCTGTGTTCACTTGGCTGGTATCTCTGCACCAATATGTATTTACATTGGTCATTTAAATGCAATATGTACCAAACTGTCCTACATGTTAACAAGAGGTAAACAGGCTTCTGTAAAAAAACAAAAACAACAACAACCAAAAAAACAGACTGGAGCTGCCTTGAACTGTTTGAAGCTAAGTGTCTCCATTTATTTTGTAGACACAAGAGAGTTAATTGTCATTGCATTTCATAGAAGAGATGCAATATAAATCTGTGTTCATGCATATTCAGCACATAATTTGATTTCAAGCATCACATTTGCACATTAAAGTGAAATGACTATTTGATCTGAAGAATACAGCTAGGAACGCAGCCCCATTGTAGGCATTGTTTCCGAGAGAGGAGATGCAAAGTGGAGAGCATTTGGTCTGGACACAGCTCTCTGTGACGGGCTTCCTCCACTATTGTGATTTAGTCAGAGAGGACAAAACAGTGTTGAGGACCCCAATAAAGAAGGAGACCCAGTTCACCCAAAAAAGCAAAAACAGATCATGTTGAGGGTAAAAGGAATCACACTGAATTTTACCTCTGACTTAAGCCTTTCAATCTCTATTTCCCCATCTTCTATCTGTTGTCGAAGTTGCTTAGCAACTGTTTTCTCCGTCTCCACAATCTGAAGCAGATGAAGATACTTCTGCATGAGAGTCTCATGCTCGTTGGCCAAGTTTCTGTAACTGTGACACACACACACACACACACACACACACACACACACACACACACACACACACACACACACACACACACACACACACGCACACACACACACACACACGGTTTGTATTGTAGCTTGAGTAATGAATTTCACATCAGTGCATGTAGTTTCAGCTCACATCAAAGCAATTGCATTTTTACTTGTGAACAAAGCAGTTTTTCTTCAAGTCTGTCATTCCTCATATCTTAACCCCACTTATGAAACCATGGCAACCTCCTCTACAGACTGAGCACATCCGTCAAAAATTACTTACCCTCTACTGACTAATTCAACTTCTAATTGCCATGTCTGCACATTTCACTGATGTGTCCCTTTACCTGGCGTGTGATATGGCAGCCACCCATTCATCGCAGTCCTTTACATCTTCTGTGCGTAACTCAAGCGCCTTTTGGTTTTCTTGGGTGAAGCTGACAGTGAAATAGTACTGAAATAAATAGGGGGAGGGGGGGCAGGGTGGTTAGAAACATTAACAGTATCATCAACCTGACATGTTATACGTTCCACACAGAAAGGAGAATTCATTATTGCATACTTTCTAGATACAGTAAATCTATTATATAGTGGCTTGACTGAAGCTTCTCCACCGCTTTTGTCTTTGTGTTTGTTCCGCTGCCTCGCTACTGCAGACATCAAGCGGGTGATTTAAAACCACACAGGGCCTGGGGAAGCCACATCTTACTCGCCCACCACTGCAATTGATAGAGCTCACTGAGGGAAGCCTCCCCCAGCCCGATTCCTGGGATGTCTCTGGTTCCCAGGAGGATGCTATAAGACATGGAGGCTGGAGCCACGGCCAATTACATAACTGTGCGATACCTGTTTCCTAGCAACTCCAGTCAATGTGAACAGTTGGGCTTGTTTTTGCGTTTTCTTTCTGTGTCATTCGATTCTTGATGAGCATGCTTTCTTTCTTGGTGGGCTCCGAGCAGCAACTAATTGTGAACAGCGTAGTTGTAATGAGGAAAGCATGCACTTTGTTTTCAAAACATGAATCTTATATTCATCAAGTTAGGAACTCAATACTTCAGGCTGTGTTTTTTTCTGCATGTTAAGTATTCCTGTGCAATACAAAGCCTCTTCAAAAACTGCCTCCTTTCATTGGACGAATGTCTGTTTGCAGAGGATCATCACAGACTTGTTAAATGCAGCAGTGGAATGAAACCATGTATGTTCAGTCAAGTGCTTTTACAAAGTAAAATCATGAGGTGTTTTTTACTCTATCACGTGTATTTGGCAGCTACAGTTATTTTGCAGAGAAACATTTTCACAGAAAAACATATAATGAGCTTATATAGAGATTTCGACTTGTACCTTTACCTGTAATGGAGTATTTTTACATGTTGGTAATGTTATTTTCATTCAGTAAAAATATGAATACTTATTTTATATGAATATGAAATAATGTGTGAACTATTAACCTTTCCATCAAATATAGTGATGTTTGTGGATTTTTATAAGGTGAATTTTCTTCACAACTGAGTGTCTAACTGGCTGCTAATAAATATCTGTGCAGTGAAAATGAGACAGGAAGTATTTTCTCACATCAAGGAGAGAATAAAACATCCCCTTTTTTAAAATAAATGAGCAAACTGTCTTTTTTTTATGCAATCAATTAGCATTTTGGATTTATATCATGTTAATGAAGGCCTTTTTGATGAGAGCTATGAATTTCCTTTTAAAACATAATAGAACTCTCAGAGAGTGAGCCACAATAAAATAATACCACACGTCTTATAAGTGAGATGTCATCTTTTCCTGTGGACTGCTCCAGCCATGTCGAGGGATGAGAATAGACTTTAATCTTTGGCCTGCATATGTTCAACAGGCGCCTATCAACCTGCAACTGATCATTATTCATGGCTGACTGCTCTTCCATCTTCACATTCATTAGATATTCATCCTACCGTCAAAGAAAATCTATTTCTGGCAGGGAGGCATGCATGTTGTTGTAGTTTTCCCTCATGATCTCTCTAAGAGCGCGATGAGTGTCTGGTCTGAGGCGATGTTAAGCGCACTGTCTGCTTCCTGCTTTATGTTTATGGCTGAGTCATGCACCTTTAAAATCATTGACACATCTGAAATATATGATCGGATAAAACCTGTGATATTGTGTATTGAACGAGAAATGCTTCTTTTGTTTTGATTGATTGTTCTTTTTACAATAGTATAGTAATTCTTCTCTTGTATAATTGCTATTGACTAATAAACAACTCTCTTTTATTGCAGCAATACTATAACAGACTTTGCTGAACCATTTAATGAGATCTATACTGTAAAATATTCCCTGGAGACCTAAGTGAGAATAGTAATTCAACTTTAATGAGAAGCTTTAGTTTGGATGTTAGCCCTCTCCATACCAACAACAACAAAGAATGCAGTATATCTTCTACCAGTACATGCTGAATTCGGAGCTTTTGATTTAAAATACAAATCATAACAAAGCAAATCAGCCATTGCTTGCTCCTGCAGTCTCTAGTGGATTTGGTTGGAGTGCTGCTGTTTCCAGTGCGAGCGAGCTGTGTTTTCTATAAATGGACTCTGACCCCTCTGAGGTACCGCAAGGAACAAATTTAGCCCGGATAGCACTCGCATAAATAGGAGAGATGCGACACACTACTTCTCTCCTGTAGTTACCCTACCTCTCCCAACGGCATCATTCTTTAGGATGCAAATAAGGGTTGCCATAGAAACCCCGAGCTTAAACGCATTATCATTTTCACACTAACTGCATTTGAGGATAAATATAATGTAGGGATTATGGTGGATTTCTAAAACGTTGCCACAAAACCATACATCCAGGTGGGGATAGGAGATAGAGGTGATATTTTCTTATTTATTCTCGTTAGGGATGTTTGCGTGTTTACAATCGGAGGTGACTTTTCAAGCAGCCCTTCATTTCAGTCATACAAGTCATTTATTATTGCTGAACCTCTCCGTGCTTTCACTCTCTGCAAACAGGATTCATGGAACAAGTATCTTTACAATACTTTATCATGAATTCAGTCCAAAATGGCAGATAACTGCACCAGGATTTCACATTTATACATTCAAAACATCACAATGCAGGGAGAGCTGCTCTGCTGATAACATTTTAAAAGAATCCAAATTCTTTCAGGGAGGTTTTTTGGGTGCATTTAAAGCAACTGTGAGAGCACAACATTAGCCAGTGTGTTGCATTCTGCTTCGTCAGCACAAGGGCAGCTGTTCACAGGAAGAGCCTGGACTCACTTTGGATTGCAGCCCTACCTACAGAGTCAGGCACAGAGCCTGGAGAGAGGAGAGGAGAGCTGGTGGCCTAAACAGTAAATCATTGCTGTATGTTTTGTCAGCTGTTTATTTACAATAACAATGATAACAGACCTGCTAGCCTCTCTACTCCTCACTTCTGTGTTTATGATTTAGGAGGCAGTCAGTTAAAAGCTGGCAGGGTTAAATAAATACGTTAATTCTTGCAAATGATGATTTAAATTTGAAAACCATGCCACATATGTCCTTTATCATGCTGTTCATGGGGTTGTGGGAGAAAGCCTGAATGTCAGATGAAATAAAATGTGATACTATTATTATGATGTATAATGCAAATAAAGGTTCAAGCATTTGACTGATAATCATCTCATTTTGGCCATCTATATCAGAGCTGATTGATCACTGGAACCCTGCTGTTTCTTCAGCCTCCACTGTAATTTTACCATTTTACCACAAGATGGAAACCTTGAGGCCACAACCTTTTTTTTTTTTTTTTTGCATGTTTCATTGGTAGGATCATTATAGATATATCACTCTCCGCCCCAAAGAAATGTCAAAAAAAGATGACTGAAAGTCAAAAGCAAAATATGTGACCAACCAGCATGCAAATTCATAAGATTGAGTCCAGAAATCCGATTACATTTCATGCACCACTGAAAACTATCCCACCAATAAAAAAAAAGGAAAAGAGAAAAAAAAGGATCGAGCGCGGTGTTTGCTGCAACCCCAAACAAAACACTGCATAGCCTCACTGCCAGTGCTGCTGTAATATCATTAGGTGTTAATATTGTTACCTCACCATTAATGCATGGATTACATAACGTGCAATACAGCAATCTGGGACCTCGTGCTATTCTGCTGCGCTGGATTTGAGGTCATCATGCGATGGGAAATAAGAAGAATAAATGCATAAGGAAAGCACTTTGATGGGGACTAAAATAGAGTTGAAAGGCGCAGGAACAAATTTTACATTCAGTGTTTCACCTCGTCAATATTTTAACATGAAGCCTGCAAAACAATAAAGCAGTGCCACAGAGAGGGAGAGAGCTTGCGTGTGTGTGTGTGTGTGTGTGCCACAGAGAGGGAGAGAGCTTGCGTGTGTGTGTGTGTGTGTGTGTGTGCCACAGAGAGGGAGAGAGCTTGCGTGTGTGTGTGTGTGCGTGCGTGCGTGCGTGTGCGCACTCTCTCCATACCTGCTTTTCCAAACACTCCTTGGCTGACAGTGAAGGTTTTGGTGAAGGCGCCCTGTCGCATATGCATCCTTCCAACAGGTATAATCCGGAGGGTCGAGAACTGGACTCGTTCTCAAAATAAAAGAGCATATTTTGTAACAAAGCAAACCACTTTGTGTGCCATTTCGTGTTGTCTGAGCTCTTTTTGCTCAAGCACCCTCGTCTTGTACCATCCTTTTTTGCCAAAAGCCCCAGGTAGGTGACATGACCATCATTAAGTCGTATTCCCTTCTGCATTTTGATTAAGAGACTTCGACTGCGCAAGGTGGATCGGTCCTTACATCCTTCTGGAGTCTCTCCGGAGAGAAATCAAATAAAGAAAGACAAGATGTTGACTTTCTGAATGCGGACCTCTAGCAGCAGGCTTGTCCACTTTGTCCGACGCATTAACCGGGTTGGCATTTAAGTAAAAAGAGAGGAACAAAACGCGCAGCACAAGTCCAGCATCCTAAAATCTTCTGTTATACTCCGAGCACTTTGAAGGTCCACATTATCCGATCGTGTAATAAAAAGACGGAAGAGGAGCGAGAAGGAGAAAAAAACAGTCTAAACGACGCAAGATGAGAAGGAAAGGGGTTTGTCCTTTTCTCACATGAAATCTCCAGAAACCAGTAGGCTTGGTGCTGAGCTCGGCAGTGCTGGGCGAAGTCACATGACGCATGCTTGGGAAAGCAGATTTCAGGACCTTGGACAGGGACGTTTCAACAAGATGCCGCATAAGTTGAGTTTCCTTCCCATCACCTCCATCAAGCCGATCATCAAGCCAGTGTAGGAATATAAGAGGAAAATGGAAAGTGGTGCACGTTTAAAGACAGAAATCCCCCATTTTAATGGTCGTTTACAAGCTTCAGGATGAATTAATTTTCACTTTATATTCTCTGAGAAATGTCTGTTCTGATATTGTGGTTGATTGAACAGTTTTAAGTTAAGTATTTAAATCAAAACTTTCACGTAAATTTGCAAGTGGATCCAGTTTTCTTTGATTCAAAACATTTTGTCATGGAAACCAACAACCAATATACAACCAATCAACCAATCCATATAGATATTTTCAGTTTTTAAGTGGATGCGTCACTAAACGTTTCTCTAGGACCTTGAGAACAAATAAGCCATTTATTTGGTGTAGCTCAATTTCTGGCAGAGCTATTTTTAGTTTACAGTTTCAAACCTGAAAAAAAAAAAAAACAGGGTCTGATGTTACAATGTGTATCTTTTTCCCAATGGGACAAAAAGTGATTATTAGTACTTTCAGAGCTTTCAGCTGCATTTCTTCATCCACCATAATAAACAGTAAAATGAAGCTCGAGTTGAAATTTGTATCTGATCAAGAATGAACTTCCTCACTTAAGTGACACCAACCACAAACCCAACAACTTTACATCACTGTCAACACGTTTTCAAACCATATTTTAGATTTATTTTTGTGTGTAATAACTTTCTTTTGTCATCTGTTTTAATTGTTTTCAGAGTTGATTTATTACAATTACTCTGCATTACCATCAGTAATGCATCAGTAACCCTGACAACAATTAAACTAGACACAATGTTCACCGCAATGGATTACCAATAAGGTCAAGCCTCTGGTTTTCATGCTATCACTGCTCAAATTAATGGAAAACAATGATTTGCATTTTAAACCTAAAGAGAGCTGACTACAGTAAATCAGGGTGCAGTCACTGGCAGAAAGATAGAGGAAGGCAAACTGCTGTGACATGTTGGCTCTGCAGGATCTTAAGCAAGCAAATATTGATAACATTGGTCAGGTATAGATCAGATCCAGATATATGGATTATATGGAAAGAGGAGCACCAAGTTAAATGTGAAACATATTATAAATACAACACCTTTTGATTTGAATTCACACAATTATTGTGCAGGATGTTACTATTTCACTAATTAAAAAATATGTATGGCTTATCTAAACCAATTTTAATACACACATTTTTTCTCTTAGGTACACATTTTAGGATTTAGGTTATTTTATCATCCTTTCATAAAATGATTTGTTTCCATGGAGACTGTTAGACAACAACAAAGGACACAGTACTCCATAATGTCATGTGATATGAGACCCTACCATCACACAACATCACCTACAATCAAACAAACCAATCAACAAACAAAATGCAAGTGACACAACTCTTATATCACAATAATGATTTGTTTAACAAAGCTATAGTGGCAGGTATGAATAGAGGTCTCTGAGCGTGGGTTGGTGGTACATATAAACTCCACCTTTTCTAACACATGTTTTATGTATCATCCTGTGGCCAAATTCCCTCAAAATGTTGAAAGTTTTTCTCTCACATTTAATTAGGTTCTAGGAAATCAAGATAATATGACAATTCCTGAAAGTGTACTGAAAGTAGAAAATACAGAGATTTGGTGAGTTTTCATGTAAATATTAATACACGTGTACTCTGACTGTGGTCTCTTCAGGTTTCTCTTTGACTGATTGTCACCTGCTTTGTTGAGGTGTTTGTTTTCTTAATAAATGAAATAATCCCCCAGAGAACCTCATTAGGGTGGGTCCCTAATATTTCATCTTCCTAACTATACTGTTAAGTTGGGCTCTGTGCTCTCAATTTAGCTTTTCATACTTGATGCAGTACCACCTTAATAGGTCAATTAGTTAAAAAGGGTGATTAAAAGTAAATAAATAAAAAACAGAGTGAAACTGCAGTGTGAGCTTGTTTGAGCTGCACCGTGATGTCATGTGGGAACTGACAGGCTTCTGTGTCTCGGTGGATGCACAGCTGAACTATAAAACATGCTCAAGCACACAGCCAATATGCCTCTTTGAGTACCCAATTTGTTTAAAAGGCACAGGCTCTAATCTGCTGCTGTAAGTCCTCTGGCTACTTATCAGAAAGGAGGTTTATTTATTACTCCATCTCCATTGTTATCTGCGCTCTCTCTGATCTATTCTGCCATAAATCCCTCCAGGCTCTGAAGCTTCTCCCTCAACAAGCCCATTTTTTTAACACTTCAATTAGCTACTCACTTGTTAAATATTAAGCAAATGAAAAAAAAAAAAAAAAAAAGGGTGATCAGTGGAACCCTGGCTGAGATGTAGTGAAATGTAAGTGAACATCTGTTTTGGTAATAAACTGATCCAATGTTAGCTACATGTGCGATTAATGCTGCCAAGTTTTGAATAGATTTGCACCGACACACGTGTGAGCGGCTGATAACACTGTGGGTATTGTTGGTCAGCGCTGTATGAGCCAAGGTGCAGAACAACAGGGCTGTTATGCTTAACGTGGGGATTTTCAGCTCAACCAACCTGCTCTGAAACTTAAGAGAGCAGCAAATGCATGACCCAAAACGATGAGTCTGAATGTAGCTACTACCAGGTTTTTCAGCAAAATTGTGTGTGTGTGTGTGTGTGTGTGTGTGTGTGTGTGTGTGTGTGTGTGTGTGTGTGTGTGTGTGTGTGTGTGTGTTTGAAGTGATCTGAATCAGCAGTCCTTCAGTAGCACAAACTGAAGCTCACCGTCCCTGCTGGAGAAAATACAAACAACTGACTGAGCAGGGAAGGTGTGTGTTGTTTATGGGTGTCAGTAACAACTGATCAGAGTGTATTTCTGTACAAAAAGAGCTGACGTTTCACAAGTGTATTGAGTTCACATCCTCAACATACTGTAGATATATTTTCTCACAGTTAACTGATAATTACATTCAAAATATATATTTGGAAGTAGGACAAGATTTTTTTTTAACTATAACAATTCATTAACTCAGTTTAAATTTTATATTTAATCTATAACTAACAGTTATTTAGATCACCAATTAAGCTCTTGATTTTTTTTTGGACCAATTGATGATTAATAATTTAGTTTATAAAATGTCGGACAGCTGTGAATGGCCATCAAAATATAGAAGAACTGTTGATGAAGGCTTAAAATTGATTTTGTTCAAACGACAACCAAAGATTTTCACAAAACAGACAAAAACAGAAAATCATCACATATCAGAAGCAGAAACCATCCGTTTAGGTTTGCTTGATAAATGACTTAAATTGTTATCTGATCATGAATATCATTGACAATTAATTTTATATTGATGAACAAATTGCTTAATCAATCAATTGCTTCAGCAGTAACTAACAAACTATTAAAAAGTCACATGTAGAAATCCACATTTGAACTGCACAAATACAAATCTTTTATACACATGTTGGATTTGATTCAGTAAAATATAAAAATTATTTGCTGTCCAAATTATTTACAAACATAAAAACATTATTCACAAACTAACATTTCATTCACAACTGCCACACTGTGTTAAAATAGTTTTTTGGTTTTTTTAAATCTAATTTGATTTGATTTTATTTAAAAATTATTCCACGAGTCGAAACTAAAGCTCATACTGTATGTTTTGAATCGACATGCTGTTTTTCCATGTGACATTCATGACATCGAAAGATATTTTTTTTAAACAACAAAACAGAAAAAACGCAGTCATCACTGTCAGCCTTGTTTGACATTGTGATCTGTCCCTGTATGTGTGTAGGAATGTGTGTCTATCAGTGTGTGTGTGTGTGTGTGTGTGTGTGTGTGTGTGTGTGTGTGTGTGTGTGTGTGTGTGTGTGTGTGTGTGTGTGTGTGTGTGTGTGTGTGTCAAATGATGTTTTGCTGTAACGGTTCATGCTGCTGTGCAGTGTTCAGCAGAAGATGCCACCGTGGTGTCCTCGTCCTTCCCTGAGCCGCCTATGAAAAGGCTCCAGTCCTAATTACATGATCCACCAAGCTTCTAATTCGCCATACTCCTCTAAAATGACATTTACTAATTACTCCTTCCTTTTTTAGAAACAGCTTTCTGGATTTGATCCAGGCCCCCTCATGCTCTTTGTCATGTAGGAACAAACAAGTTTGCTGTTGTGGCAGTCACAGCCTATTTGATTGAAAGTGAGTAAGCAAACATACAAACAGAGATCTTAAATCCCTTTAAAGCATGATGTTGTGTTGAACAATCTGGATTAGTCCTAGAGACGAATTAAATAAAAGGGAGAGATGTAGGGGGAAATCTGCAATGCAATGTTGGGACAAAAGGCAGTACCTCTTCAGAAAGGGTAACCAAAATTTTCTTCCCAGTGTTCAAAAATGTTTCATCGATGTTTCAGTTCATTGGAGCCGCATTCACACTGTACACAAATGATAGATCCATATCAATGATACAGCACAAGAAAGAAAATATTTTCCTCTTGCCTAAATGAAACAAGCTATGTGATACATTTGAGACCTGTCTGGGATGCCTCAGTACCTGCCCAGTGCATGCTGGGATAATTTTCAGCTGGTGGTGTGCTGTGGAAGCAGCAGGAGTGAAAATTAAAAAGGTGGGTCTCCTCAATGTGCAGGGTTAGGGTTCATTTTTACCCTCGGGCCGCATCAAAGTGGCACTTGAACTAACCAGAGGGGCACTTGGGGGCCCCTTGGGCTGCCCGAGGACCTCTTGAGTGGCCCCTGATTGAAGGATTGAATGCATAAATGTTAATTTTCAGTTGACAACAATAGTGGAAGAGAGCAATCACAGTTGCATTACATACTGTGCACCTGCCCTGCATCAATTTTCTGCAGTATAATTAACAACTGTAGGACTGTATTTATTTTCTGTGGCCAAGATTAAGCTGTTGGTTTGTGGTATAGCACAAAACGTTTTGGGGACTTTAACTGGAATAGAGGCTGACATGTCTTCTCTGATGGTCTCCAATGTGGCAGGCAGGCATTGCTCCCACGGCTGCTCCCTCTCAACTCAGGCTGATACTCTTGTGTCAAGACTGGTTAGTCGGGCTGCCACTCACAGCTCATGAGTGGGGGGTGGGTGGGGTGGGGGGGTGGGGACTGGACCCCTCAGGCATTGGCTGCATTATGTTCTGGCAGTACAGTGATACTACTGGCACACAATATCTAGCCTCTTCAACATTTTCAGGAAAACTATTTTAGTTTTCGCCTTGTTATCAGGAGAGCCGTGTGTTGTCTGCTGACACTCCCATCGCTCACATCCGTTGTGTAAGCTCACAAAGATGTTTCAGGATCCCTAGGGGCCACTGAATCTTGTTCACATGTAGGATGTCTGGGCTTGCGTACATGCAGATTTCATGTTAGCCTGGTTGATCCTTCACCAAGTAAGATTTTATTTACAGTTCACCCTCTCATTAGCAAGTTTGATTCAATGTCCAGTAGTTTAAAGATACGACTGTGCAGAGCCACCATACTTTACAGTTAACCTCCCACATGGTGAAGTTAGAAAAGCACATGCACGCACACATCACATCCTAAACAGAGATACAAATAATTTCTCATTTGCTAATAAAATCCCCTTTTGTCTGAAAATATGCAGCTCTTTACTTCACATGCTACGTTTCTATTTTTTGCAAGCACCAACGAAACGGTGCATGCTGTTCAAGTACTCTATTTTCGGAGCAGGACATGAATTATAAAGCAAAGTGGCCAACAATGTGTGTTACATTCCCTTTCTTCTGACCTGAATGCACTGAGAGAGAGAGGCGCATGGAGAGTGTCTGTGATGAGTGACCATGAGCTGCTCTTGGAGTGTTGGTGGGCTGCGTGATGGCAGAAATCCCAGCTCTTGGCAGCAGCCCAGGCCATTGTGATTTGTGCTCGCTGCTGCCTACAGGGTCGCCACCTGGCTGACACTTCCTCCAGTCTCCCTGGGTTACACAGAGTGCATCCACAGCAGGTCTGTAATTGAATTTAACACATGTCACACTCAGCTTAACTGTGTTTTCTGCAAGGTGCGTGTACCTTGAAAGAATTTCATCTTGAAATGCTTGAGAATTATCGTGATGAGGGAGAGTGTTCACTGTACACTGTACACTTTAAGTTATTGTGAGAAGAAGAAAGTAGTTATGACCCTTGAGCTGGCAACGGTTACGTCATTAGGCTGACATAAAATACATCTCCGATACCTTCTCCTACTGGATGACTTTTCATAATTACTGGAGCCTTAACCAACCTGATGAAACACTTTTTGTCCCACTCTGCAAGAGACATTTTTTACCTTTACTAAGCCTTGCAGGTTGCACCTCCTCCAAGGCTGTATGCTATCCCGCAAACAGCTCTAATAATCAATATGTTGATTCAAGGATATTCAGTACATTAGATGTGTATGGTTAGGTTTTTCGCCATGGTTAAAGGTCCTCTCCAAGTGAAGGACGCAGGATGTGAAAGTGATGTGAGGGGAAGGTCTGCCTTGAAGGCAAAATACCCTACTGTTCTGTGCTTCAGCATTACCAGCTGTCCTTCCAAGGCAGACATGATCTTTGGCAACTTTTCTGCTCTGTTATTTACAAGAGTTGTTTATAAGTTTATTAATGAGGGAGAGACACCATAACCTTGGAAATAATACAAGAGACTGCTGAGTTTCACTTGATCATAACAAGAAAAAAGTATTTTTTGCCCTTTTCTTTAACCCAAACTCTAATGCATACACTATAGTATATACAACTGAATTAATAAATGATGAAAATGTAAGAATATTTACACAATAGATGTGCCTTTGTATGAAAAACATTTGTTTGACTAAATATATGTGCAAGTGTGTATGCTTAATATGATGCTGAAATATTAAATTTGATATGAATTTTTCATATGTTAATTATATGTGTCACCACAATAGTTGTACATTGAAGCCTGGTGAAAATAACTTGTTCAAATAGCACTTTACTAAGGCCAATACGATGGAGAAGGTAGCAATTTAGCTGATAAATCTCAGCTGATAATTATTTTTCACATTATAATCATTCGACCCTACAATATGATTTAAAAAAGCAGCTTTTATGTCTCAGATGTGCTACACTGGAATGCTCTTTATTACAATATTTAGCAAAAAACAAGATATTTCTCCCTCTCAGAGCTGCATTAGCTCACACTTAATTACAGCTTGATATGCAACTCAAATAGATTTACAGTAAATCTTTTTGCGTATGAATAATGTATAAAGTTACCAAATTGGCCACAAATAAAAGTCATTGCTGAGGCCTATAGGCATGCAAAAAAAAATTTCATCAAAATGGTAAAATCAAATAATTCTTTTCAAGGTTTTCATTCCTACATTTGTTTTTTGCGCTTCCACTTAAGTGTTATCTTAAGACAGCAGTTTTCTATTCCTTTTCCTTACTGTACAATTTCACATGAGAGACAAACGCTCGCCTCAAAGTAGGCCAATTACCAGTCAGTATGAATAAAGACATTAATGCAATGTGGCAGAGCCCAAGAAGAGCAGCAAAGGCAGGGTGTCTTCCATCAGCTAACATGAACTCAGAGGGGACACATAAACAAGTCCCTCCATTACATAATCAGTCCTTTCCTCCTTGAAGCGTCTTCCTCTTGTTTTGCACACCCATTCCTTGCCATGTCAGCTCTCTGCTTTCTGGCTAGAATGGAGATGGAGATTTGTTGATGTCTAATTTGATACTTCCTCTGGCGTTCAGTATAGCTGCCATATTACTTCAATGCCCATCCATTGCTCGTGGCAAGCCTAGCTCATCAAGACGAGCTTGTTTTGGTTATGCTTGCAGTCGGTCCACCTCTTTGGTCTAGACTGAGATCTAAACAACTTTAGGATGAATTGCCAGTACATTTTGTACAAACTTGGTCCCCAGAGCATGATTCCCAACCACTTTGGTGATCATTTGTGAAATATCTTGTCAACTGTTGGAAGGATTGCTGTAAAATTTGCTACAGATATTTAAAGTCGGTAGAGGATAAATTCTAATGACATTGGTGATCCTCCGACTTTTCACATAGTGCCACCAACAGACAAAAGTTTCCATTTATTTGGTGAAACATCCAGTTCATGTAGCTATGGATCTTTGCAATGCCAACACACACTGGATACTGTTTACCATGGAGCACTGAGGCATATTACAAATCTTAAAGGCCTTACTCATCTTTGTATGCTTGGATTGGACAGTCTACCTTGTCCACCAGTAGACTTAACCATTCACATATTCTTATTTATAAGGCCATCCTTGGTCTGCTTCCATCCCACCTGCAGATCTACACCTATTCCAACTATCTGTCCTTAAAGCCCGGACTGAAATGGGAAAAGGGAGTTAAAGTATGCTGCTCCCTCTGAGAGGAATCCGTTCTAAAATTAGGCCTACCAGATTCTTCAGGAGATGGTCTAACTGGATGCATTTAAAGTAATCCTACATTACCTGGAGGCAGGCACATGTGGCTATAGAGGTTTTGACTGATTCAGTTTGCCCCTGTTTGATCCCTGATGTTGATGATTTGCAATGAATACTGATGAATATTTCTTATATTTATAACTTTTTGTGTTTTATGTTTTTTTATGTCTGCTGCTGCCTGCTTTGGCCAGGACGCTCATGTCAACAAGATTTTTAATCTCAATTGAAACTTTCCCCAAGGCTTCAAAACATGGATGTATTACAATTGATACATGCATGTTTTGAAGCCTCAAGTTTAGCAATTGGACCAACACCATCTCTGATTTTTGGAGCCAGAAATTACCATAGTTGGACGAGAGGGTGGAGCTGACCATAGCGCTAGCTGCTTGCTTGGTTAGCATGGTGCTTTTACAGTCCATGGCTAACAGGGATATTGCAAATGCTAATGCTAATTTTGGCTACTGAAAACAGGCCTAACCAATTAAAACAAAATGTACTTACCAGAAAAACCAAACAGCTGATACCTTAGAGATTAAAATAATAATAATAAGATAAAAAAAATAATAAGATAAAACATTGACCTGAAAACAAAAGTTGTGACCTGATACCACACATAATGGAGAGAAATAATAAGATCTATTATGAATTATAGCCTCTAAGTCATTACAATGACTGTAATTGTCCCTAGCACAAGTTGACTGTATTCACGGCCTAAATGGGTACAGGATGTGCCATAATGGGTAGCAGACACAGACTTCTGTAACAACCAGGATGACGGGACGGCCCACAGGAGTTTATTGCCAATATGGTCTTTGCACCGCTCAGTCACTGTTAAATTAAATCTAAGGATGACAGATGCTGCCAATCAGTGACAGGTTAGTGAGGTCAAATTAAGATCCATACACTGACCTTTTCCTTGGCTGCCTCCTCTCAGAGTGCCTATCATCACGGCTATCAATAGGGACAAATGAGCCTTAATGGTCAGATCCTGGCAGCGCCATCACTTACACTACAGCCCAGTGATCACCAAGCCCAGGCAAGGTTGTACCACTGTTGACGAGTGCTCTCAATAAAAATGCTATTATCTCAGCTGTTGCAGTCTATCAACAGCCCCTTCAACACCATCATCCCACCCAGCATGAACCAATCTTCAAGTTTCTTCAGTCTGCTGGTAGCCTACTTGTTTCCAGGATATGTCTGACAAAACTTTATATTTTTCTTACCCTAAACCAACACTACACATGGGCACTAGTTTATTTTTAGTTAATGTCACATACACAGTCCTACTGAGGACTAACCCTAACCCATACTCACAAAAGCACTAAATGTGTATTCATCCACCACTGAAAAAGTCCCATACAATTGCACTTTTTCCCTGTTTGAGTAAGTTTTGCTAAAAATGACACTGTCCAGCTATTTTAGGAAATTATCCCACCTTTTCTAAAAATGAAACTACAGTATATTTGTGAGCTTTTTTAAAATATTGATGTCTTCAATAGGAACAAATGTGCTTGTAGCTGAGAATGATGGAGAATGATGGTTTTGGTATTTTAGCATTCTTCATGTTAAATGTATCACGAATGGTCATGGTACAGTATAGGACTTGCTGATTGTACATACCAGCCAGCACAATGGTGATGACGTTCTCATGTTGAAATCCACTGAGTGGGAATTGTATCTTTCACAATCTATGACTTACCATCTCTGATTTATATTTGTCTATCAAACTGCCCTTTCCAACCTACTGCTAATGAGACACAGATCATTAGATCTCCAATTTGTCATTCATTTGTTATTGTTGTTTTTGTATGTTTTAATGGGCCACGTACAAGAAATGTTGTGGCAAAGCATCATGATGGAGATGATGATGTTGAAATACTGTAGCTTAATTCTTTGTCCTCTTTTTCCTTTGTTGACTTCTTGCTGCATTTAGTTCCAGCAGCATTAATAGAACAAGGGGGGAAAAAACTCCCTGTGCACTTTCACTGCAGACAGTTATCTTTAGCTTTTATCTTTACTTCAAAATGCAAATATGAACAAATTTGGACACATGGGTGAGCTTTTATGCATCGTAATACTAATGTGCAAGCTCACCAAGTCTTGCACAGAGTGATTGAGCCATGAACTGTGAAAATGTCAGCCCCTATTAATAACAATGCTGGATTGAGCATGCTGGATCTTAACGTCTGCACTTCATACTGTATATTTAGATGATCAACATTAGAAGTCTATTTATGTCACACAGTTAGTGCATTTTTTCATGATTGTGGCCTTAAGAAGGAAGCTGCAGCCCTGGGATTAATAAGCCTCTCTCAGTCTGCCTCAGTTAGACTCAAAGCCACAAGGAAGCCGAGAAGCAGCCGCCTGCAGTGCATAACAACAGCTCCAAATCTGATAGAATTGGACAAGTCAATGTGAGGGTGTAATTCTTGTGGAAAGAAATACTGTTTCCATTTAAATTTGATATTTTCGTGCATCCTAGCTGTAAATTTAGATTGTAGTGTGGTGACAGTTTTCATCATTGATTAATATGCTGATTATTCCCCTCAATTAATTGACTTATTATTATTTCATCTATAAAATGACCAAAAAAATTGTTCTTCAATTGTTGTTTTTCTGGTGATCAGTGATGAAAGTTATATTAATTATATATATATATGTGTGTGTTTGTAAACACATAAACTCTGAACACAGGTTGAGGCACTGATCTGTCAAGCAGAAGACGCAATATTTATTGGTGATAAAGTCATCATATCGCTTCTTTCTTTCTTTTATATCTTTCTTTCTTTCTTTCTTTCTTTCTTTCTTTCTTTCTTTCTTTCTTTCTTTCTTTCTTTCTTTCTTTCTTTCTTTCTTTCTTTCTTTCTTTTCTTTCTTTCTTTCTTTCTTTCTTTCTTTCTTTCTTTCTTTCTTTCTTTCTTTCTTTCTTTCTTTCTTTCTTTCTTTCTTTATGAAGCTTGGTGAAAGTTCAGACAGGAAGACCACCTTTTTGTATGCTCACATCATAGTTTTATTTCTCATTCTTTAGTCATCCTGATCCTTCTCACAGCTCATACTGATCTCTGTCAAAGCTCATTTTTTCCTTGCTGTTATTTCTGGAGCATCAATTGACACATCAGCTGTTCACATCACTTGGTCAAGTCTAACCAATAGCACGGTGACACACCTTCATTGTCAGCCTATCATATTGCAGCTGTCTTTTTAAATGTTCTCCTTCTCTGCTCAGGTGCTTTCTTGATGCTGTTTTGCGCGACCGACCACCTCCCCATCACAACCCAGTCTTCAGATTCCTCAATGCAACACTTCAACTTCATCAGCCTGATTAGTTTCAGCCTTAAGATGACTTGTTGTGATTTGGTCCGAGATTGATTGATCGAAGTCATCAGCCACCACCACCAGTGTCTGGACTCCATGGGGGGGATCTATCATGCTGAAGCTCAGGACTTACGTCCTTCGATTCAAAAATTCTCCCTGCAGAGTCCAAGCGCCAAAGACTTTGACAATACCTTATCATTAATATCATCTGCATAATAAACATAATTTTACTTCATTCTCTGGTCTTTCCTGATTGAACTTTCTTTCTTTCTTTCTTTCTTTCTTTCTTTCTTTCTTTCTTTCTTTCTTTCTTTCTTTCTTTCTTTCTTTCTTTCTTTCTTTCTTTCTTTCTTTCTTTCTTTCTTTCTTTCTTTCTTTAGTTTTCTTAGACATCCTGTGAAGAAGAGATAAACCATCTCGTGTAGAAACAGACATTCATTTCTTTGAAAAAGTCATATCACATCTTGCCAAGTCAGATCTTCCAGCTTTTCAAACTGGATTTCTTCCAACAAGCTTTGACGCAAACCAATGCCATCTCGGTCCACCGAAGATCTCCTCTCAGTATTTGGACTTGTGCATCTATTTATTTCAGCCGACACTGTGCACACCCTGCCTGAGGGCTAATTACATTTGCACAGTCCAGACATCCTCTATTGTCGCCCTTTTGCAAGGACCTCCCCATCACAAGGAGGATATTTGAGGACAATAAAGCCTTTAATCGTGATTGTTTGTAATGAACAAACAGACATCATAGAAGTTGTGCACACCACATAATCGTATTTACACATTGCTCAAGGTTAATCTTCAAGGCTGTTTATTAGTGTGTATGAAGTGGAAACACACACACTCACATGTGCTCACACATGCAGTGAGGAACATGTTAGATACAGAAGAGCAGAAACAGACACAGAGAGGGAAGCACAGTTGACTTCCTCTGTCGTTACTCACACCTGCAGTAGGATGCAATCTCCATAGCAACAAGACTTGGCAACACTGTGCAGAGTTGATATTTGAGGTTGTGATCTTTAATACCCCTTTTCTCTCCCTTTTTACTGCAGTATTTTGTGGAAATGCATTTGTGTGTGTGTTTTTCCCCCATTTGAGTCACAACTACCAAGAAATTATCCCTCTGCTGTCAGATGTCATCAATCTGTCATCTGGAACTGATCATTAAAGGGGGGCAAGCATCCCAAATGAAGCTCATACTTGGGGAAAACATGCTTGTGTAACAGTTTGTTTGCCCACATTATTCATTTCCTGGCTACCTCAAACCCAGGATTGTTTTATGTACAAGGCATGAAGATATGTAGCTCAAATTTGCATGGTTTGCAGGTTATATGATGCTATTTGGTTCTCCTATACGTTGACAGTCTAAAAAGCTGTGTGCAATATAATCTTTAATCATTCACTTAGCAAAGTCAGTTTAGCAGAACAGCCTTGTTTATCTAAGCATGCACTGAGCTGGATAGTCAGATGTATTAACAGTAAATGCTGCAAAAATCTTTATGAATTAAACGTTTGTCTTGACACAGTTGAAAGACCCCAACATGGTGATTTTGCTGAACTGTGACACATCATTTCATAACAGATGTGGACATGCTGTATGCCTACTTTATTGAATAACCTTTGGTGTGTCTGCTGCTCTTAACGTGTATTTGTCCTGAGTGGCCTCCATTATTACTGTGTGTATAAAGAAAATCATTTTAAAAACTCCCATTGATAAGTGTGCAGTTGGTTAAATTTGCACAGCAGGAAGGCCATTCTTCCTCGTGATGATTTTAAAATGTATGTGTATTATGTATCATTACAAGCACTGAAAACTGCTCAAAGCATTACCCAGCAGGTTTTCATATCCTCTGATGTAAGCATCCCCCAAACCTTTGTGACTTAAGTGTGCTCAGCTGAAAAACCTTGGAGATAATTGGAAATACAGACACTGTGAAAGAGCTCAAAGTGACAGTGACATTTCCTTTGAAGATGAGATGTGACACACAGTGATTAACAACACCCGTAACATGTAACACATGCAAACCTTAAAAACATCTATTATTTGTCCAAGACAGATATAAAAATGCTGCTGCAGAGCCCAGAGAGTCTCTGGTGTGGGTTTCTTATCAGACAATGACCTTGGATGTCCACTTATGTTGCATTTGTTGCAAATCCGTTTGTTTTCTTTATCCCTCTTAAATATTCATCCAGTAGCTTCTCCTGCATTTGCTTCTTTCAAGAAGTGCATCCTCATCATGTGCTAATAATGAGCCTGGTGGCCACACAGCCCCATCCTGCTGATGGTTGACTTGACGCTGCCATCTAGTGGTCCCACAAAAGGAGCCAGACGGGTAGAAGTAAACCAATAAACACGTTAAACTATTGGCTTGAGCAAAACTTTATTTTAACACCCCTTTTTAACATTTATGAGCAACAGCTGGTGTATTAAATAACAACATAATATATAATGCACATAATATAATCTAAGTAATCATACAGTATATAAAAATATATTTTATGAGTTGCAAAAAAAACACTGTAAGGGTTTTATTACACCATGTTATCAAATATCCACTCAATTTTACACCAGTTATTGTAGCAGGAGTTACAATGGTAGACAAACAGGTGATTAACATTTTAAAAGTGTCCTTATATTTGCCTCTACCTACATTATAGTGTGTTATAAACCATGTATCCATATGCTACTTATTGAAGCTAAATAGGGGCAATCAAATAGATAAAGGTGTTATTATATAAGGTTAATAGAATGAGAGACATGATTATAAAGAAAATAACACACACAATAAACAATACACATAACAATGCAATTATAGTTGAAACAGTTCTGAAAAGTTTCCTGCAGTTCTACAAAAGTGTTGAAAAATTGGCCAAACAAACAAAGTGACAACAAAAAGCACCAACCTCCCACTTAAATCAGCTTTTTAGGCTTCAGTTGATAGCAGCCCACTCAGTTTATCTACGTACACAAGCTTCTGATTTGACTATCATCTGTTAAAACCAATACTTAATCTAAAAAGTACAATTCATCACAGAATACATTACTGTTTCAAAAGGCAAACATGCTTTTTGTGCTACTAAAATGACAAAATAGGCTAAAATAGGTTAACAGCAGTAAAAGATTTTTATGCATTAAAAATGCTGTTATTTGTACATTTTTGAACACTTTCTAAAGGGTCAAAAACAGTGAGAAGAATATAGACACCTTAATAGAAAATCATGATCTATTATTATAATTATTAATATCAAATACCAAACTGTATATCTCACCAACATGTATGTTAAACCACCATAACTAATGTAGACATTAACCCCCTTCTCCTCCTGGCTTCTTAAAATGCATACAATCTCTTGTAACAGCCATTTTGTTGTCATGGACACAGAAAGAAAGAAAAAAAGGTAGAAAAAAGAAAAAGAAAACATCATTTGTGTCCATAGCAACTGAGTCAAGTTTAGTGCTGCCAAAAATGGTTTAGGCAAAATTCTTCTCAGAGATGTGAGATATGTGTATTAGATACCCGCGTCTTGGATGGTGCATGCAGCTACCAGTACACTGATCTTTTAAATTGAATACCAAAATGTGATCAGAATCTGTTGCATTTAACCTCAGAACAGATCAAATGTAAACGCATAAAACAGCTTGTTAGATAAACACTACGACACAAACCCTGAAAACAGAGCAAGGCATCCTCAGGAAGCCTCTAATCCCCCTTCGAAATCTTAGTCAACTACTATAAATAGAAAGAATCCATGGTGCCCTCTGCTGGAGATTAATCTAAGCCACTGATGTGCACTGTACTGTATTGTTGAGTATCAAGCAATGTTGCAGGAGTGTTTTCACACTGGAGATATGTTGGATTTCATGTAGACGATACAGTGTTGCTTGTCTTTTGTTTGTACAGCGACTTGTAAGGCTGGCACTTGTAATTACACTGCAGCATTGATCAACAGTTTCTGTGTGCTGTGATGGTGAAAACCAGCTTGTTTCACCATGAAGACATCTCCCACATCCCTGCACCATCCTGCAGTCAGCCATTCCCCAAGCCCCCCCCCCCCCCCCCCCCCCCTCTCAGGGCATCATTAGTGGGAATTACCTGGTCTCCCCAGGAAACGCCTAATCAAGCCTCAACTAAATTGAGTGCCTCTTTTGTTTGCAGACAAAATAGCACAGTGGAAATCCCCTTCTGTCTTTGGATAATCATCTATTATCATTTAACAAATGGCAATCATGACCTAGGAGGACGCAAGGAGGGAGGGAGGTGCGGGTCCAAGGTCACGCCAGGCATCCTCAATTGGGATGCAACCTCTTTAGCCCAACAGTGGAAGAGACAAGGAAGATAAATAGTGATGGGTGTTAGTGGTTAGACATAGAAACCAAAAAGAAAGAAAGGAAAAGCAGACTTTTTGCATCTCTCGTGCAGAAGCAAAATACATTTCTCTACTTTCCAATTGAGTTATCACAGTTTCAAATTCAGCAGTGGCAGCAGTGTAGTTTGACGGCAGCTCCAGAAATGGGGGATTTTGCTTTTTCTAGTGCTGTAGCCTCCCAGCGTTATGCGATGATGTGCACACTGACCTCTTGTTCATACAATCTGATCCACAGACTCCAGGGCGGGTGAGAGGAGGTGAGAGAGGGTCTCAGTGCAAAATGACACAACAAAAGCCACAACCTTTAAAAAACTTTTTGTCAACCTATACAGCATCTGTCTGTCTCTGAGGTGAGGGAGACTGATTCAGTGCTGAATGTATTTGTGTGTGTTTGTGTTTGTGAGAAAGAAAGATGAAACTTGACAGTCAGAGAGATGCAACAAAAAAAAAGTTCAAACCAGACGGGTGTGAGTCTGTGGGAGACAGAAAGACAGAGAGAAAAAGAATTTATGTGTGTGTTTGTATAGACGACCCCGCCCCTCCCTGCACTGATTGTGTGTGTGTGTGTGTGTGTGTGTGTGTGTGTGTGTGTGTGTGTGTGTGTGTGTGTGTGTGTGTGTGTGTGTGTGTGTGTGTGTGTGTGTGTGTGTGTGTGTGTGTGTGTGAAGGCCCCGGTGCTGCTGACAGTGGGAATGCAGTGCAGCTAATCCCAGAGGAGAGCCGAGCACTGCAGAGGAGATGCTTGGCAGATCTCCCCTCATCCGTGTGACTGCTGTTGGCGGCTGGTGTGGAGAAGAAATCCGGAACTGGATCAGAAAGCGAGCCAGCCGTGTTTAATTTGCGCGGGACTTTTCACACCGAGGGGAGGAACCAGGCAGAGATAACCAGCACCAAAGCTTACAGAGACGTCTGCTGTCCTTCCTCTGCCAACTGCATGCCCAGGAGAGGCTATTGATAACAGTCAGGAGGGGTCAAAGCATGTCACATATTTGTTTATTCATCCTTACTGGTCATGATTCAAAAAGACAGTGCAGCAATGAAAGGTGAAGAACAAACTTTAAAGAGTCTATTCACAACATTTGATATTTTTGTTTTTACTGTTATACTTAAAAATAACATACTTTTGCTTATTTCTAGAATTTAGGAGGTAATTGAGGCATGAAGCTCTTTCACAGTTTTCTTTTAGGATGCTTAAAAATGATCCTAAATAAGTTAATTTTACATAAAATTTAGGATGCATTTTAGATATCATGTGTGTTCAACCATTACATATTCTATAGTCCCATTCTAACTTATACTCATAAGCAGTTCATCAATTGTTAGACTTTTCCAGTCCAGTTCAGTTCAGTTCAGTCACTTTACTATCCCAGGTTTTAAACCTAACTTCAGTTTTAAATATGTAGCATTTGGTATAATTTACTGTAAAGTTTTGCCTACACTGCACAATCATTTTTGTACAATAGTTACTTATTTCACTGATTCACTTATTTCCTATAATGATAATATTTTGACAGTCTGGGACTTATGGGTTAATGACTGGTTAATACAACCACCATTTCATCATTTCAGATTACAAAGCAAACACCTCTAGAATTAAATGTTTCAATGTAAATATGACCGTATATTTGCTGGTTAAGCTTTCCTGACACAAAGCCCTATACAACGCTGACTGACAATGACGATAGAGTGAAAAGATAATCTGAGTATTCAATATTAACCAGTAAGAGACAGGACAGCACCGGGGATGAGGTGGGGCTAGAGTGACATAAAACTGCTCATGGGACGTGTCCTCAAACTTACTTTGCCTGTTGGGTGCTGTTGAACGCGAAATGAACACTCAGCTGTGGTGACACCAGAGGACAGAGACTGCAGCTGGATGGCATCTTGTGGTTCAGATGATGAAGGACGTTTGTCTCAATCGACGATAAACTGTGGACAAAAAAACTTTTATAAACGACAACCGTTTTATGGTGATGATACTGTGTGAAGACCAAGACTGTGTGAGACTTTCTTTTTTTCTATGACCTTTGCTAAGGTCAGGTATTGTTTTGAGTTGCTTTTTATCTTATTGTTATTCATTTATTTGTCTTTTGGTATTGCTTTATTACAAAGTGCTGTTCAGGTTATAATGTTGTCGAGCACATCTCCTTATCACTTTTCCAGCCCAGCTATCTATCAAATGTTTGTTGGACGGAGAACTGATAAGGGTATGTGTCTGACACTTTCCATCACTGATAACTGGATACAATATGCTGCCA
Organism: Scomber scombrus; assembly: GCF_963691925.1. Classification (NCBI taxonomy): domain Eukaryota; kingdom Metazoa; phylum Chordata; class Actinopteri; order Scombriformes; family Scombridae; genus Scomber; species Scomber scombrus. The sequence goes on along the minus strand of NC_084975.1, from coordinate 18,225,041 downwards.
CTTGGAAAAAAATATTATATGAACCAGCAACTGGGTCATTAAGACGACCAGGTTTGACCTTTTTCAAGTTTCAGTCTTAAAAATATGACTATATTTCTTCAATTATTCTAAACGACATTTGGCTACATTAGTCTGGCTTTCTTGTTTTTTCTGAGTAATATCATTGTGGTGTATCATTGCTGTGAGATGAATCCAAGGTTTGGTGAATTTCTTGTTTCAAGTTCTGTTAAATATTTTGTAATTATATGTTTTTGAAAAAAAATACACCATATTAATGAATATCAAACAATTTAATACCAATAAGATTCAAATTGCTTAAACCAAAACAAGCCAAAAACAAACTGTGTTCATTGAATTTGGCATTTTGGACATACATGATTTTCGCCTGACAGAAGATTTTAATTGTGCACTTGTTAAAGTCTATATACAGGACAGTATTGTTATATTATTCATGGTCCCTCACTCTGTGATTAATTGATCTTCCTTGTCATTTTTGGATTGCATTTTCTTTTAATCGATAATTTTTTTCTTAAATAGAACATTTGCTAATTTCCACACTAAACAAGTTCAATCATTGAAATCAAATCAATTTAGAGAGTGGTCAGTGACATTTTTACATGAAAAGTTTCCAACAGGTCTCATGTAAATATGCTTAAGTGTGTGGTGGCATATTGTTAAACCACCCCAGTTTATCAGACTTGACGTGCACTGACTGTTTATAATAGAGGAGATTAATGTTTCAGTGCTTATTCTCACGCATTAGTGGTGCAGGTACAGCCATGATAAAAACACGAAGTAACATTTTTTCAGATAACATGAAAATGTGCAACCTGTCCCGGGTCTGTGCTATAACCTAATGTGTCCTGTGATAGGATCCTCACTGCCCTGCACAAACAAAAATAAATACAAAACGTTTTTGTCAAAATGCATGTGCAGTTTCTGGACTACAAAATGCGGCAGCGTGCTGGTTTGCAAATTCTGCAACTCTGCTGCATTGCCTCTTTATTCAAAAAGTACAGACACAATTACATAGATGTGTAATCCTACTTTAGTCCGTTATTCAACAGTGTCCACAGCACATATATCCAAAATACTTCTCTGAGGAGAAGAAAGGTTTCACCAACCTTTTTATTTTAGACATAACCATAAATTATTTCATACATGTAATCATATGTATTACTGCATATACTGTTTATATAGATAGTAATACAGCAGGTCTCTAAATATATTGTACATGCTCAAGGATCGCCCTTCTTTGCATCATTCATTTGCACATTTTGATTATCTAAATATGTATATATCTAAATATGTATAACATTATAACATACAACATATATGTTATATTACATGATTCTGTAGCATCATGTAATATAACATGTAGTCGTAGTATGTAGTATTTGTGTAGTTAACGTTACCTGCTAAGAATGACTCCGTTTCACAATGTTCACTAATTTGCACTTAATAAAAGATTCAGAATATTGTTCAACCTCGGTCGAGCTGTGTCTATGGTCTTTGCTGAAACTTTTCTTGCAATATTAAATTCCATTAAATTATTAAATTTACCAATAAAAAGAAAAGTAATGTTTTTCTGATTTGTTCAGATGTACTTTGTGCAGCACAAATGTAGTGCAAACATCTCACTGGAATTAACTACATATATATATATACATTTATACACACACACACACACACACACACACACACACACACACACACACACACACACACACACACACACACACACACACACATACACATATATATATATATACATATATGTATGTTGGTGTATACATATATACATATATATACATACACACACACACACACACACATACTATATATATATATATATATATATATATATATATATATCAAGATTGTGTTTATATATGTGTTATATATATATATATATATATATATACACACAATCCTGTGCTGAGATGTAGTGCAGCTGCATGAGTCGACACAAGAGGGTATTGTTCCTCTACTTTTGCAGAGCAGCCCGTCGCCTGTCAGATACAGGTGGAGTGCATGTTGTACACACAAGACACACCAATGATACACCCAGAGCTCCTGTAATGACTTACCTGAGAGGAGCAAATGCAATCAACTTAGATTAGCCAAATCTAATACAACGACCACCATCCATGTCAAATGTGCGAGGTCAGCCAATGTCACCTGATCCATGGAACAGGGCATAATTTAGGCGCAGGGGTTATTAACTTGTGTTTCAAGCGTCCTCAGATGTCAAGTAAAGGGCCCTCTAGTTTTGTCCTGCTTGATATTTTTTCAAAATCTTTGAAGGTACACTCTGTTCTGCATTGATGCATAATATCAAGGGGTGGGGGGTATACTGGGGAAAGTGCAGGGTATGAAGTGTAGACAAGATTAACTGCAGTATCATTATTACCAGTCCTAATAGGACAAACAAAGATGGCTCACTTTATTCAAATATAATGCAGTGACACAAAACAATGATGCTGCTTTGAAGTTTTTCTTTTGGCTCCACTGCCATTATGCTGCCATTATTTATTGTAGTTTGGAGGCAATTATGACTGTGATTATAACTGTGTTTATATTTGCATAACAATAACTGGTGCTTCTTCTTCTCTTATGGCACCATGGACTGTTCAGTTACCCCAAGTTAACAAATATTTCAGTAAAAGGGACTGCCTGAAGTATTACAAATCTATTAAGCTCTCTATTAAGAATAAGCTCCAGTTTAAAAAAGGTGCTACTGTCCCTAAATGTCATGATCACAGTCTGTATGATTAACTCATGTTACATAATGTTGCCTCTAATAGGGTACCATGAAAAACATGAAGTGAAAAACCATGTTGAAACTAAGCTTTAGCTCATCCTTTCCTATTCTCTTGGTAACTATGGAAACTATGTGTTTTAATTAAGAACTTGATTTTTGATTGCCGACACTATGGGATAAATTTGAGGTTTTCACACATCTCGTGATGTGTATTTTTTAAAAACAAACTTGTTTACTGACACCCACATCTGTCAGAAAAGGTCACGCAGAGTTTACTTGTAAAAAGAGTTCATTTTCACAGATAAAGATGGACAGGACCAGAAATCTTCTTTCAAACTGTTTAAATAAATACCAGTGTGACAGCCATCTCTGTTTCTGATACCATTTGTCTCTAAATAAACATACACATGTATTTTGCATGTGGCTGCATGTGCCTGTTGCTAATTAAAGATTGACTGCTTGATGACGACATGAGGGAAGGTATTGGAAGAGAGTTATTCTGTGATCTGGGATAGTCAATACATCTAAAGCTCTCTCTTTAATTAGACACAAAGAAGAAACCCATCACCATGACGACACAATAAAAAAGATAGAAGCGATGGAAGACGGGTTGGTGTGCATCTCTGGAAAAAAGGGCACTGCATATCACCATACATTTGGCAGTAATTTTGTGATATGATCTCCATGTCCTATTAATATCTTCTGCTAATTTATTTTGACGCGGTCTTCAGATCAGCTGTGACCACATCACGACTCATGATGTCCTTTTGAATGGATGGCAGCTCCACTGGTCAAAATATAGAACAGCTAATGAGATGTGATTATGTCCAGGATATTCAAGAGATGAAAAATGACCTTCTCATGATTTTTTAAAGGAGGAAAGAGGGGAGAGATTGAACACACCTTAAAGTGAGTGGGTAACACATCCCCGCCATCTCTTGATATCAGCAGACCACCCACTGATGCTTGGAGCTCCCCACCACCATCTGTTGCCTTGTGCTAAGAGTTTACCCAGGCATCCACTGCCACAAAACAGACTTGCATCATCCCTACATCAGCCAACCACTGAGGAACAGACTGATTGACAGATCCCATTGAAACAGTACCTGGGTAGGTTCAGGACACCCGGAGAAGGAGCACAGCAGTTAATTTTTGGAGAGCTGCGCTGTGCCTGTTGGGAGCGGTTTGTATCCATGTGCTTGGTATGGAGCTCAGCAGTTACTATGGTTTGACACGTGGCAAAGCGAGTGCTGACACTAATTGATGTGAGCTCTTACGTCAGAAAAATACTCACAGGAGGGATGACACTGAAGATAAGACAGGAGGGCCGCGACTGTAGGGTAGCAATAAAAGAAATCAGGGTAGATCCTTTTGTGTACATAGCATGCAAATAATGAGAAGGATACACACGAGACCAGAACTGACAAATGAACCCAAACATTCAGTCAAATCATCACTGGAAAACCATGTAACTCCATATTAAATTCTGTAGCTTGTTAAAATTGTTTCCCTCTAACAAATTGAGTTTTGGAGAGTGTAGTCCCAAGTGGTCCCCAGCTGTTCTGTGACACTGGGTTTGCATTTTCCTCCTTCATGCACCAAAATGATGCCGACAAACCCCATGGAGGTGGCTTATGAGTGACATCGTCGTGCCTTTACACTTTAGCTTTGACAGGAAGTCTGGTAAAGTGCTAATAAGAGATATTTTGCCATACAAAGGCATATTTTTTCCACAGGTTCTTATTTCATACATCTGTTTGCCACCAACCAGTAAAGTTTAACGCGGCAAGAGGGGCAAATTCACACACTAAGATAAGCTGTGACACAAGTAGAGGAACGAATGAAACACTGCAGACAGATATTTCAGCTAGTCCTGTTATTGGCTATCTTTAGCCAAAACAACCCTCATACTATTGTGTTTTATTGGACTCCTATGAGAATCTTCTCTGCAGGACACGTTGCCTTGGCCACTCACCTTATTGACCTTTCACGAACCAAAAGCATGAATCAATTAACCTTTTCTAAAGCATATGACATGCACAGGTCAGGTGAACGATTGTGTAAGCTCATCAAAATGGGCTGCAGGAGAATGGCACAATTTGCTTAAAATGATGCTAATTCAAGCTGTAACACAACTTGTTTCTACATCAGAAACATACAGCATGTCATAAAAGGGAAAAAGTTTATTTCAGCAGAAAAGTACAAAACAGGTTTCAGTTCACACAACCAGTGTTGTAACATAACAAACAGTTTTAAAGGTAGTAATTTACTGAAGGAATTATGTCTTTTAAAAGACACATTTTATAGGTATTTATATATGTCAAAACAATTTACATTTTCATCTGCTCACATGTTTTAAATGTGCACTGTAAATGTTCATTGTGTGTACCTTCCCTGCTCCTTTTTTTCCCCTGACACGTGAGCTTTCAAAAGCAAGCTGATGAGAATTATGCCAGCTATTTAACTATGACAGCAAGAATCTCATTATTTGATGTCATATTTTGGTGTGAAGAAGCTCTGTGGGAAGATCTAGACTGGATAGACTCCGTCCCCTTTAAACATTAACCAGCATATAAATATAAACAGTACAGATCCCAGCATCTTCTGTCATGTTTTAAAGACACAAAATATTTTCTTCAATCAGTCAAAACTGATCAGCAAAAGAGATGACGTGTTCAGTTTTTAAGATTCAAACCAGATCTACACAGCTGCACCCATGTCACATTCAAGGGCAATTCAGCAATGTGGAAGGACCTAAAGTGGCTCCCCATGTCCCCAATACCCGTTTCTTCTTTGTATTTAATATCTGTAGGAGTCACCAGTTTTTCTGACTTTTATCCGCTCTAAAAATGTATCAGCTCTTGAAAACTGTTGAAAAAATGCCTAGCATTTGGAAGAAATGGTAGTCTTGCACAGCAGAGCAGTGGACATATGTAGACTTGATAGTGTGATAATAGTCTACTTAAAGCAGTATGAAATGTTAAGAAAAACATTATGCAAATATTGCATTTACAATCATGATAATTACAAAAATTAACCCCGAAAACACAATTTTCTTTTAATTTAATGCAATTTGGACATTGTCACCAACAAGTATGACAACCTGGAGTTCATGTGATGGTCTATGGAAGCATGCATGGACTGGATAAATTATGGTTAATCATATGTTGTATTTTCTATTTTTGGGAAACAATAATGTTGGACTATTGAAGCGTGACAATCTCCTGGTTATTTGCCAACTGTCACATCTGAAAAGTTAATGATATCCTCGTGTAAAAGGGTCTCTGGATGACTATTTATGAGAACGAGGTGTAATGACAGCTTTGGCAAGCTAACACATCATTATCCAACAAAAGATCCTTGATAAGATGAATGATTTTTTTTTCTATTCAGAGATTTTCACCACTGAAATGACTGTTTTCTATTTTAGAGCCTGCATGTGCTGCAGAGCTGCTGTTTGCAGGGACAGATTGTATTGTGAGCCTGCTCGCTCTGTGTGTTTCTTGGTGGTCTCGGCTGAATGTGTGGTGCAGCGTGGTGGTCATCTCCCCTCAGAGACATGGTCAGAGCGCTGCTTCTCTCTAATGATGCTACTCTGGGCTGACTCACCTCCCAGCTGACAGACAGTGCTTTATTAGTTTCTTCAGGATAAACGTCTGCCTTTCCACCTCTTCCAAAGCCGCATCTCAAGGGTCACTGATGGCACAGTCCTTTATTTGGTATATTTATAAACCCTGTCCCTGTGCCTGGCTGAGCTTCTCCACACACCTGGCTGTGCATGGTTGATCACATTGATTGAGTCAAACCTCTACTAACAATGAGCATTGAACAACAACAACAGCGTGCCTTGAACACCTCAAAATTCAATGTCTTATTTTCTTTTCTTAAATGTACTGACTCAAAATGTCAATCATGTCTTTGTAGTTAATAGTGGCAGTGACACAATGCTCAGATGCTGAAATACAGGTACAGCAGGATGTGTGGACATGTTATGAAATCCATAATTGTTTTTATTTTTTTTCATTATTGTTATTGCTGTTATTATTAAACATATGTATATATTTAAAATGATCAAATTATTACATCAAAAGGAAGGATTTTGTGTGTGCTACATGTATGAATTGAGGTTCTTTCTGTTCCCTTTAGTTATTCAATTTTGTCCCCCTGTCTTTGTACGCTTATGAAGCAGATCCACAAATACCTGGAAGACGAGCAACCTTATGAGGCAGCTGGATTTGTGAAATTGCGACATCAAGCGAGATCACGCAAGAATCCATCTTGTCAGACTTCAAGTTATGTGCTTGTGTTTGAACCACCGGTGGTTCAGTCATGGTGGTTGGACCAATCAGCATCACGAATCCAGCTGCCTCACAAGGTAAGACAGTGATAGACGGTGATGGACATATGGTTCATCCAATCAACTGCCAAGTATTTTTCCACAGAAGACTTCTCAGATGGTTCTGTGTAATAAAATATCTGTCACATCAGGTTTTTACTTAAATACAGGAATCTTTCATTGACTTTGTATGACGATTGACGATATTCATATGACCCATCGCCTTTAAAATTAACTTTGCATTCTGTCTGAACACACAGTAAGCCAAGAAGAGGTTTCAAACATAATACAGCAGCGGGCCTCACTCATTTAATATAAATAAAGATTCAAACCTCCTCCTCAAATTTTTTGTAATACAATCCAAACCAAAAGAAATTTGAAAGATTATATGAAAGACAAGTCAACCAAAGTCAGCACTAGAAAGCAACAAATATTCATATTATCTAGAGTAGTTAAGGGATAATTGTAACAGAGACGTAAAACAATGCATTTTATGCAACACTAATTACAGTAGATGATAAAAGTAGACATTTGGAAGTAAACCCCAAACGAAAATACATGAACAGATAAAACCTAAATATATAACAAAAGATATGTTTTAATGCTATTAAAACAAATAGTGTAAGAAGCAGGGAAGAAGCGCTCTGTTTCTTTCATTCACCGGTTGTGTTTGGTTTTTTTCTCTTGGTTGACCCCATTCAGTTTCATCCAAAGTCCCTTATGGATTATGCTCTCTAGTCAGCTGTCCTGGTTTGGGAAACATTAATCATCCCTAAAATTACACATTCGTCTTGTTGGTGTTTGTCCTGTTGGTGTAAAAGCTCCTTATTTAATCTTTTGTATTCAGTAGCTGCTACAGTGAACCTGAATGTTTATGTGTAACGTAATTAGCACACCAAAAAAAGTGTATCTCTCATCTTTGGGGTCAGTGGGCAAAGGTACAACTATCTCAGTGATGTTATCAGTTTCATTTCAACCTCTCTCTCTCTCTGCCCACTGTGCACTGTAAAATTTATTAAAGCTTAAATGATATGAAAAGAATGACTTTTTAAACTTGAATGAAGCACAAAGCAATGAATGAGATTTACAGAATGAACATATCAACATGACTACACCAATTCTGAAGTCTGTAGCTACATAAATCTATATAAAAATGTTACCATCATTTAGAGGATAATTAGCCAAGTGAGTAGATGTCAAGAGACTCTCTCGGCTCATAATCAGGACCCCTAAAGCTGCTTTTGCTGACTAGTTTACACTGGAAACATTTCAGCTGAGGCATTTCGGCTTTACAAGAGCAATTAGATCAATAGCATCAGTGGGAGCAGCAGGAGGACGAGGTACTCAGCACGGCTACTTACATATTTATTTAGGGCAAATCCCCTCCATCTGTGCCTGTTTCAACAGTGACACTGTAAAACATAGAAACAGGCACTCAGTCCTCATGACTGTGAAGGTGCAAACACTCATGATTCAACAGATTCTGACACATAGAAAGGCTCAACATCAACAAAGGCAGTGACGCAGTAAAACTTAATTAATATTTGCCAAAAATCTGATGCACGCAGTTGAGATTACAGAAGCAAAGACTAGATACAACTTGTTCTGCAGCAGCACTGATTTGGACCAAGTAGCATTTGATAAATCGCAGATTAGGAGCTGTGGTGTCGCAGTGCAACTGCAGAGCATATAATTGATTTCACTGTGATGACCCAAAATCTTCATCCCCGATATCTACTTAATAGTTTGGGTGCAAAGACAGGCACAGCTGGCTGTGAGCACGGACGATAAAAACACTTTCTTAAGAGAGATCAGTCATAACAGTGAAAAGAGGAGGTGTGTCTGAAGTTCATATGTGGGTGTGTGGATACTTGTGCAGAGATTCTGGATCAATGGGAGTTAAAGTATATGTAAGGTCAAAATAAATTACTGTCTTCTATCTTCTTTGTTCAATAATGCCTCAACCACTGCATCATATTGTCCTGTGGATCAAATCTGTTGCTGCGACATCGCAGCCATTGCAGATTATGCTTTGTGACCATTTTGTCGAGGCACATTTGGACAATGAAATGCACAGCAGACCCTTTGATCAGCGGTAATCAAATCAGATCCCCCACTCTATTCAGCTTTCAGTGTGTCCCACTGAATAGAGAGCAGTGAGGCTGAGAACAACACAGCAAACCTGTTGCCAGAGGAAATAAAAGATATAATAGTCAACAGAAGACAGAAGACTTTCCTAAAATGATTTACCTTTTTCAGAGGAAATTTCTGTAAAAGTACATAGTGGTAACTTTTATGTATATAAACTTAAATACAGACACTAATACGGGTATCACACTGTCTGCCACATATTTTAAACCTCATATTAGTAGGAGGCACAACAGGAGAAAAGATGATAAACATGAGCCACCACATTGTCATACTGACAGAATCATGCCATGGAAAACATCCCAGCAGCACACACGGTGTCTCCAACTCCACGGGATGTGTGCCATTAGAAATGTGGCATTAACGGAAAACAGGCTCAGGAATTGGACACTTGAGAATTGGACCCTGACATTGTTGTTGTGATTTTTCAAATTAGAAACCAATGAATGATGGGATACATGCATCCTAGAACTATCAGGGATGTAACAGTAAAATAAATTGATAGATTTGAAATGATAACAGAAATGTTAATCATTTCATAAGAAGCAGAGGAACATAAATTCAAGAAGAAGGTCTCAGAACAGAACTTCATTTCAAATTTCCTCCCAAAGTTAAATCAGAGGTTAAAGCAAAGATGAAGTTGATCAAACACTTTCCCCGTGTGATCCCGAGAGAAAGAAGCAGCGCCCTGGGTTAGCTCTACACCGTGCAGATAGAAAGTCTTTATCTGGACAGAGTGGTACCTTGAAAGTCTTTCATACAAAGATAGTGACGTCATTCCACCACACAAGATAGATTTTGTCATGAAGTGTGGAGAAGATGGACATAAATGCAGGAAACAGCAGGCAATACATTTATGTAACAATTCAGGAACAGGACATACAAGGCAGGTGAGACTAAACTCGATAAAATGAAACAAACAAGACTAAAGTGAAACATGGGGCTGAAATACAAACTAAACTGATGACGGGATGAAGTGCAGGTGGAACAGGAGAACAAGAAAGGCTGGGGAAGACAGGGAGCAGGAAATGGCTAACGAGACTGATGCAGGGCTGGTGTGGAGCACAGGAAAACAGAAGGGAGACAGTGAACAAAGAGAAAACACAAAAACCCAGAACAAACATCCCAGAACTCACATGAACACAATTTAAATCAGTGCACAAGTCACAGCAAACTAAACTTAAGCACACTTTGCTTTTGACAAAAACATGAAGAAACTAGTCTGTCAAGTGGAGTGGCTTAAATATTAGCCTGCATGTAGCAACATTAATCAGACTAAAAGAGAACTGTGGCTCTGAATAACACAACACTAGTGCTCAACTAGTCCTTCAGTTCACTTTAACGTTCCTATGAGAGTCAATGTAGCAAACCACCGCATCTCAAGTGGTCCTTAAATATAATCTTGCAGCCTCTCTTATCTGCCCTTCTTCCCTCTCAGTGCAAAGAGGGAGAAGAAGTCTGAGGGCATCTGGTGGACTGTTTGAGGGACATGGAGCCAGACTGTGAGAGAACCATGACAATATTGTCCTCAAAGTGTGCCAACTGGAGCTCTGTCACCTTGAGTTTAGAGCCAAAATAAATGGACTCCTCTTCGCACAAATGTTGGGAGACCAGTGTAATGAGAGGGTCGACCAGTTCATCCTTCATCTGCTCCAAGACTGAATTGAAAAAACAAACAAAAAAACAAATTCAAATTGGTTTCACTGTGATGAACCAGCTGTAGTGACTTCCAAATCAACAAACATTGTGGAACAATAAACAGCTAAAGAATGAATACTGGACTTCTGGACTGCTTGTGTGTGTGTCTGTTCTGAGTCTGAATTAAATTATGTGTTGTGTATTGTGACTATTTTCCAAGCATATATTTGTATTTGACCATTTCTTGGATGACATGTATGTATAGATAACAGATTACTGTTTCTGTTGTCAGCAAACTAGACTCTTCACATCTTAAAATTGGATATTGGGCTCACAATCATCAGGTAGACAGAGACAGGACTCTGAATGAATGCTAATGTTGCTCCGTGTCTGCTAGATATTTAAACTACTCAATGCTAACGTGCTAACACATTCACCAACAACCTTATAGGGTGATAATATTTGTGTGTTTTTATTCCCCGGGTGGCCAAAAAAATCAATTACTGTAATGTAGCTTTAATGGTGAAGCATGATTAGTCTTAAATAGTAATGGTTTTCACAGGCACATTGCCACTATAGCCTGGGCGGCACTGGTTCACCCATATTAGCCGGTCTTGCTGGAGAAAATACGGTATTTTAGGCTGGGTAGGCTATAAAAGATGGCTTTCGTCTATATTGTTGTGTACAGCCTTCATAGACTGATGCTCTGTTAGTTGAGCATGTTGGATAGGCAATGTTCAGATTTTACTGCCTTTGTGAGGAAGACCATTGAAAAGTAAACTAGTCTCTTTCCAGTTTGTCTGTGTTTGTTCTTTTTTCTTCTTCTAACTTTTCATAAGCCCATTTTTCTGGGAAAAGATGGCCCAAGTACTCTTTGTAGTGTCCCACTCAAAACAACATTTCTGCCTACACCACTGACGTTTCGGAGATTTCAGTGCAGTACTTCACATATGATTAGTTTGGCATCAGATCACTTGTGTCTGTATCAGCACAATATATTTTGAGCTGAACTTCAACTCTCACCAAACCTAGTGTTTGGTGTTACAGCCTTAGAATCGACATATTATGACATATATTATTCTCCTGTGTTATCTGTCTTATTCTGTTTTAGCCTAATTTTATTTCCAATTGAATACTTTTAATTGTATTTAAATGTTGATGTATTATGTAAAGCATTATGTAAAGAACATTTCTACATACACCTCAAGGTTTTGAACTTTGACCATGTTTAACATAGATATCCGATATCATAACAGTTAAGACAATCACAAAAAGCATAATATGTCTACTTAAATGACATTTTGGCGGACTCATGCTTTTAAAGTGACTGTAGATGGATGTTTGAGACAATAAATTGTACTGTTCTGGTTTGATTGAATCCCAGGCTGCCGTGTTTACTTAGAGAGGTGATCTCCCTTTGGGATGTGGAGTGCTGAGGCAAAGATAACTGGTTCTTATCTTGATCTGCCCAGTCAGGTATGAGAGCTGCAGGCCTACGGGAACACTAGCAGGGATTTTTGGTACTATAGGCCTCATGAGCACACAGGGGGCCAGAATGTGGATACATTTTCCCTCCCTTTAACTGAGAGTTGTGTATTTTAATTATGTCTATTATCTTCTTTGCACTAAGTATTTATGCTAACAATCTAAAAGCCAGATCTCAGTGGTGGTGTATTATTGTCATGGCTGTTTAGAAATGAAACCAGACAGGAAAGGGATTAAAGACCTGCAGAGCTGTGATTCATGCAGAGAGAGCCCTCGCTCGCTATGCCTCCTGTTGAAAACTCTGATACGAGTCCTGACTGGTCTGTGCATGCAAACAGCAGGACACAAACACAGACAGCTCAGCCAATTGTGTCAGCTACACAACTCGGATTTAAAAACTGAGCATGTGAGAGATACACAGGTGATGCTAAGATATGAACACAGGGTATTGATTTATTGCTTTTTTAGCATTCTTGTTTGCCACATGTCATGTAGTCATTTGGGATTATAAAAAAAACTTCATGAGGTAACCCACCTTGCCTCGTCTGTCAATTCAGATCAACGCTTTCTCATTGACATAACTATGATTCACTCAATGAAGATGTTATGTCATTAATCTTGACATTTTTAGCCATGCTAGTGGCATGGCTACTGGGATGGCAATGTCCATCAGCTAGTCAGTCATCATTTAGTTGATCAACCTCTTTGGTCCAGAAATATCTTGATTAGTATTGGAATGTTGGGTGGATTTGCATGCAATTTGATACATACATTTACAGTCCACAGAGAATGAACATACTGCCCTTGGTGATCCTCTTCTCCCCAGCTGTTTGAGGTTTTTAATGGAATATCTCCATGCCTGTTGGATTGATAGATATATATTTGGATAGCATTACAATTGGTTGAATTGTTGAATTGAACTTCAAAGATACCGTTTATGTTTTTAGACATATAAAAATGCGCTGCTTGCACTTCTTTCTTTTTTTTTTTTTTTACATGACATCTACTCCTTCTCCCTCATCGAAACGTGAAAAAAAATGATATATATGTAAATATTCTTCATTTCAAAAGTTGTCTCCTAATTCACTGATAAGTCCATTCTCACCTGTTTAAATTTCAGACTGGATCATGATTGTCTTTCCAAATCATCCTTGGAGGGAAATGTCTTGAACTCAGGTATCCAGTGACAATAAGAAAAATTCATTTTGAGCAATCATCATGTCAATACGTTCAAAACTTTGGTTCATGACTAAATTCTTGATTGTCAAGATAGTTAGGAAATTTTATCATGCTTATTTTTAAATCCAGGTTAAAAACACTTCTCTTCTTCTGTGCTTATGATTGAGCTCTTTCAAAGCACTTTAAATTTTAATCTTTCATTTGCACTCTATGTCCTTTTAATGATTTTAAAGCAAATCATTATTTTATGCTGCAATCTTATTTTTAATGCTCTATTATAGTATTTTATTTCTCTCTCTTTCTATGTGTCTGTACTTTGTTTTTATTATTAGTGTGTGTGTGGGGGGGGGGGGGGGAATGTATGTGTTTACTATGATTGGGTTTTATTTTTATTTCTCAAATTCCATGTTTGTCTGTTAAATGTTTGTTTTATGTAAAGCACATTGAGTTGCCACTGTGTATGAAATGCGCTATATAAATAAAACTGCCTTGCCTTGCCTTGCCTAATGTGCTAAACTAAGATAATGAACATAATAATGAAATACCTGCTCAACTGCAGTATTTCAGAATTGTCATTGTTAGCCTGTTAACATTTAGCGCAAAGCACTACTGTTCTTAAGTACAACCTTACAGTTGCAAGCATGGCAGTCTCAATCTGGATGTGAGGGCGAGCCAGAAAGTGTGCGTAAGAGCAACTCATCTCTGAGGAGCTGGAATACATTCAGCGTGATAGCTTTCATTGTCTCACAACTCCTTTCCTACAGCAGCCAGCGGTAATTACTGACTTGTGTTTGTCCTCTGGTACCTGCCAACTCTTCCCACCTCCTAACACAGCTGATCAGTCCCAGCTGCAACACACTTGTGCCATCCTGCACTTGCCACGCTCTATTATCAGGAACGTGAAGAACAATTGCTCTATGAACAAAAGCTCCATTCACCAGCCATATTTTGTTGGAGCAGGATTATGGCTGATTAAACATTTCGATTTATTAGGAAGCTATATAAAGATACGTAAAATTCAACCCACTATAGGTTGATATGGTTGATTAGTTGCTCTGTGATTAATTATGGATGCAGCCAGTGGAGCATGATCCAATCTTAAATTAATAGGTGGCAGGCATCCTTCCTTATAGCCATGTTTATGAAGCTTCAGATCTATTGTTAGTTCTGTCACCTAGAGAGGACTCATTTTGCAGAGGCCAGGCTGATCCTGTTTGGTCCTGTCATGTCTGATTCTGCAGATGAGCCATGACATCCTCAAGGATGGACAGGAATGATTTGACGTCATGTCAACCGACACCGAAAAAGCTCTTTCCTCACCTTATGCTGCAGAGGAGGTGTATTTTGGTCAGAGAGCGTCATGGTGTCAAAGACGTCACAGTCTCAGGGGTGTGAACCGCGAGCCGAATGAAGTTCTCTTACTCACTGTCACAACATCTACTCATCAACACTGATGTACCCACATACTCTGACAGACCAAAACCTCCAACAGATACAACTCTGTGATGAATTTGCAGTGTCTAATTGCAAAAACACTGTTAGCACTGAAATGTATTTAAAGCCTTCCGTCTAAATTCTGCCTTTGAATTACACCCTACATAACACTGATATAAAACACTGCCTGTTCAGTTAGATTTAGATACAATCTACGAAAATAAATAAATAATGAAAAAGCTGTTCAAGGCCCACTAGATACACAGACAGATATCCCTGAACGTATATTGACGGCTGTGTATTTTCTCTCTGGCGTTTGATTAGATAACCTATTTGATCGCATGGAGAGTTTCTGTGCATCGCTCGATGGGGGGCAGACACATTGGTAAGCTTTTGATTTGTTGGTGTGAACAGGGGTGTGACAGATCCAACCAAAACATCAATTTTGCCGCTAATTACCTCTGTAGTTAGTGAGGCAGCTGTAGAGAACCTCAAAGTCTGCCTGAAACTATCCTAAGATAAATCATCGAAACACTCGAAGCCAGGACACACGGTAATGAAACATGAGAATAAAGTAGGATAGCACAAATGTTCAGTTTGAAAATTGATAGTACAATTCTTAATGATGTTAACAATACTGTCATCTGTGGATATATCACCACTTGATTACTGACATTCCAATATCCAATTAAAGGCCCCACAACAACTCTTAGTAAGTGGGATGTAGAGTTGACAAGCAACCAATTCTGAAGCTTCAAACCCTCTGCTTCATTAGGGGGATGTTGAGCTTAAACAGAAAATTCAACACGGAGGACATCAAAGTGCCCACTCTGCAAAATGAGTAACAAACTCCTTATTAGATATGCACCAATCTCCTAGGATACAGCCGACATACACAATGATCACCCAGCAAAATTGTTGCCTGTATAATGCTCTTGAATAATGCTCTACTCAATTACTGCTTGCCAGAAGGGCAGGTGTTGGTTTGCACTGTGAGATGTGAAAGAACAGAGGGAATGATGATGAAGGAGAAAGAGGCAGAAGATGAGGAGCCATTTCAAGATTTCAAGTATGAGAAAGTAGCACTTATGTGTTATCCTTCACGGGACATAATCATGATCATGAGCGAATGGGGGGATGGGTGGTGGTGGGGTTTTTTCTCCCCTAAATCTGCCAAGGTAGGAGGGAGGCATGGAGCAGTCTGTTGCAAAGCTGCAGCAACATTCGCTTGATACAATCTCAGAGACACCAAATGCCATGAGAATGTCAAACTCAGCCTTTAAAGAGACAACCAGCTCAGAGGAAGAAACACAAACAGCTCCAAAACAACAGAGGATGTACGCTTGAAATGCAAATGGCGTTGTCAAGAGGGAAAGGACAGGCAATATAAACCAAGATCTACTGGATGAGTTAATTGTATAAAAAATGTTGAGTTTTTTTTCTGTATTCACAATATCCAACATCCTTTGCTATGACACTAGCAGGTTTATTGTGCCAAACGATTTCAGATCAGTTCCGCAGGAGAGTGGCGATGTGTCTGGGCAATGTGTCTGGGCTCAAAACGAAGTCTTAGACAGTTTTCCAACGTTAAAAAATGTATCTTCTTTTATGTTTTTCAGTCCTTAAACCCTATCAGTCATCATCCCCACCTGCTGGTTTAAGTACTGCTTTCTCATGAACCAACTTGTGCATCTCTCAATCAGTCAACATCTCGACAGCTCTGGTCCTCAAGCAACATAAGCGGTTCAAACAATATATGTGCATCAAACTTTGGTTGGTTCCGATGCTCCTTAACCGGGGAAGGAAGCTATTATGAGTTCACTGAACAGTTGCCTTATTTTTTGTTATAAAGTTTTGTAAACTGTGCACATTCTAGGTTTTGACCCTTGACTCCTATGGAGTCAGAAAGGTTAGTGACATGGTCTGACTTGAGTAAAACCTCAGTAAAAGTTTCTTTTAGTAAATGTTTGTTTTTCCCTTTATGTTATTTAATGATTATGAGGCTGTTTTAAATCCATATTTGCTGCCAGTTATGACAAAAAAAACCTCCTCCTCCATTCCCTCCTCTTTATTTGGATTACTGTTCTGTAATTACTGATGAGAGAAATTGTTTAATACATAAAATTGTTATAAATTGGTAATTGATTAAATTAAATATTTTATAATTTTTGAATAGCCCTGGCTATCCTGAAAAAGAAACAATTAAAAAAATCCATATTTGAGGCTTATAAAAGACTTAGAGAACTGGAGACATGCAAGTACCCTGGCACTGTGAGGGTTAACATCTAAAAATACAGTGTGACATATCAGCACAACATTTCTCAAAGCTTTACTGACATCACTGTTGAATTTCCCTCCTTCCCCTGATAAGTCTGTGAAGCCAGACATTTAATGAACATAAGATTTTAAAAATAGACATGGTGGCCTATTCAGGCTACAGCACCATTATAATAATTTCCAGGTTTCATATGTTCACTTTAAACTTATTTACATTTTCAATTCACTTGAATATATTTCCATCTTCCCTTTTTTCCTTCGAAACATTGATGTTACTTGGCACTCACACTACACAGCATGTTTTTGTAGCTGACTACTTGAAATCAGACTATAAATCTTAATCAATGTTGATAACTTGTCCTTTATCAGGATCTATAAATAGGCTCTGAGCTACTCTCGTCTGTTGAGTAAAAATCTCACAATTCAGATGGCAGAAAAGGTTATATTTAGAAAGAAGGGGAGAAGAAGCAGCAGCTGCAATGTAAGATATCTGAAAATGGAAACTGCTCCCAGGGGTGACAGCGCTTATTCTCTCCACTTTCATTATTTATTTTCCCTTTAATATACAGACGACGACAGCATCAGTGAGGCACAGATCACACTGTATGAGGTCTGCTGATGTCCCTCTGGCTCCTGTGCTAATGAATGTGTCCAAACCAGTGAGCTTTAGCCTTGGTCTTGTCCCTAGATCATTATATCCCTGTGGAAAGCAGGTCTGTCCATGATACAGGTTTTTTCCCAATCAGGTACACAAAAAATATGATACTGAATTACACATATTTGAAATAATAAAAGCACTTTCTATGTGCAAAATCAACAATTCTTAGATTAAATTTGGGGACATATCTCACAAGTCCCTTTAGGTTATTTGACAGTTACAGTATCAGCTGCACTCCTCCAGATATAAAAACAGTATTTAATACAACCATTTACTTTAGCAAAATAAAAATATTTGAGCAAATAAAGCCAAGCATTTGAATGGAGACAATTTATAATGGCTCTTGAATGTGAGGGACACATTCTTTTGACATGGCGACTATAGTATGTGTTGTTTTATTTAAAAAATGAATTAAAAAAAGCCTTCTCCATGTGCCTCGTAAACAACATGTCCTCGGGGACTGAGAAGGCAATCACAGGTGAGAAATCACTGCCAGCATTGACGACTGCAGTCCTGAGACGTCAAGTGTTTGGATGGGTAATAAAGTGATTAGTCCCAGTCTCAGAGGAAAAGAGCAGGGGTCAGAGGACTAATGATTGATTGGTGGCTTACTTGTACAAGTGAGATAAAGAAAAGAAAAAACAAAACAAAAAAACATCACCATCAAAAAGGTATTTGAGTAAATGCCATAAAAGAGTGCAGTCCTTGGAGGAATGTTGTGTCTGATTTACCTGTTCCTTGCAGGGCTGAGAACATCACTGTTCTCATTAGAAACTGCTTCTGTGCTGTCTCATAGCAACCTAAAAATAGAAATGTCCCTATTAGGCTGTATAGCTGTGATGGCTGCTACAAGTTTTGGCCTCTTTAATTGTGCAGTAAATATATATAGGTGTGAAACATGTTTGCTCCATCTCTTAATTTACCGAACAGTGAAACCTGACAATCAGGCTCACATCCTGGCTGGAGGTTTGCAGATTGTTGCAAACAAGTTCAAATTATTAATTGATTGTTATGATATATGAAAATATAAAAAATAGGGTTTCTGATTGAGATCTGTGAGTAAGCCCCTGAATACACAATTATGGCATTCATGGGCTGCAAGGAGAGCAGTATGATGGTTATTCAGAACAGATTCCTTTGTCACATGTGTCACAGCTGGACTGTCACTGTGCCGCTGGATTCACTGTGCCCTTTATTTCATGGCAGATAGGAGGACTGCCTTTATCCTAACATAGAACTGATGTTCCACACTGCAGACAGATTAAATCTTTTTTATAGCTCTGACTTACTATCTGAGACTTGGATTCACAAATAGAAACTGCATAACAGGTAGTCTAACAAGTCTCTAAATTCAAATTCAATATTGTCATTCCCTCATTTACATCATGTGTAGACTCATAGCTGCGTGGCCAATGCTTTCATTTACAAATGGCCCTTTTGAAATAATTACAATAAGACACAAACATGCAGAGCATTTACATGTCTTTGGTTGGTTAACACTGGTTTTGTTTGTGTTCTGCAGATATGAAGATCAGGACAGAGGTTTTCATCCATTTATTTTTGTCGACTCTGACGTCAAGAATACACGTTTCATTCAACAAGCAAGGAAGTAAGTTATTTATAACCCACAGCATCTCCAGGTTATGATCCTTGAGTGCGCAGTGAAAGGAATACTCCCTATTGGACTGATGTAGTGCGCCTTCATAACAAAAGCCACACAGCTCATGTGCTATGGTGCCAGAGAAGTACGGCACCCTGTAACACAACCAGGACGCATACATGGGAAGAGTCACGGCTGGAAAATAGGAATATTGCGGAGAACTGCAGCAAACTTTCTGTTTTGAATCATAAATTATCCCCTTTTTTTTCTTCTTTCCCTCGTATGACAAAGCACCGACTACTTTGAGCATGGAGAAGCTGTCTTCTGATCAGGTAAGATAACTGCCAGAAACAATGTTGCTCTGAGAAATTATTATTCAACCACAAATTTATTGAAAATGAAGGTTAATTATTAAACTTTAAGTCGTTATCTTGCGTCTCTGTTTTTTCTCATCTTGGAGGAGGCTGATAAAGATAGACGTGCCTCTTCCATTAGATATTACATCAGATGTGTTCTTAATGTTTGTAAATTAATCTTTACGGTATGAATATATTTATTTATTCAACGAGAAATGAGACGACCAATAGATCAATTTGTAATGGAGCGCGTCTCTGTCGCCAAGTTATCCACAATGAGAACCATGGACAGCGATTCTTACATCTTATTATGCTGTTATGTAATGTCGTCTATCAAAACAGATGTTTTTATTATCCATCTTTTTAATTCAGATAAACCAAAGCATGATATTTCAGTGCTATGACTACATTTTCTTTTTTCAAGGAAAAATTGGCAAATGTGGCGTCTTTGCGCACTTACAGTTTCATGGTTGCTTTTGTTGATCGCGTCGATAAATAAGAAAAATAGAGACAGGCAAGTTGCCGTCTTGATGAGACTAAAAAGAGACACTTTGATTTTAATGTCAAATTATCACTTCCTAAGCATTCATCCATAGTGTTTATGAATCTAACAGGTGCAGTCACCATGCTGTCTCCTTTGAATGGGCATGATTAGTTTCCATTTGGAAAATTGAGTTTTGTACTCTTAATTGATCTGAGTTATACTGTATTTCATATGTCAGAAATCTGTAGTATTTAGTTGAATGAATAACCTTTATGTTGTAACAGACTGCCACCTGCTGGTGATGATTTAGCAAAACAGAGGCATAAACACAATATGAGTTTTTGATTATTTATATTTTCCAATGTAAGCTGAACTATTTCCATGATTTGTTCAAAGGACTGTTAGCTGTAAGTTCAACGCTGAGAAGATCTGTGATTGGCTGGGAGATGGCAGATATTTTGGAGCTGCGGACAGATGGAAACTCACTCCTGAAGGCAGTATGGCTCAGACGCTTGAGACTGACCAGGCTCCTGTTGGAGGGAGGTGCATATATCAACGAGAGCAATGAGCGTGGAGAGACGCCACTCATGGTGGCCTGCATGTCCACACACACTGACCAGCAGAGTGTAAGCAAGTCAAAGCTGGTGAAATATTTGCTGGACAACCAGGCAGACCCCAACATACAGGACAAGGGAGGTAAGACAGCCCTGATGCATGCCTGCATCCACAAGGCAGGACACGAGGTGGTGGATCACCTGCTGAGCAATGGAGCTGATCCCAGTCTGGAAGACAGGAGTGGGGCCTCTGCTCTGGTCTACGCCATCAATGCAAATGATAAGCAGACACTAAAACTGCTCTTGGATGCATGCAAAGCTAAAGGCAAGGAGGTCATCATAATCACCACAGACAAGTCACCATTTGGCACTAAAACCACCAAACAGTACCTAAATGTCCCCCCATCACCAGAGCTGGATGAGAGGTCCTCCCCAGCATACTGCGCCTCTCCTTCTGATATTGATGTTACTGCATCTCCCACACCTGAGCAAGAGCAACAAAACACAGTTTTCAGTTTCCAGACAAAGCTGAAAACTTCCAGTTCAGCTGCAAAGCTCGCCAACGGGCCCACATCTCCAACACGACGACCTGTGAACCCCAAGCGTGCACGTTTACCTCAGCTGAAGCGGCTGCAGTCAGAGCCTTGGGGGCTGATTGCTCCATCTGTCCTGGCTGCAGCTGCCGCCCATGAGGAGAGCAAGAAAGCCAGCTCTGATGAGGACGTTGTTGCAGGCGTAAATGGACTCTCTCTGAGTAAGAGGTCAGCTTTATCTCGACAGAACAGTGTGGATGGCAAGGACAACCTATTCCCACTAGTGGGTGAGCAACCCTGCAAAATGACAACCTCACTATCAGTTCCTCCAACATCTAAAGCATCATATGAGAGATCTCTAGGCCAGCACCAGCCGCTGGCACGGCGCAGCACTGTGCCCACAGAGCAGGAGAGCAGCAGCTGCTGCAGTGGACTAGCCAGTCTGAGAGACACAGTGCACAGGAGACGTCTGGGGAACGATCACTATGACTCAGACTCACAGCTCTATTCAGACTCTGGCATGTTAGACTCTCCTAAGGTCCCAGTGGAGCGAAGGAAACTAAACACTTCTCCTCTAGCAATGTTGACCAGCTCCAGAGAATCTCTTGACAGCAACGCCAGCACATCCTCTCCCAGCACAGCACGCAGGCGTGCACCTGGCCTCCTGGAAAGGAGAGGCTCGGGCACCCTGCTGCTAGATCACATCTCCCACACCAGGCCTGGCCACCTGCCCCCTCTCAACATTAACCCCAACCCTCCCATCCCTGACATCGGGGCTAGTAGCAAGCCTTCCTCACCTCTGGCCACAGGTATTAGATCTATAGCTCCAGTAGCACCAAACACACCAAAGAGAGGCGGCCTCAAGTCCAAGAAGAAGCTCGTGAGAAGGCACTCTATGCAAGTGGAGCAGATGAAACAGCTTTCTGATTTTGAAGAGCTGGCTCATTAGTTAGTTAGTTGGTGTTTATGCAGCACATATTGTGAAAGTAGAGATGTTAACACCATAAATTGTCAGGAAGCACATCCGTAGGTTCAGTTGTGTAGAACCACAGCCGTCTAGATGTTGAATAATGTATAATTTATTTTTTAAAAATCTTACTGAAACTGAGCAATATAGATAGATTTTTTCCCAGTGTTAAACCCGACCTTTAGAATTATTATCTTTTGATGTCACAAAATCTGCTGTATATGTTTTACAGTTTTGAATGTAAATGCCAATATATGGTACTTTTCTTCTGAACTTGCTCTCTTACATGATGATGTAATGTGTAGGGAACACACTGGGTCCATTTGTAGCCACCAGGCCACTTGGGTGCACTTTGTGTATATGTAATTAGCACCATTAATGGACTTTACTTTGGATGAGAAAAAAACATGTGATGCACTTGTCTGAGATGTAGCTTTGAGTAAGATAACATTTGACTGTTTGTAGCAAATTTGTACAAAGTGCCTTCAAGATAAAGAAACCTGAAAAAAAGAGTGGAGAGATACATTTAATGTATTAGGACTATTTTAATTTCATGATAATGTAACCAAATCGTGTTTTATTTTAATATTGCTGATCTCACATGGAAGAAAATGAAGAATACAAGTGATCTGAATGAATGAACAATATGCCTTAAAAAAAAACAAAAAAAAACAGGTTAAATGTTGGGATTTGTTTGACAGCACTTTATTGGCCAGGAGGAGAAAAAAATGAGTTATGTTGCTATTAACAGTGTTACCAACCTTTCAAAGCACATGTAATATCTGATTAATTAAAGTAATATTGAAGGACATTACAGCCCTTAGTCCAAACATTGGTGATACTTGTCAAATAAATGTCATTTCACGCTAATAGCAATCAAAACTACAGATCATTCAGCTTCCATGTAACTTACCTGTGAAGCATTGCTTCTGTCTAAGAAAAAAAAACATAGTCCATAGTATTTTTGCAAGTAGTTTGTTGTATATTCAGAATAAATGTCTATCACTTGTGATTTCTGTTTGTTTACTTATTCATCGCATTAAGCAAGAGATCAGCTGATAGTAACCACACAGATGTTCATTAGAGATGGCATCACTCCTTCCTCAGGCCACTTGGCAGTCCATTGGAGCTGTGATCATAATTATCATCATTGTTGTCGTCGTCGTCAATGTCACTGTGATTATGTCAGACCAACCATAGAGGCACTCAGATGCCACAGCTTCTTGGCAGCTTCATCGTCCCGGCCCTGAGGGGCGGCTGTTTTAGGGGCGCAGTCGCTGTAATCAGAACAGAATTCAGAGTGAAAACACACGACTTGATCTGCTCTTGCTGTGCAAGAATTAGTTCAGGATACAATCATGAATAAAAGAAGGAACCCCACGGTAACTTAAAAAAAGAGTACTATAAAAATATAATTTAAGATGGTGATGTATTATAGGTGATTCTGTGACACATATTGAGTTTACATCACAATATCTGTGTCTCTTAAGAAGAAAACATACCAGAAAATCATTATTTTGTATTTACTCTGTTACGAGAATATTTCATTTTAGACTTTGAGATAGCGAAAATTAAACTGTGTGAAAAGGCACACAGGATTTTTATTACATGGAAAGCAAGATGAACACATGTGCTGTCATTTAAATGTCAAATAGTCATTAACTGGAATAACAGGCTAAAAGCAGAGAAGTTCAGAGTTTAGACAATGTCTTCAGAAACTAAAGGAAACACCTCTTATAATATATATAATATACTGACATGATAGATTTCTTTAGATGGGTCCTGGTTTATTATCTCATCTTCAGGCCCTGTTTTGAGGAGGGTCCCTGTGTCAAGATCTAGTTTTAAAGCTGCAATAATCAATATCTTTTATATTAAAAAATTGATTACATGACAATGAATAATTTGAAAGGGGTCACTGTAGTGGCAACCCCAGATAATTAGCTCTACTAATGAGCTCTACAGAGGTTTTTAAAAATCTATTTTAGATGATTGTTTTGGTTTTCCAGCCTACAACTCTGATCTTATCAACTTAGTTTCCAGCTGCTGCTCTAATAAAGCCGCTGTATACCACCTGCCTCGAAATAGCAGACGGACAAAGATAGCAGCTGGTGAACCAAATGGACTCCAAATGAATGTTAATGTCGCACCGAGTCTGCTGGATGTATTTTCTGGATCTGTTTAGGTGCAGATATTGTGCTTATTAAGCCGATTGGATATTGGCCATGAAGTGAATGTTAAGGTCTTTATTAATGTCTGTAATTCTGTGTTTCTAATTAAAGTTATTCACTGATTAATGTTGGACAAATAAGACATGAAAATGATTCCAAGATACTGGATGAAGTAAAATTACAGAAAAAATACATTGGTTATTTTAGTGAATGTTAATGGTGTTTTCCTGTTTTTCCACTGCCCCCGAGTGGCCAAACAAAACAATTAATGAAGCTTAAAAGTAATACTGAAACTGTACTTAGATGGTGCACATTCTTAAATAAAAGTGTCTTAAATCAAATTACCACTCAGCAAACCTGAAGCTTTTATATTCCAGTGTAGGAGCACTATAGTCAGGGGGAGGAGCAGGAGTTAATAGGTGCCCAGCAACTTATTATTGCCAGAGGGTCCCAAACTGGGTCAATCCAACTATGATTGACACTGTATCATTTGTACTGATATTGACTGTTTAACATCCAATCATGAACCCACCCTCTATAGATTTACTGACCTGTAATAGAGTCCGCTCTCTTCCTGCAGGCTTTCCTCCACAGCACAGTAGATCGTGGTTTGAGCCCCTTCTGTTGGAGACTTGATGAAGAACAAGAGTGGTGTGTATATAACTCTCTTCCATAGAGGCATCTCGGGCCAAAAATGTCGGCCAAGTTCAGTCCGGATTACTCCAGGGTGGAGGCTGTATGTTGTCACCCCGGTTCCTGTAAAATGACAAAGCACAGAGCATCATGCAGTCACTTTTTCCCACATTATGTGCAGTAGACACTATTTTTTGAAATATTGCATAATGCCTGCTGTGAAATATAAAATGTTATAATATTTTATACCTTGTACCCTGTTGGCCAGCTCTCTTGTAAAGAGGACATTAGCTAGCTTACTTTGCGAATAGCTTTTCCAAGGACGGTAATCTTTGTCCTGATTTATGTCATCAAAATAGATTTGACCTGTTAAGTGAAGGCACGACATTCTTATTCACAGATGTGGTTTTTAATAATGAATTACATTGAAAAGATGGCATTCCTGCGAGAGAAAAAATATGTACAGCTGTTCAAGTGTAAGAGAGAAAACTGCACCTCTTTCATGAGCTAAACTGGCAACATTGACGATGCGGCTCGGAGACGACTTCTTCAGGAGATCCAGCAGACAGTTTGTCAAGAGGAAGTGACCCAGGTGGTTCACACTAAACTGCATCTCAAAGCCATCTTCTGTCTGCCATTTTGGACAGCTCATAACACCTAAAAGTAAGAAAATCAGTGGACATTCATTTTTTAACACCTCCCACCTGTTTATGTGGTAACTGTGCACTGCTGGAACATGATGGATCACACAGCTAGGAGACAGATGATGGTGATTTATACATCCACCTGCATTATTGATGAGGACATCCAGCCTCTCTTCACTTGCTAGGATCTCTTTGGCGAGTTGTCGTACTGACTGTAGAGAAGCCAAGTCCAACTTTTTGACAATCACGTTGTCATTTTGACTTTTCTTTCTCACTTCTTCTGCGGCTTTATTTGCTCTGTCCATGTCCCTACAGGCCAGAATGACCCTTGCACCTGTAACGCAACAGCAAATCCTGTAAGTTTAAAATTAAATCAGATAATTAAAGGTTGAAATATGAAACCCAGTTAAATCACAAACCCCTTTTCGCTAAGTCAACGGCTGTTTCTTTGCCGATCCCGGTGTTGCCTCCAGTAATCAGGACAGTCTTTCCATCCAGTCGCGCTTTGCTGTGACACACTCCACCTGCCACCCATCTTTTCACACCAATAAGTCCTACTCCTGTAAAAAAGTACACACAGTTACAGTCTAGATTAATTAATCTAAAAGGCCTTACATAGAAAAGTAACAAAACCGTTTATCTTTCTTTTTTATTAAGAATCAGATTCTTTAGCTTGGCCAACAAAATTAATGTTTTTACTTAATTAATGTTATTACTGAACTACTTCAGATCTTGAAAATGTTGAATTCAAACTTAGCACACAAGATCTTTAAACTTCATAACCTAACTCCTGCTGAAAAAATGTATAAATTAGTCAATCGACAGGAGATTTACTCAGCAACTATTTTGGAAAACAATTAATTGTTTCAGTCATTTTTCAAGCAAAATACTTTTTTTTTGTCTGTTGGTAAGACAAAACAAGGGTTATGAGACATCACCTTGGGCTCTGGGATATATTGATGGCATTTGTTCACAGTTCATAGACTAAACGTTTCTTAGAAAGTAGAGTTTTTGTATTAATCAGTAATAAAAATGAAAGCTGAATGAAACAGCTTTGTAAGCGACTACAAAAAACATAGGCAATATCGCCTAAAGCTGTGAAAATTACACCATATCATAAGCAATAAAGGCAAGCATGTAAATGCATCATCCTTTTGTATGATGCTAGTAAATATGTAGCATTGTGTGCTCTAATGCTACAGTTATAAAACAACAAAGCAAAAACACACATGAAAAGTTAATTCAAAAACACAATTGGTTTGCATTTTCAATAATGAAGCTTCAACTATTTTACTAATTCACTGGGAAACTGTCATTTTGAAAGCATGTAATCCCACTCACTGCTATCATACTGTCTCAGTGTCTGTATTCAGAGTACCGTCGATTAACTGCATGCTTTCAAGTGAGTGACAATACACTAGATTCAACAAAATGTCCATTCTTGCCTAAATAACTTGTGTCAATGCATAAATTACCTGTTGCTGCGACCAGAGTGATAGTTTTAGGATAGTGGGAAACAAACGACCTTAAGGAGTCCATCATCCTACAAATCCCTATATTGTTTATACAGCTGATTATAAACCGATTACTGACTCGCTATTCTTCTCTTCTGTGCAGCAAAATCACTGCAAACTAACGACAATACAGTAAATGCCATATGACAGCTAGCATTACAGTACAGTTACGCAACACACCGCTTGACAACCAGG
This sequence comes from Scomber scombrus, assembly GCF_963691925.1. NCBI lineage: Eukaryota > Metazoa > Chordata > Actinopteri > Scombriformes > Scombridae > Scomber > Scomber scombrus. Next base: position 18,197,471 of record NC_084975.1, on the reverse strand, counting down.
AAGTACCGCCCACCTTCACATGTAGAGGAATCCTATTGGTTCTTTTTATTAATGATCCTCTAAATGCTCTGAGGATATAAACAGGTTGTTTGTTGTGTGATTTTTTTTGTCAAATTAACATCAACATCAAATTATTGAAGGTCTGCAGGCTTATACTGTGGGATGAATATTTTTTAATGATGGGAAATAATAAATTAGAGATGAATGTAATGAAGTTACAAGATGTTTCAGCTAATGATCATGAGTCCTCCTTACAGCTAACGACTGGTGGGTGCCGATGATATTTTAATTTAATTGGGAATGATGATGGTGGTGGAATGAACTGCAGGTTTAATGTCATACTGTGACTTGATATACAATGTAAGAAGTGTTGGGGAGTAACTAGTTACATGTAACAACGTTATGTAATGTAATTACAAAATAAATGTAACTGTAATCTGTTACAGTTGTAATGTTGATGATTACAAAGGGGATTTCATCTGAAGTCAGATCGTTAAGATTTTGCTCAGGAAGGGGTTTTTTTCCTCATTAAAAAAAATGGAACATATTACTGAATACATATATTGCTGTTTTTAATTCTTTGAAATCAATATTTTTTTTATAATTTGTAAATAAATCATGAAATGGACTTAAATGGTGTCACAGTACCAATTAAGCCCATGCCAGACTTTTGACTTTTTCCATAAAAAAAATCTATTTTATAGTCCAAAACCTACATGAACTAATGTATAATTTTTTTTTAATGAGAGATAAATCTTGCTGTATAAATCTGGTCAGTATCCATGAAAAACACCTGAACTTAGATTTTGGTGGGCAACATGCATCTGAAACAAGCTTCCAGAAAACATGACATCCACTGTACTTATTAAATACAATTTGGGGGCATTTATTCATATCTTGTGCTGCACTGTAACTCCACTGTATATTTCATTCTCCTGTTTGATCTCTTTTATTCAGCTTATCATACACTTTTAAAATCCTGTTTATTGGCCTTTTAAATAATATATTGTCTTAATGCCTCTGTGTGTCTTATCTTCAGCACTTTCCACTGCTTTGTTGTTAAAAGGTGCTGTACTGCAAAACTGAACTAGCCTTTATGTATTTTATCCTGTTGTCTTATGTAAAAGTCTGCTCTGTGTTTCACCTGCAAGACTATTCTTCATCTGAGGACAACAATGCTGAAGTTGAAAATGAGGAAAATAACCCAACTATAACATTGCTAGATAATGTTGTTGGTGAGTTAACAAATCTATGATTTAAAAACAATTTCCACAAATCCTCCAGCAGAGGGTCTCGTACCCTCACCGACACAGTCTAGGTGCCTTCAGAGGGAGTCCAGTAGGTGGAGCAAACAAACACATCGTTTTATTTTACAACAGTTACCAATCAAGTCTAACGAATGCAGGAAAAGTACTTTATATAGCATCAAATTATATCCTGAACTCCTACAAGCAAATTAGGATGTGACTCTGCTGTTGTGTGAGCAGACAAAAAAAGAAACTCATCAGCAGCACTGTGATGACAGTAATAACAGCATTACACCCTCAGATTTAAATTACAGCCTGATCAGAGCAGCAGCTGAATTACTAACTTGTGAAAGGAAACATTAAGTTTCTGGCTCATTGATAACAGTAAACGTATAATGTGTCATGTCAATAAGCTACAAGTCGTGGCCTTTCGCTGGGCATGACTTTCGCTCTCAAGCACAAAGGAGCAGTCTAACATTAAAACAGCTTGACCTTGGAGGTTTATAGAGTGACATCTGACACTGACTGTTCTGGCTGAGGAGAGCTGCTGAGGGTCTGAGAAAGAGAGTCTGTGAGGGTGAGCCGCATGTGGAGACTCTTTACATACCAAGAGTTCAAAGGTTACTGTGGAAAGTCGGATTATGTAATTACCGCTGTCCTCAGTCTGACCACATGACCACACTCTGTTTTACAGTCTGTCATTACATAGGCAAGACAAAAGAGAGCTTTTCAGGAATAAAAAACAGCTGACCTTCACTGCGTCTCTCAATCACTTCACGGAAAACACAACTTGAGGAATGTTACTTTTCATGAACACACTGTATTCTTAGTGATTGCTACATTTTTATTCTCTTGATTTTATTCTAGTCTTTGCAGTTCTAACCTTTGTCAATGTAGGCCCCCTATTCTCAAATGAAACAGTACTTCAGAGGTGACCTGGCTGTCTCTTTTACTGGCTCACCACCAAATCCATCATGTGACTGCACTGCATGCGTCCCAATCTTTCTCCCAGTATGGTAACCTTCCCCTGCTAAAATTAGAGAGCCCTCTGCTGAGACATTTTGGAATGTGATTATCCCGTACCCATCCTGCAGATGATTTCAGATCTCAGTAAATTTCTCTGAATGTCTGACAGTTTTTCTTTTCTTGAGCGAACTCCTCCACCTTAAGAACAAGCCTCTGGACTTTTCTTGATATAAAAACAAACTGTAAGGTTGTACTTTTTAAAAAGATATTGCTCTGGGCAAATCTCTTCAATACTATGCAGTTTCTGATTTGAATGTACTCTGCATATTTACGCATTATCTTCTGATTTCTATTTATCTACTGCATGGTGTGGTACATTCTTCCAGTATGCTAAACGTATAAATGTGTCCATAAAAGGATAATAAAAAAATATTGCCTCTGAACTCGGACTAGATAATGCATATTCATTCATATCTGCAAGTTCTGCATATAGTTTATTTTATTTGTACACATATATGATCAGTTGAAGAGTATACTTTTGGATCCAAATAAACCTTTTACATATATTATGTTTGATGTTCTGTATTTGCTCCTGTGAATTATAATGTGCCTGTTAGTTTGGTGCACATTTGGCACACAGTGTTATGTTTTTATTGTTGTCTCATGACACATACAGATTTCTCATTCTTATTACTTTTAATCATGTTCCTTGTCTCTAGGTTATATGATTTGACATTCTTATTCTAATTCTGTACACTGGTAATAATATACTTTATTATATCAAAATGTCCTTTCAGACCTTTGGACATTATCATTATGACAACTATTATGATTATGATTGTTGTTATTAGTTATGATTATAATAATACATGTAGTTCTTTGCTGTATCATAATTATATGCCGGTGCACTGACATCATTTCACAGGGCTCCCATCATTTATTGGCTTGTAAATTCTATATGGGGTTGGATGTTGACCTCAGTTCTGTTCAGTTTAGTTGGATTCAATTCAGTTCAGATCTTTATAGTCCTTTATAGACTCTTTGCAGCTTAGGAACAATAAAACTTCAAAACCTCATAAGACAATTGCACACATTAAAAGTGTTGGCACTGCCTGTATGTACACAATTCAGAATTTAACACAGGATTTTAAAAGCAAGGAAAACAGCAAGAAAAATAAGGGTCTAAACAGTGTGATGAAATCTAAAATGTTTGATCTACAAATAAGATGAATATACTGGTTGAATTCATTATTATTCACTTCATTATGCACTTATTAGTGAATCCATAACATTCCCATAACACAAGACAAGCAGGATATGCATTGTCAGTCATTTTAAAATTGTTTTTTTAACGTGGCCTTTTGCGTTTGAATTTCATGAGCTAAAATAAAATACATCAAAATATCACCCAGCGTGTTGGGAGTGTCAATGTGACACTTTTGGTTTCATGCGTGGGAGAAGATCTACAACATGATGATAATATGCATAAACAGCAGGGATGTGAGACAATGGGCTTGTGATCAACCCTGACATCAGAGGTCATAATTCACGGAGTCCACAGTCTGGACGGTACCGGGGTTTTCTCCCAGTCCCTTCTTTAGGTCTGGGTGCTCTGACGTAGCGCCAGGCAGCATGTCCCGCCGGGGAGGGGAGGGGCGGGGCGGGGCGGTGCTGCAGCCGCTGCCTATATTGACGAGCGCTCCGCAGTGTTTTGCTCCCTCTTTACTTTGAGTTTCTCCGAGTGTTAACTGCAAAGTGATCCGGGCCCGGGTTGGAGACATGGCTGGATATCTGAAAGTTCTCAGCTCGATTTCGAGGTCTGCCGGGGCTGCTTTCTCCAGAAACCCCGCAGTGCTTGCACCGGCTGCAAACTGCCAGACTTTGCAACAAAGAAACTGTGAGTGCAGAAAGAGATATTACTGTGGGTCATCCTCAGCATCGTTGTGGTGACTGTTACCTGTTGCCTGACCTCGCTTTGTGTTCAGAAGGGCGTCTTTTAAAACTTAGCTTAGCAAGAGAATAATTGATCCAGCCTTTGACGCCGGTGGTGCAGAGTTGCAGCCGCCATGATAGCCGACTTGTTTGTGATGCTAGCCAACTGGGATGCTGTTAATGGTTTTAATGTTTTCAGGAGATTAGATGCAACGATGGTCTGAAGGCTACCCGGTGTCTTAATGTCTGTTATAGGGCAGGTCGAGTGTGGGTTGTTTTTAGATGATAAAGGAGGCTGTTAGAGACAAGATATGAAGACGAGGCGAGCAACAGGGGGAGAGCCGTGTTTGTCTTCCTCTATCTGAAGTTTGAGGAAGACTGAACGTCAAGAAACCGAAAGAAACATTAAGGGTCAAACATCAGCAAAAAACGGACGTGGCAGGGCGAGTTAACATCCCCCCTCCCCCATAGATGAAATGAATCAAGGAGGGGCGAAAACCTGGCAACAAATGAATTGAATCTTGTTTTTATTACGTCTGTGCAGAAATGCGATCGTCGTGATTTGGAGCTAAAATTCATGCAGTGTCACTCAGAAATCAAGTTGAGGGACTTGTATGAATGAACGCTGGTGATGAACTGTCTGATCATCATCTTATTAGTGCGACACAGACTTTAGAAAAAGTTTTCCTCCAAGGTCAGCTGTATACGAGACTCCGCTATAGAGAATAATGGCTGCCGGTGCTGTCCTACATATTGTTTTCCATCAGGGTTGCTTGCAGACTGAGAGCTGCACCGTTTTACCACTTCTAACTCTGCTGCTTGACTGTAAAACCCTGTGTGGTTTGTTACTTTCTGTGTTTGCTCTAATTGTTTACAAATTAACCTTTTTTTGCCCCTCTTTGTTTGTTTTAGAGCAGTGCCAAGACAAAACCAAAATCTGCTGCTTTTTATTTTTTTTTCTGTGATTTGGAGCAGGGATCCAGATTTATCACGTGGTCTGTGCAGACAACCCACATTTAAGCAGGAGCAGCAGGCTGAAGGACTTTATAAGCTCAGCTGTTGTAGTTAAAGGGCTCCTTGCAAACCCAGTGAGTGTTTATACAGCAGTGGGTCAGTTGAAGGGCACTCATGGGTGTGATTGATTGTCAGTGTTGAATGCTACCAGGAATGTCCCAGTTAGATAAAAAAAACATTACTAATCAATCATACAGTTAAAGTTTTGTGTGTACCTGCAACAGGTTGAAAGTTGGTGGTAGCCTGTCATCTTTATGATTAGTGTTTAATCTGATGACTGATATCGAAACAGAGCTCCTGTCTTTGAGACAAAACCAAGATTTTTAGAACAAGACTTGGAAGATTGAGAGTGTTTTTTTTCCCTTTTTTATTGCAGTCACAAGTTGAATTGTCTGTGGGGCAGTTACATGCCCTTTTAAATTTCACAGTGCTCATAAAATTGGCCAAAATGCTGGTTCTTGGCAGTGGATTTTACCACGAGAAGGTGTTATGCTCCCAACAGCCTCTGACTTTAGTTTAACCTCAACGCCTTAAATGTGTCACAGGCTTCCTTTTTTGAAATAAAGTAAAAAAGTTCATGAAGTGACCTTTTCACAAACCTCTTTAGCTTGATTTCAGTTATCCTGAGATCATCTTGGGACAAGATGAACACCAAAGTGGCTCTCTGTTGAAAGTTAACCAGAAAGGACACCTGGCCAAAGGTTATTGGGGTCATCTTATCATGGCAGACATTGTTTTACTTGCCTGTAATATATTGAGCTCAAAGTAATGACTCCTCAAAGATGGAGTTTGTTATCCAAACTCTTGATTCACCTCTCAATTTGAAATGTATCTGTAGCATATAAAGGGTATTTAAATCTGCTTTATACTGAAAATTGGCACCGAATGCTAGATTTGATTGTTCATCTTGTTAATGTATTATTTCATCAGATAAATCATCATTAAGACATTCTCATTGTTGATATTATACCACATTTATACTGCACTTGCACTGTTTTTGTAGAACCGAGAGAAACTTTTTTTCCTTTGGAACATATCTTTGTCCTCAAAGTAATGATTTTAAGCAACATTATTCAACTGTCATGTCTAGACTGAAAGTAATTGTTGACTTGTTTTTTAAAATACAGCATTTTCAGTTTTGGATGTTTGCTAAATTTGTAAAGATCTTGTAAAATCTCATGTTCAGCACTTCAATTCTACAAAATCATGCCTGGTCTGCTTTTCGCTGGCATAGTTTCAAACTATAGGTAGGAAAAGGTCTTTAAATGCATGTGCAAATGATGTGTCAGGCAGGCAGGCCCACAAGACTTTGTTTGAGCTCGCCCTTCAGCGTCCAGTTTGTTGATACACTCAGATGACATTACATAACCTACTTGGCTCCCCTCCCCCCTCTACATTGTGATAGCAGACTCCTGTTTTAGCAGATTTAGGTTAGAAGACTCAGAAATTATGCCAGATAGTAGTTATTAATATTTTTCCCATGATGATGTTCAGCTGACACACTACAGTTCCTGTTGCAGACGAAGAAGAACAAGGTCTGGTATCAAATTCACAAAAAATCCAGAGTTTGATTGTAGGTCTTTACTTCACTGTGTGTGAGTTATATTCTACTACACTGTCGTCCAGCTTATAGAAACGATGACAATGAGTTACTGTGAACATTGGGGTCACCATAAAATTAGTCAGAAATTCCAAAACACTGAACAGTTTTGGATGTTTGCAGGTTTAGCTCTGCTGCGGCGTATATTCAGTCGTCAGTTTGGGCAAAATAATTTTTATTGTTGCCTTTATCACATGATCTGATGTCTCGTTGCCACCCCGCTATTGCACAACAATATATAAAGGTCACAACATTTGCTATGAGGTTATTTTCGGTGCTTCATGGTCACCATGCATCTATAGTCGGTATCGCTCTTGATTCGAGTTTGGAGCATGGGAACAGAGCAGAGGCTGTTTTGACAGGTGTTACCATGGCTTTGTATTTCCAACTAGGTCAAATGTCTTTTCAAACCCACGTGGGTTTTTTCCATTAAGTAAATTCAAATGTCTTGTATATGAAGAAATAATGGTTGCATAACGATTCCACCAGACTCTTTATGCTGGCTTGCATTATTCTGGGAAAGCTTTGGTAGCAGTGGGGGGAGCATTGCATTGGCTGGGAAATCTGAGAGTTACTTGATCCTCAGCACCTCCCCCTGTACTCCTCTATTCACTACAGTGGGCCTGCTGGCTGACTTCTCACACACTGAGCAGAATGAGAGTAGATATGATTAAAGACACTAATCTACTTTGATCCGACAGGAGAGAAAAGAAGTTAAGAGAAAGTCAGCTTTGGCATGACAGTTAAACACACTTTAAGTAATTAAAGTTTTGAAAACACCACCTAGCAAAGGTTATGCCTTTTAAACACAAAATAGTTGCCTAAATAGGTTTAAACTCCCAGGTGGGTTTTTTCCTTCTATTAAATAGTTTTTTGAGTAAAACTGCAGACTGTGTATACATGTAGTAAATCCAAAAAAATCTTTTTTAGCAAGGATGTAACATTAGATGTATTGGTATTTTTGGAAGGGCCAAATGTGAGTTATAATTAGGGTTGCAACCACACATTAAAGATACCCTGTGGTGATGTTGGCAACTAGTTGTGTTATGGAGCAATGGTTTTGTGAGTGGGTCTCAATTTGCCTGCATGTCATGTACGAGGACGCATTTACGTGGCACCAACATAATTTCATGCCTCCATATTGAAACAAATTTCAGACTTCCAAAAAAAAAGGAATGTAAACAATGTAAGTTTAAAGATCCCCTTCAAGCATGTCTTAAGATGTATAAAAATAGCCTGCTTTGAATAATTTGTTTGATATTACTTTTCCACAACAAAGCCTATAATCTTTAGAATTACACTTCTTCCTCCCTCTTGAAAAATCCAAAATCAACAAATATATAAATATTGTTCATTTCAAAGGTTTAACTGCTGGACACAATATATCTCCTACTTCAGTGTCCATTCTCAGTGTTTGTGCAATGGAGGCCTGAAAGTTTCCTCATCACACTCCTGTAAAGTTGCTCACTGGACCACGATTGGCTTGTTGTTGTGATGTCACAAACCCTGCTGGTAGGCCCACCCCTTTAAATCAGATTTTCAGTGAGCTCAGAGAAACTTGTGTCAAACTCTTCATGTAGATCATTCTGCACAGTGAAGCTCAAACATTCAACTGAAATAACAAAAAGCATAACACAATTTTGAGTGGAGGATGACTTTAAAAATACTGCAAATGTTTTATGATTATAAACATGTTTATTGGTAAGAAACACGGAATGTAAACATACATTTGTTTGTTTACAAGAAAGCCTCACTTTACTTTTAAAAAAATATATAAGGTGAAACCAAAATGAAAAGCAAGCAAATGCTCACATTTTAGAAGCTGTAGCCAGCAAATGTTTGTTATTTTTACAGACATTAATTTTTTAATATAAAAGATAATTATAATGTACAGTAATTGCAAGACTTTTCTTGAAGCCATAATATTCTCTGGCAAGCGTAGAGGAAACAGGAAACACACACTGGTTCCTGTCCTCTACAAACTGCCTCAGAACAGAATCTAATTTTTTCCCCCCTCCAATCCATGTAGCTTCCTGTGTTTTTGATTGTTGCTCAGCAGTATGACCCTCTGACAAAAAACACTTTGCTGTGAATGAAAAACTGACATGACCTCCTCTGCACGTGTGATTGACAGATGCCGACAAACGCATCAAAGTCGCCCATCCAGTGGTGGAGATGGACGGTGATGAGATGACCAGGATCATCTGGGAGTTCATCAAAGAGAAGGTGAAGAGAAGAGAAGTGGCGTCTGGGGGTGAAGGGGTATACACACAGACACTGGTGTGTGTTTGTGTGTGTGTCTCTCTTTCAGAGCATGGCAGGCCTACGCTGTCTGACTCTCCTATTTTTATACCACAGGCTGACACGTGGATGTGAGGGGAGGGTTTGGTGGAGGAGGGCAGGAAGAATATGCATGTATGAAACGGGGGAGGGGCTTTTGTGATGTTTCATTCAGTCACTGGCTGATTGCCTCCGGAGAGAGCAGATGGTGGGTTCAATCAGGAAGAAAACATGGAGAGGCATAAAATAAAAAAACCCTGAATGTTTTCTGACATTTTGTGATGAGATGTATTGCTCCAGCAGTACATAATATACATGAATCATTCAGACATACATATTTTAAACTAAACAAAAAATTCTCTTTTAAAGAATCTGAATGATAGATGATGATGAGAATGTATAACATGAAAAGTTTCTTCTTCTTCTTTTCTTCTTGTTTTACCGTGGTTGGCATCCAGCTTTTAGTGCATTACCACCACAATATGAAGAGTTTGAATTAGTTGATGCTTATTCTTGTCCGTGTGTATGTGTTTTTGTGGTCCTTAAGCTCATCCTGTCTAATGTTGACGTCGAGCTGAAGTATTATGACCTGGGTCTGCCATACCGTGACCAGACTGATGACCAGGTCACCATCGACTCTGCCCTGGCTACTAAGAAGTATCATGTTGCGGTTAAATGTGCCACCATCACTCCAGATGAAGCCAGAGTGGAAGGTATATATTTCTAATTTCATAGCAGTTTAGACTTACTGTATTTGTCTTAGAGTGGATCCAAACACATATTTACACTAGTAAAGCAACAATTAAGAGTCCCATATGGATCTCACAGCTTGTCATTGTCAGTCCTACAATACAAAGATTCAAGCAAAATAGTTTCAATAGTTATCACAGAAGCAAATCTAGAGATACAAAGTATTACATGGTTCAATGTTGTTGGAAGAACTTAGCAGACCTAGAAAAATCAGATGTCTAAAACTTAGATGAAGACATTTCAGTGACTAAAAGCCTAGTTTGGGAAGTAAGAGCCTTTTTAAGAAACAGGCTATCAAAAAATAAAATGGTGTGTCCCAGTGCCCTAATTCCTTTTTTATCCTCTATTAAAAATTCAAAATTGGGATGAGAGGACTCATGAAATGATGTAATGCACAGTTGTTTTCAGCAAAGGCCCTTCATTGTACAAATTGGCAACAAGCATTCTGTTTTTAACCTGCAATGCTAAAATGTCACTTTCAGAAACATGTTGAAACATACATGAAGATGAACAGATGTTTGTAGTTCTGTGGTATTTTTCTGTCTTAACATAACTAACACATCTGTTTTTATCTGTAGAGTTTAACCTGAAGAAGATGTGGAAGAGTCCCAACGGAACCATCAGGAACATCCTGGGCGGCACCGTCTTCCGCGAGCCAATCACCTGCAAGAACATTCCCAGGCTCGTTCCAGGTTGGACACAGCCCATCACCATCGGCAGACACGCCTTCGGTGATCAGGTGAGTCCAATCTAAAGGTTCAGGATCATGTAGTGGTTAAGTTTTCACCTCTTAAGCCCACAGTAAAATCCTTTTAAAATCTTTGACTGTGAATAACATTTAACATGCTTCTCCCACAGTACAGAGCAACAGACTTTGTTGTGGACCAGCCCGGCAAATTCAAGATCACCTTCACACCTACTGATGGTAGCAAAGGCAAGGAATGGGAGGTCTATGACTTCCCTGCTGGCGGCTGTGGAATGGGCATGTACAACACAGACGAGGTGAGTTTATATACTTCTATTTAAGGGTTTTCACATAAAAGGTGTTTTATGGAGATAGACAGAAGGTTATTTGCACCTGAGAAAGGCGCCTATCAGATTGAAATGTTGTCTGTTTTGCTAATGAAATGTGCTAAATGTCAAAGTAGGACAGTTTGAGACCTTTTCTTTGTATTTGACACTGAAAATATTTATGCATCACTTAGAAGAATACAAAATAATAGTTACCTGCTTCATTGTTGCAGTTAGTTTCGTATCTCTACCCTTTAAGCCTTATGGATTGATGGTACTTATTCAGTTGTCACTCGCATTACTTTACTGTGAAAATTTGATGTCTAAACTTATAAACATATTAAAAGATTCACTCCTTAAAGTAAACGTTGCTGTTAAATTCAGCCTGAGGCTTTTTGTAATATTGTCACAGAAGTAGTAGACAAACCTCTTTTTCAACCTGCTTTGCTACTGTTTTGTTTGCTTTCATCGGTGCAGGTCTGTTTGATTTAACAACATCAGAGGTCATAGATGACTTTCAAATTGTCAAGGGGAAGGTTGTTCACCTCTGTACTACTGATAAAAACCTACAGCAGTCGTGAACTGTTTATTTCTGTTTTTGTTTCTACTCGTCAGTCTATTACAGGCTTCGCACACAGTTGCTTCCAGTATGCCATTGGCAAGAAGTGGCCACTGTACATGAGCACAAAGAACACCATTCTGAAAGCCTATGATGGCAGATTTAAGGATATCTTCCAGGACATCTTTGAAAAGTGAGTGTCCTTTGTCTTTGTTTAGTTTTTCAGTCTTTCAGATTCATTGGACTCTTAGACTGATAGAAGATTTTCAGTAACTATCTTTTATTCCAACATACAGATAAATAATTAATAGAATAATTAAGACTTAGACTAGAGTATTAATCCACGTTTAGGGCTTAAATGTTGTAGACTAAGGCAACATTTTGTTTCTGTTTGCTTCAGGAACTACAAGCCCCAGTTTGACAAACTGAAGATCTGGTATGAGCACAGGCTTATTGATGATATGGTTGCCCAAGTGCTGAAGTCCTCTGGAGCCTTTGTGTGGGCTTGCAAGAACTACGACGGTGATGTTCAGTCTGATATTCTCGCACAGGGTGAGATATTTATAAACATTCCCACTGCTTCCTGGAAAATTATGTTTGCATTTTAGACACTTGCCAGTTTTCAAGCGGATGTTTGGTTGTATTAAAGGGGTGTCTGCATTTTTTTGTGTCCTGTTTTTAGGTTTTGGCTCTCTGGGACTGATGACATCAGTTCTTGTGTGTCCTGATGGCAAGACTATTGAAGCTGAGGCTGCCCATGGCACTGTGACCAGGCACTACCGCGAGCACCAGAAGGTTACTAGCCTATCTGTCTTTATTAGTCCTATTGAAAAACATTTCAACTGGGCAATGAAACAGAAAATGTGTGATGTCAAATTATGGCCTTTGCTAACAAACTGTGTAATCTGTGGAGTTATACTGCCATCATGTGGTGAAAATAGAAAATAAGCTTGTACGCCTAAAACTGGTATTTGTATATACAGTTATTGAGTAATGGAAAACCAAGAAAAAATGTGGTAGTTCTGCAAGTTTAAAGCTGTAATTGAATCCTCAACTGCGATTTCAGGGAAGACCGACCAGCACCAACCCCATCGCCAGCATTTTTGCCTGGACCAGAGGCCTGGAGCATCGTGGTAAACTTGATGGAAACCCTGACCTTATCAAGTAAGAGACATGTAATGTTGGAAGAAAACTTACTGACCCTTGTATGAAATGTGCCTTTTCTAAACGTCTTTGTTGATCTACAGGTTCTCCCAGACTTTGGAGAGGGTGTGTGTTGAGACTGTTGAGAGCGGTACGATGACCAAGGACCTTGCAGGCTGCATCCACGGCCTGCCCAAGTAAGTTCCTTAATAAATATGCATTAACTCTACTTCTGTTATTATTGTATTTTAACAATATATTTGTAGATGGATCTTTGACCATACTCCGTTATGAGACCAATTATGATAAAAACGTTTATTATAATAAATACACCTAATTATTGCAGGTAGCAGTAGTTTAGTTTGTAGATCAGCCTCCATTGATTCCACAAGGTGATGGAAATATTCACCTGAGCTGCTGATGTGATAATGTCTTGCACACATGTCCCTACTTTAAACTTGTTCAGTTTGACTTGAGTCTTCAGTGGATGTAATATTGTGTCATACATTGTGTGTTTCTTTTGGGTACTGCATCATTATATAAACATGTTTCACCTGGAAGGCTTCTAGAGGTGTAAGGCAGGGTTTGGTCTTGGAGACCACTGAAACTAAGGAGAAGAAAAAAGAGGAAATTCAAAGCAGAGCTAAAACGATTGCCCAATCTTTAGAAAACTAATCAGCAACTTTGGTAATTACAATTATTGAAGTAATTGCCCAATTCCAGATTTTTCCAGTTTCAGATAGTCATTTGCAAGAAATAACTCTTTCAACAATTGTGAGTAATGTAGTTGATGCATCCATTTATTTCATGGGAGCCCTTTTTTGGTTTTAGGACATCACGTCTATTATCGCTCCCAAATAAGCTTTCATTTAGTGCATTTATTCTGGCAGATTACCTTTCTTTCATTGAAAATGTCCCCCGTGTTCAAACTATCACCATCAGCCTGTAACACTGATGTTAGACAGTGTATTATATACCCTGGTTCTGATGTGCCGGCATGTAATACAGGTTGGAAACTCGAAACCTCGTTCAAAACATGCCCTGATCTTGTTTTTATCAGACAAGATTTTAAATTTGATCTTCTGTAGCCAGTGAAAAGTAATCCTTTTGTTCCTGTTTGTTTTGTGGGAAGCTTATGTTGAATACTTGTGAAACCATTAGTTTTTTGGTGCAAATACAAATGTGTATCCAGTTATTTCTAAAAAAAATTTAATATTGTGAAATGTTAAGAAAGAACAACTTCAGTTACATGAAAGATAGGGGAAAAACATGCACTGCACAATTGTTCACCTGGATCTAGATGCAGATTTCTAAACATTTTATTTAACATACTTATGAAGGACTGTGTTGCCTTGGCAGAGGTATGTGGCATTTTGTTATCGGACTTATGCACATCACTTGTCCTGATGTTAGTTGCAGTGGCTCACCCCCCCCCCCTTTTTTTTTTTTGTTAACCTTTGTGTGGTCCTCCCGGGTCAAATTGACCCCGTCTGTTTTCACTGTTCCTTCCTTCCTTCCATCTGTCCTTCCTCCCTCCCTCCTTCTCTCTTTCTCTCCTTCCTCTCTCTTGCCTCCCTTCCTTATTTTCTTCCTCCATTCCTTCCTCCCTCCTTTCCTTCCTTCCTTCTTCCTCCCTCCCATCCTCCCTTCCTTGCTGGTAGGCAGATTTTGTTACCTTCAGGCAAAGCCGGGCCAGCTGTTTCCTCCTGTTTCCTGTCTTAGTTTTTCATGGTAGTATATCATGTTCCTTACCTTCCCTCTTCCTCCCTTCCTCATTTCTTTCTTTCTTCCTCCCTTCCTTCCTTCCCCCCTCCTTTCTTCCGTCTTCCTTCCTCCCTTCCTTCCTCCTTTCCTTCCTCCCTGCCTTCATCCCTCCCTTCCTTCCTCCCTTCCTTCTTTTCTTTCCTCCCTTCCTTCCTCCCTCCTTTCCTTCCTTCCTTCTTCCACCCTCCCATCCTCCACCCTCCTATCCTCCCTTCCTTGACTTGAGGACAACAGGAGGGTTAAGCATTTCACATCCATGAAGCACAGTTCACACATCCGCCACTGATAGGATATTATTTTTGAAATTTAAGTCATTTTTCTTGCAAAACTAGAAACATAAAGATGGGGCACAGACATCTTTGAATAATACAACGGTCATATGGTATTTAATCATACCTTGTTTCATATCATGATTCTTGTAACGTTGAAGTAATATTGATAATGATGCTGTTATTTACCAACAACATTAATTAAAGCTAAACCCTAGAGATAGAAATATAAAAGTAAATGATCAGTACTGTAGTTTTTTGTCTTGTTTCTTAAGTGTGATATTTAATTTTCTGACATGCTCTGTCCTGTCTTTCTTTCTCAGTGTCAAGCTGAACGAACATTATGTCAATACTACAGACTTCCTTGACGCCATCAAGACAAATCTGGAAAAAGCCATCGGCAAGTGAAGGACTTGAAAGAGTATAGTTAGCCTGGAGATGGCAATGTCACTCTTCTGTTTTTTGTACCTCATTTTTAACTTAAAAGGTCAATCAATCCACTTGCATTTCTGATGGACAAAAAATGTGCTGTCTACAGGAGTATGTAGTGTTCTATAAGGTTATTAAACGGTTGAGAGCAGTCTTTCCACCTGATGTCTCCCTAACTATCTGTCCCATTATTTGCAAGGTTTTATTTTTGTAATGTGAAGTACTGTATTCAATACTGTGTAATGCCTTGAGCAAGACTGAAGCCTTTGTCAAACATACTTGCCAATAAAACCCCTTGTTTGACCTATTGTTGTATTATTTTGTGTTATAAAACAAACAAAAGGTTAGCTGTCTTAAAGGTAAATAAATTTATTATCTTACAGTTTTGTCTGGTACACAAGATTGTACATACATTGCTATCCACATTTTCTCCACACTAATGTCTAATACAGAAAGCCATTTAAGCTGAACATCTTCCCCTTTGTTTCATCACTAAAACAGCGATGGATTAAACACAGATGCTGAGGAACTCAAAAAAATGAGCATTTTTTTCTTTATTTTAAATGCGCTATATCAACATCGCACATGGATACCTTGTTTGCAGGTTACAAGTTTGAAAAGCTAAGCACTGGGAAACTGAATATATTGAGCATTTCCCAAATCATTTTCCATGAGGTCCATGGCCCTGTCACATGTTGGGAGGTTGTCGTTCATCACTTGAGACCAGTGTACAGCATGATGGATGGCATGCTCTCGCAGACACACTGGGGCACTTAATATTTCTGTCCGAGTTTTTTGGGACAATTCTTGTTGAGATTCATCCATTAAAAAAAGAAAAAGAAAAAAAAGACAACTGCAATACAAATGCAGGTTTGCATTGCTTTTGAAAAATGCTGCAGTCTTGTCTCGTGAAGGCCTGGATTTGGGGTGGGGGGGGCAGAGTGAGATTTGTTGAAAGAGAAGCTGTACCACAGTCTGTTCTCTGTGGTTATCTTTTGAAGAGATCTACCGATGGGTGGGAGGGAAACCTGAATGTAATTTCATGAGGTCTGCGATTGGACCTTTTAAGAAAACCAATGTCCCAGCTCGACACAACAGCGAGGAAAAGAGACTGACAGTGCCTGTAGCTGCAACATTTGATTCAATTCTTTGGTAAAGGGGTCTATGGTTTTAAAAAGGGGATTTTGATTTTCTTGTCATTAGTGTCTTAAAACATTCCACAGAAACAATTACATTCATAGACTAGAGATCAATACAGGGGGATGCTTGTTAATGCAGAAACCTAAAAAGTAGACACAGTGGCCCTCAGTGCAAAGCACTGATTATAGTACCAGCCAACATACAAGAGGACTGATACATTATGTACAATAATATACAATAAAACACGGATTCCAAATCCAATGGAGCTGAAGTCATATTGCAGACCTCAGATTTAATTTGTCACAGTATAAATCAAAGTGAATCATTAACCTCTGCAACTTGATAAGCTTTGGCAAGTGAAATGAGCAGTAACACTTGTTCCCTTCTCTAACCCTTCACATTAGTTTACCACAGCAGACTGAGAGAGACTGGGATTGTCTGAGTGAGGAAGTGCAGTATGACATCACCATATGCTTTTATGCTCACAGCTAAAAATGTGCTTTTCAAATTAGGCTCAGATGATTTTTCTGTTGTTAAGCAACTGACAACATACGCATTTATATAGATTTTTTTTAACTTAGTTTTCGCGATTTTAGACTCCACTTTTCTCAAATATATATATTTTTTCAGTAGATTTGCAGTGTTTTAAAGATGAAAAATATGTAATTAGGTAAAAACTATTCATTTTCAAATTGTGTAGCATTACGAGTGATTCCAGTGCATATGAATGTGCAGTTTTGCTGGGTATCTTCACATCCTTGAAGAACAACCCGAGCGCAATGCCTTTAACAGCAAACAAAAAAAACAATCCTGTTTTCATTAGTTAACACTTATATTCAATTTGGGGTCATTTTAATAATTCATGCAGTGCTGAAGCGCCCCGCGCCCTTCCCATAGGTGCTGTAATACTCCATTTGAGATAGTTTAGCAATGTCTGGTGTGTTGTTGTTGTTAGCCCGGTTTTCTCGCTCACTGAATTCAAAGCTCTCCTCTTCATAATCCTCCTGGCCTTCTGGGTCCTGGGGGGGCTCTGAAGAAGGAAGCAAAAGGTACAAATATGATTTCACTCTGTCCTCAATCACACACACACACACACACACACACACACACACACACACACACACACACACACACACACACACACACACACACACACACACACACACACACACACACACACACACACACACACACACTGAACTCTTCCTAAAAACACATGGCCTCATTGAGGACAGCCAGGAGATTGCCCCACCTCCCCTGCCTCAGTATCAGTCTCCACTGATAGAGACAGGCATGTCTAATCCAGGCACTGCTATATTTACTAAACACACAGGGAGGGAGTGACAGAGAAACATCAAAACACTTGGCCACCAGATTACACTACATGCTGAGTCAAAGTGCATTAGGGACAGATTGAGTGACATGCCTGCCAAGCAGTTCCACCAGGAAATCTGCCACACATAACCCATCAACAAATTCAAATGCTACCAAGAAATTTCATCTCTTTCTAAGTAGAGAGAGTAATTAAGGGTGTTAGATAGAGCTACTCACCATGTCCATCTATTGAGGTGTCCATGATGCCGTGTTTGACCTTCATGTGTCGGCTGAGGTTGCCCTTCAGGTTGAACTTGCTGGTGCAGTAAGGGCACTTGAAGGGCTTGCTGCCGGCATGGAGATGCATGTGGCCGAGGAGGTTGTACATTCTATTGAAAGACTTCCCGCATACCTGAGAGACAGAAGGACAACAGTCAGTATCCCATTCTGCTCGGTCACACCTTGTCTTTAAGTTAAATCCGCCTGCTTCACTCACCTTGCATTTGAACGGCTTGACCGGCAGATGGACAATCATGTGCGTTTTAAGGGTCTGCTTTTGGACAAAGGTCTTGAAGCAGACGTGGCACTGGAAGGGCCTCACACTGGCGTGAATCAACATGTGTCTCTTCAGGTTGGCAGACAGGGTGAACTCTCGGGCACAGACGTCACACTTGAATTCTTTCATACCCTGGGGAAACAAAAGAGGTGTTTGGTCCTTTTAATTAATCTGGCCAAATGTGCTGTTTAGAGTAAAATAAATAATGAGTCATGGCGAGAAACACACAAGGAGTTTGCATGCGTCTGCATGTGGGCATTTGTATTCTGGCTTCTCCAAGTCATGTAGATTACATTAGCCCCCCCAAGTGTTGAAAGACAGAGTGGAAAAAGTCTAACAATGGAAAGAATATACTTTTATTTCAGTTTCAACATTTATTTAACTTTTATTCTAATATGTAACAAAAATGAATGTGAAAAGTTTTTTTTCCTACAGAATAAAACTGACCGAAAGAAACACTTGAGGGAAGTAGCTCTGCAAACAGCACACAACACAAAACACATGCAAGTGCGGGTTGAGCCACAAAAAAAAACTCAAGGCCTTTGAAGACTATGTTTACAAAGCAACTGGTTTTGGAAAAAAAGGCTGTGATGCAAGTGTGCAATATACCCCTCAGTTTTCTATGAGAATTCATACAGCAGACATTGAGTGAATAGAGCAACATTTTTTCCCTATTCTTCATAATGTCATTTTTATATTCTAAACTCCAGTTTAATGATGATTTTAAAAAATTGTGCAGTTGTATAAGGCTGGCCTACTCTGGGTTTTGTTTTGGACACATAAACTGGTTGACAAAATTCAGGCACATCATTTGGTTTCAGTACCTTACGTGCGAGGGCGTGCGCTGCCAGTACCTTGTGAGTGAGAGCGTGTTGTCGAAGGTGGTGGATCTGGACGAATTCCATGCCGCACTCTGGGCAAACGTAGGGCCGCACGTTCTGGTGCTTCATTAGGTGGTTTTGCAGCTGGCTGCGGTAGGCAAAGGACTTGTGGCACTCTGTGCATTGGTATGTGGTGGGGCCCTGATGGCTGGTCAGGTGACGTTTCAGGTGTGCGTAGGTTGGGAACTCCATACCGCACTGGGTGCAGACGTGGCACTGACCGTTTTCATGTTTGTTCTCGTGGGTCTTCAGTTCGCTGGGGTAGGCAAAGCCACGGCCACAGAAGCGACAGCTGTAGGGCTTGACGTCTGAATGCTGTAGCATGTGCCTCTTCAGGTGGCTGGTCTGCGTGAAGGCCTTCTCACAAACAGTGCACTTGTGAGGTCGGGTTCCCTGGTGGGTGAGCAGGTGAGTCTGAAGGTGGCTTGGCTGCTTGAAGAGCTTTCCACAGTGTAGACATTCATGGGGTTTAATTCCATTATGGCCCAGGATATGTGTGACAAGGTTATATTTGGATGTGTATGACTTCTCACACATGCGGCACTTCCAGCGTTTCAGACCCTCTCCTACATCTACGCAGTAAGACTCGTCGATCTGTACATTGATGTCCAACCTGTCAATCTGCATTCTCCTGGCGAGGCCCTCCGGGTCTGACCACAGCATGGCCTGCCCGTTCTCCTCGTACTCTCCTGGCAGTGCCATATCAGCAGACTCGTAGGCCACCTCATTGGACTCATAATACCGGTTCTCCAAAGGACTCCCAGTCTCTCCACTAGTTTTGAGGTTTAGTGCCTCCTCCTCTTCTTCTTCCTCCACCACCAACTCCTCTTCCTTCCTCTCTCTTTCTCTACCACTGCTTTCTTCTTGTTCCTGCTCTGGTTGTCCATCTGACTGTGGCCTGGATGTGTCTCTCACACATGAGGGACAATTTCCGCAGGCCTGCTCCTCTTTCAGAGAACCTTGTGGCGTGATGGCATCCTCTTGCTTGCCAGGACTACGCTTGCTGTTCATGTGAATGCAGGAAGATGGTGTATCAGACTCAAGCCGTTCACCTTTAACCTGAGCCTGTGGACTTGGTACTTTGTGTGGGTGACCCACTAAATCTCCATCACTCTTAGGCCTCTTGGTCCTCCCACGGGGCCCTGGCCTTCTTCTCTCACTGCAGTGTGGCTGGGGCTCCGGCTCCCCAGCAGGCTCAGCCAGGTAGTCCCCGTTAGCCCCTATCAGCTGTTCAGCGTACTCATACTCCATTGCCTCAGGCTGAGGAGGGGGGCGCTCTCTGGGTTCTCCTGTGTAGAAGCCATTAGGAGCGATGGTGGCCCCAAAGATTTCATTCTGGGAGATGAGGCCAAGAACGGCTGCCTGAGCCAGAGATAGCACCACCACAGTCTCCGTCTGTGTGCCCACATCCACGTGGCCCTCAGTCATCTTGGGGAAGGTCCGCACCAAGCGGCTACTCTCCTCCTCCTGGAAGAAAACACACAAACCATACAGTGTAAGCGAGAAAAAATGAAGCAGAAGCAATAATACATGTGTGTGTGTGTGTGTGTTTTTTATAATTCCGTTGTTACAAAACCTGCCTTACACAATGTTTCCTCATATAACCTCATTTCCCCATTGTAGGCTCATGATATTGGTAACCTTCCTATTAATACAAACAACATTTTTACTTTAGAGTAATATAAAAATGATCATATGATTGAGTTTCAAGATTTAATGTTTCAGATAGACAACAGACAACTCCAGGAGAGTATTAAGACTATGTTTTTCAGGTTTACTCTGTACAAGCTGCATTCGGACTACGCCTTTTTTCTCTGCTCTGAATCCACAGAACATTAGATGGAGAGGAGATAAGGCAGATCTGTGTTAGTACCCTGCTTCCTTCCTTGACAGGCTTTAGAATAATGAAGAACACAACAAGGGATGCAGGTCCAGCCAGGAAGTTGACTTCCGTGGACTGTCCTCAGCACTTCCTGTGGGGTCCCGGGGCAGCCTGGCTGACCAAAGTCGGCTCATCACTGAATCTATCTGTCCCATTCATGAGGAGCAAAGCATCTCGGCTCTAAACTCAGAGACTCTCGCCGTAGCCGACTTCATAATGCCTGCCACACCGGGCTTCCTTAACAAGATGATATATGCCGGGAGGCAGTCTCATATCCATAACAGACATTCGATTGAGCTTCGAGCTCATTCTGTATTCCAGACCGATGCATAAGACACGCTAACATAATTGTATGGTTCCGAAGTGTTTCAGACCCACATGCACATGTTTACCCTGCCGCCTGTGAAAGTGGAACAGTGAAACTATGGGGAAGAAATTGTGGTATGACCAAACTGGCTCTCTGTGGTTAACGAGAAGCGGGTATTATAGGCCGCTGGTTTCAGGTTATTTCTCAGCACAGAACTGACTGGTTGGAAAATGTATGGAGAAGCTCTGACCCCTGGTTTCTTTTCAAACTGCACACACTAGTCTTCAATCTGTATCATACAGGCAAGAGCTGCTGCTTTTTTCCTGACACAATACTGAGAGAAAAGAAAAAAAGTGGATGGAGAAAAGGGAAAAGGGAAGAGGAGATAGAGCAGGAATAAAGGTGTGCGTGCGTCTGTGTGAGTGACTGTGAGTGTGTGTGTGTGTGTGTGTGTGTGTGTGTGTGTGTGTGTGTTGGGAGAGGGGAGTAGACCTGGATGCCCTGATAACCACGTCATTTATAATTACTGCTTTTAAAGTAGTCAGACAGAGACAGACAGTGTGTTTGTGAGAAAGAAAAGGAAAGAGACTGGGTGTGTATTTGAAATTGTGTGTGTGTGTGTGTGTGTGCAAGTGAGAGAGAAAAGAGAAGGAGGGAGGTATGGAGAGAAGGAGAAAGAGCTGTGGGCGGGGGAGGAGTGGAGGGAGGGAGACGGAGAGAGAAATGAGATGGAGGGGCTGAAAGATAAAGAAAGAGGGGAGGAGAGGGAGGGAAGGGAAGGGGAACGAGAGATTGAGTGAGCATGTGAGAGGAGGGAAGAGAAAGGAAAAGGAGAGGGAGGGGGTGTGCAGGAGGGGAGGGAGGTGGTGGTGGTGGTGGTGGGGGGGGGAGTGGGGGGCCGGAGAGAGACAGAAAGACAGAGTGAGTGAGTGAGAAAGAGGGGAAGGAGGGAGGGAGGGGAGCCAGAGAGAAGAAAAAGCACAGCAAAATGAAAGGCTGACAAAATGAAAGAGAAAAAGACAAATGACAAGGAGAAAGAGAGGAAGGGTAGTAATTGCAAGAGTCCGTACTTTCACATTTAAAGTTGCAACTGAAAGACACCTAAGGACAAACAATTAGAGCAGCAACAGAAAACGTGTGGCCGACACACAAACACAACAGTTAAGTCCACTCTTATCTTCTGAAAAGATGTTCCCACTGCGGTGCTCATATGAATGTGAAAAGTAATCTTGCTTCCCCTCACACACACACTCACACTCTCTCTCACACACACACACACACACACACACACACACACACACACACACACACACACACACACACACACACACACACACACAAGAGTGCAAATAGCTCACTAACAAACTGCAAAACAAGTAACCCCCCACCCCTCCCTAAAAGCTGAGCAGCAACACATCTTTCTCCATCTTTAGGTTACAAACTCACCACATTGTTCCTGGAGTGATGTTTGAGGTGTTTCAGGGATCTCATCCTTCAGGAGAAATGAGTGGAGTAAAAAAATCCACCTCCTATTTATATCTGTAGGAGAGTGGGGCGGTCCCACGGCTCATCCTCCTCCTACTGTTGCTGTTATCAGAACTGACTGTGCCTGCCCCCCCCCACCACTCAGCCCTCCCCCCCCCCCCCCCCCCACACACACACACACACACACACACACACACACACACACACACACACACACACACACACACACACAGCATCACCCCATTTCTTTCTCTTCCTCCCACCCTCTCTTTCCCATCTCACTTCTCTTTCTCTCCTCTTTTCTCTTACAAACACACACACACACACACACACACACACACACACACACACACACACACACACAGACACACATACACACACACACACACACACATCTTATCTCCCTTTCTCACTACATACAATCCAGCATGACCCTTCAACACACATTTCTCTTTAAGGCGCACAGAGACACAAGCTCTATCTTTTCTTGATCACACTTTATACTTTGCATTTCCTTTTTTTTTTATGAGTGTGCGCTCAAACGCACAAACAATTATAAAATCTAATCAGTAGTTCCTCTGTGTGCGCGCAGACAGATATATATGAATTTACACACGCACAAACATGTTTATATGTATGTATATATGCAGGCACACATAGAGGCACGTACACACTTTCTCTGACACGCGCAAACACTCAGAGACTCTGGGTGGAGGTGCGTCTGTCAATAGCAAAACAGTCAGACAGATAATGTCTGAGAAATGCTAAAATTTTAACTTTCCAGAGACCGTGTTTAGTTTGCTGGCATTATTTCTATATTCAAACTAATTAACTATTGAGACAGCCTGAAGTATACTGTCTGAGAAATTCAGAGGAAAAAAAATTGAGTGACAAAAGAAAAGAGAAGGAGAAAGAAAGGAGAGAAAAGCAGTTAGAAGAGAGGGAGGGAGGGAGACAGACGTGGGGGAGAAAGAATAAGGAAGAAAGAAGCAGAGGGAGGGGGGAGTAAAGCTGAGTGGAGGAAGAGGCGGAGGGGGGTGGGGGGGTGAAAGAGACAGAAAGAAAAAGGGAGAGAGGAAAGAGAGCCTGGGTGGGGGAGGGAAGAAGAGAATGCAGCAAAAAGGAGGAAGAAGGGAAAGGAGAGACGTGGGGGTGGTGGCAGGAGGGGGTGGAGGGGGGGGCTGAGGCATAAGAAAGGATGTGGCAAAAGAAAGAGAAAGAAAGAATAAAAGAGAGAGAAAAAAGAAAGAGGGGAGGGGGAGTGGTGGAGAGGGGGTGGGGATGGGAAGAGAGATAGAGGGAGGGTTGAAAGAAAATGCAGTGAAAGAGAAGGGGGGGGTGCTGGAGGAAAGAAGGAGAGAGAAAAAGAGAGAAGAAAAAAGGGGGATGGTGGAGTGTGAAAATAAAAAAGAAGAGTCCATCAGCAAGAGAAAAGAGAAAGGGGGGGGTGCAGAATGAAGGAGAGGAGGAGGAGGTGGTGGAGGAAGGAGAGAGGGGGTGAGAGCAAAGGGAATGGAGAGAGGAAAGGAGATAGAGAGACGGAGAGAGTGAGGAAAAGGAAAAACAGCAAGGGAAGACATTAACTATTGAACTTCCAGATTTCTTTCAGGCTGTGTTGAGAAACAGTGCGGCAGAATACCTGCGGGCTAAGTACAGGTTGTGTGCTTAAGTAGTCGGCACTGAAGATGATCCTGATAATTAGACAGGTATTCTATTAGAACAGAGCTTACTTTTCCATTTAACTAGTAAACACAGAGGGGGAGGAAATGTGTAGGAAAAAAAAAAGTGCGTCTAAGATGTATGTTATAGGTGCCGGCGAGCGCGTCAAACACTGTGTGGACACATGCCAATTGTGACTGTAAAGCTGAGGACTGTGCATAAACACTTCCTACTAAATAACAGGAAAGGGCAAACCTTGAAAACCTTGATCAATCATCAGCGGCTGGGAGTGCTGCGGGAATGAGAAAGATAGAGAGAAAGGGGAGCGGAGATGGGGGGGGGGGGGGGGGGGGGGTGGGGATAGGGAATGAGAGTGAGCGCGAGGGAGGGGGGGGGAGATAGAAAGAGAAAGAGATTGAGTGAGGGTGTGAGTGAGGGGGAGAGATAGCAG
This sequence comes from Scomber scombrus, assembly GCF_963691925.1. Lineage (NCBI taxonomy): Eukaryota > Metazoa > Chordata > Actinopteri > Scombriformes > Scombridae > Scomber > Scomber scombrus. The sequence goes on along the minus strand of NC_084975.1, from coordinate 18,172,832 downwards.
GAAGTCAAGGGAGAGAATGGGAGAGAAAATAGAAGGAGAGCAAGGGAAGAAACAAAGAGATAAGAGGCTGAAAGACAAAGAAACCACATGGAAGAAACAACAAGGGACACGTACATAAAACAACACAGAACTAGCCTATGGGGAAAATGAAAAAGACACAGACAACAAAAGTTTGGGGAAGAAATACACTGGCTCCTTTCCAGGCCTGAAAATTCATAACAGCAAAACCTGCTCGCTTGTCCATTTACTTTGGGTGCGTTTGCATGCGTCGGGCTACGGAAAACTAATAGTGGAGAAGGCTACAATGGATAATAAGCGTAAAATTTCATTCAGTTCTTAGCTTTCCACAGGTTCCTATGTGCATATGAGACACACACACAGAGAGATAGAGGGAAAGAGAAAGAGAGAGTGAGTAAGGGAAGTAAGCCATTGCCCAGCTCTCAAGTGTACTAACCCTCAACTGGGATTTCAAATGTGTGTTTGTGGGTGCACATTTGTCTGATGTCTGAGATCAGGGACAAGCGCACGCGCAAACACACACACACACACACACACACACACACACACACACACACACACACACACACACACACACACACACACACACACACACACACACACACAAACACACACACACACACACACACACCACAACCTCCCAACATGCTTTCAGTTCCCCACAGCCCTGAAACAACACACTTCTGACACGGGTGTCCATATGACTTACTGTGTGTCTACCAGCAACTGCTTGTCTGCTTCCAAAAACAGTTTCTGGTTTTGTGTTGTTTATCTATAAGAGGACAACCATGCAGTGTGGTGTCACATCCTCTCTGTGATATAGGTCAAAGTTATAACTTTTTTTTTTTTTTTCACAGTGGGAGGAACAGAACAAGTCAGAGAGAGAGAGAGAGAGAGAGAGAGAGAGAGAGAGAGAGAGAGAGAGAGAGAGAGAGAGAGAGAGAGAGAGAGAGAGAGAGAGAGAGAGAGAGAGAGCGAGAGAGAGAGAGAGAGAGAGAGAGAGAGAGAGAGTGTCAGATATTAGTGGTCTGTTTTACCCCTGAGAAAAGCTCAATGAATCATAAAACTGCAGAGGGCTCATTGATGACAACTCCTTGTTTTCTTTCTTTTTTCTTCTTCTTTTATGTTAAAACCGACCGTGAACACACATTCTGCATAATGCAAATGGTAATATACTGATATACTGGAGTTGTGCATCATCCTCAGCAGAGTCTCTCCACATATACCCGTCTCCTTGTGCTGTACGTTAGTGAGCTCTCATTGTCAGTGTTGTTTCTTCATCCAGCCCAGTGACAGGCTGCATACAGCCCGAGTTTGCTCTGTGTGAGAGATGCTGTGCTAGGTGATGGCTATAATTCAACATCCTTTCACTGTCAGGCAAACTGGGACGTGTGTAGGTTTGTGTATAAGGTTGTTATAGCTACAGCGTTTAGGTGAAGATTTTCTTATGCTCAGAACGAGAGAAAAAGAAGAGATGATTTAGTCTGCTGTGTTTTGAACTTTGAGTTATTGGACTGATGTTGATGTTTTAGCTGGCCATTCCTCTCAGACCTGAGTCTAAGGCAGCGAGCCCACACACCTTCTGTTATTTCCAATGCTGGATCAGTCTCACCTCTGCACGGCATGCTGATATAATAGTAAGTCTCAAGCATGATTAGCTGCTGTAATTAAGCTTTCACCAAAAAAAAAAAAAAAAAAAAAAACCACAGCAGGCTTTTTTCATAAGCACAGAACAGACAATCACACAGCTTGAATCTAAGCAATGCAGATGGAATATAGAAAAAGTGTATAAAAGAAGCCACACCCTAGTTGCAACGCCTCCAGCTTCTTCCATTAAGGTCAGTAAAAACAGACTGGACACACAGACAGGAGAGCACAAACTGGAAGAAAAAAACAAAAAACAAAACAAACAAAGCTTCAGTCTTTATCAGTAACGCTTCACTCACTGCTGTCAAAGAGAGCAACTTTAATTGTGATGATTAGACATGAATGACATTATCAGACTATAGGTGAATCATCTGCAACTTCCAGAGAATAAACAAACAAGAGTCTGCAGCAGAATCATCCATTTCTGATTCAGTACAGATGCTTCTTATGTTTGCTTGTCCCCCCTCCTCCTTTTTTTTGTTCTGTATATTTGAACAAATCATGTCTTAAATTCACTCAACAAATCATTTTTTACAACAAACCACAGGACAGGATGCAGAGATGGCCAGAGCAAAAAACCCTAAATAAAAGATTACTCTCCTCATTTTTGTAGTGGGGTACTAAATGGAAAGACGGAATATTAGCAATGAAATAGCTCTGCTTGGAGACAACATTGGAGAAAGGAGTGGGGAGAGCTTGAAAAAAAAAAAGACTGAATATAAAGGAGAAAAGACAGAGTTGAGGGAGGAGAGGAGAAGAGCATTCAGCAAGGAGGATATAAAAGGAACAGAGAGGGGGGCGAGGGAGTGAGACAGAGCGCTATGGAAGGAAAGAGAGAAAAGAGAAGGGAGAGAGAGCATAAGAGAGCGAGAAAAAGAGGGGGGCATGGGAGAGCAAGAGAGAGAGATCAGGAGAAAGAGGGAGGGAGGGAGGGAGGGGGAGCGAGTGAGAGAAACAGAGACAGAGGACGAAAGAGAAAAGACAGAGAGGAGAGAAAAACAGAGAGGGGGAAGGGAGAAAGAGGGATAGCCACAAGAGACTCAAAAACCACAGAATAAAAACCCTCTGTCTGTCTGTAACTCTATATAGATATACAAATATGAATCCTAATATATGGGCACATTGCATTTATTCAATGGGAAAGGATAGTCAACAGCACAAAATTCAACATGCACCTCAAGTTCATTCAATAAGTCAGCAAACACAATGTAGGACCACGGAGAACTCACATCTCCTTATCAGGAATGCAGTTTTTCATTGCAGTAAGGTGGGAGAGGAATTTTTTACCAAGATACTTTATCCTATTTTAGTCGCTCTGAAGTCTCTTCCTGCTATGTGATTCATGGAAAAGTATGCTTAGAAAATATACATACTGTACAGTCTCGCCACATCCTCTCTGTATAGGTGCTTAAGTCTTTCTACATTAGACAGATATATACATAAAAGGACACACGATTTTGTCAATCTTGCAAGTGTCCTACATAGTGAAATGGCCCCAGATTTACTCAAGGTGAGGCCCACAATGAACCACAGAAGCCTATTAACACTAGAGGTCTCTGGAGTGCCTTATATGCTGGTTAGAGGCGACCACATTCAAAGTGGCTAACGCAGACAGTGGGGACACAGCTACTGTCCCTCCATGGCCGTCACTCCTTTGTATTATTCCTCCATCTCCCGGTAACAAATTTCAGTCGGAATTACTTTTCTTTCGTCCAAGTTTCATTCTTTTAAATCAAACCCTTTGTCTATCTCTTCTTTTGTACCTTCCTCCTGTTTCCATGGTTACCTCTCTCTCTGCTCTGTACACTATCTATCTCTTCCTCCGTTTCCCTCTCTGTCTCTCTCACTCTGTTCTTATCTTTCTCATTTTGCTTTCATCTCTGCCTCCCTTCCTCCTGCTTTATCCCACACCCTCCTCACTCTGGCTTTTATCTCTCTTCACTTTCATCTGTCTTTCACCTTTCTCTCCCCTTCAAGCCTGCCATTCCATCATGCTGGTTTTTGGTTCTTACTTATAGAGAGAAAGTTTTATCGGTTTCCCTGTCAATTCTGCATTTTTAATCATTTCCAATTTATCCAACCCCCTTTCAATGCCATTGAGTCATGCATTAAATTGTATTGGGCAGAATGTGTGTGTGTGTGTGTGTGTGTGTGTGTGTGTGTGTGTGTGTGTGTGTGTGTGTGTGTGTGTGTGTGTGAGTGAGAGAGAGAGACTGTGAGGTGGAAACCATAGGTGCAGAGGCTGTAGTCTTTTTTCCCTATCATAAAGAAAGAGGAATGATTTCTGTCATGATATCTGGAGATTAACTGGCTGCTGTGGTTTTGTCTTTCAGGAGTGCAGTAATGGATTTTTTTCCCTCCTTCGTGTTATTTTTCCCATTTCCATATCAACAGCTACTGCACATCACCAAATTTACAAACCGACGCTTTATGATTTTATTGTTTTTGATTTACTTGTGGACTGCACTCGTGCTTATCTGAGTGAAGTCCCACTGAGACCGAAGCCATTGAGGAGGTAGTGCTCCTCGACATGGGGCTGCCTCCTGTAAGGTAGCCTGTCATTTCTCTGCAGTGATGAAGATGTTCTTGTGAAGCACAAATGCCTCCCTCTACGCACCTCAGCTGGGAGATAATCATATTCACACACAGCTGTGGTTGGTTTAACGCACCACCACATCATGTGTCACCATGTGATACCGCACACTGAACTAACACCGCTTAACCACAAACAGTGACTGGGACACAGAGGCTTTTCACAACATGCCCCATTGATATTTAAGAGGACAATTGTCAGTATAGGATGTGTGTGTGTGTGTGTGTGTGTGTGTGTGTGTGTGTGTGTGTGTGTGTTGTGTCTGTTGGCCTTATACCAATTCACTGTAGGGTTGTCATCCATGGTGGTATACATAGGAGGGGGAGTGTGTCTTCAAGTCAGTGACAAACTCATTCCAAGAGACACTGCATGTGGTGTGGGAGGAAGTTTTGTTCTGCAGCTTTGACTGAAACTAACCTCCCTCCCCTCTCCCTCGCCTTCCCCTTCCCCTTAAAGTACCACAACTATTCAGAAAAGAGAATAAAGAAAACCTGAATAGAGGAAGAGAAAAAAAATGGGGTCCCTAGGCGAGAAAGAAAAGAAAAACAATGAAAGAAAACAGAATGAAAAGCAGCCAAAGAAAAAAGTGAAGGAGAGAAAGAAGGACAGAGGGAGGGAGGGAGGGAGAGGAGACAGAAAAAGATACAGAGCACGAGGAGCATAAAGCAGGGAGAGAAAAGCATAGCAAAGAAAAAAAAGAAAGAAAAAACACTGAAAGCTCAAAAAGACAGAAACATTTCAGTGGAAATAAATTCTAAGAAGAAAATGAGGGAAACAGTACACTGGAAAGGAAAAGGCTTATTTGGAATTGGCCAATATGGAAAATTGAAAAATCGATAATTGCACGAGATTTTATAATTAAAAAGGATAAACCAGATACTGTAGACTATAAGCTATTTAGATTTTTGAAATAAACATCCACACTAAATTTGACTGGCTGTTCCTTTGTCTTAATAAGAAAACACACACAGAGCAGACAAACCTGAACAGATGATTTGAGTGCTGTTTGAAACAGTCTCGTCAAACAAATCTGACCTTTTAAACTGACGACATAATTTGACCTCTCTGTGTTTTACTCAACATTATTCATCATCAGTGGCTCTGCTAGAACACTTAGATTGTCATTATTATCCTTAGTTCAACGAGTGTTTAGACCAGAAAGAAGGAATACATGTGGTTGGTACAGTTAATGTTGCAAAAATCATTAAATCTTAACATTTTTTGTAATCACATGTGAAATATACATTGACTTGATTCGAGTGTGAACAGATTTTGTTCATTTGCTGATCATAATCATGTAAGATTTCATAATTTTCATTATTTTGGCATGTGTACTATTTGGAATACAAAGTCTAAGTCTACACTTTACATAATGATATATCCTCTATCTCATATATATTCTCTCTCTATATATATATCATATTTTATGCTTGACAATGAAGAAGATCTCACTGTTCAGTAAAATTATCTTGCAGTTTTCATGGCAAATAAAGGCAAAATTAATTTGTTACATTAAACAAATTGACCAAAAATATTTTTTTTAAATTTCTGAAACATGGTATACTATCATGAAAAACTAAGACAGGAAACAGGAGGAAACAGCTGGCCCGGCTCTGGAGGAAGGAAGACGGAAGAAAAGGAGGGAGGACGGAAGGAAGGGAGTGAGGAAGAAGGAAAGAAATGAGTAAGGGAGGTAGAAGGAAGGAAAAGAACATGATATACTACCATGAAAAGACAGGAAACAGTCCTGTTTCCTGTCTGGCCCGGCTCTGCCTGAAGGTAACAAAATCTGCCTAAAGGGCAGTTGTAATGTACGTTTTAGTCCAACATCACCCTACATGGATGCTGAAGAGTTTCTTTAACCCTCCTGTTGTCCTCGAGTCAAGGAAGGAAGGGAGGAAGAAGGAAAGAAAGGAGGCAGCAAGGAAGGAAGGAAGGGAGGAAGAAGGAAGGAAGGGAGGAAGGGAGGGATGAAGGAAGGGAGGAAGGAAAGGAGGGAGGAAGGAAGGGAGGAAGGAAGGTGGAAGAAAAGGAGGGAGGAAGGAAGGAAGGGAGCAAGAAGGACATAAATGAGGAAGGGAGGTAGAACGAAGGAAAGGAACCTGATATACTACCATGAAAAACTAAGACAGGAAACAGGAAGAAAAAGCTGGCCCGGCTCTGGAGGAAGGAAGACGGAAGAAAAGGAGGGAGGGAGGAAGGAAGGAAGGGAGGGAGGAAGAAGGAAAGAAATGAGTAAGGGAGGTAGAAGGAAGGAAAGGAACATGATCTACTACCATGAAAAACTAAGACAGGAAACAGGATGAAACAGCTGGCCCGGGTCTGCCTGAAGGTAACAAAATCTGCCTACCAGCACCTCAAAAGCTCACAAACTAACGTATCTAATTAGTTTTGTAATCCCTGTGATGCTGCTAGGCAACCCAAGTAGGTCTATCTGCAGATTTCCAGTATCTTCACGACACACCCACTTTCCTACATGGCAAACCCACTTGGTTAGGTTTAGGCATTAGCAGTAAGACAGTTATGATTAGGAGTCAGGGGTGTGTGTCGTGAAGTAAAGTGGGTGTGTCATACAGGTATAGAAGAGTGCAGATACTGGTGGACCCTTCTCAGGCAACCAGCGAAGACTTCAGGAAGTCACTATAGCTACCCTAGAAAGAAACAGTGCAGCACATAGACCCCCATGAAACTGCACCTTGTTGTTTGTACTTTAGCTTTTGTACAAATGAAACACATGAGATGTAACACTACCTGTTTTCTCTTTTTCAGTCTTTTGTGCCAATTTCAGCTAACTGGATGCTGGCTGTAGCTTTATATTTAATGAACAAACAATGAACATGATGCCTATCTTTTCATCTAACTCTCTGAAAGAAAGGAATAAGCATATTTCCTAACACATTGAACTTTTCCTATTATATAAACTATTTTGAGAAATTGGTGGTTACACCAGCGAGCATTTTGCAAAAATAATTTGAGATGCTGAAACAAGAGGGCACATTTTTCTTCGTCGTCCCTCAACAACTAAAATACTGTGAGAATAAAATATGAAAGATTAAGCATGTGCTGTGCTCTGCTTTTGAGATATTGTTATACATTACACGTATCCCGAAAAAATTACATGAGAAATTAATGTAATTAATTAATTAATAATTTAATTAACTTCATATATGTGATTGCAGCCTCTTTATCTAACTGAGGTGGGCTTAGTTGGCCTGCAGGAGGTTAACTATGTCCACTGGCACCAGTGATGTCATGATCAGGAATCCGATACTGGGTATCAGCAATACAATCTGTAATTGAAAACACTGACCTTCCAGCTCTACTCTGGCAAAGATGCACGTGACAAACAATAATAATTGCGTTGGCCAATATGAAAGATCATGTAATGAGTGTCTACAGTTAGATGTACCTTCAGCACAGGGCAGTTGTAATGTACGTTTTAGTCCAACATCACCCTACATGGATGCTGAAGAGTTTCTTTAACCCTCCTGTTGTCCTCGAGTCAAGGAAGGAAAGGAAGAAGAAGGAAAGAAAGGAGGGAGGAAGGAAGGGAGGAAGAAGGAAGGAAAGGAGGGAAGAAGGAAGGGAGGAAGGAAGGCGGAAGGAAAGGAGGGAGGAAGAAGGAAAGAAAGGAGGAAGAAGGGAGGGAGGGAGGGATGAAGGAAAGGAGGAAGGAAAGGAATGAGGAAGGAAGGGAGGAAGGAAGACGGAAGAAAAGGAGGGAGGAAGGAAGGAAGTGAGGAAGAAAGAAAGAAATGAGGAAGGGAGGAAGAAGGAAGGAAAGGAGGGAGGAAGGAAAGAAGGAAGGGAGGAAGGAAGATGGAAGGAAAGGAGGGAGGGAGGAAGGAAAGGAGGGAGGAAGGAAGGGAGGAAGGAAGACGGAAGGAAAGGAAAAGAGGAAGGAAGGAAATAAGGACAGGGGAAGGGAGGAAGGTAGGGGGAGGAAAGAAAGAGAGTAGGAGGGACGGAGGAAAGAAGGAAGGGAGGAAAGAGAGAGGAATCATTATCAATATTACTTCAACATTACAAGAATCATGATATGAAACAAGGTATGATTAAATACCATATGACCGTTGTATTATTCAAAGATGTCCGTGCCCCATCTTTATGTCTCTAGTTTTGCAAGAAAAATGATTTAAATTTCAAAAATAATATCCTATCAGTGGCGGATGTGTGAACTGTGCTTCATGGATGAGAAATGCTTAACCCTCCTGTTGTCCTCGAGTCAAGGAAAGGAGGATGGGAGGGTGGAAGAAGGAAGGGAGGAAAGAAAAAACAGAAGGGAGGAAGGAAAGGAAAGGAAGGAAGGAAGGGAGGAAGAAGGAAGGAAAGGAGGGAGGGAGGGAGGAAGGGAGGGATGAAGGAAGGGAGGAAGGAAAGGATGGAGGAAGGAAGGGAGGAAGGAAGACGGAAGAAAGGAGGGAGGAAGGAAGGAAGTGAGGAAGAAGGAAAGAAATGAGGAAGGGAGGAAGAAAGAAGGAAAGGAACATGATATACTACCATGAAAAACTAAGACAGGAAACAGGAGGAAACAGGTGGCCCGGCTTTGCCTGAAGGTAACAAAATCTGCCTACCAGCAAGGAAGGGAGGAAGAAGGAAGGAAAGGAGGGAGGGAGGGAGGAAGGGAGGGATGAAGGAAGGGAGGAAGGAAGACGGAAGATAGGAGGGAGGAAGGAAGGAAGGGAGGAAGAAGGAAAGAAATGAGGAAGGGAGGAAGAAGGAAGGAAAGGAACATGATATACTACCATGAAAAACTAAGACAGGAAACAGGAGGAAACAGCTGGCCCGGCTTTGCCTGAAGGTTACAAAATCTGCCTACCAGCAAGGAAGGGAGGATGGGAGGGAGGAAGAAGGAAGGAAGGAAAGGAGGGAGGAAGGAAGGGAGGAAGAAAATAAGGAAGGGAGGCAAGAGAGAGGAAGGAGAGAAAGAGAGAAGAAGGGAGGGAGGAAGGACAGATGGAAGGAAGTAAGGAAGGAAAGAAGGAACAGTCAAAACAGACAGGGTCAATTTGACCCGGGAGGACGACACAAAGGTGACTGTATATAGTCAGTCAATACATAAATATAGCTTAAAACATAAAGCATCTGAGAATGTTCTCATAAACCTAAAGCCATTAAAATTTCAATTACAATCACAATTTATATTTGTACCCACGTCTGAATCACTATATTGTGATTATTGTAATTGCAGGAAAAGTATCCCATGATACATAATTATTTATCAATACATTTACAGGACCATATTAGTGCTACAATGCACCAAGATGGCCTGGGTATAGACACAGTACAGCATGTTCAAATAATACAAAATATTTTGCCAATTTACCATGTATCCCCCACCCAATTTGCCCTGCTAAAAAGATCTAGGTTTTTTTTTACGAGGAATATATTTGCAAAAAAAGGATTCTGGTTCATCATTTAGATCCTGCAGAATTTTGAAGGCATCTTTATACTGTAAAAATACCTAACCTCATTTCAAAAGGGTTGTTGTGTCGGGACTATACAGGACTTTGAATTCAACTCAGAGGTTTTAATATTTTGAGATGTGTGCTTTGTGACACTATTCTCCTTGAAAAATCTATTTGAAAAATGATTAACAGTGACAATAGGAAAAACTGAATGCTCCGATACAACAGCCAATGAGTTTACATGCACATGTGACTCCTTTACAGTTCACCCAGACTTGATTGAGGTGTTGACATGGTTCACAGAAAGCTGAGTTCCTGAATAACCTGAGTTGAGTAAATGTCTGGAAGAATGTGTGTTTAGCCAATAGGTTAACAAAGCTAACTGAACATAGGAGTATAATAGTAAAGTAGATGACACTGATGAGTGAAGTTTTTATTTATTCATCTGTGAATTGTGTTGTTCTCTCCTGACTAGATTCCTGCTTGTGTTGTATCAACTCTTAGATGTACGTTACTTTGGATAAAAGCGTCTGCTAAATTAAATTGTAGATTGAAAATTGTGTACCCTAATTCAAGCCTTAGGGGTTGGTTGTGTTTGCCACAAACATAACATGCTTGGGGTAAGATCATGATTTAGGTTAAAGAACTACTTAAGTTAAGGTTAGGGGGACTTTTGTTGTCATGGTTACAAATAACAACCACAGAAAAATACAAAAACAATGCTGACTGTCAGTAGAAAATGGGAAGGGAATAATGGTCTCCTAATATGTTCAATGTTTTGTTGACCCATCTAGCCTCACTGACTTCCTCTCAATGCAGACTTTGTGTCTTTATAATAACATCACACTACTTCCTCATTTGTTCAGGATAGACAACAGTCATGATTCCTAGTCTATAATTCCTAATCCCAACATTAGTGATGTTTTTGACCACAGGACCTTAATTTAAATAGCAATAAAGTGATGGTATCTGTCAGCTAATACCAAATCAAATGCTCAATCTTATTTTTTGTAGCATGTTATGTGTGTAAGAAGCAATCGAATGAATTTGTCCGTTTTAATGTAGGTAATATTGATCACGTAGTTGAAAGGTAGCATGTTGCAAAATGTGATGCTTGTTAGATAACACTTGGACGTTTAGCATTCATTCTGAAACCTAAATATTATGCTAAATAAGTGCAGCAAATGTTAGCCTGTTCATCAGAACATTAACTTTAGTCCAGGACCCTTAACCTTAATTTGATTTCAACCATATTTTCGCACCCATATTTCTAACTGAAATGTGATCTAAAAAGTAATATTCATCATGTTGAAAACTTGTTGCAGTACGTTTTAACTTACTAAAGCCCCTCTGTGTATAATTTTTTGTGATAATAATAGTTTTGTTTGTAGAAAAATTACACAATTCCATTGAAAATGGGTGCAGTCTGTTTCTTCCAGCCTGCATGGATCAGATAAAGAGGTTGAGATGAGTGACACTAGTAGGATTCAGTAATGTTCCCCAGGAACAAGAGGAACAATGGACCTCATGTAAATCGTCATCATAATGATTCATACATTTAATGAGTTAGTTTAGATTTTATGATTTTTATTAAGATTTCGGCACAGAAACTTTCATTTTCAGTCGTTCTTGGGAACAAAAATCTTTCACTCAGGCAGGAGTATCATCTTCTGTTGCACCACAGTGTAACATCACCCACTGTAGGCTGTAATATTCCCTCGTCTAATATTTCTGTGACTGACACATTCCTTGACCACCTCCAATCATGGAGCGTTTTGCTCTAAAGAGACGTTTGTCAGCATCCAACATCTTGTCAGGCCATTCTCTCGTTATTTCTGTCACAGTACAGCGCTACTACAATTTTTTTTGAAAATGTTCTAATTGTTTCAGGTCCTCTACTACTGTCACTTTTAAATGTTATATTTTTTTCTGCTAATTTCCAAAAGCATGACTTTAAACTCTGCAATGTAGATTATTACTCTTTCTTTTGTAAAAGAAACTCAAAAACATGTAATAAAAGTAGACTTTCATGACACCTCATTAATAGACGGCATTTATCGATCTGAAATGAACAATTTACGACAAACTTTACTATTAAAAGATAAGGCTGACAATTTTCTAGATTTTTCTCATTGTCAACAAATCTAATGTGCAGAACCAAACAAACCATAAAATGACAGTTCTATCAGAAATGTATATTGCAGCATAAAGTCAAAAATTGTAACATGCAGCACAACTACCTAGCAAAGCATTGTAAATGGAACTGCGTTCCCACACATGTGCAGTGGCATCTGTCATACACAGAACTGCTCTCCTGAGACTGAAAATGTGAAAGCAGTAGGTAGTCTTTTCAGCCACTTCTAATCCAACTTCACTAACCATTGCCTTTGTGGTGGGGAGGAACATGTCACCCAGTGCAATGGTGTTGTTTACTGATGTGTTTTTTGACTTAGTTTTTGGGCATTTTTTGCCTACATGTGATAATAGATGACATAGAGGCCAACAGGAAACAGGTAGAGAGAGAGGGGAATGACGTGCAGCAAAGGTCCCTTGCCAGAGTTGAACCAGGGACACTGGGATTATGTGGCATGCACTGTAACCATTTGACTACCGAAGCGCTCCTGATGTGTTTTTAATAGTTTTTGGAAAACAACCTGAGGTCTATGCACATAGGAACATGAAATATCAGGCTTTGGACAAACATACAACACAGTAATAAAAAAAATATAGAAAACTGCCAGCCTTAGGGTCTTTTCAGATGATAACACTCCACTTATTTACCCGCTTGGATCTGCAGGGTCTCACTGCACTCCTCATGTGAATAGACAGACAGATAAACCATAAATACTAACTTTACAATTAGTTCTGTTACTAAGTTTACTAGTGAGCCTAGCTTAAGTTAAAACTACACATAACATTACCTGATACACCCCGTCTTGCAGCAATGCTCTGCCATGCGAAAGCCCTACTGCTGAGAAAGTTATATATCTCCGGGAACTCACAAATGGCATGGATCAGTCTCTTGTCCATTGATGTGAACTGTACGTTGTTTAGAAAAAAATTGGACTCTGGCAGCAGGCGGGTGTGTTGCGTGAGATGATCACGACCAACACCGTTTCACAGGGTCCGCCCACTTGTTGCTCCGCCTGCCAGATTGCTTGCAACTCCCTATTTACCTGCTTGTCTGTAATTGAAAATGAGTTATTAAGGTGCGTCAATCGCTCCCTCTCTGAAAAGACCATTATGCTTTAAGAGAGTTTGGTGATTGTGACTTTAAACATGTACAAGCAAACCTCATAGAAAAAAAAGTTAAAGGTTTAAGAATATAAAAATGTTCTTGAATTAGGACCAATGTTCCAAGAGACGAGATGTGTACATAGGTCCTCTTCACTCACACATATGTTGTCCTATTCATACTTTCCAAATGTATGCCTTTAAACTCTGCATTCATGCAAAAAACACCATCTAACTAAATTTGCAATCATGTTGCATCTGCGTCAGTTCTTGTTTTGACATAATCATCTGATTTGTCAAACAAATGGAAAGGACTTTTACCTAGCAGTTACCTGTATTATGCTGTATGAGGACTCAATATAACTTTTTGTTTACTTCCTCAGCAGGACTGAATTTTATGGAAGTAAATGAACAACTGATTTTGCCTGAAGGTTAGTCAATCTCAAGGGAAGAGTTGTTGTGAGAAGAGCCATGTGATTCAACATTGAAAGATCTATTAGACTGAGATCTTCACAATGATCAAGTTTGCAGTGTTGCCTCATAAATCCCAGTGGTGACTTGTAGCAACAAGCAGCATACTCTTGTGTGTTAGCTTTCACAACTACCAGATGCACTGTCTCAAGAAAGCCATTGTGTGGCCGGTTCTTGGATGCAAGTGAGACTGGAGGCAATGGAGAAACACATGGATGGAGCTTCTGATCCTTGCCCAGACGTTGGAAGAAGACAGCTCCCTTCTCCTCATCAGGAGCATTATTTGACCCAGAAACTGGAAGGCTGGGTCAGGGTGGATCAGGACATGGACGAAGATAATTTGCTGCTTGAGGTGTTGGAAGGATGGTTGGCCTTTGATGACCCCTTGGTGGAGTGGGGGACAACTGCATCAAGGGGAAGACGCTAGAAATTTGCAAAACCTACAGCCTCTAAAGCTGCTAATGAAAGGAGGGTGCTGGCCAATCGGACACTGCCATGACCTTAGTTATATCTATCTGTCCTTGTAGACACAATAAAGGCCAAGAATGAGACTATGTGCTGGGGATGAGATCTGTGGCACAACTGTAGGAAAGTCACAGAGGAAGCAATATGACTTGGGTTTGTGTACACTTCTTTTAGTTCCATATTCAGGAGTAACCACAGAGAAGTCTGGGGACTAAGTAAGATAGGGGCAAAGTAGACAGGCACAAAAAATTAAAGGTGCCTCAACAGTCCAAACTAGTGCCAGAGGAGCAGTATATATCAGAGTTATACATCTGCAAACAAGGACACCTGAGAATTGTGAGTTCAACAGATGGAAATGTATAGTCTAATGGTGGTTTCCTAACATACCTAAGCATAGGCGTGGAGCTTTGTTTGTTTGTTTGTTTTGTAGCAGAGCAGACAACCACTCAGGGCCTTGGCCTTCATGGACATTTTTTTTCTGCAGCTCAGACAAGAGGATAAGCTGTGAACCAAGAGTGGAGTCCATAAAGAAGTTTCGGCAGTCCCCAAATAAATGAACAATGAAAGAGAAATACAATCGTATTTCGTAGCAATTGGAGAAGGAAACACGGACTGCAGCGCTAGAGGTGAGGTGTTGTTGTGGCTCTTTGATAGACCTTTAGAATACACTCATTACAGATTAAGATATACTGGGGGATTTTAGCAGTGCTGGAGAGTTTTGTATGCACAATACAAAATTAATCTGATGAACTACAAGCCGAAGATGAGAGACAGGAAGATGGGACACCTTTTGGTATGACAACTCCTTGCTGACAGAGGATTGACTCTTATTAGAAACATCTTTTGCAGTGTATTCACTACTCGTTGTCTCTGTATTCTCTCCCAACTGAACTGTCTGAATAAATAAAAATGCTGAACATAAGTGCTCATCCTGCTTAAAACATAAAATAACACCACATAAACTCATATTTTTAAGCCCATAAAATAATTGATGTTTGATGTCTTAAATTGTTTTTTTATTCTAGGCACAAGTTGACATCTCAAATTATTTAGATAGACCCTCAGCCTTCCCCAGTACAGGGTACAAAAAGTACTTGGATTATGTGCCACCACCAGACACTTATTTGCTTTTCAAGCAATCTAGCATCTCACCATATTTCTATGAGAACTTGTTTTTGACTCTACACTAAATTACTGTGTCATAGTCATTAAATCATTATCACATCAATCAAATCTTAATCACTGGCTGCTGGTGCAAAGCATTTTTTCAATCAAATCTAGTTGGCGGTAGAAATGTGTTTTTTCATGTCCAGATAGAATCCTGGGCATCATAAACTATCTCTTACTGTATATAACAGGTTCACGGACTATAGACTCATTTTTGTGATTCAACTCCCTCCTCTAAAGCCTGTTATTCATCACTATGCATAGTGTGTGTCACTATCTGTCACTTTCTGTCATGTTTTGTTTACCCTTTTGCCTGCCCTCTGGTGGTTCCTTTGTGTACGGCCTGGCCATGTGGTTTTGGCTGGAGCTGCCCATGATTACTTAATTGTTTGCCACCTGCCCCTGATTATGCTGGTCTAATTGATTGGCCTACTTAAACTCTGCTCACTCCATGCTCTGTGTCAGATTGTCCTGTCCGTCTCTCTGTGAGTGCTGTTGGAGCCCTGAACTAGAAGTTTGACCTCTTTTACCCCTTTTCCACTGAGCTGGAGCTAGAGCTTGCTGGGAGCTAGAGCTTGACTAAGCACCTGCTCTTTGCTTTTCTACCGCCAAAGCTCCAGGCCCGAGCCTCAGAACGGGAGCCAGAGCGAGCACCAAGTCTTTGCTGGTCTAAAGCAAGACCCGATTACGTCAGCGGACTGGGGGCGTGGTTATGTGAGCAGGACTCAAGAATGAGATAAAGTCATATTTAGGCAGAAATAATCTTTCAGTAACTGTATTTGGCCTCCAATCAATTTTTGGCAGGTGAAAATGCCTTATTTTGTGTTATAATGGTCATTTAAAAGAGTTCCAAACTGTCCTGTGAGCTCTAGTGTTTATATTATGAAGCTTATGAATGAGATCAAGTCATATTTAGGCAGAAGTCAGCTTTCAGTAACTGTATTTGGCCTTTAATCAATTTTTGGCAGGTGAAAACTGTTCGTTATTTTATAGGCGTATGTAACCCTCCCATAAATCATGTCTTTTATAGTCTTGTCTCCAAATAGTAGGCATAAACAATAATATTAGATATAAAACACATCCCAACATGGGAATCAAATACTACGTAGGGCCCAGATCAGATAAAAAACAACGCAGAGTCACGAGGATCATTGCAAAAGTGATAATTTCTTTACTGAACACACACCCATAAATCACATTCATTATAGTCTAATTTATAATTGCGGACGTACAGTTGTACGTAAATGCATATTATGACCGTTTTAGCGCTACCGCTCAACGGACTGCTGTGCGTGCTCCCGCGGCCAGAAATCAGATTCTGGCAGACGATCACGTTTTGGCGCGACACCGTTACTGTATTTCTATGTAGGCTTGCAAATACATGAACAGCACTTGCATCGCGGCCGCAATTTCCTCCATCTTCGTCGTCTTTTCCTCCTTCTTTGTTGTCTTTTGTTTTCTTCTTCTCCTTCTTTGTTTTCTTCTTCTTCTTCGTTTCCGGCGGGCTAGATGCCTTGCGGCATGTTGCTGCCTCTCACTGGTGAATCATGGAAGTGCTTCAAAGGCGCACGCTGGCTACGTTATACAGTGACGTAATCGCGTGGCTCCTTGCCGGTAGAAACACAACAGGTTCGTAAGAGTTGCTCGGGTTAACACCAACTGAGCACTCGCTGTAGCACCAGCTCCCAGCAAGCTCTAGCTCCAGCTCAGTGGAAAAGGGGTATTTGTTCTCCTTGTTGGATTCTGCTTGTTTTTCTGCCCTGCCAAGCTTCTGTTTTTGCATTTTTGATTACTCCTCTTACGAGTGAAGATTTTTGTTGTGGACTTTTGAACTGCCCTACTGGCTGAAGTTTTTTGTTGATTGACTTTGAAGAATAAAAACTCTGAACTGGAACTGCAATTGGGTCTCCCTGTCTGTACTGTAACAGTACAATCTGACCAAGATGGACCCAGCGGAC
This sequence comes from Scomber scombrus, assembly GCF_963691925.1. Classification (NCBI taxonomy): domain Eukaryota; kingdom Metazoa; phylum Chordata; class Actinopteri; order Scombriformes; family Scombridae; genus Scomber; species Scomber scombrus. Next base: position 18,155,871 of record NC_084975.1, on the reverse strand, counting down.
CAGAACCAGCTGAGGAGTGCTCTGGAACAGCAAGGAATTGTGTTTGGAAGACATTCCACTCTATTGGACTCTGTAGCTGCAAGTGTCCGAGACCTGGCCGCCCAGATTCAGCCCCTGCAGCTAGCACGCTCAGTTTCTGCTTCAACACCTACGGCCGCTCATGAACCTCGTCTGCCCCCGCCTGAGAGGTACTCTGGTGAGCCTGGCACCTGCCGTTCCTTCCTTACTCAGTGCTCACTCATCTTCCAACTTCAACCTGCCACCTTCCCTTCTGACCAAGCTAAAGTGGCCTATGTTCTCACTCAACTGTCTGGGCGAGCAAGAGAATGGGGAACAGCCCTATAGGACGCAGAGTCACATGTCTGTGAGGACTTCCGTGAGTTCCGTAACGAGATGAGAAGAGTCGACCGCTCTAAACATGGCCATGAGGCTGCACAGGAGCTGCTACACATGCGCCAGGGTCGCCGTTCTGTCTCAGAGTTCGCCATTGATTTCCAAACCCTGGCAACATCCACTTCCTGGAACGCAGGAGCCCTCTTTGACACCTTCTTGAATGGCCTATCAGATGAAATCAAGGACAAGTTGGTGTCACATGATCTCCCATCGACCTGCGAGGAGTTGATTGACCTGGCCATCAGAATTGACTCTAGGCTGCAACAGCGCCCGGGTAGGAGAGCCTTCTCCATTCGCTCCAGATTGGCCAGGGACATGGCTACCACTCTGCCGACCACCAGCACTCCTGATCCAGAGCCGATGCAAGTGGACCACACCCGTCTTACCCCAGCAGAGAGACAGAGGCGGATGACCACTGGATCCTGTCTGTACTGTGGACAGGCAGGGCACTTCATCGCAGGGCACTTCATCGCCAGTAAAATCCAGCGCTCGACAGTAGCTAGAGGGGTACTGGTGAGTGTGACACCCATAACACCCTCCTCTGTGCAACGTACTCTCCTCCCTGCCACCTTGAGCTTCGGCAGTCTCCAACAACAATTGGTGGCTCTGGTGGATTCGGGGGCTGAGGCGAACTTCATTGACACCTCCCTTTTGACCCAGCTGCAACTACCCACTACTGCTCTTCACAGACCCCTGGTGGCAAATGCATTGGATGGTCGTCGGCTGGCCAACATCACCCACACCAGTCAGCCGGTGAGTCTATGCCTTTCTGGTAATCATCATGAACAGTGGACCTTGTACGTTATTGACTCTCCTCAAGCCCCTATAGTTCTTGGCCACCCCTGGTTAGTGAAGCATAATCCACACATTGACTGGGTCAATGGACTTATTGTGGGCTGGAGCCCTCTCTGCCATTCCCAATGTCTCCTCCAGGCACAGACTCCATCTCCTGTCTCCACTCCAGCAGAGGAATTTCCGGACCTCTCAGCAGTCCCGTCTGAATATCTGGACCTCAAGGCAGTTTTCAGTAAGTCCAGAGCCTCTTCCCTACCTCCACATCGCCCCTATGATTGTGCAATTGATCTGCTCCCTGGCACATCCCCTCCTAGAGGGCGACTGTATTCCCTGTCTCGTCCTGAAACTGAGGCCATGAATAAATATGTGCAAGAATCTCTGGCAGCAGGCATCATCAGACCCTCCTCCTCTCCTGCGGGTGCTGGTTTTTTCTTCGTTGGGAAGAAGGATTGCTCACTTCGACCCTGTATTGACTACCGAGGCCTCAATGACATAACTGTCAAGAACAGGTACCCCCTTCCTTTAATGTCCTCTGCCTTTGAGTTAGTGCAAGAAGCCACTGTGTTCACGAAACTCGATCTAAGAAATGCCTACCATCTAGTCCACATTCGAGAGGGAGATGAGTGGAAGACGGCCTTTAATACCACCTCGGGTCACTATGAATATCTGGTAATGCCTTTTGGACTGACCAATGCCCCTGCTGTCTTTCAGTCGTTGGTGAATGATGTGCTAAGAGACATGATCAACCAGTTTGTTTTTGTCTTTTTGGATGACATCTTGATTTTTTCCAGGACTCTCTCTGAACACGCTTCACATATCCACAGAGTCCTCCAACGATTACTCGAGAACCAGCTCTTCGTAAAAGCTGAGAAATGTGAATTCCATCGCGACACCGTGGGCTTCCTGGGATACGTGGTCTCAGCTGGAACTCTCAAGATGGACTACCCCAAGATCAAGGCGGTGGTGGAGTGGGCAACACCATCATCTCGCCGTGAACTTCAGCGCTTTCTGGGGTTTGCCAACTTTTATCGGCGCTTCATACGAAGTTACAGCACCCTGGCAGCTCCCCTCACCGCCTTAACCTCATCCAAAATCAGATTTGACTGGTCCCCTGAAGCCGAGACTGCATTCCAGATCCTGAAACAACGTTTCACCTCAGCCCCAGTCCTAGTTCATCCAGACCCTGCTCGGCAGTTCATAGTGGAGGTTGACGCTTCTGACGTCGGTGTGGGAGCTGTACTGTCCCAACGATCTGCCAAGGACAACAAAGTTCATCCCTGTGCCTTTTTCTCCCACCGCCTCACCCCCACAGAACAGAACTACAGCATCGGTGACCGGGAGCTGCTAGCCGTAAAGCTGGCCCTTGAGGAATGGAGGCATTGGCTGGAGGGGGCTAGTGAACCCTTCCTCGTCTGGACAGACCACAGGAACCTTGAGTATCTCCGCTCGGCAAAGAGACTCAATCCTCGGCAGGCTCGCTGGTCACTGTTCTTCGCAAGGTTTGACTTCACCCTCTCCTATCGCCCTGGCCACAAGAATGTGAAACCTGATGCTCTGTCCCGACTATTCAGTACAGATGAAGACCCCAAGGAGGCCAACACCATCCTGCCCTCACATCGCATTATTGGGGCTGCGCAGCTGGAGATTGAATCTGTGGTCATCGCAGCTCAGGCTAATGAACCAGGCCCCAGTCAGTGTCCCGATAACCGTCTCTTTGTTCCTACCTCTGTCCGCTCACAGGTTCTGCAGTGGGGCCACTCGTCACGCTTTTCCTGCCACCCTGGATCCAACCGCACCCTCAGCTTCATCGGCCGGCGCTTCTGGTGGCCCACCCTGAGAGAGGATACCAACACCTTTGTCGCCTCCTGCCCCATCTGTGCCCAAAACAAGACCTCCACACGCCCACCTGCAGGACTGCTACAGCCCTTACCTGTTCCAAAGAGGCCCTGGTCCCACATTTCCATCGACTTCATCACAGGTTTGCCCCCGTCTGCTGGTAACACCACCATCCTCACTGTGGTTGATCGCTTTTCCAAAGCAGTACATTCATTCCCCTTGCTGGCCTACCGTCTGCTAAAGACACAGCCAAATTCATGTTACAACATGTATTTAAGTTGCACGGGCTACCCTCTGAGGTGGTTTCTGACAGGGGACCTCAGTTCTCCTCTAGGTTCTGGAGGGCCTTTTGCAAATTGTTGGGTGCTTCTGTCTGTTTGTCCTCTGGTTATCACCCTCAGACAAACGGCCAGACCGAGAGGGCCAATCAGCAATTGGAGACAGTGCTGCGCTGTGTGGCCTCCCAGAACCCTACCTCCTGGAGTGAGCAGTTGCCTTGGGCGGAGTACGCCATCAATTCCCACATCTCCTCCTCCACTGGTCGGTCCCCATTTGAATGCTCCATGGGCTACCAACCACCACTCTTCCCACACCAGGAGGGAGAGGTGGGGGTCCCCTCCGCAGAGGCCTTCATCCGCCGCTGCCGGCAGTCATGGAGGCTCACCCGCTCTGCTCTACTCCGTGCATCCTCCAGAATGAAGAGGCAGGCTGACAAACACCGATCACAAGCACCCCATTACCGCCAAGGGCAGCGAGTTTGGCTGTCAACCCAAGACCTTCCCCTCAAGACAGAGTCCCGAAAGCTATCCCCTCGCTTTATTGGCCCCTTCCCTATCGACAAGGTCATCAGCCGCTCTGCAGACCGGCTGAAGCTCCCTTTCCCCCTCCGCCGCATCCATCCCACCTTCCATGTGTCCAAGATTAAGCCTTTCATTACAAGCCCCATGCACCCTTCCCCGAAGCCCCCCCCACCTCCCAGGTTGGTTGATGGCGCTGAGACTTTCACTGTGCGCCGTCTGTTGGATGTCCGACGGAGGGGCCGGGGTCTCCAGTACCTCATGGACTGGGAGGGCTACGGCCCTGAGGAGAGGTGCTGGATCCCGGCCCGTGACATCTTGGACCCGTCCCTCATTGCTGACTTCAGGCGGCAGAGACTCACGGCACCTTAGTGACGCCATGGGGCGTCTTTTGGGGGGGGAGTACTGTCACTACTGTCTGTTTACCCTTTTGCCTGCCCTCTGGTGGTTCCTTTGTGTACGGCCTGGCCATGTGGTTTTGGCTGGAGCTGCCCATGATTACTTAATTGTTTGCCACCTGCCCCTGATTATGCTGGCCAAATTTATTGGCCTACTTAAACTCTGCTCACTCCATGCTCTGTGTCAGATTGTCCTGTCCGTCTCTCTGTGAGTGCTGTTGGAGCCCTGAACTAGAAGTTTGACCTCTTTGTTCTCCTTGTTGGATTCTGCTTGTTTTTCTGCCCTGCCAAGCTTCTGTTTTTGCATTTGATTACTCCTCTTACGAGTGAAGATTTTTGTTGTGGACTTTTGAACTGCCCTACTGGCTGAAGTTTTTTGTTGATTGACTTTGAAGAATAAAAACTCTGAACTGGAACTGCAATTGGGTCTCGCTGTCTGTACTGTAACAGTGTCCAATATTCATCTTGTCAATGATAACATTTGCTAATAACAAATGGTGGCTTTACAGACATCCTTTCATTAGTGTCAAAGGTAGTCTGGTTCTGCAGAAATTGCCTGAGCTTTAAAAAAAAAATGTTAAAAAAAAAGAAGTACAATTGTAAACAAGTCCACAGATAATATAATCCAAGGTTTTCTATGTAATTCATCTTTCAGATTTCCAAAATAATCATCTTCACAATGTAGGACATGTTGTTGTCTCAACCAATTTAACTGCATTAAACTAGCTCAATAATGGGGGGAAGATTTAGTATATTAGTGTTAAAATGACATTAAAAATGAAAACCCTCCACAGGTAGAATCATGTGTGCATAATGATGATACTGTATACTATGTTATGATGTTTTTTAAATATCATATTACAATGTGTTTGAGGTGGTTCCACGGCCTAAAATGAATGCCTAGCTAGGAAGCTACATTTTAAAATGGGCAGTCTGTAGATGTAGTCCCATGCCAACTAATCATAAGTGCATTCACATAATTAGCACTCTGCAAGTCAATGTTGTTTACTGACTGTGTCTGAAATCTCACTATTGCCTGCCCTACATAATAAACACTCAATAGTGTACCCTATAGTGGGCAGTAAATTGAGATCTCAGACACTGTTGAATCATCATTATTTTGCACCTCACTGATAGTAGTGCTCTATGATGGTAATTTGGACATCTATCAAATGTGAAGAGTTGCAATGAAGGATTTTAGTAGTTTGCATGTTATGGGTACTACATTTCTCATGTGACATATCAAAATGTAAGCCTGTTTGAGGGCACTATATAGTGCCTATATTTTACAGTTAGACTTTGGACACTCAAATAAAATGGCAGAGGGTACGGTAAATGCGAAGCAAGGTAGGTACTGTAGCTTGGCCGGATAAAGGATCCTTGAGGCACACTATTTTCAGTTTAACATTTAATTATGATGCAAACACATAAATACACCAAATCACACCATTTGTAACCTTTAGGTGTGACATATATTTGATTGCATTTTCTATCTGACGACTCATTTGCAAAACCTTAATATTTCTAATGTTTGTAATGTTATCAGCTTACAGCCTACTAGTTTTATGTCTCATTGCCACCTTTTTTTGGTGCAGTACCTCCATCATCTGTTACCTCCCTGTGCAGCAAAAATGTGCACAGTATCACATCTCATTTTCATTGCGTGCAGGAACATTTTTGTGAGCTTGGTGGTACAACATAAAATACAAATAATACTGGCTACTCCCAGTTAGGGATTCACTTTAAGCTGGGGAATCACCTTAAACATATCCTAAATGATATTAAACAAGATTTCTCATAAAAGCACTCTAAAACTGTATGGCCAGCACCTGGATTTAGTAATCAATCTCTCTTACATAATATAACTATTGGTCTTATTCATGCATCTAACTCAAAATGATGATTGAGAATGAGATTAATTGAATGCTTCAATCCAAATGTGTGCATTTATAATAGAAACAGAGTGTACTTTTTAGTGTATATTTGACAAATCCCACTTAAAATGTCATTACCATTGCCATGGTTTTTTGGTTCTTTTGGTCTGATAACAGAAACTTTTAGCTAAATTTGATCTATTTTGCTCATAGTTTCCCATACAAAATTAAGCTTGTTTTTAAAAAATCTACATGTAGTCAGTTAAATGTATTGTACAGCCTATTTTACCAAGTATGTTTTTAAAAAAAACCTATGATTAACTGTTAATTACACAATCATATTTTGATGATTTCTCATCTGAAATCATGATTAGATCAACATTTTTCTGTTGTTGCATCTAAGGAAAAAAGAAAGTCATATCTGAAAATGAATTCATGAATGGGGTTCAAGTGAAAAAAATCTCAGTGTAGACCTGCTAACTGTGCATAAGTTTGTGTTGTGTACTTATTTTGCAGGTATACTTTATATGTTTTTGCTCCGACAATAGCTCCATACATTCAGTTATTATATATAAAACAAGGGCACAGTTTCAATAAGTTCAAAGGGTTTTGCAAAAGCATTGTGTCAGGAGTGAGCACAATACTTACACGTCTTACACATAGAAAATAAGACAGAAAAAAGTAAATTTTGATATCTAGAAATCTTATGAAAGGGACATTAAATATAGTGCAAGCTACATGTATCTAAAAAGTACAGTATATGTTCGGCCATTTAAACAGCAGTAATGTTTTAGTTGTCATTTTTTAATAAAATATATTGATTAATGGCATTTAATCACTAGCATGACCTCTTATTGATTTACATTTCATTGGTAATTTAGTATGTTATGTTGAAGATGACCTCCTGTAATACTCTGCTTAGCCAGTGCCCCCTCAGAGAGGTGCTGTTCCCAAAGGATTCACACAAAGAGAGAAAGAAAAAATGTTTCTACCATTGGTTGAACATGACAGGGCTGCCAACTCTCACCCACTGAGTGCGAGATACACCAACATGGCTTAGATCCCCCAATCTTGCTCTGTGCCTCTTGTTCATGCAGAGAATTGCAAAATATAGGGGACTGCAGTATTTTATCTGAAATAAATATATAACTTTGTTTCCCATGGATGAAAACATTTACCATAGCCCTGTCCAGTTAACTACTGCTGAATCACCGTCACAACTGAGCAAATATTTAAATTAATCATTTACCTTATTTTGGCAACATTTTCTCATGAATAACTTATTATAGGACACTGAAATGGATTTAATTGGTGATCAAATAAACCTACAGGGAAATAATGTTTATCATTTAGTTATTAAATAGCCTACATTCATTTATTCTGTGGCCAACAAAGAACTATTGAAACACAGCTTTTCAAAGCTTGGCACACTGTACATTATTCCTGTTTCCATGAGGGTTGTGTGCCTCTTTAGCCATTTTCCAATGAGGTGTTGTCAATCCCTGTAAAGTAATGATGAAGGGAGGTGGAAGATTAGTTCTTTGAAGGTCTGGAGACATGCTTCCCCCTCAAGATAAAACATACAGGCTCTAAAATGATTATTTGTAGCCCAATTGAAAACACATTTGTTGTATGGGACTCTGTGGTTATGATGGGCCTAAGAGATTTTAAGAGCTGTGAAACACTTTTATCTAGTGAGTTACTATGTGATTTGATTTTTAGGAGAATGAGGATGCTTATCGTGTACATTGCGTGTGTTTTAGAGGAGTAGCTTGTTGAAATTCAATACACCTCACTGCTCATTCTGCTTTTTTTAAATTAGTAATTCTACCTTCCTTGGACTTGTGCTCAGGCTATGTATCAAAGGACTCTGAATTAAAGAATAAAAAAAACTACATCAAGCAACAGTACAACGAATATATTCATGACCCAGTATTTTATTTTTATATCTCCTGTAGGTAATAGAGTTGACAGTATTTTGTACTGATTCAATTTATAAAGCAAATATTAATTTTAAACAGATATATGTAAATGTTTATGCTCGGGTTCCCAATGTGTTCAGCCCTTTATCTATAAATTAGGTTTTGACACTGACTAGATTACTGCATTATAAAGATCTTAATTCTATTTAATTACTACACGGTCTAAACAAAATCAAAGTAAGGTTATCATCGGCAACTGCTAAATACATTTCAGCAGCATCACTTTGATTTATGAATAAGTTATACATTAATATAACCCCCTCCTTTTTTTCCCTCGCAATCTTCATTTGGGGTAAAGATAAAATATTACTAAAATAGATGACGTTAACACTGTTAACTATGATAGCTGTAGAACTAAGGGCAGAGGACAGATAATGAGATATCTCAGCTTCAGTCTCAGGTGCTTATATGAACATGTGTTTTCAAAAATATTCCAGTAGATGGCAGTGGTGCTTTGTTTTAACATACACTTGACTGGCTAGGTTTAAAACCTTATATTATTAGATTGCAGAATTAGTAAAAGCATTAATAACTTCTCCCCCAAACCTAGGATGAGATGAAGATTAAAGTATGTCTTGTAGGTGTCCTGGCAGATAAATATATCTATAGATAGGTAGATAGATAGATAGATGATTTCCTTTCTGAAATGTGGGTTTTCCAGCAAGTGTGTGTAAGCTATTTTCAAATGGAGACAGACAGAGAAATGCAGACTACATATATAAATACAGCGTGTTTAATCTTACCTTGATTTTGATGTGATGGAAGGATGTCATCATGTCTCTGTTCATTCATGGACCAATGCCTTCAGTCAGTAATTACCTGATTATGTGGGCGTGTAGTTTCACAAAGCCATTAACCAGTTAGACGTTTGAGGGTCAGTAAACACCTCCAAAATGTAGGCTTGATGCTTCTTTAACCACAACTTAACTTAGCTGCAGAGTTAGCTAACTAACCTAAACTGGGTGAGTGAGTATGGCAATAACCAGTTAATGAAAATAATTAATTATTCTGTCGAGTTATTAGTAAAGTTACAACGGTTAAATACGTTTTCAATGGCTAATTCATTTTTCTCAAGTAACTTACCCAACACTAATTGAAATAAATGTTCAGGTGGGATCAAAATGACTAAATATGCAGGTCACTTCCGGCTGCCATATTTGTTTTGCTGAAGAAACGGGCTACGGACAACGATTTCCTAAAAAAAAAAAAAAAAAAGAAAAAAAAGCGTCTCTGTCTAGAAGGCTTGAAGCTAGCTGACGGACTAATTCCGAATTCTTGCAGGTAAGAAACGATGAGGTAGGTACAAATGACCAAACTGTCAGCTTACTAGTAACGTTAGATATTTTAGCAAATGAGCTTAAGTCGTTAAAAAGAAGAACGATAGGAAGCTGCAGTTTCAAGACATTTCTAGGAGTTATCCTAACGAGTTGGATGACCCGCGGCTGGAGGCTGTCGTTTCTGCTGTTTATTTAAAGATGGACGACACGAATGTGAGTATGCCAATTAAGTATGTTTTGACGTTCAAAACAATAATGCTGTCTTGAATTGCACAACAAAGTTAATGTTAGCGAGCTGAAAGTGCTACCTTTTTGTTAAAAAGATCATTTTTCATTCCTTTCTAACCAGAAACAGCTCCATATATTGCGCCCGCCAAACTCCATTCAAAAGAGTAGTGATTTAATTAATTGAACATTGAAGGGCCAGGAAAAGCATAGTGTACGATTCCATCTTTATTTGACCTGATAATGAGTTAATAATGCTAATTACACAAACATGCACATCTTCGCAACCAAGTTGAATTGCAAGACGTTTTTGGATGAAGTAAACCTTTAAAACTATAAGTAGTTAGAAAAAGTAATATTTGGGTGGAATAAACCTTTAAAACTATAAGTAGTTAGACAGAGTAATATTTGGGTGGAATAAACCTTTAAAACTAGTGTCCTAGACATGCAATCCTGAAACTGCAGCCTCCGGTATTACAGGAACATAGTATGTTTTTGTTGTGTCAGGGTAACAATTAGTAACAGTTAATGTTAACTAATGGTGGAAGAAGTAAGAGTGCTATTACAGCAATTTTCATTAAAAATACCAAATTAAGTTTTCAGATGCACAAGTTTTCAAAATGTACTCAGTGTCAAAAGTGTCAAAAGTAAAATGTCGCCTGTGACTAATGTGATCTTATTAGATTAATAAATCAGCCAAAGGGTAACTAGATAAGTCTGAGGGGTCATTAGATGATACATGGAAGAGGAAAGAAGAGGAAAAAAAGATGTGATATGATGTCTGATATCGAAATGAAACCATGAGAGAAGTTTAGAAGGCAAAATCACTATTTGGTGGAGCTGTTAACAACTCAGACAGTTGAAATGTGACTTCACACTGCTTTTTTGCAACATGTCAGAAACCATATTTAATTTTTTGCAATGTGTTGTATTTTAAAAGTTTGTTATATTATCGCTCTATTTCCCTCAGAACTGTAGTGGATTGGATGTATAAAGTGGCATAGAATTGCTAAAATACACAAAAAAGGAAATACTCGAGTAAAGTACAAGTCTATTATTACTTCAGTAAATGCACTCTGTGGGCAATGATAGCAATGATACATTTTCCATACAATTGACTTAATGTAACTTTGTCAAGGTTAGGTCAGGTGAATAGACACTTGAATCAGTTGTACCATGTCTCCTGCTGGTAGGTGATTGGATGTCACATAGAAGAAAGGAGACATGATTATTTTTCAAACTATTCTTACTATTTCAATGTATTTCCAGTACTTCACCCTTCCAGTATTCCAGTGCTATTAAGGAAAATTGGAGTGAACAAATGATACTGTGTATTTTACCCATACAGGCCTACTTCACAGAATACATTTTGACATGCCACAGAAGGAAAGTCCTAGGTATAAATAATAAAACGAATGTTGGCTGAATTCCATTTAGCTGCTTCAGTTTCAAGGTCCTGTCATTGTGTTTACTGGCTCTCTTTCACATGACTTACTGGGACACTTGAATATAATTTAGCTGTAGTCATTGTTATTAGTAACACCTGCACTTTTCCTACAATGACAAGTTGAAATGCTATTTAAAAAAACCTGTTCCTAAAGGTCCACTTTTCAACCTATGTAAGTTTTTCCTCAGGGCAGGTCTGGCAGTCCAATTCAAAAGGATTTTGAAATGATAACTCCATCTCCATCATAATATCATTTTCTAGGAAAAGATTATTTTTCTACAGTGCAGCAAACAGGAAAGCCTGTCTTGTCTTATCGACTTCTTGTTGTTGTTCAGCAACATACAGGAGCTCCTCTGCTGCAGACCTGTGTAAAACAATACATGGGGCTGTGTTGGTGTGGGTTTGCTTAAAGTGACAGTGAGACAGTTAAATACAATCCAGCAAGACTGATTGGAGTAACAGATTATTGTGTTTAAAGGCTGACCAGAAAAACTCAGCACAGCGGTTTGTAATAATCACAGACTGGATTTTATAACTCTGGAAAGTTATCACACTGCAACCCTGTTTTACTAGCATGGACATTTGGAACGTGTTTGTGTCCACTGACCTCTGAAAAAAGTATGAATGGAGCCGCATACGTGTTACAGCTGTCTGTGGATGCAGCTGCATGGAAATAAAATATGGTTCATAATCATAATTAAAATTAAAAAATTGGAAATACTAACTGTGGAGACCTTTTACTGTGGTTATTTGTGAAATAGGTAACTGTTTATATACCCTTAACTAGCCTGATAGCACTCTGCCATTCAATATACCTACTTATTCAAGATGTAGAGCCGTACAGTTTGTAATACATCATTTTCTATCAAGACTTTTTTTTTCAACTCTCGTTTAGTCTTAATTTGCACCTCGAAGGGTCATTCCATGCCAGCTCACCCAGAATTCAGGACTTTTCCCAGTCCATGCTTGATGGATTTTCTCAAAAAAATGAATGCAAAAAGCTTCTGTTAAATTCAAGGGACCTTGCAAAATCCTATAGCTCTACTCAAATACTTTTTTTAGTTATGAACTTTTGAAGTTTGGCCCTTGCAGCTAAATTGTGTCATCTTTGTGATTCTTTGTGTATTATAAGCTGTTGCTTATTTTTCACTGGACTGGGTTGAAACTTGTACTGAAACTTGTACAGAACATCCAATCTTTAATTTAATTTTTTTTAAATATATCTACCAGTTTTTCACTTTTTTGCCATCCTATTTTGGTTCAGTGTAGTATTAATATTGTTCTATCACATTTAGAAGTTATTTAGTCCTGCATAAACAATTGAGTGCCATATATCTTGCTAAATAAAGCTGTGGAGCTGAAAAACCCACTTCATCAGATATTTTTGACCATTATATATTTTATATATTTTACCAAGGATTATTAATCATGTCCTTTCTTTATAGAATAACGTTAATATTCATTGAAGATTTAAAAAAAAAAAAAAAGAAGTTGTGATTTTAATTTTTTGAAAATAGCAAATTTTTCACTGGCTGTAATATTACATTCAGTGGTTTTATTTCATTGGTAGATATTTGTTCTATGTTGTTTTCCATCTCTGTTTGATACTTATTGAGCCTGTTTTCATTTTGTTCAGGAAATGTGCAACTTACAACCTGTGATGGCTTACTTTGTGGCATATTAGATCATGTCATCTTGATCTGTTTGTCTGAACAAAATATTAGTATTATTTCTTTAGCTCAATACTCATATATTATTTCACAATTTCAGTCTTTTCTGTACTGATTTCTGACATCGTCAACTAGTAGCATTAGAAAACAATAGAGCAAATCTTGGCTAACCCCACTAGAAACAGGTTTATGGCAGATTATTACAAAATGGATTGCAACATACCCAGAAATACATAAAAGAGTGCAATTACAATTAATTTTATCACTAAGAAGTTTGTTGATAGTGAGATCATGCAGCCCTGCTTTATTGGAAAAAAACCTAGAAGAAGAAGAAGCAGCCAACTGTCACAAAAGAGCCTGAACTAATAAAAAAGTTAATTATAAAAGAGTTGTGAATAGACAAGAAACTATTGAAGTTGAGAAGTGGATGTTCTGACTTGACAGATGATGCCACAGTTTGTTTGCATCACCCGAAATTCATCTTGTATCCACACAGCAACGGAGGATCACTGTATGATCACTGAGGATCATAAATACAGACAAAGCAAGGGAACTAACAACACTCACAGGAAGATCTATCAAGCCTGGACAGAAAGAGTGTCAGAATTCATACAGAGGTGACTGAATACTAAGAGTACACTCCAACATCTGCAGCTAGCAGAGATGAAACCCAACCTATGTCATCAGTACATGCTGTGGAAGTGGACAGCATGAATGAAAGCCTTACAAGTGCAGGATTTTCTCCCCTGAAGTCCAGTGTTATCAGCCACAGAGACAAAGCCAGCTATGAGAAATGTAAATGTTTTGAATTACAGCAAGCTGTTACGCATGGAATTGCTCAATGTCTTGCAGTGGACGGACCTCAGGGAGACATGTCACCCAAGCCATTTGAGAAATTTGAAGACTTAGACTGACTCATTGATTTACTGAAAGAGAAAATCTGCATTTCTTCACGTCAAAAGCAAGTCCAGATGCTCACTTTAGCACCATCAAGCCAGTCAACTGCCAAGACTGTGCAAGAATTCAGTTTCAGTTAGTGAGCACAAGGTTGAACTTGACAGAAAGTTGATAAAAGAAAAGGGCATCTCAGGGGAAGTGGAGCCAAAGTTATGCAGGCCCATATCTAAGGACACTGAAATGTGAGTGAAACAGTTTTACAGGGAGGGCCAGTATTACAGCCTTTATAAGTTTGTAGTGGAGAAGGGTAAACGCACCAGAAAATGTAAGACTCATCCTCATCAATCTGAATGAACTGTACCAAAATTAAAAGGAGATTGACTTGTCTAAATTTTGTGCTCTGAGGCCTTCTGAGTGCATTACAGTTGGATGTCGAACGACGCACTCCGTATGTGTATGCACGATTCATCAGAATGTCAGGTTAATGGCGCATGCCCTCCCAGTGCTTGCAGACACAAAGTCATTTAAAAGGATCTACTGCAAAAGCTTGTTTGCTCAACCGAAGACAAACTGCATGTTGCACAGATGCCCTAACTGTCCTGGATCAGATGCTTTGCTGGAGTACTTGGAAAACATCCTCAAGGCCTGTGAAGTGTGTTTAGATGACACTGTTCAATATAAGCAGTGGATTATAACGGCCAGAACCAACCTTTAAGACTTCAGTAGCAGGCTTTGAAGATTTCATCTAAATACTGGCTGAAAAATTTGGATAAACATGACAAGTCGTTTAATTGAAAAAGCACCAATCATAGTCGGCTCAGTTAAAGGAGAACATTCACCAAAATGAAGCTTTTGGATTTTGCAGAAATTAAAATTTTTCTGATCCAAGATGCAGCCCAAAGATTTAAATGGGAAAACTCTCAGGCCATTAACCATCTCTTTGTGGCCTATTATAAAGATGACCGTGGCGTTACCCATCACATCAATATTTGTTATCATTGATCATTTACAATATTCTACTACATCAATGCATCATTTTCAACAGGAGGATCTTTGGTACCTGCAAGAAGTAGATGGTACTGCATCACTGTACAAACATTAAGAATTTGAATAATCTTGTACATCACCAGGAGGATGTTGGCCTCTCAACTAAGTGGCACTTCTTCGCCACCAGCCACAGCAAGAAGGCCTGTGATTACAATCGGGCCTCATATAATGAGAATCATTAAAAGCTCTCATGCTGTGTAATTGGGGATGTAGCAACATACAAAATGTGAAATTCGTCTTTGTTTCAGGTGAGGATGTACATCTTTACAACAAAATGATTAACTGAAATCCAGGTATTTCAAAAATTCATAACTACAATTGAACAGAAGTTTTCACATGATTTATTCCTCATAAAATCCACGACATGAACAGGGAGGTCCCTGGTCAGCTGTAATGAAATGACCCAATTGTATCACCTCTAAAATTAGCTTCTTACTTGCCACAGATCTCCTCCTGTACACACGCCAGCCTCTTCTTTTCACAGCCGTGTTTGTTGGAACACACATCTGAGCTGAAGGTACGGCTGCTGGAAAAAATGCTGAAAGGCTGAACCCCAGTGATGCCTGTTTCTGTGCCAACCTTACTGTGTTTACTGAACTCACCAAGCCGGTGTCACTTTTGGCTAATGATTTCACACACTAGTCTTTCTATGTTTTGGGACAGTAGTAATATGATAGTGCGGCTCATCTGCAAGACAGTATTGAGGGCACTGAAGATTTCATGCACCCTCTTAAGCTCAGATGTGTGTGTGAGTGTTACAGTTTAGCTGCACGCTCTCCTCTCTAATTTTATCTTAATAAGCTAATTAAATGATGGTAAGTGGTGTAGTCAGTTGGTCTTATTACTACAAACTAATATATCAGATTTGCCATGTAATTAACTTTAACAGCTTTGTAGACCTTTTAATTACACAACAGTTGAGAATTAATATTTTGAGATTAAATAAAAAAGCACCATTCATTATGGCTGTATTTCTTTTAAATAATTCATCTATTGATTCTTTTTTGAGTAATGGTTTAACCATTTAGTTTAACCAACTGAGAAATATCCCTGTGCCCAAATAGATCTCTTCAGTGTGCTTTTTTTTTTTTTTTACCATCAGGTGCAGAATTTCACTTGCCTCTATTGAATTGACAGTGACATGAAACAGAAAAGCAGCACAGCCTCCTTTGGGGACCTGCTACATCAGATGTGTGTTCAGGAGGCCACTAGGGGGAACCCAATCCATCATCCTATGGCGTAACCCACTGCAGTCTACTTTGAGGTGTGGGTGCTGCATAAAATGGTAAGACAGTCTTGCAGGGGTGGACATAATAAAAAAAATAGAAGAACAATATATTACAGTCTATTACAATAACTGTGCAATGAATATTACCTTTCTGAAGATCAGAAAGGTATTAAGATCTGAGATAAGATCAGACAGGCAACAATTAAGGTCCGTGATAATTTGTCTAAAAATGTTGTTCCCCTGGGGATAAAATACGAAGCACATATTACTTTAAAATAAAGCAGCCTTAACTCAAAAACTACGGCCTCAGTTATTTTCTTAGAGGAGAGTCATTACCTCTCTAACATAGTATTGATCAAAATTTGATTCTTATTTGTATTGTTCATCTGTTGCTAAAGGTTATGTTTATGTCACTCAATAACACTAGGCAAAAGCAGGAAGTGGATGTTATTATTATTATTATTATCATTACGGTTTATTTAATAGGGACAGATGCAGTATACACAGAAAGGCTAAAACAACTGTCTGACGGTATCACAGTGTTTTATAGCAAATGCTAATTTGCAACACCTGTCCCCTATTCGCAACTGAAATGAAATCTGTGACTGTTTGGAGAGTGAATGATTTTCTTGTACACATTACTGCCTGATCTCATTCTAAAAGTGCATGTCATTCAGGCATGTATGAGCAGCCTAATAAGTGATTTAAAAAAAAAAATAAATAATAATAATAATAATAATGATCCTAAATTCTTTATAGTATTTTTGTGTTTTAGCTTTCAGTACTGCAATTATATTCCAGGTAATTTGTTACTCTGGATAAAAGCACGGTGAAGTCATGTCTCAGCATCAACCTTGAATTGTTTAAATCATTTAATCCAGAAACTGAGTGTGAAGAATTCAGATTTTCTTTAGCTGTGTCTACAAATTCAGAGAGGCATAGATAACCTCTGTGTGCTTTTCATGATTGATGTGTTTAGGGAGGCTTTGGTATGTACATGAGAAACTGCTGAGATTGACATTGAACAAATGAGGCTGGAGAAAAGTATAAAATTCATTGGTCTCTCTGCTCTCAAGATGCAGCGCTGCATGAAAGTGTAATACTAACCTTGACAGAAAACTAGTGGACACACGAAAACAGCCATTATTTTGTAATACTGCTTGAAAATGTATTATTTGTTGGGAAAAAAGAGATGAAATACAAAAAAAGTGCAGACCATACTCCTTTTGGCTGATATTGCTCACAACAGGGCTGTCTGGGGATTACATTACCCTGTGTGATGTCATGGCCCGAAGCACCCAGCTGTACAGGTGCAGGCCTGTACTGGCTTGGACTTTGTTGTTGATTTAATTCTTTTGTTCTCAGAAGAGCTAATGCCTTAAAGCTTAATGCAATATTTACGATCGTGGTGTCAGGGTCTTTTCTCCGAACTACACACATGGGGGCAATAAGCTAATAAACCCACCTGCTGGAAAGTAATTTGTTAGTTCAAGCATAGTTAGGCAATGTCCACACAAAGTTTGGAAATGCAAGTTTTCTTCGCTGTTTTGGCCTTTTATCTATCTGCATTTTTCTATTTCACTATTTCGAGTGGATAAATCTGAAAAATGCTTGTCTTGTGTTTTAATATGGATCGTGCAAAATTAAGATGACAACTCCGATACAGTGGATATAGTCCTTGGTTAACACTGAGGAGGTAGTTACAATAATACTATGATGTTCAACTCTAGATAATATTACAAAGCCTCTTTTTCTAACCTTGTGTTATAACTCAGTGTGAAATGTGTACGTGAGCAATGGAGGTTTTTCTTCTGTAAAAATAGTCTATTGCTGTGTTGCCTCCCTGTTGAGACGGTTGGATGAACCATGGTGTTTGCCAGCAGAATGATGGACAGTTTTGGGGGGAAAAACCAGGCTGACTGTCAGGGCTATAAATACCCGACTGTATATGAGTTTCGTTCATTACTTACACTGTATGTTACAGTGATTGTTACAGTACATGTCAGCTGGAGTCTGCAGTATTCAAGAACATGATCACCACAGTTTGGGTGAACCTTCTTGCTTGTATTACATTTCACAGCTTTTAGGTCTCACAGATATTCAGATTTTTTGAGTTCAAGGATAAGGCTGGCAATGTATGTATTATATTTAGTAGTTAATAGTTTTATGTTACTCTAACAAATCCCATAATTATACTATCTGTTGATCTATTCATAAACACTGAACTGAACAACAGATTTGA
Organism: Scomber scombrus; assembly: GCF_963691925.1. Classification (NCBI taxonomy): domain Eukaryota; kingdom Metazoa; phylum Chordata; class Actinopteri; order Scombriformes; family Scombridae; genus Scomber; species Scomber scombrus. The sequence goes on along the minus strand of NC_084975.1, from coordinate 18,137,763 downwards.
CCTGTGAAGCCAAACCCTGATATAATTTATTCATCAATTATTGTCCAAAAACCATTCAAAAACACATAAATGAGCCACACTGTGCAAACTGGATGTGCCATCGTTACCATGAACTTTGGTGGTATTTATTTTGAATCAGTCTCACTGTTGTAAATACCCACTAGTGTCTAAATGTGTATTAATCTGCAGCTGAAAATAGTCCCCAACAAATGCGCCATTTACTCATGTTGCTTCCTAAAGACTCCAGTGCCCAGCTGTTTTAGGAAATTCCTGAGGCTTTTTAATACTTTAAATAATATATTTGTGGTCTATTTTAAAAGATTTATATCTTCAGTAGGAATGAATGGGCTTGGACCTGAGAGCCACAAACAGGGTAGCAGAGTCGGAAAGTAGTAATCAGAGTTATAGTAAAACATTGTTGATTTTTATCTTTTCCTGGGATTTTTTGGCAGAAGCGTATAATGACACCAGCCATATCTTGTAAAATTTACATCTTTTATGTGACAATCTCAATCTTTACATAGTGAGTGTCCCCTTAATTGATTTGTTGGGTCGTGCTTTTTATCTGAGCTGAAGTTGATCAAACATTGGAAACCACCTTCATTACAATACCTTACTGTCTTTTTCTTTGAGAAGACGGTAGATTTGATTTATTTGTTCGTATTTGGCATCCATACTTATCTTTTAAGTCTCTTTGCTTTTTTAACATGAGACTAGATTTATCGTTTCAGGCTTCGACTTGATTTCTGTGGTGACCGGCCAAGTAACAGACACTGAGCTTTTGTCTCTACCCTTCTGATTTAATCTAGCACCTGTTTGCTATGCAAAGCCTCAAGAAGGGCTCTTTGATATAGGGGTGTGTGTGTATGTGTGTGCATGTGTGTGAGTCTGATCCTATCACTTACATGCACTCACTAATCCATACTCCAAGGGTGGTCGTGAGTCCTTGATTTTACGCATTTATTTCCTTAGATAGTAAAGAATAGATTTATGGATAATTCAAAACTGGATCACGCTAGTCTGTTCCAGATTAGCCTATTTGCTAATCAGATCATGACTTGAAAAGAATAAATAATAAATCATGGAGGCAACTCAAGACTTTGTCTGGTAACATTAAACAAATAGTGCATCTTTTGCATGTTTAAAAAAAAAAGGAAAAAAAAGTTAAATGTCATGTTCTATTCAAGCTTTTTCTGTCTGAAATCATTCACAATATTTTGACAAACGAGAACAGACAATCAGAAAGGCCTTTTGATGTACAGGTCGCGGAGTAATTGATTCTGTTCAAATTCATCCTTTAAAATCACGTATATTTCATGTGTTCTTTAGGTATTTGTCTATTAGGTCTATTGTGTGCTGCAGGCTGTGCAGTTAACAAACAACAGTTGCAATTGCCAGACTGTTTGTGATGACAGCCATTGCAAAAGATGACTATAAGGCAATTAATACATTTACTAAACATAACACATTTGAAAGCAAACAAGAACAATTCATTATCACAGTTTCATGCGAATTCTACGGTGAGTAAACTATGGGCCCAAAATGCACGAGCCTGAAGAACGCTTTTAGCATCAATCAATCAATCAATCAATATTTATTTATATAGCGCCAAATCACAACAAAAGTTATCTCAAGGCTCTTTACACATAGAGCAGGTCTAGACCGTACTCTTTAAATTAATGTAAAGATACCCAACATTCCCACATGACCAAGCATATCTGCCTAGAGAACAAAATGAAGGAGAGCCATCTAGGAGCACCATACCAATTTAGCAGCACATTGACGATCTAATTAACTAGCCATTCATTCATTTTCCAAATCACTTATCCTCTCAAGAGGGTCGCGGGGGGGGGCAGGAGCCAATCCCAGCTGTCAATGGGCTAACATAGATTAGACAGATAACCACTGACGCGCACATTCACACCTATGGGCAGTTTACAGTCTCCAATTAACCTAACCTAATTAACTAGCCAGTCTTGTTAAAATCCCCCAAAATGAGAGTGAGTTAAGTTGTAGTGGCTTCATATTGAGTCAGTGGTCAGCCAGGTGTTGCATTGCATGGCTCACACAGACTTCAGGACATTTACACCTAAAAGAATTAAGGAAAAAGCCCACTATGGTAAATAGACTGGTTTACAGTTGATAAAGAGTTAGGGGAACACATTTGATTCAACGCTGTAACATCAGTGCAGCATCTTTTGATAACATATTTTCATAAATGCCACGCTTTCTGGAACATGTTTTCTATACTGTTATCAGAAATATGTGTTCTGATATTGTTGTTTCGTTTTCTGAAATGCTGTCATATGTGCATCATTCAAATAAAAATGCTAACATGAGATATAAAGACAAAATGAGAGAGAAATCATCGGTAACATGCATGAGCTGCTAGTTAAAACTGCTTTTATTCAACTTCTTTTACATTTTTTCATTTTAAACATGGACAGTTCAGAAATTACAAGATCTGGCAGGCTCACAATACCCGGAAAACTTTAAGAGGAGGAACACTTGGACTCTGTTTATTTTTATTTTAGCTACATTCCAGCTTTTAAATCTTTTCATTTTGATTTACAAGTCAATAGCAGTGTGGGTTACACTTTGTGTAATTTACTGGACCACAAAAAGACAGGAAGGCCCCAGAACTTCAAAGATGTGATGGAAATTTTTTGGGCTCAACATTTGCACAAGGCAAGCTCTTAACCTGTATCCACTCCCTTTACTTTGGCCATTTTGAGTTTGCCTGAAATCTGGTCAAACAAACTATTTAGTTTGATCTGAATACAGCTTTGTAAGTGGATATGTGTTGTATCCAAAATCCACAAGCAGAGACTAATGGCAAATATCTCCAAGTGTCTTGTACTCTGGTTGTACTTTGTACTCTGATTCTGACTGAAACTCCTTCACAAGGCCCCTTCAGGCTACTAATAGTCAATAGGCTTAGGTGTTATGTGTGATGTTGTGCTGCAGGCCTAATTCTTGGCTTTGATAAACTATTCAGTTACTCCTGAACATATCAGTTTCAGTTTCTGTCATGTGTTAATCCCTGATTTCTTTTTATAGTCATTGTTATTCATCCAGTATTGTTAAACTTGCTGTGGCCTCTTGCCGTGGTAGGAAAAGTGTAATGAAATTGAGGTACAAGGATGATATTTTGTTCTATCAGGGAAAATAATATCACATCCGTCTTGACTTTCTGTTGTAGCCTAAGGACACAAGAAGAAAAGGCCATTTGATTGAATACACCTCACCAAGCAACGCACAGTGTTAAGTGCTTTGATATTTGAGTTTTGACACAGGTCCTCTGAACATGTGCTCCACCTGTGTATAACGTCATATGAGACCCCCGTCACAAGTTAACCCACATCATGACTGTGATGTGGGTTGGGAATTTTGTAGGATAGACTCAGCAGAAATGGAATTAGGGGTGCACAAAGTTAGATTGAATTCAAATGTCTCCAGGATCTGCCTTTACAGAGAGATCATTAGTATCATGCTACAGTGCACACTGTATCAGTTCAGCTCTGTGACGTAGTGCAATCTGCTAGCAGGAAGCTAATGGGTAACAACACCAACATGTCGAGTGCCTCGTACCACTTCTACAATCTGCTGGAGAAAATGACCCACAGCAACAAGGATCTTGGCTAAAAATGAGCTCACAGCATTGTATACCATACCTGAGTTTCACATCAGGAAACCAAACAGTTTTTTCATTGTAAATTATATGAAAACAGCGAGCAGTGGTGCTTGCGTTGGCTCTCAGTGTTAGCCTGCCACCTGTCTGAGCATCTTCACATCACCAGCTCACCAGTTAGCTCACAGATTTAATACTTGGCTGTGTGTATGTGAAATCTACCGCAGTTTTAATGTCCTGCTGGGAAGCTCACCTGCTGCACATCATGTAAAACTGTCAGCTGGGTTAACCAGGTTGGTGACTTTTCTTTTAGGGCTGCAACAACAAATTGATAAAATGGATAAAAATCCATTATTAAGAGTGTTTGCAATGAATTTCATAGCAGAGGCAGAGGTGGAGAAAAACGGTTCCAAAATCTTATAAAGTGTGGGAGCACTTCACACTACGGAAAACTAGAAAGTGTGTGCGGCATCTCGCCGGGGGCAGCACAGAGTGTACACACAGAAACACAAAATGATAGGTTTTCTATCACTCATTTAAATATGTCACATCAATGATATAATGTCACTGTGTGGGTCATTAACCTTGTTGGAGTGGACGCCCTCGTTCTAGTTAGTGAACTAGCAGCTTCTACCTGCTGAGAAGATCTCACAGTCAGAAGTAGAAGATGGGGAGAGGAGCAGGAGTAGATTGACCTCAGGTCTCACCACTGAAAGCCCAAGGTAGGACGAGCGGGTGAATCTAGCGCACCTAATTTTGCATGGTAGTCTACTGATTCAAAAATTTAAATCAGTCACACTTCCAAATAAACAGTTCATACTGTGAATCTGTAGTTTCATAAAATCAGTCTGACCACCCCAAGGTGAACTGGTTTCGACTTGACTCTTGGTTGACACTGCTGGGTAATATTGATTTATAAATGTGTTGTTCCGTTTGTGTATTTGTGTCTTAGAGGTTTTTTTTATTACGGATATGTTATCATTTCTGATAAATAAAATAGCTTTATTTTATTTATAAATAATATAGCTTTATTTTATTTATATTTATATACTAGAACCGCCACTGAATGTTGAAACAAATGCTGTTAACAGTTTTGTGATTTGCATTTTTCTTTATTACTTAAAATTTATTTATTGTTCTGACAGCTCAGGTCCCCTTTAAACAACAGAAAATACCTCCTTTTGTATAGCATACATTTGTATGTTTTTTTGTAAAATTATTATTTGTAATCTAATATTACTTTAACAGCTCAGGGACGTTCAAGCAGCAACCCGTTGTATGTGCACTTTTTGCATTGTCAATTTGAAATAATGTTCTGTTTTTGAATTAAAAAAATCGATTTATCTGTCAGTCCAAACAATAATCGACCGATTAATCGATTATTAAAATATTAGGTATTGCAGCCCTACTTTTAAAAATGTTTTGCTAGTTATCGGACACAGCATGAACTGTTTGCTTGTCAGCTGTGAAACTAGTTTGGTTGTACTGTTAGTTTGGTTTCCTACTGCAATATCCATTTTAAACACATCCAAATAGACGCTCAATACTTGTTGATGCAACTTTTCACGCCTGCTCTTGTTTATTAAGGGAATTGTTTGTGTTGTAATGTAATGTACTGTCATGTTGTTTGTGAGCCCCTAGCCTAAGACTAATTTTTATCATGTGATAGACAATAAAGCTTCATACTGTTCAGTAACTTGCAAAGTAGTCTTACAAACCAATATGAAAAATAATCGCGATAAGATTGTGGATCGTAATCCTGCCTGAGAAAAATTGTGATATATTTTTGCCACATCGCCCCTAAATTAAATATATTCTTAGGCATTTTTTACTTTGTGTACAATCCCATGATAACAAGAATAGTTTTTTTGTTACCTTAGAATGAGCCCTTTATATCTGAGCAGTGGGTCCTCTTCCTGCCATATTGTACCGCCATGTTTCTACAGTAGCCCAAAATGGACAAACCAAACACTGACTCTAGACTGACTCTTTTGCATTTTTGGTGAGTTTTGGAGCCACGGTAGGTTCTACATGCCTGGCATGTGATAGGAGGGGTTTTCAGTGTGTTTCAGTCTGCAGCCTCACAGTGAGATGCTACTAAATTCTACACACTGGATCTTTAATTACCCTACTCAACTGAAAAGCTTTGTCATCAAAGCTGAGATTTCTTTAAATTGTAATTGCAGGTTACCTTGCAGACTATATAATTCAGTGATGATGAATAATATCTCTAGAGACGATGTTTTCATTCCTATCTTCTTGGTTAAATTGTGGAATAATATTTCCATAAGCATCTTAGCTTTGAAGTAGAATTCTTCTGTGCTATGCTGTAAATGTTGTGTATTATTTACATAGTGTCATGGATGATTGTAAGAGTGTGAACTTTGTTTGGAAGTTTCTTCATGTAACTACTTTGATTTTATCATGAAGTTATTGTTGTTCTGCTGTTACACACACACACAGGAACAAAAATGCTCAGACACCTGTTCTTTATTTTTGGAAAACAGACCTTACCCGTAGTTGTTGAAGCTGCAAGATGTAGATTTGGCTTTATGGCTGTCTCAGCTTTTCTTTTAAAGGGAACAGAGTTGTCATTATAAGCACTATCATATCATGCAGCTGGATCTTTGCATGGCCTTTTGTAGTGCAGTGAGGGCACTTTGAGGAGGTTTTTCTGCTTGACTAACACTTCAGTGATAGATGTGGTATCATCAAAGCTTTGCCAGTAACTCATACCTTCTTCTCACATGACAAGTTGTCAAGTTGTATCTGAGATTACAAAACAAATTAGCAAGACAGGGCACATAACGATGTGTGGACATGGCAATATGGCGCTTCCATGTATGATGCGATATTAGAATTTCTGTGCGCTGCAGGATTGTTCCCCAGTCTTTGCGGTGACTTTGTACTCATTTTAAGGAAAAACTGACTCACCATGGACAGGTTTCAGAATTGGATAGTGGATCAGACTGAAGCTCTACTGCTTTCTCCACACCTACAATGTATCTATTACTGATAGAAAGATTAAAGGAGGTTTTTGACCATTGCATAAGCTTTAAAATAAAGTCATGGCTTTAGTTTTTAAGCTGATTTTCCAAATTTGAATTTCAAGAATGTGGAAAAAATGGAGTTTTTGAAAAAAGTAAAGCCCAATGAAAATGAGCCTTGATGGAGACTGTAGTTTGTTTGGACTGTGTTACATTGAAATGTGTAAGTAATATTTGGTTTTGCGTCTACCACTTATAAATGTGGATGATTCTTAAACTTGAGAAAGGAGAATGGGTTTATGGATAGAGGTAAGTCTGCATGTATGGATCTGTAATTACACTGTGGTGCACCAACAGCTCTGGACCTATAGGACTGAGTCTGGGGTGCTAAAATTGAGAAAAAAAAAGAAACCTCTGTAATTATCTCTCCAAACTTTTGACAGACATCAGAACTAATCCTGACAGGTTGAGTCCTGTGTTGTCAAAATATATGTATTCATAGAGTGATTTTTAGTAAACACTGGAGGTAATATACACAGGAGGTGCTAATATCACAAGGGCACTCTACAACAGATGGTCCAAAACTAGACTGACCAGGCTAGAACACAGCATGCATCAGCTCAGGGCTTTCTCTCTCTGTCAAATACTGTATCATTCATCCGATGAGCTGCTTTCAAACTTAGGCATTAGTCTATTTCTAGCTTGATATGTCACGGTTATATTGTACACGCTTGCACCCAGGATCTCTCACAGGCATGAAATTACTTATATGTGATGACATGACTACAGCTGGACTTCTATATATCATATTCCTCTCTGCCACAGACCTTTTGTTTTGTTAAAAGTATGTCAATGAGCCACACTGTTGTACTGGGTGACCTGTTCCTTCACCCTGAAGGCTATGGTTGTAGTATTTTGTTTGAAAGTTGATTGCTTGTTGACAAAATCGCCAGCCTTATCCTTTAACTTGTCAGTTCCTTCTTCTTAGTGCTACTGTTGCTATGTATTTAGTGTATATTGTGTCTTCCCTTGTTGCTAATGTATTTCTTTGTGGTTCTACTGGATACTAACGAGCTTGCTTTTCCTCTCTGTAACCTCTCAACTGTTTTCCAGGACTATGAACTGCCCCATTTGTCGCAAATGCTTTGTCTGAGAGCGAGTACCTCTATTTTAAAAAGCACTGAGAGGTCAGACTGAGGCCACGCAGTGCTTTTTGCAGCTCAGCCTTAGTATAAATGCAGAGGAAAAGGTACAGCATTTTCCTTTGCAGTCTATTTCCTGTAGCCACACTTCAGTAAATAGAACAGTATGTTAGCATGGCTGAACAGACCTGACATTGTTTTTGGCTCATCTAGGATTCAGGTGCGCCTTATTTCTGCTGACTCAAGTCAGTGATTAATTGGTCACTCACTAAACAACCAAAAACAATGTTTGCTCTCTTGAGTCATAATGTATGGCTTCTTGACTAAGAACTACAGAGTGCTGGTTGTTATGGCAGTGTTTATGTCCTTGCCAAGTTTATGCAAGGCACTGTTCAACTGACAGGAAATCTGAAACTAGCAGTTTGGAAATCAATTTTGGTAAATTAAGTGGTTAGAGCATATAGACATTGTGATCATGAAGAACTGTTAACTAACTGTTGGATAAATAAAGCTTACTTACTTGATTTAATGACACTCATCAGCACTGATGAGCTTGTGAATCCTCTAGTTGCTGAACTGAGGGAAAGACATCAATCTAAAATGTACTTGATCACTGAGGATTTCCTTATAGCAAAGTCCTCCACTCATGCTGATGCCAATCAGAGAGTGCATTTTAGTACAGTCTTTAAAGAGGAACAATTGCAAATATCTCAATATTTGTCCACTGTATCCATGTTCCACCTTCTGCAATCACTTTTGCATGACGGTTCTGTTTGTTGCTGCACACAAATTGATCTTGGAACTGTACAGAGCCAGATACTGATGCTACACCGATGAAGATGATGATGGTACTCTGGGTTCACACATTGATATTCCAGCACATTGCTTATTCAGTGCACGTGTCCTCCCATCCAGCGTCGTGTGCCAGAAAATCTGTCCACTAGACTGCAGTCATCAATTCTGCTCAACACACTACTATCAATGTTCCCTGCAGATGGTTGTGTGATTCTTATTAATTAGAGTCGCAGGATCAATGTCAAACACCAGCCAGAGAGCATAAGCCCATTCATCTGTTAGTTAGAGCTGTGATACACCAAGCTGACCTCAGAGAACCAGCACCAGCAAACTTTGAAACTATTGAAACTGTCTTCTGGCCTCAACACAACGACATGCTTTTGTAACAATTGGTCTGTTTAGTATTGATCAGGTATCCAAGCTTACCATAGACGCTTGTTATATTGTATTTCCTTATGGGATAAAAAAAATAATGACTTGTTTGAGGTGGTGGCAATATGAAGAGGGTGTCGTCTATAAATGGTTTGACTTGTCCGCCATTGACAGTAAGACCTGTATAACTGGTGCCTTTTGTAGTTAGCGATTGTTTTTTTTAGTTGACAAGATTAAATTGAGGGATTTATTTTTTTTGTAGAGCCTCATACTGTAGTTTTAGGTGCTGGGATTCAAAACCATTACCGTCTATTTTAAGGGTATTGAAATACATTGTGAAACACATATAGTTATGTTTTATTGACACCAAGGTAAATTTAAAAAAGAAAGTAAAATTTCAATAGAACATTTTTCTCTGCTCTTTGACTTTGACCATTTTCCTGTGACCAAATGTAGAGAAATGAAGAGTTTCACCTTCACTGACTGATCTGAAGTTACTTACTTTTATTTAATTTATTTAAGATTGAAGTGCCTTGGCAACCATGTTATGGTCGTAAAAAAATCGGTGTTAAGAATTTTGTAATTCTTCAACACTTCTTAGTCACTGACACAGTATATTCTACTTGTTTTACTGTCATCTGGAGGTGTTGGCTACTGCTCATACTCATGGGGATTTGTGGTTGTATGCAGTCTGTGGTATTGCCTGAGAATGAGCAGTTGTCTCATATCTGTGCACCCTTTGAGGCAAAGCCACGCGACCCAGCAGCAGGCACACATCCTCTGATCTGGTCTGTTTCTGGGCTGAGCTAAGTTTAGCGGCCTGCAGAGAGGAGTGACCTGAGTGGATTTCTGGGTGAGGCACAGAAATGGAGGCCTCGACTGCTGTATTGGCTGAGCCCTGCATGCTCCGGTCAGCATATTATTAGGCCTGGCATGTGACTAAAGTTTGCACACACTGCATAATTCAACTCATTGTGTGGCTTAACTTAAACTTAGACTACTGTTTGTTTCTATGTGTCCTCCAAAAAGTGAGTCAACGGAGTCAAACTTCAGGAATGTTAGTGGAAAAAATAGTGGGAGACATTGGACAATTTTCCAAAAGCTCACAAAATAACGTTGTTTTTTTTTTTTCAATCTATAGTTTTTTCTTTTTTTAAAGTATTGTTCAATAATAGGGTTTTCTTTATTTATATCATTGTTTTCTAAATCTATTACTCTCTAAAATAGAGAGTAACTGTTGAGAAAACGGAACTTTTCATGTTTGTTTTGGGAGCATTAACATATTTAAAAGTAAAGACACCTTTCTGAGAGAAAGTGCATGCAACTCAAGGTGATTTAGACAATTAACAGCTGTGTTGTCCACCTTCATAATCAAGAGTGGAAGTTTAACTTCAGCTTGAAAAATGAAGTTGAAGTTAAACATCATAGTTATAACACTGAATAAGAAATCAATGTTGGATATTAGGTTTAATTTGAACAATATTACACATCATTATGAAAATGCCCCATATTACAGGCCTTGCATTACATCCTTCAGTGCCTTGTACAGTCATGTGTCACAGTATCAGTGGGAGACATGAAGCTTGTCTTTGTTTTTCAAAAGTCTTTCAACACTTGGCTCCAGCTGACTTACTGACAGAGCAAGGATGTCATGGAGGTGAGAGTCAGACAGCGAGCTTCTCAGCTTACACTTGTTTAGGTTCATCCGACTGAAAACCTGCTCACAAAGGTAGTTACTTCCAAAGAGGGACAGCATTAGCTGTGCGTGTTTTGCATACCCGCGTCTGCTGGATCACATCTGTAGAAGTCCAGTAAAAAAAGAGCTCTGAACTTGTTTTGGTGTTTTGAATCAGACTCAACTTCAATTAGTTCCATTTGAAGCTCCTCACTGACTGTGTCCACATTTACAGAAAAAGGCTGAACAATTAACTCAAAGACTGTTGCATTGTTTCTGAAATCTTCAAAGCGCCTGTCAAACTCCAGCACAAGATTGCTGAGAATGTCCATGCACTCGGGTACATTGGCTTCCATCAAGCTGACATCTCTAAGACTAGGGAAATGGGCCAAATGTCCTGATTGTGGTGACGAGAGAAAAGGAGATGACCAGTGTAAGATTCATAAAAAATGGACATGCAAAATCTGAGGGGGGAAAATGGACCAGGAGTAAATTAAACTACACATAATTTTATATAAATCATGAAATAATTAACAGCTTGGTTAACAAAATGCCCCACGACTGTTTTCTACACAATCATCTATATCATATAGGTATATATATATATATATATATATATATATATATATATATATATATATATATATATATATATAAATCATATAATGCTTAAAAATGGCAAAATATTATTTTTTGTGATCATTTGAAAAAGTGTAAGTAAAAGTAGACGTGTCACCTGCTGAGAGATGTCTGCTGAGTGGACGTCATCAAACATCTGGCTGATTATCTTCTCCTTCACCTGCAGCTGAAGATTAAGAACATTGAGCAGCTCTGTGACATCCACCAGTAAAAACAGGCCTGAAATGTATTGCTTAATCTGGTCATTTGGATATTACCCTCCTTTCTTGCTTAAAACATCCTGATCTCATCATGCAGCTCAAAAAACCGGTGGAGAACTTTCCGTCGGTTCGACCATCTCACCTCCTGTTGGTGAAGCACATCACCATACTGTACATCCATCTCATGCAGCAGAACCTTGAACTGACAGTGACAAAGTCCCTTGGAGTGTATATTGTTGACAGTAGAGACAACGTCGCACATCACATTCTTAAGTCCGATTGATTTGGCACGTAGCTGTTCTTGGTGTAATACACGCTGCTATTTTGAAACTTTCCTCCCACACTCATGGACTTTCTCCGATGCCAGCATAGCAAGACCAGATTTCTTCCCTACTATTGCTCAGGCTCCATTACTTGTAACGCCAGCCAGATTCGCCCTCTTCAAATTGTTCTTTTCCAGATCTCTCTCCACTGCCTAAAAAAATATCTGCTCTTTCTGTTGTACTTAAAAGTATCTCAAAGCTAGCCACGACTCCACGCAAAAACACCAAACTGCTTAATCCACGATTTGCTCACGGATGTCTTGAGCCATGTCTTCGATGCGGTGGGACAAGCTGATTTGGCAGAAAAGCTCTCGCCTCATTAGGGCACACAGTCTCAGCAGCAACAGACACTGTCTCACAAAGTCTACACATGAAGAGGCTCCTCCACTCATCGTAGTCAGTGCAGATGTTTGCTGAGACTAAAGTTTAGCTAGCAGGTGTAGTGTAAAATTTGGGTGATAAATACTAACAATGAACAAATGTTGTATCTGCTTAAAGGGTACTTGATTATTGATTGTTATTTGCTAAAGATAATCAAAACTGAGGGCAATATGATAAAAGAAGAGGTATGTTATTCTGCACTTACTGAGTAATTAGGCACATTTGATGATTTGATGAATATACCCTGAAATATATGTGATTAAATGTACTACACTTTTATTATTATTATCTTTTAAAATGAGAATGCAGCAACAAAAGTCACAAAACAGTATTATAATTGAGATGGCCTATAGTGAATAAGTAAGTGGGCATCAGTCAATGAACTGAGGTAACCCTTGTATAGAAGAAACTGAACTGAAGTAACCCCTGAATGAAACACTGAAGTTTCATACTCCATGCACCTGCGACTGGAGTTTTGAACGAAAGGAACATTATGTGATCGATGACAAGAAAAGTAGTTTTGTAAGGAATCTGATTGGTTGAAATTTACTTGGGCAAAGGGACTTTCCCATTTTCTCACGATGGTCAGCAAAATTATCAGTATAAAAGGAAAGATTTATCTGTGATCATTGTATTATTTTTACATAGACGCTTTCTGTGTTGTTTTGGTTCCGAGGATGTTTGTTCGTCGACGAATAAAACTCTGACTGCATTCAGCTGGACGACTCCTGGTGACTTTAACTTTTTAAAATAACGAATTATTGGACTGTTAATTTGCTACTACACAGGTCATTTGCCGCCTTCTTTCGGTCCTCGCAATTTTGTTCTTTTTAGCATCGCAAAATTTACATTTCCTTGTCATGACTGGTTCAAAATAAGACCAGAATAAGCATGAACTTGTATATGCCACGGCGGGTCAAAACAAATGGAGCCACGTTTGGCTTGCAGGCTCCAAATTGCGCAGCCTTACTCAAGAATGACTGTCATGAAATTCAGGAGCTATGCGAGTACTACATAGAGCTATTTTCATTTAGGAGCTTATAATAGTTACAGTAAATGTCGAGATCTTATCAGTCTCTCTCCTTATACATCAAAATTTCCCTCTAGCCCCCATGGTCTGTAGTATGTTGGACCCACTCAGTCAAAACAATGCTGCGTGTGACAAAATATCCAATTTAGAAAACTAGTCAGGTTGAAACTAACAAATTAAAGCATATGTTCCTTTCGGATTTTGTCATTACTGAACATTTTTAAATGAATTGACAGTGAGACACATATATATAGAAATATATATATATATATATATATATATATATATATATATATATATATATATATATATATATATATATATATATATATATATATTTCTATATATATGTGTATATGTATATATATATATATATGTGTGTATATGTATATATATATATATATGTGTGTATATGTATATATATATATGTGTGTATATATATATGTATATATATCTATATATATAGATATATATATATATATATATATATATAAATAGATATATATATAGATATAGATATAGATATAGATATAGATATATATATATATATATATATATATATATAGATATAGATATATATATATATATATATATATATATATATATATATATATATATATATATATATATATATATATAGATATAGATATATATATATATATATATATATATATATATATATATATATATATATATATATATATATATATATATATATATATATATATATATATATATATATATATATATATATATATATGTAATAGTAAATAAGTAATTTCTCCTCAAATCCAACTCCCTCCTACCTAATGTGACTGAAGTGTACTTGTGCCTGCACCACTGTTAGCATGCATCACATCCTAAATATTTCATGAAATGACTCAGGCTGGACTGATGATGTAGCCACTCTGAAGCTTATTGAGGGCCTCTGCACAATCCTCTGCTGCATATACCGTTTTATAATAGCAGTCTGTCTCTACATTCATTCTGAGTGTTTGCCTCAACTCATTTCATTGAAGTGAATCACTGGGGTTTAATATTTATATATAGAAGGTCTACAGAACACTCTATAGTTGTTACTTCTGATAATATGGCCTTTATTTGATACTGTGATCATCTGTGCTGTTCTTATCTGGATAAATAACAAATATTGCTAAAACTAAATATTGGAGTGTATAAATTCACAAGACACTAGACATATTTGACATTTGTGGCATTTGTGACAATGCAAAATGCATGAACCTGTACATGAGATAAGATTAACTTAATAAGACTAATTGTGAAAAATGTAATGATATCCTCAGTTTATCAGTTATCTGTTTTTGGTGGTTGTTTTGTAAATAATACTAAACCGGAACTGTTCACATGGACCCAGAACAGAGGAATCCTCTTAGGTGTTGATCAGAAGCACAGCGCCCCTGTGATCTTCAGCTTAAAGTCGAGGACGTAGATTTGCTTTTTTAAATTGTAAACCCTCCCTGTCATTAGAAGTGCGGCAGACAGGCGCTCACTGCCAATAAGCACTGTAAGCAGTGTGCTTACTGTACAGCTCCTGACATACCTGCTTTTTAAGTCGAGCCTTCAAATTATCATTCCTCAAATGGCTCACCTTTGACAGAAAAACAGAATAATGTGTAGTTTGTGAAGGAGATGTCAGTGAAGTGCAGGGGAGGGTTGACTCTGAATGTGACAATTTAATCCTGGGGAATCATTAACCTGGAGATCATCTGTTGTTTGGACAAAAAACAAATGTGAGAGCAGTTTAGCAGTCAGTGTCAAAGAAATATCTGGTGCTAATTTTATGTTATATTTCTGACTTTACTTAATGCAAAGACAGATGTGATGGACAAAAATAGCTATAACTTATCCTATTACATTCACATCATAACATTAGCTTTTGGCAGTCTAATTAGATGAGTTGAAAGTGTGGCAATCAATTTTCTTACATTTGCTTTTGCTGAAATGTTGACACTAAATATTAAAGACAGAAACGCAATTATTTGTGCTTACTAATTTAAAACTTGAATTGAATAACGTCTCGCATTTAAATTGTAAAATTCTGCCTGATTTTGGAAAAGCTTCTGCTCATATCAGTCTCTGTTGTAAGGATAAAATTCACTGAATTGGGTGGTTTTGCCTCTAAATTTTATATATTAATATACAAGAGTACATTAATATTCAAATATAGCAAAGGGACATGCACAAATTTCATATTTGAATTATTTTTTGACATTTATCTATTGGATCATGATAATCAAATGGTCAGGAGAGAAAAATAACATTGCAGTAAAATTGACGCTCACTGTTATTTAAAGGAACTTTAAATACTCTATTCAGTCACATGGCTTAAAAAAGTATTTAAAATTTCTTTATCTTTTTCCAAATCCATAGACACAGTGATCTGTTTGATGTCGCCTGTTTCACCTTGCCGAGGGGCTCTTGAGCTTTCTTTAGATCCACCTAACAATGCACATTGTAATATGCCTGCTTTGTCAACTCACTGTGGTTACAAGGAGAGTGTTTCTTGGGGGGACGAGAGTGGGACGTGAATGGAGAGGCGAACATAATCGCAGTGTTGCCGAGGTAACGTAGAACATGATACTGCAGAGAGAGTCAGTAAACAAGGTGGCTGGTTAGGCAGTGCTGTAACAGAAGAGCCCAAAGTAGATACCTGTAGCCTTTTAACTTGGCATCAGAGGGGACGTATCTGCAATTCATGTGGCAATACACTAATATCAGGGGTTTTACAGAAAAGCGTCATACCATTCTCAGTTGATCCATATATGGGTATAAATTCACCCTTAAGGAAGGGGAAATTATCCACATATCACATGTCCCCCTATACAAATACTACAAATAAGAAACTGTTCACAAGGTGATGGCAAAATTTTAATTACTCACAAAGGTCAAGCCATAGCAGTGTGCCATTCCCTCTATTAGAGCTGCATCGTCATAAGAATACACCTGTTTCATCTATGTCTGCTGGCCAAAGCAAACCAAATTAGGAAGTAGGAGCACCAGTGACATCCATCATTTACTTCACCCCTCTTGCTGGATAAAGACAGCAAAATATTAATGTTTACAGTTTGCTGTCTTTAGTCAGCCTCACTACAGCGCACGGTCAAATACCAACAAGTGGCATGATGGGACTGTGAATGTCCTACATTGTATCAGAGCTTTATCAGAGCAGCTGTACTAGAGCCCCACGAGATCCTGGAGGAGGGTGCCAGGGGCGGGGCTCTGTTATCTTTCAGCTGTAAGCACTATGCCGGGGATTAAGAAAACTATTCCAAGACATAGTAATAAGATGCAACTGTAGCTCAGACTACACTGCCTTATGTAAGTTAGAGGCTAGAAATAAAGTTCCAGTGAGCAATATATTTATATCAGATGACACCCTTTATAGTACCATACCCACTAAGATTCAACACTCCTTTAATATCCTTTGGTAAAACATGCCAGCCAATGGGATGATTGTTGTAAACTGGGATGTGTAGTGACACACACATGGATGTAGTCAGAGTTAATGAGAAAAAGACGAGGTATACACAAGAAAACATTTATTCGCAGCAGTGAGTAAAATCACCTGTTAAGACAGCCAACATTTATTATCTGTGGTTAGTAGAACAAGTCGATTAGAGTCTGAAGGATAAATACTGTAACAGTAGCTATTCACAAGACACAAAAACCACAAAAGGGGGACATTTGACATGATGTGTTGATTACATTATTATATGGATCACTTAATTTTAGGCAAATGTGAAAAATCCATCAGTTTAATGACATTTGAAAAAAAAATGTTTTATCCTTTGTATAACATAAATTGTAGGCTATAAAATGATTTTATGCGAGC
This sequence comes from Scomber scombrus, assembly GCF_963691925.1. Taxonomy (NCBI): domain Eukaryota; kingdom Metazoa; phylum Chordata; class Actinopteri; order Scombriformes; family Scombridae; genus Scomber; species Scomber scombrus. The sequence continues at coordinate 18,120,735 of NC_084975.1, read as the reverse complement.
TCTATGAATATCTGTAGTTTGGACGTGCAAGGCCGCTCTAGTATAAAGTATGAAGAGTTCTCTGGCTGACTAATCTCTTGAAATAGTGGGGTATGTCTGTTCAATGCATTAACCATTTCACCTTACAAAGTGCAGTTTTTTCTTGCAGAAAGCAGGTATTTCAGGCTTGATTTTGCTGCACTCATGCTAATGTCACTCTAGATCCTCTCCTGCATTTGACACACTACAATAATTTGTATGCCATGATGGTCGTTTGTTCCCGCTGCTGTTCAGTGTCTGCAAAGGACAACAGTCAATAACCTTTGACTTTTTAATTTCAGAAGTGGTCTCCAGGGTTGGGGGGAGGGGGAAGGGGATGGAGGATGCTACTGCCGTATGATCAATCAACACCATGTATCACAGTTGACCACGTCTTCCTGCATGTGTGAAATCTGAATAATTAACTGACACCTAACCCTGTAGGGGATGTTTTCTCAAATTGGATTATGGAAATAGACCGCCTATGTGGCTTTTAGAAGGCATGTAGATCTGGGCGCATTCATTTTAATATTCATAAGTATTTAATTTCTGAGCATTTCACATTTTGCTTTAATTTTAGTGTTATATCTCTAGTGCTATAGATTGCGAAAGTGGGTTTTTTTGTTGAGTTTTTTGCAGGCAGCTCTTGAATTGGAAGCATGACAATGCTTCATGAAAGCTACAGATTGAAAACTTAAATCATAAATATATCCCTGAAACAATTTATGGAGCTGTGATGAGGACTTTTTCAGACATAATGAACATGTTATAATGGGCATATCAATCAAAGTGTTGCTACATCTGTCGTTTTTATCTGATATCACAGTTAGTGGTTCAAAATGTCACATCCGATTTGGTGCTTACATTCATTTTTTGTCTTTTTTTATTCGAAACCGCAGAAGTAGCTTTTTGTATTCTTTGAAAGTACGATGGTCAAGGTCACCCCCTTTTCTTTCAATGCTGCCATTGTTTTCTTCTTTTGCAATGAAGCACTTGAATCTGTTTGCAACTTTAAATCAGAGCAGCTCTTTGGGAAAGAGGCTTGTATGTCATTTGGGGAAGTAGAATGACGGTCTGTGTGCTGCAGCAATAATATCTCACGGCTGTTGTCCCCTGCGGTTGTACGGGGTTCAGCCAATTTATGTTAGCAGAGGTCAGCTCCATTTTACTGTTTACATTCAGGGGTTCCCTCCGTCTTCGGGCGTCATCTGCTGAATGGTGTCACACACACTGAAAATCACACTACATTGTCCGAGTACGGTCCGCATTCCTGCCATCCTACAATACTTGGCATGCGAGGAATGTTTTATGCTCCATTTTAAAAATCAGAGATGAACAAAAGAGCAGTTAGATTGATTTTTTTTTGCCTTCACTGTCACACTTTTTGAAGACTTTGTTGTGCATACAGTGGTCCTTTATTTTCTCCCTCTGTTTGGGTGTATTGTGACTGAGATGATATTGTTAATGTTTTTGTGAAGGTCACATCTGCAAGTAATGATGGTGGATCTCTATTATTGGTTAGCCAGACTGTTGTAGAGAAAAACAACATTTGGATTCAATATGTCTTAAGTTTTATTTATTTTTTCAGTATCCACAATACAACAACAGTTTCCATTTGTACAGTGAACATGACAGAGCACAGATTACAGATGGCAAGTAAGTTGTCAATGGATATTATGAGGGCCAGGCTTCATTCTTTAGCTGGCCATCAGGCCTTAAATTAAGGCTCTCTGGTCTCTTATTGTTGTCCTTCAGGGCAAACTGCGTCATCCTCACTGCAGCTGAAACTGGTAACCTTCATTTGGACTTGACTGTCAAAACATGATGTGACAGCTGTCCTTCAAACTCAGGTTAAAACTTCTATTTGTTTTCTTAGAGCAAGGCAGTGATGAATAAATTAAGGAGAATTACTAGATAACTAACTAGCCAACTAGCTTCCACTCGTAGTAATTTGTCAGTGTTTTGACTGTCTGTTACAGCAAAAGGTGTGGCAGGGTTAGTCTGAAGTCTTGAGTGTATGGTCATGAGAACTCATGGGTCAAACAATGTGTAATAAAGCAGCTTATTTCTGATTTTTTATTTGTCAGTGATGTCTTCTCTAAAGTATGTTTTTGGGACAATAATATATTGTTTTGTTGCTGGTTTTGACTATCTAGAATTGTAAAACCATACCATACATCTAAATCTGTACCTGAGAAGGAAATCACATTGAAAATAATTTAAAAGCCTCCATTATTAAAAATTTGGCCGTATGTTCATCTGCTCTTCATCAGAATCTGCTTACCTGTGATGAAGCTAAAACTGGAACAGGAGATAATATTAAGAGCTACAAAATGGATAACATTTTCTATACTATTTACTACATTATTTACTTGAACATTTTGCTTGCTCACCATGTACAATACATCTATATGTTTGTGTAAACAGTTTATCTAATAGGTAATCTAAAGTGTTTGTGTTGTGACAAATGTTTGACTATATGAGGTAACGCAGCTGCAGTCCATTTACACAATGCTTTACAGTCCATTTCACTGAATCTATCAACTGGTGTGCCTCTGCATACATAATACATTGCAGATGGGATTATTATTAGTCGTAGTAATACAAACAACAACAAGTGTCCAGTCTTGCTCTAGTATGTTCACCAACACTAGGTGCTGAGCAATTTGCACACAATGGTTTTATTAAAGTTTGTGCTAGAAATGGCTGCCAACAGGGATTCACTAGAATTGAACACACAGTAAATGTCCATGTTTTTAGCGCTATGGCTGTGTCCGAAATCATTCCATTATTCACTCATTCGCTACTCTCTATATAATAAACACTAAATAGTTCACTCAATAGTGAGCAGCAAATCAAGACTTCGGACACTAACTAATCGTCATCATTTTGTGTCATCACCATCAGCTGTAGAGTCGCACGATGGTAGTTTTTGCATCTTAAAAATGCGGAGCATTGCATTGTGGGATTGGTAGCAGAAAGTAGTGTATATACCATGGATAACAATTTTTTGTGGAATATTTGAGAGCACTATATAGTGGAGATATTTACACACACAGCATTCGGACACTTAAAAAAATGGCGGAGGGTAAATGTTGTGCTCTAGTAAATACAGAGTGATTTCAGACACAGCCCATGAGAGAGCCCTCTCACATTACACAGTGTGTTTGTTTCAATGATAATATCTAAATATGTGTAGCTTTAAGTGCTTTCTAGATTTCCTGCTCAAGTTGATTTTCTTAGTTAAGAGAGTCAGAAAGTCCAAATTATACAGAAGATTTTTATACAGTGTTGATAATGACTGATGTAAAGGAAACACTCACTTTCTTCTGTTTGACTGGATGTTCAGTACTTAATTGAGCCTGGTTAAGCAATGTGTGTTCTTTTGATATCATGTGCATACTTGTGGGTGTGCACTTGTATTTGTCAGGAAGCGTTTAGATGACGAGGTTCTGACTAACCATTGTTGTCAGTATTGTTGTCTCTGACTGTGGGCTGCAGTTCAACAGTGTGTAGGTGGTTAACAGCTGACCACTGAGTAAAGGCGACCCTTACATCGGACCCATAATGATCAGTCCCTGGGTCCCGGATGTGCTCGAAGCATCATTTTCTGACAAATTTTCTCTGACAACCAAGTTTAAAAATCTTTGTGTGCCAATGATAAGTCCTGACAATTGTACCTATCCATTTGCAACTGCCGCAAGGAATCTTAGTTGACCTTTTCATAGGTTGAATATCAGCATGCTTTGTGAGCACTGGTAAGCAAGCACTGGTCACGCAATCAAATTATTACACGGAACAGACATTATGTGGACTCCCATGCCCTGCACACAAATATAGACACACACACACACACTCACTCACTCACTCACTCACTCACTCACTCACTCACTTACTCACTCACACACAGTCCTTGCCCCAAAGGGATAAACCACATTATAGTGTACATTGTATTATATCTACTGTGACAACAAACTCCAGAGATGGTATACAATTAAGAACAGTTGATGTAATTATTTCATACAGTAGGTCTGGCTCAAACGACTGAGGGCATTTTACAGTTATCAGATCATCAATATTAAATTTGCGTGCAGTGAAATGATCTCAGCAGTGACAGAGAGAGAGTGCAGCTACAAGGAGCACCTCCTTTCCTCCGTCCACTCCTCTCCCACCCTTCCACAGAGGCAGCCTATGATGTAATGTTCCTGCTGCTGATAGAGCAACCTCCCTCTCCGGTCTTTTTTTAATATATTTTCCCCCTCCCCTTCCGATTTGCTACTGCTGCCGCCGCTGCTCTCGCTTGTGAGGATAGTGGTGGTGGATGCGTGCGTGCGTGCGGTGCCGGTTCAGCTGCATCCCTGGGCATCTCTCGGGATCCCTGCAGAGCTTCTTTTCCTCTGTCACCACTCGACCGAGAGCCACTCCTACTGAGCACTGCAAGTCCTCCGCTGATAAAAGGTAATTCTTCTGGCTCATGACAAAAGAAATTCATTGGAAAAGAGAGAGTAGAGAGAGTGAAATAGGGAGTGATAGACAGAGGGTTGAGTGAGTGTCCAGTTAGCTGCTGAGTAAATTGGTCTGCTTGCTGAAAGCTTCTTGTCGCTTGTCGCTGTCTGTGCGCTGAATGCCATGGAAATTGCTCCCTCAGTGTGTGTGCATGTTCTGTAGTATGATGTTGGTTTCCATGGTAAATATGAGACAGATCTGCGTGCTGGCTCAGAGGTAATTCAGCATGTCTCATGCTGCGCTGCAATTACCTTTGGTGTGAAGTGATTTCTTATCTTATATGCATATTGTGAGTGAGGTATTTCTGCTGACTTCTGTTAGTATTTGTTAAAGATCAAAGCTCTGTTGTACTTTGTTTTGTTTTTAGAATAATAGATCAAATTACTTCTCACTTGAAACATAGGTTGATTTTTTTTTTTTTTAACCACTCTTTAAAAAAAAAAAAAACAGGGCATATACGAAGACAGTCATGTGTCTGAGATGAATGATGCAGTGGGTGTTATCTGCAGATTTTTGACTGTTTCAGAAAGTAGAGATGATTTACGGTGCAGTTACGTAGATGCTTAGTCAAACACTTTTCCTTCAGCGTCATTGTCTTTTAACAGGATGTGTAGCTGTAGCACAGGACTGCAGTGGGTTTGGTGTGTTTTGAGGAGTTGCTTAACCTTAACTCCTGCACCATATCAGATGCTAATTTAATATTTCATGTCTCGTCTGCCCCACATGTAGATGGAGTCATAATTTATTAATCCTCAGGATTTTCCCAGTGTTTAAATCATCCCTCATTTCTACTTCCTTTTGTTTAATGCCCTCCATTCATCTGAGTAGATAGTGTATTGTAATGTCTCTCAGTACAGTGTGGATTAGGAGTATATGACACACCTCTTGTGCTGTAGTTGACTTAATGAACTAACACTTATCTAAATTACAATCTCATTAACCCTTTTTGTTCAGGATGTATTCTGCAGAACAGTCCTTGCTTGGATGAAGCCAAGGGAAACCATGTGGTAATTTTAGGGTCATTTTATGATTTCCCCATGGGGTGGAGGTCATGTTTACAGTGAAGGTAATTGGTCTCAGAGACACAGCGAGCACAAAGCATATTATCCCTGAGGCCATTATTCTTCTGCATTTGCTGAAAAATAGGCTTTATAGCCAGAGCATGTATGTATCTAATTAATAGACTGCTGAAACTGATGGCAAATGTTCCACCTGTCATTTTCACCTTCATCAGTTTCACCAGAAAGACAAGATGACTACATCAGTGGAGTATTATCATGTTCTGCTAAGGAATTGAAAATACCTACCTGGCATAATAAGATCAGATATTAGTCTGTTTGTAATGGTTTTGATCTGTCTTACGCTTCCATTCTCTGTGTATGTTAAATATTCCTTTTAATTTTTCTGTATTTAGGATATATGACAGGTAAATGGGGTTTCTTTTTGAGCATTCTGCTTTGAGCATTTTAGGTCCTACTGTTAGTAGAATTCCCCTGACTGACCTCACTATCTATACCCGCTTATTGTCACATGGGGGCTACAGCCGATCCCAGCTGACATTGGGCGAGAGGCGGGGTCCACTGTGGACAGGTGGCCAGTCCATCATAGGGCTGACACAGACAGACAGTTATTAAATTACAATTATCATTCTGTCCATAAAACATTGAAACATTGTGAAAAATATACATATACACAAAATATACAATTTCCCAAAGCCCAGTGTTACATCGAATTATTTATTTATTTATTTTTTGTCTGACTAAAAATCCCAAGATAGTCAATTTTTTATAATGTGAAGCAGCACATTCTCACATTAGAAAAGCTGGACTCACCAAATGTTTGACATTTTTGTTTGAAATAATCAATTATAAAATGTATTTTATGTCGATTGACTAATCTTGTCATTGCAGCTTTAATATTGTGAAGGTGCACTAACCACACTATAAAGAGTATAGACAAATCTCTTAGGGTTGACTGATTTATATTGCCTCATGGTAAAGTCATATTGCCCCTATTTAAAGCACTTTCAGCACACGACTATATGCCATTAGGTTTGTGAAATTCAATCAATTAAATCAGATTTCTTCTTGGCATGATCAAAGAAAGAAACCATGATTAAATTCCCCTGCTGTTGGACAGAGACATGGTTACAGTATGAGGTGGTGGGGAGTGTATGTATGGGGGAGGGGGGCCTGAGGTACGGATTACAGGAAAGTTGAGCTGCTGCCATGGACATGGTGGGCCACCTGAGGAGCATCCGAGCTGTTCCTCTAACTCTGTCTGTTGAATTTCAAACAGGGCGACTTCCTTTGGAGCTGTGCCTTTGGCTCCAGTTTGACAAATTGTTAATCCAATAAATAGTTTGGCAATCAAAACTACTTTGTGCTACAAACATTTGTCTCTTTATGAAGAAAAACACAGGGATTGAGCAGGCATTGAGGGGCGATAAAAGCCACATGCAGCACAAGCACACTAAAAAGAGCGTGATGTGGTAAGTCACAGATACAGTAACATGTGACAGACAGTGCCGGGAACTCCAGTCCAGTTTCAGTCTAGTGACTAAGAGATGGGATGATGTAGAGAAAATGAGCACGTATGCAACAGTGTAATCAAAGGGGCAGAGGTGAGTCACGTACATGGTTGAAAAGCTCACACACACACACACACACACACACAAACACACACACACACACACACACACACACACACACACACACACACACACACCCTAGGGATTGTTCATTGGCATCACCTGCCTGCCAGAGGGCACTCATCCCACAAAACAGCTTTACTGGAGAGCTACAGTGTCAGAGGTGGAGGAGTAATGCTTTTGGTTGTGTCATGCTGCGCACAGCATCATTTTTTTCCCAGAAAGATAAAGCACACATCTCAACGTCCCACATACACCACAACATCTGATGAGAGTGGGATTGATCATGTGCTAAGTGTATTTTACACCATCCAGCATGCTGAAAAAGTCTTAAAATCAATGCCTAAATTAGTCACTCAAGTAATTTTCAGCTCATTCACCTTCTCAATGTAATTAAAAATGTAGTTTTAAAATTTGGTGAAGGTTTAATGTCGGGCTGCAACCAAAGATTGTCCTCAAACAGTCAATTAATTGTTTGATTTTTGTGAAGAATACACATTACTATTTCTAAGCCTGATGTAATGCCATCAAATGCCTTATTTGTCTGAGTATAAATCAAAAACCTTAAAATTATTATTTTAAAATCCCATAACAAAGAAAAGCAGCAAACAGGTGAGAAACTGGAATTAGGCATTTTTTGTGAATTTAAAAAAATGTACTTGAATGATAAATTGATTATCAAAATAGTTGCTCTTCTAGTGTAAAGACAATTCTCAAAAGGTTCGGGACATCCTAAGAACAAGTCACTTTAAAATTGAAAGTTTTTGATAAGTCTTTTAACACCTTAATAGCAAGCAGTGGCACTCTGATGGGTCAGTCATTAGTCACTTTCACTGTGTAGTTAAACATTGTTTGAACCTCCAAAACATATTTTTTAATTATAGCAGACATCCCAAAGTTTCCAAAGATACCAAATATGTCAAGCTAAAGTTTTTTGAAATGTATATAAAATGATACACAAGATGTCTAGAATGTTTCCATTTGATGGAGTGTGCGTAACATAAACTCAGTCTTGGGTTTGAATAAAAATTTTAAAAAAGACAAGTGTGTGTTCCAGAGAGAAAAAAATCGTTCTTCAACTGCAAAAATATCAACCAGTTATCAAAGTTGAAGAAGGTGGCACACCATCAAAGCTTGAGTTCTAATATTTCTCTCAGTCTAAACATCACCTAGCTTCAGTGAATAGTTGGAACAAGCTGATAAGTTTGGAATAAGATGATTTTAACAACATTGAAGCTTCATACAGATAACATGTCAGTGTTTACAGTGACCCGGCATTATAGGAAGAATATAAATATATGTGATGTGAGGACAAAGCAAACCCTTGACTGAGTAGTTATGACTGTGAAATGTGTTTTGGTTCAGAACTGTTTGCTGGGATTTTCCTTTTTAGATTCTTAAATGAAATGCCAACCATGTTCCCACTGTTACTACAACACTACTGACAACCTGTTAGAGACACTGCAAGTATTTTTAACTTGTTCACAGTCATTTTAATGCAGAGGTTTGGCACTTTAAGGAGAATCATTCAGCTTCAGCCTAGAAATGCAGAGTACATTATCTTAAAACGTGCAGATTTTGTATATTACTCTTATAAATCCATAGGTCCTAAGAGGAAGTCAAACAGTAAAGAGGAAGTGAACAAGGTTGATTTTTATCTGTCATATTTTACTAGCACATGACTCACAAAATTAAAGTGTTACAACATATTGGACAGTTCATGATAACACATTACTGCAGTAAGACTGGGATTCATCTGGATGACACAGTCAGTGTCACCCCCGAACACAGAAGTGATAACATAGAGCTGAGAGTTAGGTGCCAGTGTTGCTCAGTTGTCTTCAGTGCTTCTGTCAGCCTCAGTGACTCTTAAGTAGCCGAGCGCTGCTATCTGGTGTGTTTCCATTAAGCTAATATGTGAAACAGGAAGCTTATCGCAGGGCTGTAATTCCTAGACTATTATTCATTTATATAGAATGACCTGTCAGCACTTCTGCCAGCTGCGTGTGAAACATGCAGCAGAGAATGATCAAACTAGCACTTTTCATGTTATCTGTTGGACACTCAAACGCTTGGAGAATGCCACAAGCTCATGTGCAAATGTAATTGTTAACCGTTTACAACCACTGAACATTTTAAGCCTTTTCTTTTAATTGTCACTGGTGGGGTGCTCTTTCTTTGTGTGGAAGTCACGCTGAATGGAGGCGATGAAAAGTGACATTTTGAGAACAGCCACATTAACAGGGTCACAAGCAATGAGAAAGGCCAGGCTTCATCTGTTTGACTGGTCTGAGCCACGTGTGTAGACGTCTGCTGGAAGGTTTTTTTTTATGTTCTATGGATTGTTTACAAAAGGCTGTCTGCATGGCAGTAGCAGGTGGTCCGACTCACTGGAGGTGTGTTACCAGTGTAAGGCAGCGGGGTCTTTGATAGGGACTGACTGTAAATAAAGACATCCACAGAGTATCCTTTCTGTGGTCTGACTGTGTCTCAGGTGACTGAGCCGACATTCAGAATCCCAGCACCTCAAACTTGGCATTGCGTCTTCCTCCTTAGCAGTTGCCTACAGTGTATAATTAGCATCTGCTATTTTAGAAACAGGCGTCCCCGTCTCAACACCCCGCTATCTTCTACTTCTCTCTATTTACCCTGGAAATATTTTTGGAGAAGGCAAGTGAAGTTATTCGCTAACACTTTGCTTCAAAAGTACTTTTAAACTTTAGCATTATCTTAAAAATACTCAAGCACACAATATATGCATATGACACATTAAAGTTTTAATAACACACTCAAGATGGTTTTGTTCTTTTTGAGATTCAAGTTAAAAAAAATCAATCCAAGGTTTGTTTATGAAAAACGAAGAGCAGTATTTGGATGAGTGTCCCCTTTTCAATTCATGAAACAGCCTCCTCTGAGACTGTGTTGCATCTGTTGTGTTGTACCTTCAGTGTCATGGCCTGAAAACGTTGTCCTTGCCCATGTTTTGTGTATTATTTTAGAGCTGCTTTGTGGCACACCTTCTTCTGTCTGTAATATAGAAGATCTCTGCAGGATTTGACATTGGACATTGCAGTAAGTCATAGAATAAATAAAGTACGTTACCATATTTGAACTTTGCATTGCATTGAAAAAATACTTGCAACTACTTTAAAATGTTAAATGTGCAGGAAGCATTCATTGTATTTTAGTGGGTAAAAAAAAAGATCAAGGTGTCATGTTGGTGTATCATACGATAAGTTGATATATAGACGTGATGATGTTGCTAGTTACATTATCTTACAATAAGTCGATATCATAATTATTATGACAGGCCTAAATACCTTATTGTAGAGAGTACTGCCCTAGTGATGAGCTTTAGATAGGTACAGTGTGTTAAGTGTTGGTGATGATCTTTGGTGAATTTTTCATGTTGTAAAAAGTTGAAAAAGAAAGTGAATGAAACCATTTATTGACTTCAAGGTCAGAAATAATTCCCAACATGAGAATCCATTTCCTCTAATAGCAGATTTTAAGTTTAAGGGTCTGATTACAGTGAACAGTCCATCATACTGGGAGACAAAACAAAGACTTTTATGAAGATTTAACTTTCAAGATGTTTTAACATCCCTCTGATACCAAATACACAGAAAGAGATTAGTTGATGACTGGGATTTAGAACAGATAGATTTGGTTTATTTTTCCGGTAGCTTGAACTTACTGCTGGTAATTACAATCATTAAAGTAGTCAGAGTCTTTTATATGGGTGCAAGCAGCTGGCTGAGAATCAAACATCTGCAGTCCATAACAAGGGAACCAAGTCTCAGGAGAGCACAACAAAACAAAAAAAAGCTCAGAGGCTTCGTTCGTTCAATGTGATTATGCCTTTGTCTCACTTAGTGGCTGCTCACATCACTTCAGCCAAGTTCAAGTCGTGATCGGTTGCATGAATGTTTTTCTTGAGTAACCTTAAGATGCGGGTTTTGTGCAAAATTTATTAATAAAAAAAATTTATTATAAATTTATTTTTCCAATTAGACAGTAAAGTCTCAGAATCACAGGACTTTTGAGGTCGAAAGAAATATTTGTTTGCAAACACATCATGAAGAGGGAGAAAAAAAGTCAAACAGCTTATTGATTATCTTATTGATCTTTTACATGGATATTTAGGGGTTATGCTAGTATTATAAAAGAACTAAATAAAGACAGCCATAAAGTTGTGTTTAGTTGTTTTAATGAGGTTATTATTGTTTCTCTACCCTCTGAAATAGTTTTCTAATTATATTGTGTCACATATTCTCTAGAACACAACGATGCTCCAGAAAATGTAAAATGTAAACTTGGAAGATGGTAGTTAAAGTCAAAAATGAGTAGATTCTCCCCTCCACTCTCCCTCTCCCTCTCCCCCTCTCTCCCTGTCTGACTGGGTGTAGTGGGAGGAGCTCCAGTGTGTTGAGTGGCAGAGGCGGGCTGTAGTACGACACAGTGTCTGGGAGAGGCAGAGTGTGGACCTGTGGACTCAGAGTGCTCATTTCTCAGAGCTATCAACTCTGCTGTTTCTGTGGATTTTTCTTTTTGACACTTCACGGAGGAGGATTCATTCTGCGTGTGTCACCTGTGGGAAACCTTTTTCCAGATCCGAAGACAGTTTTGGTTTCACAGCTGAGTGGGACAGAGCGTAAGTACTCGTGTTACAGAGAGCACCCTTGTGTTCATTAGCCGTGCGGTGCCTTGGCATCATGAATCATTGATGTGAGTACGCTGCAGTTCTGGTTACCTTTTGAAATGAAGCCAGTATAACCTGTCGTTCTCCTGTTAGAGAATTATGAACTCTTCATGACTGAGCCTGCGTGAGGTTTGTTGTTAGTTTCTCTCCTTAAAGGGAAAAGTGGGTGTGAGCTGACAGGAAACAGCCCTCAGTCCTCTCCAGCAGGTCTTTATCAAAAGGTGATAGCAAGGCAAGGGGGGTCATTAAAGACCCAGTCTGAGTGCAAGCAACTATATGTGTTTGTGTGTGTGTGTGCATCACATACTTGTATTTGTGGGCGATTGTGTATGTGTAGGAGCTACTGAACCCTTGCATTAAGAGATGTTGGTCTTGGACTCATTTTCTTTGGAAACACAGCTATTAACCTGGGTGTGTTTTGTATTTTTAGGCTTTGTGTGAGTGTCTCAAGTAATTCAGCAAAGAAAAAAAAGAAAGAAAAAAAGGATGGCTGTGACTCTTCAAGCCAAAGCACATCAGCAGTGAGCCCGCGACTGGGGCCTCTCTCCACAGATAGGAGTTAGTGAATGTGGCAGCCAGTGCACCCACATCCTCCTCCAGTTACTGAACTCTCTGTGAATCTGTTGGATTGTTGAAAAGCTGATGGGCGAGCCAAGAATACAAATATGAACACAAAGTTTTAGTCATTTTGGTGTGTCTGTTTGTGATGGTTTGAGAGCCAGCTGAGTAAAACTGGTGAAGTTTCTGTGTCATGACACTATGAGTAAGGGGCTCATGATGTGATACTAGCAGCTACAAGACAGAAGCATCAGGTGTTATTGTGTGAAATCCAGATCTCCCCCACACATGCGGCTGGCAGCGCGATCGAGAAGAAATGCCAAATTGTTAGATGTGTGGGTGGGTGGTAGTTAATGGGGGGAAACCATAAATGGAAAAGTTTGTTGAAAGTCAATGAGGAGGTCAGGCCAAGATTTTTATTTACTCTTGTCGCTTACTCTTGACTGAGCACTGCCAAGTACCTTTTTACTTGAAAGTTCCCAAGCTCCTTTTCCTGTGTCATTAGAGTCTGACAGAGCAAACAGCTCTCTGAAGTAGCAAAAGAATATGTTTTTTTCCCATCAAGCTTGTGGGCTTTGGTTTTATATTTTTGCACATAGTTTCCCCAGAGGAAAATCAGCATCAGTGACATCTTATATACTGAACATACCCTCAGGGCAGCTCGATATACCTCTCAAAAACCTGTCTAGCTCGTACTTAATAACAGGGCAGCTGGACATGTGAGATAACCCTCCCTACCGAGCTTCTCGCACAGACACAGATACTCAAATTAGCAACAAACACCCAACAGTTGCTGGAATAAATAGGAGCTTTCATGAATTTTTTGAGAATGGCTGATTACTCCACAAGAGGGTGGAATAATCAACCGGCCGATCTCGTTTACGACAGAGAGAGATTTTTGTTTCATATCCTCGTATATGGAGATTGGTCTGTCTGCTGTAGGAGAAAAGCCTGTCTGTGCTGACCTTGGCCTGCTGTTTTCTTTTGGTTTGATCCACAAAGAAAACAGCTGGCAGTTGCATTCTGGATACCGGCGGCCTTGACAATGAACTGCCTGTATGATGCTGTCAGAAAAGCTTTGGCTCGTTGGTAAAGCATGGTGCCTGTTATATCAATATGTAAAATCCAGACCTCATCACAAAAATAGATTCCCTGACATGTTGCTGTTGACTTTCAGAGGATTCCTGCGTTCAATCAGTGTAGCGGAGTTTAACTGGAACACTGAAACATTTTACGCAGAGTGAAAAATGTATTGATGCGGTGCTGCTCTGGATCAGGTTTGCTGAAAGGAATGTAAGCAAAAGGATAAAATTGTGCTTCTGTGTTGAGAAGAAGCTCAAAGCGGTGAGCAACCTGTTGCAGATTACTAAATCTGTTCAGAGGAAGAAAAAAAGGAGAGAAAAAAGGAGAAATAAATCATACTCATCACACAGTTTTATCTCAGCTTTATCCCCCATGCTGGCCCCATATGCACATGTTTCCATTTTGTCAGCATATCCCAAGGGCATTTTCTCAGCATTAGGCTACTCTGATCCTTCTTCTTCATCTGTTTATATAGTCAGGTTGACTCTGCCATTGTGTGTGTGTGTGTGTGTGTGTGTGTGTGTGTGTGTGTGTGTGTGTGTGTGTGTGTGTGTGTGTGTGTGTGTGTGTGTGTGTGTGTGTGTGTGTGTGTGTGTGTGTGTGTGTGTGTGTGTGTGTGTGTGTGTGTGTGTGTGTGTGTGTGTGTGTGTGTGTGTGTGTGTGTGTGTGTGTGTGTGTGAGAGAGATAGAGAAATATTTATCTTTTTTGACTTTTTTATGCACGGTTTTTCCCTACATGACGGTCACAAATCTAAGTTTAGACGTCAGGCCACAACAACACAAGTTTAAACAAAGCATGCGTTGACTTACAGGCCACAGTTTATGTGAGAAGAGCTTAGCTGAATTGGATCATAGTTTAGATTATACTATTATTTATTTTGAAAAGACCCAGACATGTAGTTTCACTTCATGTTCAAAATTTTGCTTGCTGACTTCATAGATGAACTATTTTTACTGCGATAACACGTCATAGACAAAATAACAAAACCTACTCCTGATATAAAAGGTTGACTACCGTCATCACGCTGTAGAACAGAGATATGGCATAGATATAGTTTGGGATTTTTTTTGTTCATGTTAGTTGCTGCTCACCATATTATGTTGTAAATTTGTAAAATTCAGAAAGGAAAGCTGTTTCAAAAATATAATTTCTGCTATATAAGTGTATGTGAGTTGTGTTTAAATTAGGGGATGTTATAGGCAAAACGTTTCTCTTAACCTCACAAATTGTGTTGCAGATTTTGATGTCTCAATTTCATTCTACATCTTCGTCCTGTAATTGGAGATGTGAAGATTTCCTTTTTTCCTCAACATTTTAAGGACTTCTCTGTGTTGCCTCAAAAAATGATATTGTTGATAGAATCTCACCTTAAAGTCAATTTAGTAGCTTTTCTGGAGCTTTCAGTCACATAATCTTCAGATCTTGTGATTTGATCTGACTTAATTTCTGTTTCTGTTTTGCGAGAAAAGGGTTAACAGCAGAGGCAGGGGAGGGGTGGGCTATGGAGTGGCCAGCCACTTGTAACCTAAAGGTTAAATACAGGCCTTCAGGGAGTCCTATTACTGTGTACTCACTGATGGGAACTCTGCAAACATGCATTCTGGGAGCACAGCGGGCTCCTCTGTTTATTCCCAGTCCAGCACTGTGCCACGATGTGGGAAATGACTGTGGACATGGAACATGGCCAGATCGCTGTGCTTGCTGCAGTGTCTCAAAGACCCTCAGATCTGACTTATAATCCGCATGAAACACGCACCAAAACATGTCACATACATATGAAGAGCTCTGGGTCCTTCGCCTTGTTGACACAGAGTCTTATTTTAACTGTACACACGCCTGTGAAGCAGCTTTGTGGAACCATGTGCAGCATGTTTACACATATGTCAGCGTTTCTTATGCGCTGGTGTAAGAATTGCAAAGTTGTCTTTTCAGGGTGTGTTTCCATCACCCTTCATCTCACACCTGTTCCTCCTGCGAGTTGCATGTTTAATAATAAAGTTCTATTTTAATCTTCAAAGCAATGCCAACATCCATGCTCCTGACCCCGGACCTGTGGGACAACTATGAGCAGTCACATGCAGTAAACGTGCATCGGGTTGTCGTTAGCTGTCGGATATATGTTAGCGTGCTTTCTGACATGAGTATGACAGTAGGTCTGATTAATGAAATCAAGCTCCAACTGAGGCCTGGTTAGCAGCCTGTTCCTCCCCCACCGCTGTGATTCGATATCTCAAAGCATTCCAGGTTGTGCCCTTTACTCTGCTAATGGTGCCACTGACCCTTTCAGACATTCCTGTCGTAACTCTCATGATCATAGACCACTAATTGCCTCATTGTAAACAAGTTGTTCTTTCTGTTAATATGATTGTAAAGTCAGAAGTATGTTACAGGGAGATATTTGATTTACATTGACTAGTTGAAACTTTTCACTCCTCTGACTGACAAATGCATTTGTTCATCCGTAGCCTTGGACACAAATAGTGCTGGATGATTCACGTGCTTTTCATTCAGACATCCTTGCTGAAAGTTGTGAATGAGAACTGTGCAAAGGAGGATGACAGGAAGGTGGAGGGATGCAGGTGTTAAGTCATTGCACGCTCAGCTGAGATCCATAAACAGTGCAGGGTGGGTGGAGTTTATACTCATTATGCATGAACGCTCCTCACTCAGTTTGTAATGCCACCTTTTTTTGTGTTCTGCATTGAGTCCAGAGCTGAAGCTTCTCACCCCAAAATCAAAGGCGTTGCCACATCTGCCTTTTTTATAGTAAAATCTGACTTTAGTTAGCGAAGTGTGGAATTGTGCGTGGCTGTGATGAGTTTCATCCAAAGTGCTTTTCATCTGAAACTCCCTGCCCCTCACACCTTTACAGTGTCAGAAGTGGAGGGGTTGAGTCCAACATTTTTGTAACTTTCTGAGACAAAACAACAAGCATGCCGACTTCAAGCAGCGATTGTCCAGGTTTGGCAAGTGGAGGATAGACATATAATACAATATAATAAATACAACTTTTCTGTTAAGGTCTTTTTCCACACAACTATTTCTGTCACTTCCTTCGTACAAATGAGTCACGTTGTGCTCCTCTTTATGATGTCCAGCTTTTCACTCCCTTCGAGTGTAACCATTTGGAACAGCTCTAAACTCTGTTGTGGCCAGAAAACACGTACAAACTAGTTTGTTTCAAGGGTTACCCTGTCCTGTAGACCCAAAGATGTGCACCATTGTGGCAAAAAGATAGTTTTCTTTTCAAAATCCATATTAAGACAGATCTATTTGATGTCATAGTAACATAATATCTTTTCCTCAATGCGTTATGCCTCTAGTCTGAAAGATGGAAATAGAGATAGAGAAATGGGTTAAATGAAACAGACCACAGGACAGCAGCAGACTAAAAGCTTCCTGTGGCAGAACAGAGTGCAAGCCAGACCGAGCAGACAGGCTGGCAGGGCAGATGTTTTAGGTGAGAGGCACAGTAGATAGCACCGTCTGAATAATTCATCAGATTGGATTGAAGATGTGATATATTAAGACACAGCACAAGCCCTCTTCTGGCCTCTTTCAGCACTTTTTGTGCAGCGCGATTGGCTGCAGGGCTCAGATCGCTGCGTCTCTGCTTTCTTTCTGGCAGTTACCCACCAGAGTCTGGCCAGTGGAGGAGACAGTTAGAGATGTGCTGGCTCTGGGTCTAGCGAGGCCTCCAGACATCTGGAGGGGACGAAGCTGTTCAGCATGCAGGTGCAGTTTAAACTCACAGGAACTAACACTGTTGATGTTTTTTTCCCCCTCAGTATGACTTCTACTGTGGTCAGTGGGTCTCACTGGTTTATGGCACAGAGAATCGATACATGCTTCGAATACCCCGAATGCAACTTGTGTATAACTACTACAGAATATGTGCTTGTTCATTTCTGAAGTTATACTGTCAGACCTTTTTTAATTAGAGGTCATTATATAAGTAGTTCTGAAGAAATACCCAGAAGTGTTTTCTCGGTAATACTCAAAAGATTTCTTTCTCTCAGTAATCTTCCCTTCTTTCAGTTTGTTAACTATACAATACTGCATAAAGCTGAGACCCACTTGGTGAACACGAGGAGCTGCAGCCCCATCAGTACATTTAAAACTCTAAGCTAACTTTGGTACAGTATATCAAATGATAACATATATGTTTAACACTGTACATGGTCCCAATAAACAAATTACTACTTAAAAAACAAAGTACCGACGTATTAACATTTGCTTGAGATGAAGAGAAACGTCCTCACAGTCTGTATTGTGGCTTTTCTATTTGTCTGCTTGTCCTTTTTGTGAAGTTTGTGATACAGTCAAAAGAAGCCTGTTTATTCTGTCCCAGCTCATGGGTCAGATCAACATCCTTATAGTTTATAAATAATGATGATGAATCACCCGTTCATCCCATGGTAACGTCAGAGTTCACTGGCAGCTTCTAAGCAGGCTCTCAAGTTTTCGGGAATTGAATGACGTCGGGATACTTAAGCAGTGTGTAGAAGTTTGCTAACATGAGACCTGAATGTTTTCCACTTAACCGCTTCTTCACCTTTTTATACTGATATTACTAAGCCTAAACAGCACTTTGACCCTTTGTACCATTTCTAATTTACAGGGAAAATGCCTCATATTTTAGGATGTCTTTTTTTCCATATCTGCCTGGGGAAAAAACCTACATGTGAAATAAAAAGATTACTTAATATTAACTGAAAGATTTCCTAATGCATCACTTTCTGTCTGTGTGGTTGCAACATAGCTTGAATGGCCCTTATCTCTAAGTTGTGAAAGAAGGTGAAGATGTCTTAGGACATGCTACGTGCTCTGATATGACAGTGTAGAGGCTCATCTTTCTAGTAACACATCATTTCACCTCCATCTCTCCATGACATCAGCTCCAATCTACACGCATCCAGCTGTGGGAGCTGGGGCTCTGTATGGACGTGTCAAGACTCTGATTGCATTAGAAACAAACTTTAGTGTGTGCATTTCACTGCAAACAAAGAGGTGCATGAACTTTAAGGGTCCTTTTTAAGATCACGCCATTCTCTCGAATAACTCATGAGAGCAATCTGGTACTGAAAGCTGGTGCTTTTTTTTTTTCTTTTCTTTTTTTCTCCAAACGTATAACCCTCCTGGAATGAACTAATTTATTTATTCATCTGCACAGTGATTAACAAATCATGTGATATAGGATATCTGCCCGTATACGTACCTGCAGCCAAGCACATTGAACTCTGTCATCTGATAAATTGCTAATCCCCTTATTATGCTTGTCTGCTTAAATAGAGCAGGCAGTCAGCCATTAAATCATCTAGCCCCGGGATCAATGTGGCCCCCATAATTTTGTTGTTTGTTAGGCCGTCTACAGTGTGATTAAAGGGAAAATGGGAAAGGGCACAGGGAAAATGGGAAGTAAACATGTGAAATTAGACCTAAATGAGCAACGCTAACTTGACACGTTCGCCCTTGAGTGGCTGCATTAGTGCGCTGTTTAGGCCGATACTCTTGAGTGACAAGAGCTCATCTCCCCTGTATGGTTTGCCTGATTCGCTGCCCTCATAGGTCAAATCTGGTCGTCTAGGATGTTGGGTGTCAATGATTGGAATTTACCCCAAATATCAGAGTGTTAAAGGATTCACAAGATGGCTCGGATGACTGGGATACCAAGGCCGGAGTGACTCCTGAAGACTTGGAGTAAGGAATGTGCAGCTTGCTATTGATCTTTACTAAGTGAGGTCACTGCATGTGGGGGGCAGCTGCCCCACTCTCAGACCCCACGTAAAGGGGATAGCCCACTCCCACATAGATATTTTAATGTGGTCTATTTGTTAAATAAAGAGGGCAAATAAGGAGGAATTGACTTGTGCTTGATTTTTGTAGACATGTGGCTGTGATTGTAGCCAGAGATGAACGAGTACGACCGCAGGCATCAGACAACATCTGTACTGTATTTGTTGCCCCAGGAGCAGTTGTTCATTTTTGTTCTCTGTATCATGAACTTGATTTTGAGAATATCAGACAGGCAATCTTTTCACTATCAACATATTTTGAAATCCCCTCATCTATATGCCATCTGTATCCCCTAAAAGTTGTCTTTTATCTTTTATCTTAAGTGTAATTTGACTAGAAGTGAAAAGACTGTTGTGGCTACTTAAATGACCTTCAGCAATATGCACATAATGAACCCAAGCAAAAGACACATCCTAAAATGCATTTATATTCAAAAAAAATAAACAAAAAAATCAAATAAGGAGCTCCAGAAAACTCAGTGTGCTTCTGATGGTTTGGAAAGGCTTTGCTTGAACTCTGCATTATAAATCAAAATCACTTTTCACACAGCTGGATCAGCATTTACCCCGCTCTCTCAGGTTTCATTTTAAGTTGGCTGCACATATGATTGAAGAGTGAACGTGAATCTGATTCTACTTGCAAAAATGAACCATACCACTCCCTGGACTTTTATTGATCTTTGCTTGTGATTTTCAAAATGATGAAAAAAAAACTAAAACATGACAGTTTCTGCTTAACTCTTTGCCAAAACCAGTTTATGAATATGCTGTATTGTGTTATTGTGTTTCATTTGTATCTGCAGCAGCTTGTTTAAGTCATATTTCACAAGGTTTTCACAAGCAGCATCATCAACATCCTCTGAACCACTCCCTCTATCTGTCAGCGGACAGGCTCACCTGATTCACTGCTGATTTTTTTTTTCACACTAAAAGGTGAAAAACTGAGCCCATAAAATTTAACCTGCTTCTCATGAGGCTTAATGGAGCTTACAGTGGCATGATCATTATTAGCGCTGATATGATTAGTCTATTAATCCAACGGTGCTTTGTTTAGTTACTGGATCACATTTTGCAAGTACATAATAAACCAGTTTTAGAAATGCATCACGACTCTGTATAGTAAGCAATTGAACGTAGCTGTGTGAGTCTTGCGTAGCCTTGGCCAGCGTGTCACTTACGGGTTTGTGTCACTTAGGGTTACGCTGTGCTTTGTAGACTCGGAGAAACTCCGGGGTTGAGTTTGAGGCGGGCCCTTGGCTTGTGTCGTTGATGGGCATGAGGAGAAGTGGACATTGTGAGCCTTTTATCGGCCTTACACAGTGATGGATGTGTTCAGTTCTTTGCCCAATGGCCTATAGCCTGAGCTGCTGTCTAAGCCTCTAAGCTACTGGAATGCATGCAGCTTTCTTGCTGCGGACATCAAGAGGGAACAGCCATGCTGCTTTGTTTACAGCCTTTCATGGATGCCACACCAGCCTAATCAATTTCAGAGAGAATAAACATTTCAATGCTTTGCTACCAAAACAATGGTCCATGAAATAACGTGGGCAGCAAATATTAATGCAGTACATTTCTTTTCAGTTCAAGAGTCCAATTGTTGGATAGAGTCACATAGTGTTGTCTTGTTTAATGATTAATTCAGAGTAAGGCTACAACTGATGATTATTTTCATTATTGATTCATCTTCAGGTTATTTTTCAATTAATCAATTTGTTGTTTGTCTATAAAATGTCTGAACATACTGAATAATGCCCTCTATAATTTCCCTCAGCTTAAATTGATGTCCTCAAAAGTCTTTTGTTGTCTCTAAGCAATGGTCCAAAACCCCACAAACATTCAGTTCACCATCACAAAAGACAAAAAAACATAAAATCCTCACATTAAAAAAGTTTGAAGCAGCAAACATTAAAAAAAAAAAAAAAGACTGAAATAAGTATTTGATTATCAAAGTAGTTGCCAATTCATTTTTTGTTTTAAATTCATAATTCATAATTAAACTAATTGTTGTCTCTCTAAATCAAAGATTATAATTTTGTATTTTGGAAATTATAGTGTTTTAGAAATATTTACATACATTTGGTTTCATCAAAGTGATTAATTTCTGTTCAGTAATAAACTTAAATATATTATATTTGGCATATAGAAGTTGTTGCTAATCTTGATGTATTTTATTTTTTTTTATGTTTGTGCATTAATTGCACATTAACAAGTCTAAGCAGTGCACAACATATTTATTTAAACACATGCCTCAGCATACTGTTGTTTGTACTGTAGACTTATCTATTGTAGCTAATCAAGTTAGTAAAGGTAAACAAGACCCAGAGAGATAAAGCACTTCAGGCCGATGCCATGTTATCATTCCTCGCTCTATTGGGGTCAATATTTCACTCCAGTAAACGCAGACAGATTTATATGGCAAACAAGTGGAGACATTTAAAATGGGAGTGAGTGTTTCAATAGGCCTGACCTACTTTCAGCAGCCAGGGCTGAAACAGCTCCTCACCTGTGTCTGGCAGACGTCAGGACCCCTCATAAAAAAACACTCAGGTCCTCGATATCTTAAACAGTGCACTGAGCAGTATAATACTGGATATTTTTATTTTTATATCTTCCATAAATGTGTTGCTTTTCCTGGACTGAACTACATATGGTGACTTATCCGAACTGTTAAACTGCTTACCATGTGCTTACTACTGTATGTGAAAGTGAAGTGAAGAGTGAAAGTTCTGCTTTGTTTCAACTGATGCTCACAATAGCATGAAACTAGTCTATATATTTATACATAATGTTAGCAAACACTGACCCTAGACCTGAAGGTTTGGTTAGGCTAAAGTTAACATTGTTTACTAAAGTCTAAAGAATCCCACTCTTTGTTGAATATCTACTTTTTATATCCTAACACAAATGCTACCTGCTATAAACGTACTTTAAAGGCTTCTTCTTTCAGATCTATGTGAAGTCGGTGAACCCATTATTGATTCTGAAAGCGTTTGTTCCATGTGTGTGTAATGGAAAAGAGAAATGGAAAGACATTTCCACACTGTAATTTCACGGCAAAGGCTTCATCTGTGCATCTCATCACAGTCCCACAGTAAAGGTATTTTTCCCTTTCAGCAGAAGACTGACACAATGTAGGAAAGCCTTGAGAAATGCCCCCCCTCCTCCCGATCCTAACACAGCAGCATTAACACATGTGAGGTGGCAATAATTTAGTTTACTGGTGAGCATGATTGTGTTGAAAGCAGAGAGAGGAGATTTAAATTTTCCACAGGCAGCTAACGTGAGTGTGAGAGCTTTAAAGTTCATTAATTTGCAGGTGATGTCAGATTTGTCAACGTGTATAACACTCAGAATTTCTTTGACATGTTCCTGAAGGGGATTAGTAAACATAAATACACCAACTAATGCCAAAATTCGACTGTTGAGTTCTTGAGGACGAAGAAAACCAGAGCTGCAACAAGAGGAGGGACCAACAACCTTATAGTACAACTTTGACTGAGTAAAATATCACTTTATTTCTCTTCAATATAGATATAACTACAAAGCACTGACATTGGTTCCATAGTACTTGTGTACTTGCTCATTTTATAAGCAATATTTCTTATAATAAACATATTTGTTATAGTATAAACAGTTGTGGTGTAGCCAGCAGCAGTGTCCGATAGTAATAAATCGCTGTTGCAGCAAATGTCAAGATGTATTATTTAACACAGAAAAGAAGAAAAGTCGTTATAGTACAGATACAACTGTTTTGTCAACCGTTTTGAACATTCATTTGTAGAATATCTGGGCATTGTATCTCATAGTGCCTTACGAGATTATGTGCATATAATCGGTCAGTAGACTAATGGGTTGAAAAAGTTAATAAAAGGAGATAATAGAAAAAGAAAAGGGAACAGAGATTACAGGGATTTTACACAAAAAGTTAAATTTAGAAAATAATTCCAGTGAAGTCCTCAGTTTGGGAAAGGAGAGATCAAAAAGATCAAAGGGTCAAAAGATGCTATTCAATATTGCAAATGTATGGTCCAACATGTTTGGCACTTGTCACATATCAATGACTAAACATCATGATATCTTGGCCTTTGCTGCTTCGCTCTTGACCTTCTTTTGAAAATGTCCTACTAATTTAATGATTGCAGCAATTGTTAAAGTTACCAACTTAGTGTGTGAAAGTTGTCTCAAATGATAATATTCTGAATACTCCCAAAGATGTGGGTGTTCCCTCCCTCAGTAAAAGGTGTGACAACAATACAGCAGGCTGTAGAAAAGAAATGGGCCATTTCAGCAAGATCAACTAAGCAGGCTGCTTCCTAAAAGTGGATCAGCTTACACTGGATTGTTGAAAATTGAAAAGAGTGCATGCAGAGAGACGAACAAACTTCTGCCAGTTTCTCCTCGATCTCTCAGTGTATACAGTGTTTGAAAAGTGCATTACTGACAGCACATGAATAGTTTTAATCCAGGTTTATTGTCTGATGTGTTTTGACCAGCTATAAAAAGGCCGAGAGACAAATGACTCACACAGTGGTGAAGATCCCATTGAATCTGGTGAGATCAGTTATTCTCAGGTGATTTTCCATCTTCATACAAGTACCAAGAAATTAAACATGGTGATAGTTCAGACAGAGCGCTGTATTGGCTGATTGGCATCAGCTGTTTCAAACGTGCTTCAGAATCACTGGCTCATTAACATCCAATCATATTTATCCAGGAAAACAGCACGGACATTATAACTCTCTCTGACACTGTTACTCTGCTGATTACGTTCATGTTTACGCTGTTTCCTGCTGGAGCTTCTTCCACTACCACCAAACTCCTTCTTATGCGGTGTTTATTTTTTGGTTTTGTTGATTTAACCAAGATCCTATGTTCATAAAGGAGAATTATTTCTCCCTGCAAAATTCTCTTTGCTCCTCAAAGCTTTTGAAAAAAATATCATTTTTTCCATCAAATCTAACCATTTGCTATGAATCTCAATTACTTGACGCACGTGTCGTTGACTGAAATAAATTTGAGTTTGATGAGGTGAATGGAAATACTTATCACCTCCAGAAAGGAAAAAAATAAACCTTTCCTTTGCTTCTCTTGGTCTCTTTCCCTGCACTTTTCTGTCTGTCGTAGAGCCCCTGCTGCTCTTCTTTCACCCACTTCGGCCCTGATAGTGATAGCAGGCCCGGCGACAGACCTGGCTCAGCTACTTTACATTTCATCAGCAAGCTGCTTCTGCTGGCTCCACATCTGTTATGGAAATTTACTCAGAGGGGAAATGGAATATGATTTTGAATATTTTCACTTCTGAGAGAGGGTTGATTTAGGCACTTGTATAGGTTTCAAAGACAGAGGTGATGAAATATGCTCATTCACTTCCACAGCCATATATTACATTAATCTATCAATACGTTCTTAGTGACTGATAGCTTCAAATTCAGGATGTTTTAAGAAGTCAGCACTTGTGATAATATTCACAACCTCTGACCGCGTGTCGGAAGCCCCTGAGGAGAAGCAAGCTTGATGAATTTAACTCCCCTGAACCTTAAGTTCAAAATGTCCCCTATCTCTGTTCAATATTTTAATAAGATTTTAATTAGGCAATTAAAAGTCTTTGGAATAGCATATGGTCATAATTACTGCTGTATGGTTCACTCAGGGATGAATGAGCCATTAATTACTCTTAGCTGGGTCTGGGGATTGGACTTAAAATGGGTCGAGCAGGAGGAGAGGGTACTTCTTCAGACTCCACTGTCCCCTAGTCAGAAATACAGACTTTCACATTTCAATCCACCTAGGGACCAGATTGGACCAGCTATTCGGAAATCCATGACAAGAAGTTTGTGCGTAAAGTCCTTCCCAAGTTCTTAGTAAATACGAGTAAGTTTCAAACCAGTATTTCACAAATTCAGTTGAACCATTAAAATATTAAAGGGATAGTTTGACATTTTGGGAAATGCACTCATTGGCCTCCTTGCCAAGAGTTAGATGAGAAGATCGATATCAATCTCATGTCTCCTGCCAGCACTCGGTTAGCTTACTTCAAAGCTTGGCACAAAGCTTGAAAATTCAGGGGAACACATGTCATATTGTGTTATTTCTGACACATGGAATTCAAAATCTTCCTACTTTATATAATATTATCATTAAACTGAAGTATCAGGTCCGATCTGTAGATATTATTTCATGTTTCCTCTTCAGTCTAATCAGGTCAGACATTTGCCAGCTAGTTTTGTCAGTTTAGCTAAGTGACAGTTAAACCTGACAGTCATTGGGTTTAAATATTTCGTAATTTCTAATCTATGTGTACAAACTAGTTTGTGTGGTGCAATGCTTTTAACTTAGTGATGCATTAATCTTTGTTTAGCAATAACATCTGTTGTAACAAGGTGAAGCTGATACAGTCTCTTAACAGGAAACACTAAATCAGTCAATAGATGTGATATGATAATACTTTAAAATTCCTGTGATAACTTTGTCAGGACTCACTTTGACTCGATACATGAGATTGCTGATGGAAGTACCATTACATCTTACTCATAGATAGGTATCTTCAGACCTGGATGAGTAGTTGCGAAATAACCTGAGAGGCAGTAGGACCGGTGCAGAACTGTGTCAACACTGCACTCCCAAAACGCCCACCTGGTGAATAAGCCACTCCGTCCATATGTGCGGGCGTGCTCCGCCATTAAAGCCTCTCCTGACAGATGATATCCTCCACATCTCGCATCTGCTCCTTCACACATCTGAGAACTCTTCAGTGGCGTGGAGGTGTCAAGGGGGCAGAAAGAGAAGCACCGATCACAGGTTGAAGGCCACATCTGGGAGCACGTGACACGGGTTGTCATAGGGGCGTGACGTAGGTATCCAGTGTGTGGTGGTGGTTTGTGTGTGTGTGTGTGTGTGTGTGTGTGTGTGTGTGTGTGTGTGTGTGTGTGTGTGTGTGTGTGTGTACAGGTGGCTTCCTGAGATGACAGGCATGCCAAGAGGTCGTATTTACCCGTCAACACTTTCCAGTCAACAGGCTAGTGTGTGTGGAATCCGGGGAACCTTGACCCCCCTCCTACTCTACTCGAATGGCAAAAGCTAATGGTGGTGCCACCTGTTTCTGCAGCGCTGCTATTTATAATGCTCACACAGTCATATAAGTAGTGCTGTCAATGGACAGTATTTGCCATTTGGTAATATATTGTGATAGTTTTACTGGACAGCAGAAGCTCTATTAAAGGAAATGACTGGGAAAGACTGCTGGGAATTTCCCTGTTTGGTTAAATATAAAACTAATTTCCTCTTTGTGACAGACTTTACTGTATCATACATATATTTTGACATACAGGAAAGACAAGGTCCAAAGACTGATTTTTACTTTTCTATATAACAAATTCCACTTGGCTTTTCAGATTGACTTCTTTCAGTTTCATGTTGACAATTTTTGGAATTTTTATTCTTATTACAACCAGATGTCTTAATGAATCAGTTCGTCTCTTGTGTGGAATTCACTCGCTGTTCCCAGCAGAGCTTCTTATTGGTTCATTTAACCGTCTCTTCTTTTGCTTGGGTAATTGTTTTCGCCGCACAAACTGTCAAAACTATTCTTGGTACTTATATGGATGATGGGCCAGTGAGCTGATGCCTATGCATCAATCAAATAGTGACAATTCTTTGTGCCACTTACTTCTCATCCAAAGATTTTGTCTAATTTTAACACTTTTTACAGTTACATTTTGATTTATGTACTATCTTTCTCACTATCAGTGACCTCATTGTGTCCGGACGTCATTATTCAGGTGTGAAAATCTCTCCTCTTAGTTGCCTTCAATTATTACCTTGCGCTTGCAGTAATATGAATTTTGTAGACAGTGGTGAGTGCCTGTGGAACCTTTTTGAAGGCTGCCCTGATCCTCTGGTTTTGTGGGCTGGAAGCCAGCCTGAAAGGAAACTCTGCAGACATTACTCAGGAATCAAATAGCTACTCACTGTTCCTGAGACACGGATTGATTTTATGTGGCTAAAACTATATTTTAGGCTTTAAGTCTGCATGCTTTATCTTATTATTTACTTTGCCTTGTGGTTGGATATACAAATATTGCATTATCTCAGTCTCTATCAGTTCTTTATCAGTTAAACTAGTAACAATCCTCAATTTGACTGCATTAGTGATAAAGAAATAATAGGCCACATTTTTTCATTCTTTACTTAGACCTATGGAACATTTAAATATCAGTTTCATTATAATGTGTTTTTGATTGGTTAATATATAAATGTATATGAATAAATAATATTTGCTTAGATTGATAAACCACCAACTTAACTAATGAAACCAAACCTGTATGTTTGATTAGATTACTGACTTTCTAATGATCTTTCTAATGACATGTTCAATGATTATGTCGAACTGATAAGATGTAGCTGGAGGGGATATAGGGAGAGATTTTAGAGGAGATCATAGAGAGGGAGAGAGAGAGAGAGAGAGAGAGAGAGAGAGAGATGGGCGAGCATCATCCATAGCCAGAGCACACTATCATGTCTGTGTAGGGAGTGAAAGGGATGATTCAGTTTATGCATCATGCAGGAGAGAGCAGTGAAGTGCAGAGTTGCATATAGATTTCTGTGCTGTCAGAGGGGCCCTTGTTCTTTCACTCACGCTGACTCAAGCTCTCTCTACGTACCTCGGTTGGATTTCGGCTTGATGCATGCGGGTCTCTTTTTCTGACTGTCACACAAACCCAGAATTGATGGTAGCTCCGCTGCTTGTCGGTCAAGTGGTGTCTCACTTCAAATTGTCCCACACAAAGGAAATTAATGATGCTTATGGCCGCCCCTCTTGTCTGTTACATGCTGCAGGCCCTGACATCACATAGGCTGCTGGCAGGGGGGTATTGGCCAAAACTTCAGACATTTAAAAGCAGAAAGCTTTCATAACCGCCTGCTTTTGTCATCATGATCATTAAGAGTCGCTGTACCGCTGATGTAGGCCTAAATTCTTCAGTGTCCAGACACAGATTGTTTTTCCTTTAATATTTTTTCACTGTACAAATGTGGACGGTGCACTTGTGGTAAAGGTATGATAGATCTCCTGTAATGAGATCCTTTTTAATATTTGAGAGATTTCTAATGAAGCAACTTGTTTCAAACAGCTTAGCTCTAAGGAAAATTACTTGATTTGTCCCTTTCTTCACTAAGTGTTATTCCTCAACAGTTTCCTAGACTTAATTGACCGAACAGAGTCTGCCTGTATTTCTCCTATTCAGCTCCCATCTGTGTGTCACTGCCTCTGTAGAAATAACACTCTTTGTGTCTTGTTCTCTGGCCTTTATCATGGCCTTCCTCCTCCTCCAAATGTCATCTTCCCAGCTCAGATTTTGGAGATGTCTGTGTTTGCAGCTCACGTCAGACTGCTTATTGACTAAGAGTCAGGAGCCCCTTGATAGAAACCAGGAATAGCTTCACTCTCTACCTTTTGCTATTGATTGCCATACCTCACATGAAACTGAATCTCCTGTTGGTTGCGTTTAATGAAGAGCTCCCCGTGGCAACTGCAGCAGAGTGTTTGCACTGGTAACTGGTTTGTCTGTATCGAATTTCTCTTCACGTCTCATTACGTTCAATTTATCATCATTAATGAATTGGCCCATAACTCCATTACTGGTGTAATAGTTGTCTTGTGGCTTCTTTCTTTATTTTCTTAAGAATTGTTGTAGAAGTTGTGGACAAAGGAATTATCCAGTGTCAACTATTGAATGACAAGAACAACTCAAATGTAACAGCAGTGATTTATATAAATTCCAGGAGAATTGAAGCAGTTGGCCTATGCAAATATTCAACTATGTTACAATGGCCTTAGGCACTTTTATCTCCATTAATTTGTCATCAAAACTGAAAACGGGCCGAACCGAAGCCCTCTATGACCCGTGGGAATCTAAACATAGTACAGAATTAGTGGCTGTAATGTATTGACACTTCACTTTTTCCCCACTCAGTAATGAATCAAAATTTAACCAAAGAAAACTGTGGCACAGTAGCTCCTGTCATTCCTGTAATGTGAGCTGTTATCTGGGTTACACACCTTTTCATTGTCTTTGAGCTTCAGCAACGATTTCCAAGAAATTGCTGCTTTCTTTTCAGTGAAGTGCAGTGAACAAAAGAGCACTAGCAGTTCAGATAAGCAGATAGCATTTTTTAAGGAGTGTGAAGTTTCTTGTAAGTAACTGGAACTATAAACTACTTTTAACTTGACCTGAAAGTTTGGGCACAGACAAACACACCTTCAACGCTTGTTTGTGTAGTATTCTGTTAATGATCATCAATATAGTTCTAACGCTTTCGTAACCCTCTGAAAAGAAACTGAAAGCAATACTGTGTAACCTGATTTGTAGTGTGTAGTGACAAGGTCAGCGTGAGACACATTGAAGGAGAAAGTAGACTTTCATTTTTTTTCAGCCCAAATTCATAAAAATGTTTTTACCTATTAGCTCTGGAGTTGTTACTGCGCACTCTTGAACTTTATGCTATCCATTATAGGTACTAAGGTAAGGAACTAACAATAATCATGCAGTATCTTTGTTCAATTACTGACTTTAATGCCTATAAAATGGAAGGAAAGAAAAAATCCATCATACGTTTTCCACGGTTGCATACGACAAAGTTTGACTTTTTACTTAAAAACGTCTTA
This sequence comes from Scomber scombrus, assembly GCF_963691925.1. NCBI lineage: Eukaryota > Metazoa > Chordata > Actinopteri > Scombriformes > Scombridae > Scomber > Scomber scombrus. The sequence continues at coordinate 18,090,759 of NC_084975.1, read as the reverse complement.
AACAAGTAATCGATTATTATAATAGTTTATTTTTCTATCATTTGACCAATGCATTAATCCATAGTTTGTTCCAGCTCTAATGTTGTTTTTCTGCATCTTTACAGATCTCAGCCGAGACCCTGCGGTATCGTGTAAGCATGGAGGCTGATTGGTGTATGCTTTCTGTCTTGATCTGAGGTCACAGTTCATCATTCCAGACCAGCATCCGTCATCTGCAAACCCGAAAGAGCGCCTCGGCTTCACTACAGTGCAAAGGCCTTCTATTCAAGGAGCCTGGAGCTGCATGAACAGAGAGGGCGAAAGAGGGAGAGGGGGATAGAGAAAATAAACACAGGTTTAAAGAAAAAAAAGACGCTCTTCATGAATTCCCCAAAAACCTGAAAGGCAAATTCTGCGACTTGGCCGGCGTTCCTGGGGAGGCATGTGGACAATGAGTATGGCTTGGCTCTGTCTCGCAGCCTGCACTGTTCTACTTGTTGGTTGCTTTCATACAGCTGCCACAGAAAGCGACGTCACTCCACGCCTCACCTTCTCCTACAGTAAGTTTATCAATTTCTTCACTAAATAATTACAGAGTCATTGCAGAAATACAGTTGTGGGTGGTGTTTTTTTTCATGTATGGTTACATGGAGTACTGGCATCACATGTGTATGTTCACTTGAATGCAATATAACTGACTCATCAGGCTGTTATATATCCGTGAAGGACGTGCAGCTTCAGGTAGTCTGACTAAACCTGTGTGACTTTAGCTTTAGGGGTGTCTTGGGCATCATTTATTTCACCTAAACTGTCAAAAAAAAAGCACAGCTGTTGTTTTTGTTTTTTTAGTCGTGGCTCACAGCTGGCCAGAGGTGAAACTTGACGTAACTGCAACATATTTGATCTTTAATATCACAGGGGAAGAATAACATGAGTGATCAACAAAAAAGCTGCTGCATTTACTGATTTTAAGAAATTATACCTACATTTCATTATCCTAACATCCTGCCCACAAGACACAAGATTATGTAATTCCCAGTGGTGTCCCCACTCATTAACTCTGCCCACTGAAAAAAAAATCAATGCACTTCATATGTGTCCAATTGTAGGGTTGCACATCTCTCTCTGATAAACGATTCGATATGCATCTAGATACACAGGTTACAATTCGATTAAAAAACGATTCGATATAGTGTAAGAACGATACGATTTGATTCTACGGTTAATATTTGTTGTAGATATTTTATAAAATAAAGAAGCCAATTATCTCAACAATGCTTAACACACAGTGACAAGTGCTTTATGTAAAACATTAGAGAAAATAAATACATATGTATAAAATAAATCAAACTGCTGCTTTTTGACCTGGGAAAGGTAATCTGATCCAAAGTGCTGCCCTACATTTATATTCTCATATGGCAGTTACTCTAAGTCTGACTGACAAGTCAACAATCATTATTGCTTTTACCTCACACACAATAAAGTAGTTCACTTACAGTATGCCTGTGCATTTTCCCTGTTGTCACATCCCAACCTGCAGAAAGTCATTACAGGGAGGTCCATTCGGCGGGGGGGGGTTACACTAGGTGTTGGTGGTCCGGGGGCAGGGGTGCGATCGTTGTCTGTCCGGGGGGGGCAATCGTGCTAATAAGCGGTAACACAGAGCTATAAGGACGCTTTGCTCTCACACACACTGCATTTATAGTCACACAAACACACACACACGCGCAGTCACTCTCTAGCGCTCTTGCTCGTTTACTCCAGATTCTGGGAGATTACATCTCATTTGCAGGCGTCAGGGAGTCGCCATCGATATGCAGGAGACTCCCGGAACTTCCGGGAGATTTGGGATGTCTGCTTGTTTATCACTCATGCTAATACCAGCTAGGCAGCTAGGGAGTTTCACTGGCAACTTCAGCTCTCGCGTTGTTTTAGAGACGCTGACGCGTGTGTGATGCCGCCAACCGATTCCAAGTCTCGCGATACCCGATCCATGACTCTACAACCGATTCATCTAGGAATTCATGGCTAATTCGTATCGATTGAGGAGGCTGCTACCGATGCAGCCATATCTCTCACTTGTTGAACCGAATATCCGGTCGCATCGATTTATCGTTCACAACCCTAGTCCATTGTAAGAGCTAAAGGGATTTAGATGGGTGAAATGGTGTTTTTCTACACCATAATGATTTAAAATCCATGTAAATCTGCGCTGTGAATGGCAGCTCCGTTGGGGTGGCTCTGTCGAGTACCTACAGATCAGACGCAATTAGAAAATGAACAGGGCCATTGTGCTGAGACTTACTGAGGGCAGTCTGACATAGTCTCACGAGCACTGAGAGGTATTGCTCTTATATAAGCTGTACTTCTTTGTTTGCTTGCAGAATAACATACCATCCAGCCAGCTTAGTAACAAATATGTTGAGGATATTCGCCTTTTTTTGCTAGATTTCTGTGCAGCATGATTTGGTATGCTCTCTTCATTGATGCTGCCATGGGGACCAAACAGTGATGGTATGATCATTGATTTAATTATTCAAATGAAGCTACAGTAAAGTCAAGATGACTAGTTGGTTTTAAACGTTTTGCGTGCTTTTGTATGTAACAAAATGATGGATTATGAGATCAATGCAGGCTTTCAATGACTGAACTGCGGTTAGTGACTCATTAGAGTCTTAATGTCAAGGCGGATTGTGTTGATGGATCTGTGCTCGTGATCTATTATAGACATGGGTAAAAAAAATTCCAGCATTGGTCTAATTTTGTAGACAGGCAAGCTTTCAATTAGGTCAGCCATCTTTCCTGTCTGAGCTTGTTCGTTCCCTCATGTCGAACCTCTATACCAACAGGTAATCTCTCTCACCTGCCAGCCACGACAAAGCCTGCAGCTCGGCCCGGCGGAGCGTTTCACAACAACACACACCATTAGTTACTCACTGAAAAGACGCTTCACATTCACACTTCTCCCCGTTTGGATGGAAAGTTTTGCTTTTAGGGCGCGCAGCCAATATTAAACACCACCGTAAAACATGAAAAACCCAAATGTTAAAAAAACTTAGAGGACCAGACTGTATATGTGCTTTACATTCTGTACAGGAGAGGCTTGTCTTTTCTATTTTGTGTCTTTTTTTTAGTAATATTATTGTAGCTAACCTAAGGCTCAGTCAGCTTGTTTTGCAGTATCATTTATGTTGCTGTAACTTTAACCACACTGATAAGCTTTGACCTTTTGGATTCTGGGTCCTGCAGGAAATAACACAGCTTTAACAACAGAGGTTGTTTTCATGCACTATAAAACCTAACAAGGAGTCATTTTATCACGTCTCACTAACCATTCTTGACATGGCTAGGGGCTCAGAGTCACCTGGAATCCACTAGTTGGCTTTTGCAGTAAGTCTGACAAAAATTCCTATACTCCCCAACAGACTTCAGTGTAATTTTGGTGTTTGCCAGTTTTTGAATAAAAAAAAAAAGCCACGCTCTATCCCGCTGGTGAAGGTTAGCAGGGACTGGTGATAGAAGTTGTCTTGCTGTGGTAATGTTGGTTTTACTACACTGACATTTCCCAGCCTCCCGCAGAAGGGCTTTGTCACATTTAGTTTACAGTATCAAAGCTGAATGCAGGGCTGCAGGCCTTGGGGACCTGAACTTTATACAGCAGAAACCGCCTGGCCTCGTCATGCTTTCTGGCCCTCTATTTGGATGCCAGTTAGCTGGATGGATTGCATGCTTTGACTTCAGTAGGGTAGGCGGGCCAGAGCCCTGCTTGGCTGCTCCTCATCCGGTAACGTTTTCGCAGCTTCCCCTCCTCTTCTCTCTTGCTCTCTCTCTCTCTGTCCCGCGGTCCCCGCCTCTGCCTTAATGAAGAGGGTAATCTGCCATGAATAATGAATGGGGATTTGTATGTGTTATGGTGTGAACACTTGTCTGGTTCTCATTATGCGCCTATCAGGACGGATCATGGGTTCAGGGAGTAGAGCCTGCATCTGCTTTTCTCTCCGCTTTTGTTCCAGGCTTTAACACAGACCATGCTGCATGGCTTAGTTTCCGAACACTCTAAGCCTTAGAGTGTTCGGAAACTATTTAAAGGTACACCTATAAGCTGTTTACATTGCCTGTGTTTGCCCGCTGAGCTGCTCGGTCCTCTGTCAGACATCATGTGTGTGGACGGCTGTGCTGTAATTTTGTTTAGAGGCCATGCCCACAGCCACACTGGGAGTGAAGTGTTATTAATTATTCAAAAGCTGTCGTGTCTCGACCAGTTGAATCAACCACTCTCAAGTAATTCACAATGACAGCAGCGTCAAGTGAGATAACAACTTTTCAATACTGTTTCGGTGCCACATAGCTGAACAGCAGCTTTTCCTGGTGTGGATGTTTAATCATAATTCACCAGATTACTAGTTAAAAACTTAAAAAAAGTGTATCAGTATGGAAAGTTATAGTGACTCTTCTGATTTGACTCTACTATTATTTTATTATGACTTAGTTTATTGATTATAGTTTTGGTTAACTGAACAATCAGAAAATAGTGATCAGGGCCCATCACATATCAGTAGACCACAAAGAAAAGTTATAAATTGTAGATTTGAAATGATTAGTTAATTATTCAATTAGTTGATTGTTATAAAAATTGATCTTGGACAATTTTGGTAATTGATACGGCTCTTGTATGATATGAATTAAACATTTTTGGGTTATAGATTTTTTAGTTGAACAAAACAAGTAATTTGAAGATGTAATTTTGGGCTCTGCGACATTTCATAGACAAAATAAATTAATAGATAAAATGGTTGCCACAGTTTTCAAATTATAATGTGAAAGTGAATATTTTTTGTCAAGCAATTTATTTTAATATTTCTTCTTGATAAAGACACCAAACAGGTTTTCTGTTTCATAGATTGCATTGAAGTGGAAAAGAAAGCTGCATGTTATTATTGTTTTATAGATGAACTTGAATCAGAGTAATAATGTATTTAAATATAAATATAAATACAACAAATGGTGATTTTATGATGTAGCAACATCTGTACTCTGTATCATACACTGTATGTGTGACTGATCAGTTTCCGTCTGATTGTTCTCAATCCATCATTAGAAGACAGATCGTTGATTTTGACACTAACTCTGTCCAGTCCACCAGGATGGGGGATATACATCAAACTCAACAGACCCTGTAAAAACACTCCCATCACTCTGCATTTTTCAGGTGTTGTTAGGACCGTTTCTCTGCTGCTACTGTAATTACACAGCGTGCTGTCAGGCCGCTCAGGTCAGAGTGCAGCTGTACAGTTAGAAACATGTCATGACCTCATGTACAGTACCCCTGTTTTTGATGTTATCTCTGGGGGAAAGGGGTCATGGTGAGTTCCTGATGAACCACCAGCTGCTTTTCATTATTGTGGTTAATCTGGGCTCAACCCTCGTTGCTCCCTGACCAACACACCGGCCTATCAGCATTTTCATGGGAAAAGAATCCCTGAAGAGTTGGAGGCTCTTTTAATAGTTTTAACAGGTTTGTTTTATTTAAATGTTAACAGATTAATTTGTTTCAATCCCCCTAATAAATTGCCTCACCATAGCTTGTTATTACTCATCCCTGCTCTGCTAACACATAATGCACATTATTTACGTTATTTATCTTCTCTTCTTGAGGCTCCATGCAACAATTTCCTTGGCATTCAGAGTATTTGCAGAATTTACAATGTGACTTGGTGGTGGAGACAATATCCGACTAACAAGATGCAGCCACCCAAGCTAGCAATACCAACGGCAGGCTCACAGCTTTCCTAATGAATCTCCTGGTGAATTGACCCTCTCAGCCTGTTGTCTTAATGTATTCCAGATGCATCAGTCTCTGTCCTTCCACTTCCCATGTCTAGTTTCCCACACAATTACCCATCTAGCAGCAGCTTTTAATCACTAGTTTAAAAAGACTTGGTATAATTCAGTTAGCTCCAGTGTGGCCTGTTTTCTGTCTTGGTGTCACCAGTCAATGTGACAATAGTGGGAGTTCTTGCGCTGCTCTGACACCGACCTAGTGGCACTGCGGCCTCCTGTGGCAGCAGTCGATGTCTCACTCTCAGCAGAGGCTTTTAATCACTTCTTCTCAGAGCAATTGGATTTACACAGGTTCATCTGTTCTAAGTCCTTGAACATGTACAGTACGCAGATGAAGACAAAGAAAAGAGATTTGTGGCTGGTGTGTAATTTTTGTCTCGTGTCTTTGTTTTCAAAAGCCGATCCATCACATGTCATTTCCACCACCTCAGACATCTGATATCAATAATTTGGTTAAAACGAAAACTGAAAAAGTATCCCCAAACAGAATTTGGATACCTCAAACTATTTTCTTAGATTTCTTAACGTCAGACATCGAATGGCTGTCTCCATCTTGATAGAGAGAGAATTAGTAAACTGAGTAAAAAGTCACAGTGATGGAAAGTGGTCCAGACAATTTGGTTTATAAACCAAACCCAAATTTTAGTTTTGAATCTTCTTATCATGTTTTGTCACATATTAGAGAATATTTATTATCATAATGTCAATTTTTTCTACCTTTAAAAAAAAAGGTTACATTTAAGTGTATAATATGGTTAAAGTAAGGTTAGTTGCATAGCTTCATGACTTTCTTCATAGGTTTGTAGGTTTGATTTAATAAAAGAAATCAATTTCTTCAAAGTACGCTTCATGTAACTTCTAAACGTTCAGCTCTGTTTAAAATGTGAGTAGTTGTGATCAGACTGTTTGTTACCAGCATCCTTTAAAGGTGAGACTGTAGTCATGTTCATGTTCAGAAGACTTAAAGTTTGGTTTCTGATGCCCTTGGTGCCTCTTAAAGATGATCCATCACAAGTCTTTTGCTTGCTTTTGATCCCAGTAAATAGTGGCAGCCATTGTTTTCAGGTCATCTACTGATGGACTGTGACTGCCTTGTTTTTAACAGTGACAATAATCTGCATTTTCAGCCTGTTTGAACAGATTTAACCACTCATAAACAGTATCCGTCTGTGACAATACTTTTTTGAGTGTCTGCTGTAAGTAAACAAGAACAGGTGCTTTAGATGAAGTATGCAACCTTCTGATCTCCTCAACATACAGCTGTAAGAACTGATAAAGGCAGTCCCTTCATAAAAGAGCACACTGATTGAATCAGCCTGTTATAGATGCCCTACAAAAGAAGGCACTTAGATCTCTGTCACCAAAGAACAAATTACTCCACAGTTCCTCTCTGGAGGCGATATTTCAAGCTTTTAATTATCGTTGGACTTTTTTGGACACAGACTCATCAGGAAATCAGCAGCAAAAGTGTAGCAGGATTCCTTGAAGTCCAATATAATTAATTTCCCCTCTAAATAGATTAGCAAGCCAGTCTAGACAAGTATTTCAAACCATTTAGCAGTGTCATTTGAAGAAATTACTCTTAATTACATAATAATGGCAGTGATCTCATATTGCTTACAGCTGCCAGAGGTTGAACCACTGAGTGCTCTGTTCATGCACTTTTATGAGAGGTCACAGAAGTGAACCAGACAAAGCTGCTCTCTCAGACTCAAGGAAGGGTAACAGTGATAGAGCGAGGTGTAAAGCCCTCCAGCTCTGCCTGCTGGTTTCCGTTCTCGTTGTTTAGTGTTTTCAGATTTCAGTTAGACAGAAGGTCGTCTTTCTGCTTGACCTGTGACCAGTGTTGCCACCATCAGTCCAGCAGATACAGCAGAGTGGAGAGTAGTTTGGCTTTATTTAGTTTTCTTGAGTTACATGATGTAAAATTCGACCATTTGTTACAACTAGATCACACAGAATATAAAGAACTTCAGGCCAAGCTGATTTTTTTGGTGTTATGTGCTGAGTTTTTTTTAAAGATATCTGCCTCTGAAAGATATTCTACTTAACACAGTGGAGATGAATGAAATATTGTTTGTTGTTTAAAGAATTGAAAAAAATATGTTTGAAACATTCAATGGTAATATGTCTTTGCAAAAAAACATTTTCTCCGGTATTGAGGATAATAAAAAGACCTCACTGTGGAACATTTTCTTGGGGACTATTTTTATTTCTTGTTGTTTCAGTGAAACATTTTGACAGTTTAATTTAACAGAGGAATTGTATCTAGTAAGAGAGGTGCCTGTTGAGTCCTTCAAATTTAATTTTTAAATGTTGTCAGGACTGCAGATGGTCCTGGAATAAATAGGTGAAAAACCAACATCAGGTCTTACAGTAAGGTCCATCATAAGAGACCAGAACAGCTCCAGTGTGCTTCAGTCTTTGTAACTCTACTGGAGGGATGAACACTGTTGTTTTTGATGATAGTGGCAAATATGTCAGTCCAAAATCTCCCACACAAGTTAAACTGGGTTGAGATCCGCTGACTGTGATTCATATAATCTTCAAATTCATCAAACCATTCAGTGGCGCCTGTATCAAAGCATCTTTAACTATTTGTTTGCATTTTTCTTTTAGCTTGTTGCCTACCTGTAGGTCTTTGTAATTTCAATGAACTGATCCTTTAAATACGAGTTAAAAGGCTTACTTCCATAACAAGTTACTCAAGTAATTAAGGCAACATCTAACAATTGATTAACTTTCTCAAATAATCTATAGTTGTCTCTTCTATAAAATGTCGATCACAGTTTCCCAAAGTCCAAGATGATGTCTCAAATGTGACATAGTTGGGATTTTTCCCCAAACAGCAGTCCATAACCCAAATATATTTAATTTACTATCATAGAGGACTACATAAACCAGAAATCAGAGGATTAAAAATAAATGTCAAAAGGATCAACTGATTTCGGGAAATACATTTTCTGTCAGTCAACTAGGTCTAATTGTTGCAGGATCACTCATTGGGGGTAGTGGCCTGGATCCTGTGGATCTTCTTTTTCCTTATTTTCTGTTACCATTATTATTGGATACTGATAGTGCATACTGTTGTTATTCATCATGAGAATGACTGTCATTTTTCTATTGCTGATCATTGTGAAACGAATGTCACTGACTGTTAATAAAACGAAAAAATTGATCACAAAAACAAACTAATTGTAGCTCTACATGTAATCATCTTTTAACTGTTCATCTGAGAAATGGTTGCTTACTCACTGTGTGGTCGCAGTGGGCACATGTGGCAACCTGATCATAACCACTTCAATATAAATAGACCCTAAAAATAACGTCCTCCAGTCGGGTGATGCACTTCAATGGAGCGGCCATGTATACTTTATGAGAAAGCCTTTTCAAAGGTTATGTTACAAAAGGAAAGCAAGATGGACGACAACAAGGATGAACTTCTGTAGTACGTGTAGTACTGTATGTTGTACCTCTTCAGTAGTGACATGATGGCCACTTGGCTGCCCTCTGTGTGGCTCCACATACAAGCTGCTCTTCTCTCTCCTCTTAAGTGCTTCGTCTAAACCGTCCTGTGTGTTTCCCTCTTCCTTATACACACCACAACATTTCTGGGGCTGCATTGTCATGAACGGCCCCTCAGGAATCAACCTCAGACAGTCAAACAACAATGGAGGGGATTCTCTAAGAGACTGTGGCATATGTGGAGTTGAGTTTAGGGCGAGTTCAAGTAGGATACACTCGGGCTTGTGATGTTGTTTTTTTAGGATAACAACCTGCACAGTGTTTGACCTCCAATAGTTATTGTATCCTGGTTTTGTGGTTTCAGGACTGTGTTGCTGCCCATTCATGTCCAGAATGCCTGAGAGTCAGTTCAAGTACATGCTAACTTTACTTATTTTAACAGTTTTGTTCTGCAGGATGTCAGATTATAAGGAAAAGGAAAAAGGAAATCATAATTTCTCATTGACCTCACTTTAGGACAATATCTAAACCCATCGGCTGTCTGCCTGACGACGATTCTGCCTCTGGGAGCTAATGACCAATATTTCTAGGTTTCTGGTGTAGTAAGTGGATAACGGATATTTGGGCCAAAACTTCCTCTTCCGTGCACTTCTCATTGTTTACAGTCTTAGGAACTTGAGACAGTACATACAGCATTTTGGCTAATCTCTACAAAAAGATAAAAAGCGAATAAAAAGCTAAATTGTTGTCAGACGATAGCCAACGGGTTCAGAGATAGCATTTCCGCTTCTTTTACTCTTCACACCTGCATGTAACCAAAGCCTGCTCAAATATGATTGTTCAATACTACTCGGACTGCAAATAGAAACCAGACAACTTCGGCCCCAAAATCCTGTCTCCAGTGCATTCATATGCAGATATCTGTTTATAGATGTTAACTTTAGGATGATGTTGCATAATTTATTTATTTATTTTTTGTTGGGGGGCTGTTGGAACATTTCACAAAACCTCCATGGTTAAAAAATTCAATTTGAGTTTTGCAGAAGTGTCCTGTCAGAAGCTGTGGTTGTACTGTAAGTGGCCACTGAGGTTAACTTGCAGCAAGTCTGTCTTTATACATCCATAGTAGAAACACATTAAAACTAAAGGCTTCAACTGTAATCATGGTTCTCTGATATCATGGTATATAAAGTTGGTTTCTTTTTGTTGTCTTGCATCTTTTCCTGGTCTATATTCCTTGTCAAAGTTCAGTGCTGTATTATTGATATCTAGTCTTTAGATTACAGATAAAGTTACCAGTAAAAGTAAATATTGTTGAAGGTGATGGAGTCAGGTGGTCTTGTAAAAATGTTTCTATAATGAAATGATTTGTGATGCCAACTTTTTTTGTCAGTTGAATATATTTATTGGTAACTTTTTGGCGGTCTTTTTTTCATGTCATTTCATGTTAATTCTTTAATCATATTGTTTTATTAATAAAGAACATGGTTAAAACATGCTGTCTTCATACACCATTTATACAGTTATATTCCCCTCAGAGGAATAACCAATAAGTCTATACTGAAAGATGATTCATGGTTTCCTGAAATTATAAAAGGAAAGCTTTGTACCATTCAAAACCCTCCTGGATCTCTTTAATGATACTCAATTAGGGGCCCACTTGTTTTTCTCCGTCAGCTGTGGTCGTTAAGTATGACAGTGGTGATCTGACTCCAGAGAATAATTGTGTAGATATCCTCCTCTATGAAAATCCCTCAAAGCTTTTGTTATGGTTCAGGCTTTGGCCTTTGTCTTTCTCTGTGTAAATCACAGTTAAACTTGCTGAAGGCTCTGTGGGGAGGGAAAAAAACGGGGGGGGGGGGGGGGGGGGGGACGGTGACGGTACCGGCACAGAGCAGCATTCCATTTATCCTGTAATGATAGTGAAAAGGAGAGAGAACAGCCCCAATGGGTCCATGTACAGTACGCTGAGTGAAGCCTCTTGTGGTTTTTACAGACAGATTTAACTACAGTAAGGCTCTCTGTTGCCGTGGTGATGGACTGCTATTAACATGCCGTTTTCCCAAGGGAGACAAAAGTCTCTCAACCTCCTGTACCTACCCAGGGAGGTGAGGTTACATCAGGTCACATATACTGCAGAGAATGCGCCACATAGTGTGCTTATTATCATTTGAACTTAATGACAACTTAGTCTGTCTGGACTGCATTACTTTTTTCAGGGAAGTGCCGTAATTGTAATGATTACCACCAACATGTGTGGTTTTAATCCAGTGTGAATCTGCCAAGTCGGAGATTCTTAGACTGAAAGTGAAAATACAGAGAAAACTGCTGGATAGGTTAAATGACAATAGTAACACTGAAATAACTTTTGTATATAATAATGGATTATGGCTTGAAGGTTGTACAGAAAGCTTTAAGGAAGGCTGTCATAAAGTAAAGGGGGTTTTCTTTTTGCTGATGGAAGGATGGGCTACATTTTTTGGGAGAGCAAGAGAGGGAATTTTCTTTTGTTTTCTCACCTCATATTTCGACCTTCTGTGGAAAGATTCTTTTTTTCTAAAAGCTCAAATTGATATAAATGATGGCTTTAGTGTTCACAATGGATCATAAAGTTTCACAGGACAGCAGTTCTGTCTGTTTTCTCATCATAATCACGAAGAAACACAGAATCACTGGATCTTTTCTGCATATACTGTATGTGATGAAACCTCTTCATAAAAATGTCATTTCCACCTTCAGAAAAAGAGAAAAAAGTTACATTTGACACATTGAGCCCACTTCATTCAGTCACTGGCAATAATAAAGCAACTAGTACTCTAATATTAAATTTGAATTTGGCATTTGCCTATTAAAGTTTTAAACATTTTCGATTTAAACTTCAGTGTCTTAAATGTGATATTATGTTGAGATTTTTGTCATATTGAGAGGAGGCTGCTGCAGTCACGGGGAGTGTTCAAAGAAAATATTAACTCTGGGGGAGGGCTTGCTTTTTTTTTTTTTTTTAAAGTCCCTCCGCCCCCGTATCTTTTGTACAGTCCCCTAAAGCAGAAGTTTATGTGTAAATTACAGAGAGCAACACTCCTTTACAGCAGGAAATTACATTATTAAAACAATATTAGTGGAACTTCCTTGGTAAAATCGAGTTCTTTCAGCTGTTATTTTTTCCGTATTTCAAATTTGTCACATTACAGGAGCAAAGGTCGCGTATCAGAGCTTCACACGCTTCATGTTTCCATCAGCTCCCCGCTTCTGTTTATGCTGGCATGCAATTAAGGCAAGTTGTTCAAGCTGGGCCAGCAGCGAAGGCCTTCAGGCTGCTGCAAATCTGAGATACACACAGGCTTTTAAAGCAGTGATTAGAAGAGCTGATGATTTAACCCCTGGCTTCAGACGCGGGTGTTAATGTGGTTGGAACAAAGCCATTCACCGTCGCAGAAATATGAGGAATTTGCTCTTCCTGTATCTGTTCTTCTCCTTCGTCTCTCTGTGATGAAGAGCTGACAGGATTTAGAGGCTGCAGTTGCACAGACACACAAACACAGACAGTCCGATCGATTACGTTCTGTAGTGTTATTTTGCTTTTGTTTTTTTGAGAGTATCAAATACTGCATGAAGCCCTGATCGTTAGTTGTGCTTTAGATCGCCAATCCAATAACGGTGTGACTAGTGAAACAGATTAATATGATGATAATAAGTAGATGGTCATATAATGATATGATTTAACAACCAAAAGGATGTTTGTGGAGCATATCTGCACCAGCACCTTTGAGTCCCAGGTGATCCCACTCAGATAATTTCCTGTCAGCCCTCCTCTTCCATTAAAATTAAAGGTAGATTATGTCATTTAAGTACATTTAAAGGTGTATATTTGTTTTTTTTATGGGATCTAAATTCTTGTCAAAATCTTTCATCAACATGAAAATACACAAAAAGTTGTCAAATGAGAAAACAATCTTTGTGATGTCCCTCTGAGGAGTGACACATTGTGCTAGTGTGTCTTAATTAAGACTCAGTGTCAGCAGTATATCAGTGAGTTACATCACATTTTGTGACCCACACACACAGAAACGTGTTCAAAATACAGTCATTTGCATATATCTAAGTGCATATCCAGCCTTTAACAGTCATAATGTACTGTGTGATACCCTCTTCATATTCATCATTGGCAGGTTAATTAATAAATTCTACCTTTTTTGTGTGTCTGTTTCTGTTCAGATGCAAAGGAGAGAACAACCAAAAGTTTCTCAGTCAGCGGGATCTATAACTACACCTCCCTCCTCCTCAGTAAAGAAGACAACATGCTGTACGTCGGAGCTAGGGAGATTCTCTTTGCTCTCAACCTCTCTGATATCAGCGCAGTGAAGCTACAAAGAAACGTAAGAGCCAGTGTGCAAGAGTCGGTAAACTACAGCTCCACATACAGTATACTGTATTAATATGAATGCAGTTATAATGTGATCCCCGAGGTGCTTCGTGAATATGGTTATAAATATGATATGATCCCAGAAGTCCAATGTGAATATAACACACCCAAACTATATTAAGCCTGCAGTCTGACTGTGTATCTTCTCTGTAGCTCACATGGAAAACACCAGAGAGGAAGAGAGAGGAGTGCAGTTTCAAAGGGAAAGATCTGCAGGTGAGAGAACAGCTGGCATGAAGCTCAGATGGCTCAAACATTATTTACACGACTGCAGGTTTTCCTCCTCGGTTAAGTTGACCATTGTTGCAGCCAACTTTGGAAACAGAGTCGTGGCAGAAACTTGGAAATTTCCTGTCAAGTTGTAACTTTCCATTCTCAAACAATGGATTTTTTCCCCTTCCTTTCAAACAAACTTTTCCTGTATTCCTCCTTTTCTTTTATCAGCCTGCTGCTCCATTACCTTTTGTATACAGTACGTAAACATACAGATTTAGAAACCTGTGATTTTGTGATTACCTGCTCGTTATGAGTGAACACGTCAGCAGGAGGAATCAGTGTTTGTTTTGAATATTAAAAACTGGATGGAAAAGAATAATTGGCACCAAAATATGGATGTAAATTTGATTTTAATAAAACAATTTGCAGTGCACACTTGGTTTCACAATTTGTTGTTTTTTTTGTAATTACTTTTCCGGACTGTGGGGCAACATCTCCAAATCATTTATGTTTTCTCTCCATTTTTAACTTTACTGGCAGGAAATAAAAACATCCTTTGGGAGAACATCCTTTAAAAATAAAATAGCAGTGGGAATATATTTAAGTGGATTCACTCTTTTTTTATGTGTTTTTGTGATAATTGGTAACATATTTATTTTTAAGCTCTATGTATCTTAATGGATACAGCTTATTAACCTGCATCTTAGTATTTGCAAAGAAAATATTAATTTTCAACCATTTTATCACACTGTTGCATGTCTTTTCTGTTACAGACGGATTGCTTCAACTACATCAAGATTTTGCTGCATATAAACAGCACTACTCTGTATGTGTGTGGAACATACGCCTTCAGCCCCATCTGTGCTTACATAGTGAGTGTTTATACTGTATTAAACATTTATTTCAGTGACGTGCTATGTGCTACTGGACTCTACCTGTGCAAGTGTTGTAGAAGAATCTGAAAAATTGTCAATCAGTGCACGTTGTTTTTTTTTCCAGAAATGAGGTGGAGGAATTTATATGTGGTGTTTATTTATTAGACTGTAGAGGAAGAGCATCTAAATTCTGATGTGTGCTGCTTCCTGCTCTCAGCTCACTTAGCAGTCTGGCTGAGTCTCAGCCCAGATAGAAGGTGCATTATTTTATTATCTCCTGTTGCGAAGGGAAATGGATCAAAATATTTAATGCATGTAATCAGATTATACTACTTGAATCGATCCAGTTTTCAGTCCTTCTCTCTGTTTCCTTCAAAGCCTTTTAGAACAATCCATAACAAACATACAGGAACGATCCATGCCTCAACTTTCCCCGAGGACTGACTGACATCAGTCACTCTCAGAGCAGGTTGCAGATATACTTTCAAGCTTGACATGTGGTGTGTGTGTTTTCTGCAGAACACAGATGATTTCTCCCTCGTCAAGAGCGATACTGGTGAGATTGTCACAGAGGACGGACGAAGCCGCTGTCCCTTCAACCCTGAATATAAGTCCACTGCCATCATGGCTGGTAGGTCCCAGAATAGCTGTCAGCTGTCAATGAAATCAAGCTTAGTTTAAATGCTATAGACACCAGCCTGGGAATCAGCAAAGTA
Organism: Scomber scombrus; assembly: GCF_963691925.1. Classification (NCBI taxonomy): domain Eukaryota; kingdom Metazoa; phylum Chordata; class Actinopteri; order Scombriformes; family Scombridae; genus Scomber; species Scomber scombrus. Next base: position 18,075,244 of record NC_084975.1, on the reverse strand, counting down.
ACAAGATACAGGTGGTTGATATGGAGACAAATTGGGGCATAACCTCTGGATTTCATTACAGTGTATGACGCAGATGCCCATTTCCTCATGGTAAACACTGTGATTATGCTGGTCTTCCTTATTGTGTTGCAGATGGAGAGCTGTATGCTGGTACAGTCAGTAATTTCCAAGGAAATGAGCCCATCATTTACAAGAGTCTAAGCCAAGGAACTGCTCTAAAAACAGAAAACTCACTGAACTGGCTTCAAGGTCAAGTGTTAACAATGCTTTTTATTATACGTTTCCAAATATCAAATCACAACTATTATGAGATAAATCACATTTTTAAACTGTCAGTATGCTGTATAAGAAGTCTAGAATTTGACACGATCAGAATTGTTACAATCAGATTTTTTGTATTGAAGTAACAGGGAATTTGGACGTCTTTCCCTAGATGCCAGAATTTCATATCCTGTAGGTTGACAGTATTGTTCATGCTGCTTTTCTTTCAGACCCGGCCTTTGTCGGCTCTGCCTACATACAGGAGAGCCTGCCCAAGGGCAACCTAGTGGGCGATGACGATAAGATTTACTTCTTCTTCAGCGAAGCGGGAAAGGAGTTTGATTTCTTTGACAACACCATTGTGTCACGCATCGCTCGCGTGTGTAAGGTGAGTGATGCTTGAAGGCAGATAGTCAATCTAAAGGAGCCTTTGTACCCTTCAGCAACGCATCCTGACACCCTGTACTGGAATCTATCATACCAGGAAAAGGGGTTTGTTTGTGTATGTGTGTTTGTGTGCAGCACACGCTCCTATACATCATACGTGAAGTCTTCTGAAAGCTGCTTATAGTTTAAAAATAATGAGTATAACTCACAGACCTTCTGGGCAGTGACGCAGGAAACACATTCCTCTATGTTTGATTCGTTTTCTCCAGATCCTCTCCTCCCTCTATTCTTATCATGTTTCACCAAATATTTGTGTTGAGGCAGGACTCAGTAGCCAACTGGAAATGGTTCAGGATTACTGTAGCACTAGATCCATGCACAGAAATGGATTATCACCTGAAGTACTTTAGCTCAGGGCTTTTAAACTAAAATGCAGACCTCACAAAGTAATTTTAATATTTCTTCAGGTTCCTCTCAGTTCTGCAGACCAGACTGCGGCTCGTATCCGTGAAAAGAGAATCATGTTTATCGCCGTCCCGGGAGAATGAGAAAGAGTGGCTGACAGTTTGACGTTCACCTCAGAGAAAACATGACAAGTTAGAGCTGTCATTTGAGGACAGCAAAGACATTTTTTAAATATTTCAAACTTGTCATGAGACACCATCTAAAATATGTGTGTGTTTTTTAAAATATGGTTAATCACAACTTTTTGGGAATCTGCTCCACATAGAGAGCCAGTATCTGTTTTATTTTCAAGCCTTGACCATCTCCAGGTGTGTGTCCTGACAGTCACCTTGCTGTCAGATAAAGGCGAGACACCAGCTCCAGTATATGCGTCAGATATAAACCCCAAGGTGTTTGGAGGCCCAGCTGTGATCACAGGACTGTTAAACAGCCAGACACCGCCCACAGCGTTGCAGTTTTTCATCTTCCTGTAATTGTTTGCTCAGTTTTTCCATACAACCAATTAAAAACACAATTCCAGTTAACAGAGTTAAATAAATATTTGATAACATGTTCATAATGGCTTTCATCACTGAGGACAGAAATTCGTAAAAATGTGTTTTAGAGTTGGTATATAAATTGTAAAATGTTAAACATGAACTAAGTTTTCAAATCAGATGATTGCTTAGATGTAGGGTTTCATTCCCTATTAGTTTTATCATATGGTGATTCATTTTCAAGTAAATAATATCTTTAAGTTAGATCTTATCTCTCTAAATCCCTTTTAACTCTGACTGTGGTCTTCTCTTTGTTGTTTTTTCAGGTATTTAGTACACAGCTTTCACTTCATTGATGCTAACTATGAAATGATAAACAATGTTTTTCTTGGAACAAACAAAACAAAACATGTTCTCATTTGCAGGACTGTTCTGTTTGCCAGAGAGAAGCCATTACTGGCTGCCATGTTCGGGGCTTTTTGAACAGCCCTTGAAAGGGATGCTTTTACAAGGGATTAATGAATGGGATGCATTTACTTCAATTATTCAGAAGTCAGTTTAAGCACAGAATGGCATTAAATTATAAACCAAAGGTTCAGCGAGGAGGTCTGCGGAGTATACTGTATGTTGCTCATTATCTGCCCGAGTTACTACAATAAGTAATTGCTTCAAAAGCTCAGTATTGGTCATGTGTCATTTCCTCTAATTAATGTAATACTAAAATGACTCAATTGAAGCTTCATGTTAAAGGGTTTTATGTAGTTTAGCTCATTGCTGATTTCTCTCTGGTCCTTTGCTCTGCTCATTTTAAAAACGACTTATTTCCTCTCCCAGCCAACTTTCATCTCGTTAGACCTGTGCCACAGACTGAATGTAAACACAACCCCAAAACCAAAACGGTATCTTGTAGAGTATATTGTTGAAGGTATAACATCTATTGTCACCTTCCTAATGCCTAGAAAACTCTGTAGGTCATGTTTAATGGTTATACATGAGATACCGTAAATCAGATATCCTATCGCACAATCTCTGTCGCCAAGTTAGCGTGCCTGTCAAGGAGGTCTCGTGCCACACATCACTTTGAAGGCTAGCGCCAAAGGCACCGAATCACAGCAATAGTGTCAAGTGAGGAGGGATTGTCGGGGAGCAATGCCTCTTTCTTTTTGATTTAAAAGCATTTGCCCTCCTCAAAGCCCTGAGTGTTTTTTTTATCTAAGCCAGTTGTGATGATGTATATTGTTTTCATGACCTAGAAGTCTGCTGCCTCAGGGTAAAGTATATCTGTGTTACAGGCACAATTGATTTAGCTCATTATGCTGTTACGATAGAAGGTTAATGTCTTTCAATTATGTCAATTCAAACAGATTCACCTTTTGGCACAGTGCTGTCTTTGTTTTGTTAGGCACACAGGTAAATAAATAAAACATAATTATTTGCCTAAAATTATACAGCATACCGTTCAGTGTATATTATAGTTTTAAAGGTATGTTGTGGTAATGTGCCACATGGTGCACATTATCATTTCATGTCTTTTACAAGCCTGTTTGATCTCATCAAATCACACGTGTGTATCAGTCCATTCGTGCAGCAGCGTTGTCAACAGTCACCACTACAGACAGGTGTCAGTCTTATATTATTGCGCCCTCTACTGGCCATATGTTAAACAACTCTAACCAACACATATTACCTGTGTCACAGGGTGACTTGGGAGGCGAGAGGGTTCTGCAGAAGAAATGGACGACCTTCCTGAAGGCTCAACTCTTGTGCTCTCTGCCTGACGATGGCTTCCCTTTCAATATAATCCAAGACATGTTTGTGCTGACACCAAGCCCTGAGGACTGGAAAAACACTGTGTTTTATGGAGTCTTCACATCTCAGTGGTGAGGACTAACTTTTACCATGACGACACAACACTAAACAAATGTAGTGGCATCTTTAAAATATGTTGTTCAGGTTTGGCACATGGAAGAAATAAATATCTTTTTGTCTAAGCAGGTATGGTTTAAAAATGCAGGAATCTGAGGAGTTTAATGGCATGAAGTGTTTATAATGTTTATAATTTACAATTACACACACATTACGTTTGTTGGGTAAACATCTATATAATTGTCCTTTTTAATGTCAAATGACAGTAAGACCTAGAGGATATAAGATCAAATTTACAGAAAGTTGATAAAATGTGAGCTTTATTTTCTATACTAAATATTTTTCGTTTGGTTGATTGCAGCATACGGTTCGTCTGGAGGAAGTTGGACTCATTTAAATTTGAAATGTATTACTTTTATTTTAGAAGGGACCATGTGCAAAAAGCTTTTTTAAAAGTTTTGCAACAGGCAAACACGAACACAGTAATTCTACACTCCGGGT